>NC_065585.1:15772500-16397500 GCF_024542745.1 Macaca thibetana thibetana
AGTGATATGAATGGAAGAGAAGATTTTGATTATGTTTTAATATGTTTATTTTCCTGCAATGTGATTTTCTTGAGAGCAGGAACCTTATGTCCTCTTTTCTTTACTCCCAGTGTCAAATAGAGGGCTGGAACATAAAAATGTTTAATAAGGTGAATTATGGGAGCCAGGCTCTCAAGCACTAGCCCAGGCTATAGCCATAAATGACCATTTAAGTGACAACGTATTCATGTGCTCTTTGAATTTTGGCACTGCGAATATCTTAAAGATTATCAATAACCACTTCTTCACATCCCCAATGACACTCATGTTCATATTTTAGAAGGCAGGCAAAATTGAAAAAAATCAGAAACATTCATAATAATGATTGATTTTTATCAATTTTGCCTGCCTTCTAAAATTATTATGCCAGTTAATATTATTTAGTATTTGTCATGTCAGTCAATATTATGTCCTTTACATGGGCTACTTCATGGAATCTTAACCAGAATTCCTTGAAGTATCTGTTATTATTAACTTCATTTTACAGGTAAGGAAATTGAGGTTGAGAAAAGTAATCAATGAGTTACAGGAGGGTTGGGGTGAGGAATGGATGAAACCAGTATTCATTTAACATACATAATATAACAAAAATTTTCAAAATATGCAGGCCTATTTTTCTTTCTTTCTTTTTTTTTTTCTTTTTTTTTGTTGAGACAGAGTCTCGCTCTGTCGCCCAGGCTGGAGTACAGTGGCCGGATCTCAGCTCACTGCAAGCTCCACCTCTTGGGTTTATGCCATTCTCCTGCCTCAGCCTCCCAAGTAGCTGGGACTACAGGCGCCCGCCACCTCATCCGGCTAGTTTTTTGTATTTTGGTAGAGACGGGTTTTCACCGTGTTAGCCAGGATGGTCTCGATCTCCTGACCTTGTGATCCACCCGTCTCGGCTTCCCAAAGTGCTGGGATTACAGGCTTGAGCCATCTCGCCCGGCCCTATTTTTCAGATTGGATTATCTCATATTGACCTTCTATAATTGGGAAGAGAATGATTTTAGAGAAGACCAGAGATCTATGTTAGTTGACACTGTTTGTTAGCCATACATCCATTACATAATTTAGTCTTCACGGAAGCTCTGTTAGGTGGCTGTTATTACATTTTATCTTTTATAAACGTGGAATCCAAGGGCTAGAGAAATCGAATTGCCAAAAGTTGCACAGTTAGTAAATGGCTGAGATAGACTTTTAAACACTGGTGTGATGCTGTTTAATTTCAGTGACTAGATGATGCTGTCCGCACCTCTTCTTCCTATGTCTAAAAAACGTGACCTAGGTATACTCTAATTTTTGATGAGCTGACTTTATAAGCTATATCAGTTATGAGAATTATAGGAATGTATCCAAAAATCTTATTCTCTTCCTTTTTGGAAATTTAGCCGGTAATCTGAGTTTGGCTAATTCACACAAGATTTGCCACTAATCAAAAATCCATTTCTGTGTAAACTGATCTCTCATATTGCTACTTTGTTCGCTGTAAGGAGAGTAATGGATTTTTCAATTCATTGTTACATTATTTTCTAATCCACTTATGGTCTTAGGAGTAATTAATTACTGAATGTGAGAGTAGAAAGGTGTGATGAGCTTTCATAAGCAGCTCAGGAGAATGGGAGCAATGCCATCATCTAACAGAGCTAGAATGAGAGAAGAAACAGAGAGTCTCATGGCTTGGGGGGGTCTCCACATTTTCCCTTCAGTCCTTTAAGTAATTTCCAATTGACTCTTTCTTGATGACTGTCGAGTTTATTCCAATAAATGTAGTATTTTTCCAGATGGCATTGTGCAGTCACAAAAATGACACTAAAAGGTAGTGTCCATTACCTTCAATATAATGGTTTCTACTAATTTCAGGTAAAAAGTTTTTAATAATTTCAGATAAAAAGTTTTTACTATGTAACACCTCTGCTTTGTAGGATTTAAATTACTCTGGCAAGACTAAATAAGGCTTATTCTTATGAGGTCTTTTAGAACAACAGTGATAGTTAAGTTTAGGAAGACAAATAAATGAAAATATCATTAGAGGCAAATATAGGCTATCTATTTAAAAATTATTACAGAATGACTTTTGTTTTCCATTTAGACTCTATCACCCAGAATGAACAAACTCAACAAATGTTTGTTGACTGACTGAAGCAATGATAGTAAGGTACTCTTAGTTCTTTTCCTGGTTCAGTAAGGTCTCTCCACTTGTGAAGATACTTGGTGCTTTCATCTGGAAAAAGAAATGGTTGATTAACATTTATTTATTATCTATTAATATTGCTACCATTTTCAGACATTTCTGGGTAAAGGAAAACAAAGATGAACAGAACAGATTCCTGCTCATAGGTCTTAGAGTTTAGTTATAGAGACAGCCATGTAAGCAAGTAAAGAAACTGACACAGTAACTTCTATGGTACACACGTAAACACATTGCAAAGTGAAGGAGATGCCTTACTGCCTGAGAACCAGGTCAGACAATCTTTCTAGAGGAAGTGATATTTGAGTTAACTATAACAAAGAGATATAAAATTCAAAGATTCTTCAAGCCTTTGATGGACACTGGAAATAGGGAGAACTAGGAGAATGTGTAAAGAAGCAAAAAGGAAAAAGAGATTTGTGGTAAAAGGAGAAGAGCTTTCTAGAATGTCAGTAAAATGTGCCATCTATCTCTAATAGGTGAGTTATTCATATTTATCGAGGGCCAATATTGGTAAGCCATTCTGCTAAGCACTGAGGATCCTAAAACTTAAAGAGATACAGCTGGTTTCTGCTCTCACAAAGCTTCTCATATTTCTGGGTGGAGAGCAACAAATTAAGCAAGTAATTCCATTAGACCGGGCTGAAAACCATGGTAGGGAAGTACAAGGTGCTCTGGGAATGCATAGCCCAGAGAATCTACCTAACTGAATGAAGAGGAGGGGACACTTAAAAGTTAAAAGGGGCTGGGCACAGTGGCTCATGCCCGTAATCCCAGCACTTTGGGAGGCTGAGGTAGGTGGATCACCCAAGGTCAGGAGTTTGAGACCAGCCTGGCCAACATGGTGAAACCCTGTCTCTACTAAAAATACAAAAAAAAAAATTAGCCAAGTGTGGTGGCAGGCACTTGTAATTCCAGCTATTCGGGAGGCTAAGGCAGGAGAATTGCTTGAACCCTGGAGATGGAGGTTGCAGTGAGATGAGATTGCGCCACTTCACTCCAGCCTGGGCGACAAAAGCAAGACTCAGTCTCAAAAAAATAAAATAACATACAAAATAAAAGATAAAAGGCTGAGACCTGAAGATGAGTGGGAGCCAGCCAGGCAGAAGCGGCAGCATAAAGTGAGAGGAGATGTGTATGTTCAAGAAACTGGAAGATCCGGTCTACAAAATCTTAGACTTTTTTTTTTTTCCTTCAGGAACTTTTTTTTTTTTTTTTTTTTTAACTTTTAAGTTCAAGGGTGCATATGCAGGTTTATTGCAGCACTATTCATAATAGCAAAGACATGAAATCTTAAAAGCAAAGCATGAGAAAAATGAGGCTAAGGAGATAAAATGGTCAGATCATAAAAGGTATTATTAGCCACACTTTTAGTCATAGTGAACATTACTGCAAAGAGCTATAGATGTCAAGGAAACCATTTAATGGCATTGAGTAGGGAAAGAAAGTAATTTTGCACTTGCATCTTCTAGAGTGGCTGCATTTTTGTGTGTAGTTTCAGGAACTAAATTATGGTGGAGGTTACAGGACACAGATTCTGGCCTTGGAGGGTCAGGAACCTTGGTGTCACTACCACATTGCAATTGAAATGAGCTTTCAAAATGCCTTTACATTCATGATCTCTTGCAGTTCTGTGAGAAAGTCAAGCGAGAGCATTAGTATCCCATTGGACTGAGGAAGAAGTTGCATTTCTGGCTGATTCAGACACATGGCCACAATTAAGTGCTGTGTTGGTTTTGTAGTTGAGGTATCCCCAGACCTCTGGCCTTATGCTGTGGTGCATTGCCTTTTCCACTGCATTTACTGTGTGGGTTTTCAAAGGCTCATGCAAAGCCAAGCATTTCCATGAAAAATGGATTCCTTTCTTTATATCAGCCCTCAAAATGGCACGATCTTTCATCTCTGACTGCCCAGGCTTTTCTTAATAATACTTCTACCACATTACCAATTATAGCAATTTGGGGAGTGGGCAGTTTCTCTAGGTAGTGTGATATAAGGGGCTCCGATAAGGTTTCTATCCTCAGAAGTCTTTCCAAATTTGCCTGCCATAATTATGAAACATTTTTCCTTTACATCTTTATTTGTTTGAATGATAGTAGCAATGTCTACAAAAGGAGTCATATCATCAGCTTGTTCCCCCTACCATCCAAGCTGGGGATGCTTGCTCCACCCATGTCAGGAGTTGGAAGATCAAAGACTTGCAGAAAATTATAGTTTTAAAAATGAGAGAGCTGGAAAGAATTGTAGGCATCTTATTGTTTGATTTCCCTATTTTATAGCTAAAGAAATTGAAGGTCTGAAAAAAAAGAAGTGACATATATTTACTGGACCTGGGTAATGACTACATCCCTGGTACTCCGACCCCCAGACCTTGTTGTCCCAAATACCATGCTAGGCTTATTGTATCAGCTAGCACTCAGTATGTGCCAGGCTCTGTCCTAAGTGCCTAAGATATATGAAATCATTAAATTCTCATAACAAACATAACGAGGGAGATAGTATTATTACTTTATACATAACATAAAAAATCTTAAGCAAAAAACATTGAGTTTCTGAAACCTACAGGGCAGGCAAATGTCAGAACTGGGATATGACCCTAAGCAGGCTGTCTTTACAAGCCAGGCTCTGAACTACTACAGCAGAATAGAACTACTTTTGAGTAGAAGTCAGGCATGTATGTTGGGGGCAGAGGAGACTACAGAAAGTGGGAGAACAAGAGAAATAAAAGAAATGTCCAAAATACAATCTGGGATGACTTTATAATTTCATAAAGAGGTCCTGTTTGGTCAATACATTTGAGTGACCAAGAGCATTTTGACACTCAATACATTCTTGCTTGTGCCTTGGAGGCAGAACAAAGCTCGTATGTTGATCACAGGACTAAACATAAACCAAATGTGTGCCACAGTTGCTGGAAAAATTAAAACATTCTTAGGCAAAATTATTATAATAGAGTTGGAGTGTACAGATTAAGGCAGGTGATAATTTCTTTTTTTTTTTTTTTTTGAGATGGAGTCTTGCTCTGCCGCCCAGGTTGGAGTACAGTGGCCGGATCTCAGCTCACTGCAAGCTCCGCCTCCCAGGTTTATGCCATTCTCCTGCCTCAGTCTCCCGAGTAGCTGGGACTACAGGCGCCCGCCACCTCGCCCGGCTAGTTTTTTGTATTTTTAGTAGAGACGGGGTTTCACCGTGTTAGCCAGGATGGTCTCGATCTCCTGACCTCGTGATCCGCCCGTCTCGGCCTCCCAAAGTGCTGGGATTACAGGCTTGAGCCACCGCGCCCGGCCAGCAGGTGATAATTTCAATCATTTTCTCTAAGATAGACCACACTGGATGTGTTGTTTTAAGTGTAGGATGTCTTATTTCCAAGTTTGTGTTGGTCAAGTGGCACCAGTTTGAGAAGCCTAAACAATATGAGAGCAAGATCTGAGACCAATACCAACCAGGAATGGGGAAGAAATTGTGAATGTTTAACATGGAAAAAAGAAGACTTGGAAGAGGTGTGAGGCTCATTACACATTCTTGAAGAACAGTTGCACAGTCAAAGAATAAAGGCTTCCTGCCTTGCTCCAAAAGGACTAAGACATCATATTTCACTCTAATAATTGGAGCTGTTGCAAGAAAATAGAATAGGATGAGTCACAAAACAGTAAGGTAGTAAGTTTCATATCTGTTGGTGGACTCAGCTGGAGTTAGATAAATCTCCCAGGAATTATTTCAGGGACTGGGGAATGGAGAGACGGGGGAGATAAAGTACGCTTGGCCTACACGATCACCAGTCTCTGTGAAATTTTTCGTTAGGGAAATATTTTGCAAGTGTGATCTATTCAAAATTTCTTCTCAGTTATTGAGTGTATGTTATTGTAAACCAAAGATACCTAACATAGGGGAGCTTTGCTTTCCAGCATGGAAACCATGATGCCTAGTTTCATATGATGCAGATAATAACCACCACTTAACTCCCAGACACAAGGCAGCTTCTGTAGATGATTGGGTTTCACTTTTGTGAGTGACAAAAAAGAAAGGAAGGAAGAAAAACTAGCATAAAGCAAAATGGTGTGGTGGCAACTCAGGGAATTACTTATTTTTCTGCTGCTCTGGTGTCTTGGGAGTGGAAGCATATCTTGTCAATAGTGAATAGAAGCAGACATGAGTTATTATTATGGTCTCTGCCTCATAATTTCTGTCACCAAGATGTGCTCTGTTTATTACTGCACTTAGAAAGCTTTGGAATATTAGCCACATAAAGCCTCTCTCCATGGATTATATTACCACACTCTTCAGTTGTTCCAGGAAACCAAGACTGTGGAATCACATTTCTGGGGAGAAATAGCTCTCAGCCTTGGCTCTTTCTGGCTGTGCAGTCCACTGGGAAAATTTTGTCATAGATCATTAAAGCAAGAATGATCCCCAGAGATCCTCTGTTTTATCTCCCCATCCCCCCACTGCACATTTGAGGGATTGAGTCGTAGGGAGAGAGTAGACATGTTCAAAATCATAGAACACATTATAGATTTCAACTCCCATTGCACATTCCCAGTTCAGTGGACTTGCTGTTGTGGGATCCAACCAACCTCCTTTGGTTGGGTCCAAATGCTCATGAGTGGAATTAAGGAAAGGAGGGGTGACAGTTTAAACAATGGGCCAGTTTTGTGAAGCATGGGATGCCTCAGTTTCCAGTGGATGAAAACGAGAAAGGTATGTTGGAAATTTAAACATGAAAGACAGTAAAAATGATTCAGATTCTGTCAAAGCTCCTCGAGGGCACTCGGGCATCTAATGTTCTCTCTCTTTGTAAGGAAGACAAGCAAGGTCTTCCCAAAGTGAGCACCTTGAGCCTCAGTTTCCTTCTCTGTAGAAATGGGACCTGCCTTACAGGACGGTTGTTGGATAAAATGACATTGGATATGTAGCACCTAACACTGCTCCAGATATAGGAGGCCCTTCATGCCTTCCCTTCTTCCTTTTTTACTGAGAGATGAAGAACAGTATTTCCAAGGACTGGTCATGGTATTCTGATCTCTGCACAATGGTGAGGATGGAGTTGAGGTGGGATGTGGGGGAACAACATCTGATTCTAATCTCGTCATAAAGATTTTAAAAGCTCCCAAAGGACAAGGATCACATGAAATTGTTTCCCTTACAGTGGCTCCCCATGGCACTCATAATTAAAGGCAAAATCCTAATAATACACAGGGCCCAGAGGGCCTTCTGTGTTCAGAATCCTCATCACCTCTCTCCTCTTGTGCTTCTTTTTCTCTGCTACTTTTGCTTCATGGAATGAGAACAAAGCCAGTGGTCAAGAAATATTTGTTAAATGAGCTATCTTCACAATCCCTATGTGGGCTAGATTGCAATAGTGGAATAGTTCATTAAAGTTTAAATTCTTTAGATTGTTTATATACCTGATAAATTATTCAACAGTTAAAAAAGTCCAAAACATGGTAGCACCCAATGAAGGCAGGACTTGGTGAAATTAATACACTAATATGCCACTGATCGGTGTGCAACTAGTGATTGTTTTGTGATTGCAATTGGCAATACATATTAAAAACCATAAGAAAGATAAACTCCTTTCATTTAGTAATGTTATTCACAGAAATAAAATCTAAGGTAAAAAAGTTGCAGTAAAATGGCCACACTAGTAAAGATATTCTTTGCAGTGTTATGTATAATAGCAAAAATATTGAAACATTAGAATGGTTAAATAATAGTTTATTCAGTGGAATTGCTATGAATAATTATATATAATAATTAAAAATATAATACTAAAACGTTTTTTACCAAATAATGTTAAAAGGAATATTAAGTAGTATCTGCACTATAATAATATTAATGTGAATTTATATGGACAAGAAATGAGCAAGAATAGTAAGAATATATAAAATAAAAATTGTGATTTGTATTGTATAAAATGTTGCTAATTTAAAGATAAAGTATATATTATGTGTATCTAATTTAAATATATTTTATAAGAAAATATAGCAATAAATTAATAAATAGGAAAATGTTATTTATTAGAAATATTTCGAGAACTTTTTTTAGTTTTCTGATTTTTATTTGGAAAAATTTTTTTCTTCTTTCTATTGAAATATGAAAGTGAGGGGACAATTATTGCTCTTCGTCTGAGAGGTAAAATTGCATTTCTTTTAGTCCTATGCTTTTCTCTTTACTTTTCTTTCAATCAAAAAATAGCCTTTCCTCCAACTTCACCTGTAATTACTCATCCTTCATTTTTTTCTCTGAATGCCTATCCTCCAATAAGCTTTCTAAAGCCCTTCTCAGTTACTATTCCTTTAATTTATACATAGGAGATAAAAATATTTGTAGTACTCATCATCCATCTATCCATCGATAGAATCAACAAGGAAACGAGGCTTCCCCAATGCCTCAACCGTTGTTTGGAATTTAAGGTGTTCATTTGAGACTTCAAGTCTGTTTTTCAAAGACATTGAGAAGAAGAAAAAAATGACAGAATCTGTTGTGTCTTTATCTTTTTCTTTTTTAAAAAATGATCATTTATTTTGGCCTCAATTCCTGGTGGAGTATTGGTCTAATTTAACTGTATTTCTCATAATATCACAAGCCAATGGCTACATGAGTTGCCTTTATTGCACTGGAATCCAGCTTTAGCATGTTTCCAATATCTGGTGAAAATATTCATTCACATAAACAGAAACTCCATAGTAGCTACATGTGGAAGTTCTGAGGTAATGTCTCCTTTCTCAAAAAAGCTTCAGTTTAGAATTTTCCAGAGTGACCCACGAAGCAGTTGGTTTTATGCCTGAGATTCTCCATTCCCATTGGGTCAGATAAACTAAGTGAGAGCAGACAGGGGAGATGGTGAGTGGCTGCCATATTCCAATCAGTGCAAGATTTCTCTTTTCTGGTTCACAAAAGAGTTCCTAATCACATCTGGAAAAGAAAATAACAGAAGTGCACTAGGATAAGCGGGTGAGGAAGAAAAAAGCAGAATAGTGTTTTCTGAGTGACTACAATGTGCCAGATCTATACACACTTTTTTATGTTATTATTACACTTTAAGTTCTGGGGTACATGTGCAGAACGTGCACTTTTGTTACGTAGGTATACACGTGCCATGGTGAGTTGCTGCACCCATCAACCCGTCATCTACATTAGGTATTTCTCCTAATGCTATTCCTCCCCTAACCCCCCACCCACCGACTGGCCCCAGTATACACACATTTTTGATATCACATTGCATTTTGAAGAAGCCATGTGACTTCTCAGATGCCATTATCCAAGCTGAAAAATGTAAGAAGAAAAACAAAAACTTTGTAATGGTTAATTTTACATGTCAGCTTGACTGAGTTAAGGGGTACTCACATTTACCAACTAATGCTGGTGAAGCTTTAGCTCTGGGAATGCCCGTGAAGGTGTTTCCAGAAGAGATTGACATCTGCATCAGTGGGTGGAGTAAGAAAGATCTGCCCTCACCAGTGTGGGTGGACATCATCCAATTCATTGAAGGCCTGGATAGAATTAAAAAGCAGTGGAAAGATGAAGTCACTCTTTTCTCTGGAGCTGAGACTTTCAGTTTTCTACCTTGGACATCAGGGACTCCAGGTTTTTGGACCTGCAGATGTGGAAACTTACACCTGCCCTACACTCCCCCCCTGCATGTTCTTGGCCTTTGGCCTTGAACTGAGACTTACACCATTGGCTCTGCTTGTTCTCAGGCCTTTAGATTCAGACTTAATTACACCACCAGCTTCTCTGGTTCACCAGCTTGCTGGGGCACATATGGTGGGACTTCTCAGCATGTGGTCCAATTCTTGTATGTGATCCCATATGTGATCCAATTCCCACAATAATCCTATCTATCTATCTATCTATCTATCTATCTATCTATCTATCTATCTATCTATCTGTCATCTACCTACCTACCTATCATCCGTCTATATCTATATCTATCATCTATCTATTATCTGTCTGTCTGTCTGTCTATCTATCTATCTATTATCTATCTATCTATCTATCTATCTATCTATCTATCTATCTATCTATCTATGTATCTCCTATTGGTTCTGTTTCTCTAGAGGAACCAGACTAATACAAACTTGGAACAAAAAACAAGATGACCCAGCAAGCCAATGACAGAACCCATCATCCTGCTGAGAAGGCAGTTTATAATAGTGATATTCTGTGCAAGTCCCAGGAAAATGCTTTTTGGCATCAAACCAGAGAATAGGGTGAATAGGCAGCAAATGAGATGTTTTATTGAAGATCAAGCTAGTTCACATGAATCATTTCATCCCATCCTTTTTATGTTGTTCCTATGTAGATATCATTAATCCATTCAGCTGAAGCTCTTGATTTCTGAATGTCTTAATCTCTAACTGCCTGGATTTTTTTTGTTTTTTGTCAGTTGAAGCTTCTTTTGCTTAATTACATATCAGGCAAGCTGGGAGTGTTAGAGAAATGATATTGGGAGCTTCCCAACCTATGACTGATGGGAGTTGGTGGGTAAATACTTCAGCTCCATCCTCCAGAGTGAGAGGACTCTGAGGTGTGACTATCAGAGTTCTATACAGTATCAGGGATTAAATTATACGTTCCCACAGTCATAATAAGCATAATAACATACTCTGTAAAAGCTGCCTTCCTTCTTTATTATGTTCCCACTTTCCTACAAGTGTTTGATGGTATCATCTCTCCAACAAAATACTTCCACTCAAATCTTTGCCTTGGGGCCAGCTTCTGGGAGAACACAATCAGAGATAATTCCACTTGGTGTGAGGTGTTACTCAGGTACAGAACATGTGTTTGGAGCCTGTGAGTAGCAGAGCTCATTATGACTGCCTATCACCTTCATAAATATGACTCCCAATTTATAAATGTATATATTGAGAACCAAAATATGTCTTTTATAATATCACATATTAAGATAGACAAGAGTTTGGTAGATGAGAGCTCATGGGCCAAATCTGGCTTTCTATCTGTTTGTTTTTATGTTCTGCATCCTGCAAGCTAAGAATGATTTTTACATTTTAAAATGGCTATTTTATAAGTACTTTAAGATATGTAAATTGCTATATAAGGTATTTAAGTCATTTAAATTGTTATATGAGTTGTTATGTAAGTAGCCTAAATGTTGTGTCTTAGTCCATAAAGCCTAAAGTTTTTATCTATTTTGTTGTTGTTGTTGTTTTGAGGCAGAGTTTCTTTTTTGAGGCAGAGTTTCTTTTTTGAGGCGGAGTTTCTTTTTTTGAGGTGGAGTTTCTCTTTTGAGGTGGAGTTTCGCTCTTGTCGCCCAGGCTGGAACACAATGGCATGATCTTGGCTCACTGCAACCTCTGCCTCCCAGGTTCAAGCAATTCTCCTGCCTCAGCTTCCCGAGTAGCTGGGACTACAGGCGCCCACCACCAGTCCTGGCTAATTTTTTGTATTTTTAGTAGAGATGGGGTTTCACCATATTGGCCAGGCTGGTCTCGAACTCCTGACCTCAGGTGATCCACCCACTTCAGCCTCCCAAAGTACTGGGATTATGGGCGTAAGCCACCGCGCCCAGACACTATCTGATTTTTACAGAAAGTTTGCCAATGCCTGAACTAGTCAATAGCCCTTGGATCTCCTGGCAGTCTCTTAAATCCCACATTTATATTAACCATGCCAATCATGATGTCTGACTCACCAAAAGCCCTGAGACCAGAGAGGGCACTTATGCAGTGGGTGCTAACTTATACAATATAAACAACCCATGCTGTATCCTGTCGTGAAAACATGACCATGCCCAATCAATTGTTTTGTTTTCTCTTTGGAATTTTAAATAGGCAACATGGAGGAAATAAGATAACAGGAGCCACTAGAGTTAAAAAAAAAAAAGGTATAGAAAAGTCATGAAATAGAATCAAGTTTGGGATATATTGGGGTGGGAGGACAGAGTATGGGTACAAAGTCAGAATTATGAGAGAGCAAGACAAGCAAATGTTATGAGGAATCCAAGACCTTGACACTAAGGGCAAGTAGCTCTGAGACAGGGAATAGACATAAAAAGATTGCAACCCAAATATTCTGACTCAAACAACTCTTTGCATACTATAAATCCCCTGAGGACACTCATGTCTTAGTCCTCATTGTAATCCTGGAACTAAATATTATTCAAATGAATCAAATAAAAATTGATTAACATTCATTAATTAAATCAGTGCACTTGCTTTTCATCTCATGCTCCAGTGGAATATCTTTTAATTGACTTTTGTTGCCATTTAATTTGTATGTTGTTAGTCGCTCTTAATGAGTTCGCACCTTGACTTTCCAATTGAATTAGAAGACCCACAGGCTAGAAACAGTGGTGAAAACAGCTTTGTACCATTCTTTTCACACATTCTCTGAATGAATAGTTGCTGAGTGACTCATCAATATATTTTAAAATCTTTTTTCTTTTGCTTTGCAAGAAGGCATGCAGAGTATATTTATATCGGAACAAACTCTTCAGTGGAGGGAAGGATCTTGCACTCTTACATCTATAACTCTCTACCTCCATAAGTTCTTCCAAAAGATCTTATCCATCTACAGTATTTGGTGACTTTGTTCATTATTTTCCATCTCCCTGGTGAATTATTTTCACATTTCAAGTTTTATAAATTTTCTCTGGGACACAGTTTTGGACAATTATAGTCACTTTGATTCCCAGCAGGATCATCTCTAAAATATTCCATCATCCCATGAAATAATAGATCATGGATCAGCCAGAGGTAAAATGTTTTGTTTTTGGGAATCAGACATAAAACAATGATTTTTAACATGACAGGTGCTTGTATTGCTCGACATGTACCATCTAAAAATGATTTATGTTTAGACAACACCATTATCAAATGCTTTTAGTGTTATGGTCCCACAGTATTCTGGGAGCAAAACAGTGTGGTAGAATATTTGTGAAATGCTGTCAGGAAGCAGAGCTAATCCACAAGAAAACTCACACATATTTTTGTAATACTTGGGCCATAACTTGGAGGTATGTAGACTTTTCTAGTAGCCTTTTTAGTTCCTGCAGTTTCTGCAGGACTTGGCTTTGCATGTACCAGGGAATGTCACTTCTCTCTGTGCTCAATCTGGTTGTCTCCAACTTATTTAGTCAGATGGCTCTGGGGCACATCCAATAAGAAGCCAACCACAAAAATGAGCAGTAGCTGTTTATAAAATCTACACATTGTTATATAATCCAGATGACAGCACAAGTGGGAAAGGCTGCTAATATTCAGCTTTAACCACAATTTTAACACTTTCAGATAGCAAATGTGTGGCTGGGGTGTCTAGTTTTATATTAGGCAAAGTCCTGGTAGACATAGAAACTTTATGAGCTAGGTCTATTATACTGAAATTTTATTGTGCTAGTTACATGCTGAGGCAACAGGCAGCAGGGACTTGGACCAATGCGAAGAGCCAAAGTCAGTTTTCCACAAAGCCCTTGGTTGGTTCTGCCATCATTCAGTGCTATGAAGTATTTAGCTATGTGCTTATTATGGAATAGTTTCTGTTTCTAAATGTGACACTGAATACATCTACCATTGGATCATTTCTAGAACTAACTTTTACCTCTCAAGGAACATATCACCACAGCTAAAAGAGCCATTTAAATATGACAGGGAAAATAACCAAAATAAAATGCATTAAAAACTAAAATAACCATAAGTCTTTTGCTGTTGTTAATTTATGAAGTTTCATCCTACCAATACTTCTTTGTATTTATCCATGGTCTATGTAATTTTATCAGATGGAAATATATTCGGACTCAAGTAACAGGAAATATGACTAATAGGGTTTTTTTTCATTTAACAAGAAGGTACTAGTTCAGTAGGACTAGTTTAGTCACTCAATTATGTCTAGGTGCAACTATGATTTACTTGTTTTTTCTCTAATGGGCTAGGTGGTTAATACAGCTCCAGCCATCATTGCTGTATTTGGGTTCAGAGAGTGGAAAAGGAGAGGCATGATGCTAAATATCTAAATATCTGAAGATGTCTTAAGATATTTCCCAGGCTAAAACTTAAACCACGGCTAACCTAGTGGCAAGGAAAATAGAGCGTTCGATGATAATGATTGGCTTAGACAACAGTTAATTATCTAAGAGTGGGTATACTAATATTCAGAACAAAATCCACGTTCTGTTGGCAAGAAAGAAAGGTGTTCTGGACCCTGGGTAGGTGTGTGACAATGTCTGCAAAAACATTCTTTGGGGATACTCAAGTCTCTTCTTCTATAATCCCATTCGTTTCTCCATCTTTGCTTTTTCTTTTGGTCCTTGTTTGACCCATCAAAATAATTTCTTAGTGAATTTTAAAGTAGTACCCAAGTCAAGAATTAATACAGAACTAATTATTATAAAAATTATTCAAATTTGAGAGTGGAAGAGGAATGCAAAAAAACCCCAAGTGACAGTAAAAGCAGGAGCTTTGGAGTCAGGTGGAATCATTTTTGAGTCCTGTCTCAATCATTGTTTCTTACCCCCAGCGTGATTTAAATTTAGCTTCCTGAAAACTCAGTTTTATTGCAAAATGCAAATGAAAGCAATAATAAAAATGCAAATGAAAGCAATAATAAAAATCCTCAAATCAGAAAGTGGTTTGAGGATTAAACCCTTGTCAAATGCTTGTCAAAGTGCCTAACCCACAGTAAAGCATAAATGTTAGCTATAGTGAAACAGTCATTGGTTAAAGCTTGAAGACTATTTTGATGTCACTGTTTTATATAAATGTTTTAAAAAGTCTATGATTAGATGTGTTGATTTGGGGCTCTATTAAATGTCTAGGATTGCTATGGTTCAAATAAGTGGTTTAGTATATTGATGTAACACACGTGCTGAGCATGATAGAAGCAGACTCTAAGTCAGGTGTTGGAGACTCAAAGATGAAGTGGTTGATGAGTTTAATAGCTTGGAAAAATTACAAGTAAATAAATACATACACACATGAGTTGGTACATTTGGATGTTCATCATATTGGAGTTGCTCAATGAGAAGTGAGACAGAAAGTTCAGCTCTGTTTAAAATTTGACTTCATACTTAGGTTTGCTGCATTGATGAATGTTGGAGAAATAGTTGGAATATGTACCTGGCACATAGTAACCAGTTGAGAAATGCTGCCTCGCATTATTTTTTTTCTGCCTTATTTTTCTGGTTGCAAATGTTTAATCTCCATGTAATTAATATTGGTGTTGTAAAATTATATAATATCAGCCTGAGAAGATAATAAGCAATGTCAGAGCCCTTTATATAAGGAACTAATAAAAGTAGTAATTATAAAAATAACAATAAAATAACTAACATTTATCAAGGGAATGTGCCAGTACTGTGAAAAATTCTTTACATGCTGATTTCATTGAATACTGACCTCAACCATATGAGATAAGTTCTATAATTCTTCCATTTTAGAGGTGAGAAAACCAATATGTAGAAAGTATACATAATTTTTCCGAGGTTACAAATATAGTAAATATTGTAACTTGGAAGCAAATCCAGGTTTATGCCCACTCTAGCCTCCAAGCTCTTATCTCCAATGATGTTATGCCTCCTCTTGTCATTGTTTACTAATTACTTCACATACTAATGTTTGCTCAATAAATGGATTCACAAAATGAAACCTAAGTGGAGAGTTTCTAATGGAAGATGCTCCTTCCAGCTCACTATTTTACTAAAGCCTTGGGAGCATCACGTGTTGCTTTTGTTTTCACGAGACTCAAGAGGGCAGACACACATGAGCATTTCTCTAATGAGATCATCTATTTTCAAAGGCCGACTTGGTTCTCCTGCTTATATTTTAGCTTCCTATTTTAATTTCTCAATATAAGTAAACAGGTGCTTTTATTAACTGTTTGAAAATATGAAAAAAATTAGGTTTAAAACCAGGGAAACATGTCCCACACATTGTTTAACTCCTTTTGGGACTTACTGATCTCTCAGTGCTTTCATGTTCACCTCCCTTAAAATAGCCAGTAAATTCATCTGAAGGGAAAGGAGAGGACTAATTAGGATGGCAATATGAATGATATTCTGTTTTTCATCAACTGTGCTTCCTTAAAGTCTAACCAATTTCTGTTAACTGAAGGAAGAATTGAGGAAAAAAAAATCTTGAGAAATTTGTGATGCTGTTAGGCAATTCATACTTTTGGTGCTTACAATCTATAAAATTAGATTGTAAAATTTACAACCTATAAAATTATAAATCTATACATTTATAACTTATAAAATTATAAAGTTACATATGGCTCTACCAAGCTCACCGGGTAGACATCTCCCTACTCCAAATATCTGTTAGGTTTTACCATGAGCACCTAAAATACAACACATCCAAAATAAAACCCATCACCTCCCACCTCTTCCTCCATCCCCCGACCAAATGGTCTGTTTCGCTGGGGAACTCTTCTCATTTATTGACATTTCTATCCATCCCATTTCCCAAGTCAGATATCTGAAAGTTGACTTTGGCTCTATTTTACCTCACCTTCTACATTGAACCAAGTATGAAAAAAATGTAAGATTAACAATTCTCAAATCTTTGTTCTCATCATCCACCTGGCACTACCTTCAGACCACCAACCTATATCAACTTCACTTCAATTACTGGAATGACCTATTGTCTTCAGTGATGAGCATCACTCCTCAAGCTGTTCTCCAAGCTCCAGCAGCCAATAATCTTTATTTAAACAAGGCTGATACCATTGTTTTTCTCCTTATCAATCTTCTGGAATTTCCTTTCACTTTAAGAAGAATTCAAAAATTTTTTAGATGATTCCACTCTGGAGAAGGCTTAATCTCTGCTTACCTGTTCAACTTTTCCCCTATCTGCTTATCCCCGAGTCATGGTTCAGTGAGGATGAATGCTGCATGGTTCTTCAAGAAGCTTCTGGTCTCTATCACTCCCAGTAGTCTGTAATGATATTCTTGCTGCCTGGAAACATTTGTTTTCCTTTATATCCATTTTGAGTGGGTAATTCTTCACATTGCAGCTCAGAAATTACTTCTCTGGGACGCCTTCCTTGATTTTTGGGACTAGGTTGTGGCCTTTCTATAGGCTAACCCTTACCACAATGCATAGTCACCCTAATCTACTACCTCTTTGAAAAACTGTGTATTTGTTAATCAGGTTATATCCCTGTGGTCTAGTGTATAATAGTTGTTCAGCAAACACTGAAGAAATGGCATGCTGATAGGAAGGAAACTGGGGCCATTTGTGGAATTACTTCTAGTAAAATGTATACCTTTGGCTCAATTATCCTGATATTTTGAGATAAAACCTGTGAGTGTGTGTGTGTGTGTGTGTTTGTGTGTGTGCATATACATGCTTAATCTGAGTTATTAGGGTTATTACTGTCGGTATTTCCTTTTCTAAGCTAGATAGATAAACTAGGCTCATTCAGAAGACTGAGAGCAATTTTTAGATTTGAGGTACTCAGCTCACCTGTATTTGTTTTCTATTGCTATATGATAAATTACTACAAAATTTGTGGCTTAAAATAATACCCATTAAGTATTTCACAGTTCTGAAGTTCAGATGTCCAGTTCAACATGGCTGGGTTCTCTGTCCAGAGTACCACAAAGCTGAAATTAAGGTATCATCTAGACTGAATTCTCTTCTCCAAGATCTAGGAAAAACAAACCCTCTTTTAAACTCATTCTTGTTGGCAGAATTCAGTTCCTATGGTTGTAGGACTTAGGTCCCTGTCTCCTTGCTGGCTGTCAGCTCTCGGTTTCTAGGGGCCTCTTGCATTCCTTGCTGTCGCCCCTTCTATCTTTAAGCAAACTGTGGTGTGCTGAACCATTCACATGTTTTCAATCTCTGACTTTCCTTTCTGCTGCTAGAGAAGACTTTCTGCTTGCAAAGGGCTCATGTGTTTATGTCAGGCCCACATATGCTCTTTATCTTACAGTCAATTGATGTGGGACCTTACTGATGTCCATGAAATCTCTTCAGAGTTGAATCAAATACCTATATTGGTGTTTGATTGAATAAATGGGAAGTATGTGTATACCAGGGTCCAGGAATCTGGGTCAGTCATTGGAAAATTCTACCTACTACACCACCATATTATACAATAAAATGAAAATAAATGAAAACCAAATAGAATATCAACAACAAAATTTGGTGATAAGAATTGGGTTTGAGTGGCAGGACACATGCTCTAATTTTTGAAGGGAAACCCAGATTCCTGATAATGTCACACTTGATATTATGTGCTGTGAAACTTGTCCTGTACAAACATTAATAGATGTAAATTCAGGGCTGCTTTTTACCTTCTGTTCCAGGTTACATGACTTTCTCGTTCACAGCCTCTGTTTGGCCTCAGGCACATGTTTTACTGACTTCCTCATCTTTCTCCCTTTTCATTTCTATTATCATTGTCATAATCATTTTTAATCACACCATTTACTGAACACTTAACTCTGTACCAACACGCTAGGTATCTTATTTCATTTAATTTGTTCAATAACTCTTAACTAGTTGTGAGTGTGCCCATTTCATTAATTCACTCAAGACCAGCAGCAAATCAGTAGTCGAGGCTCTGATTGTTGGCTTCTAAAGTCCCTGTTTCTCCTCAACGTTATACTGTTGTCTTTCAAGGATGTGATAAACCAGGTTCATTCAGGAGCATGTGTTGGAAAGATAAGGATTAGAACTCAGCACCTGACACTTCCAGGCTTATCCTTCCAACTCTTCAGCTGTTGAGTCAATAACTGAAAAGATGCCCTGCCTGCCTTCTAAGAAATTGGCTCCTGTGGGCAAACAACACAGTCTTCATTTACTTCCTCTGACATTATGAATTAATTGTGAACTAAGTGACCAAATCATCGTAATACAATTGGCCTCTAAATACTAAATTGTAAACTTGCGTGAATCAGGATCATGTGTCCTATAACATTTCTTTCTTTCTTTTTTAATTGAGCTTCACTCTGACATTCTCAGTAAAATCTAACAATGGGTTGCTCTGTTTCAAGAGTTAGTCAGACCCAGCTGTTATGAAAATAATATGTTTGAGAAAATTGACTTGACATTTGATGGCCTTACAATACTTCTGACAGGATATAATCAACCCATTAGGGAGAAACAGAAACATTCCTTGTATAGCCACGTTATTTCTGGGCATGACCGAATTCCCTCAAAGTGGAGTGGGTGAGTTTTCAGGGCAAGCTGAGACTTCATCGCCTCAAGCCCTGCAGTCAAAGTGACTGAATGTACTTTCTCTTCCCCTGTCCACTGCCCTTGATCTGATGAAAGGAAAACATTAGTTTCCTAAGCCAACAATTTCTTTTTTCTTCTTCTTTTCCTCTCCTGAAGTCTAAATTTATTACAAGGGCTTGGGTTTTAAAAGATTCTCTCAGTCTTTCTTCCACTCAGGAACAGCTGGGACAACTCTCTTGGGAAAGTGATTAGAAGCAGGAAGTGGCAATTGGGATTCCTGACTTCAGTTCCCAGGCCTCTCCTGAGCTCTCTGTGGGACTCTGAAGGGCTCATCTCAACCTCTTTGCTAAGTTCTTTGCTATAAAATTTCAGCCTCTAACTCCCTGCTGCTTTGCTTTTGTTCTTTCCCAAACAGGCAATATGAAGAACAGGGAAGAGAACCAACTGTAGAGTCAAAAATCCCAGCTCTCTAGGGTCTAGAAAGTGATCAAACTTTTTCAGGCCAGATCTTCATGTCCGTAAAATGAGACCAATAACGAGACCAATAACCCTGAAAAGCTACCGTCAATATCAAAGGAGAGCAAATATAGACAATACCTTACATAGTTCTTGGCAGGTCTTTTAAATTCTATACTAGATTTATTTGCCTGGAACTTCCTACAATTTCTTTAAGTCATTCTATTCAATCTGTCAGTAAATATATGCTTGATCTTGTGTTTTTAAAAAATGCTTCATCATAAAATAATCATATTAAATTGAATTATTACAATTAGAATTTATATATATACTACAAGTTTCAGCTTATAGAACTTATTCTTAAGGCTATCCTCACTTAATGTTCCGATTCACTATATCATAACCTCCACCAGAAAAGGAACTGTGTCTATCTTATCATGTCTGTGTCATGAGTATCTAAAAAGAGTCTGGGGTGAGAGGGAATAGTTTCCAGATGAAACTGTTCCAACTCAGATCACTAGGCATTCGTTAGATTCTCATAAGGAGTGTGCAGCCTAGATCCCTCGCATATGCAGTTCATGATAGGGTTCATGCTCCTATGAGAATCTAATGTCACTGCTGATCAGACAGGGAGGTGGGGCTCAGGCGGTAATGCTCACTTGCTGAGCTCACCTCCTGGTGGGCAGCCTGGTTCCTAACAGGCCACAGACCAGTACTGGTCCATGGCTCAGGAGTCTGGGATCCCCGACCTAGAGATTTGCTAAATGAGTAAATTATGTAATTAATTAAATGTCTTTCCACATAGTTTCTATTCTCTATGTTTGGCTTTCCCTTGTGTATTTTATATCAGGGGTTGGCAAACTAAGGCCTGTGGGCTAAACACTACCTGTTGTCTGTTTCTGTACATTTAAATTCAGCCATGCCCATCCACTACATAGTGCTTATATTTGCTTTTGCACTGCTGCAAAAGCAGTTTAATAATTGTGCCAGAGACTGTATATATCGTGAGATGCAAAACGCTTACTGTCTAGTTCTCTGTCTTTTACTAAAGATAGAGTGATATTTCCAAAGTAAAAATCCAATTATTTCACTATCCTTGCTTAAAGTCCTCAGTGACTCAATCATTGTCATAAAGAAGTCTAATATTTTTCTATGACATGATCTGAACCCTGTCAATCTCTGCAGACTCATCCCTTGCTACTTTTTTTCTTAAGCCATGTAATTTTTCAGCCTGTCAAAGGTGCCGGACCTTTACATAAGCTATTGCCTGTGCTGGGAACACTGTTCCCTCCAATTTTTCCTTGTTAACCTCTACTCATCCTTCTTGAATTTGCTTAAACATCATTTCTGCGGGAATGCTTTCTCTGAAGTTACCTGTGAGAATGCTTTCTCTAAAGAAGTTAGTAGCTTCTTGTTCATGGTCCAATTGCATCTTGTACTTTTCTTGTTCCAGCACTAATCAGCACTTTGCTAATGATAAAACACAGGTGCAAAGGGATTATTCAATTTGACCATGCTCACAGTAGTAAGCAGAGAGTTTGGGATTTGAATTGAGAGCTGTCTAAATCTAATGGCCACTTTCTTTCTGTCACACTTTGCATCTGATTAATATATAAGATAATATTTATAGCACGTGGAGTCGGTACAGGATGATGTATGGGTCTAATGAAGCATAACCTTGGGATTTTCTAATCAATGCACAATGCCAGCCACAGAAATATTAATAATGGTAGCTGCGACAGACCTGTAACAGTCGATTTAGTTGGCAAGTACCAAGATTTATAGATGTCCCTGCCGTTATAAGTTATCTGCTGTTTCATAACAAATTACCCCAATACACAGAGACTTAAAAGAACAACCCTGTATCATCTTACAGTTCTATGGATCAGAAATCTGGGCATGGCTTAGTTGGGCACCTCTGGCTCAGCATCTCACAAGAGGTTGCAGTCAAGTTGTCAACCAAAGCTCTGGTCTCATCTGAAGACCTGACTAGAGAGATATCTGCTTCTAAGTTTACTTACATGGTTGTTGGAAGGCCTCACTCCCTTCCCATGTGGTTCTCTCCACACAGCTACCTCACATCATGACAGCTGGCTTTCTCCAGAGAAAAGTTATCTAAGAGGGTGAGACACAACTCCCAACATGGAGTCTTCTATAACTTAATCTCAAAAGTGACATCATATCATTTTAAACATGTTCTATTCATTAGAAGTGAGTCAATAGATCAGGCCCACACTCACAGAAAAGGAATTGGACAAAGACGTGAATGCCAGGAAGTGGGGATCATTGGCGACCATCTTGGAGTTGCCTTAGTGTCCTGCCCTTACTCTGCATTCCACCTGTGAAGTTTTAGATCACAGAGTTTCCTTCCAGTCAGATTTCAATTACAGGTTTGTTCATGCTTTTTTATAGGAACATATGGAGTATTTGCATATTGACATTTTGGGTTGGATAATTCTTTGTTACTGTAGGCTATTTTGTGCCTTACAGGATATTTAGAAGCATCCCTGGCCTCTACCCACTAGATCCCAGTTGCGCCTGCTGTATTCAGTTTAACAATCAAAAAATGTCTCCAGACATTACCACATTCATAGATTCATCAGAAGTCACCCTTGGGGGCTAAGGCTGAGTCAGTGAGGAATGTTGACAGCCTCAACAAAGTCAGGCTTCTGCCAAGAGAGAGTATGAACAGATGTAGGGCAGGTAACTGGCAGTGTTTTTAAAATAAATCTAAATCCTAACTTATATAGTTCCAGGTAACTGGATAATAGGACAAAAATATGAAAAACACTTTGTAAGGTTATAAGGGCCGAGGTATGAAGGTATTAAAAAGACAACTTGAGTCCATATTCTATGCCCAAATCTCTCAATGGTAGAAGTTCTGACTTATAACGACTAAGTTTATCAGTGCTTAAAACTTAATTCTCTCTACTTTTATCTATTAAACACCAATTTTCCCCAAGAATTTTGACATCTGGTTCTCTTATTCCAGAAAGTAGCCTAGTGTCTGAATACATATTTTATGAATGAATAAATGACTTTTATTAATACCTTTGGCTTTTACCATTTGTATGTAAACAGATGATATTAGAGCATAAATATATAGCCCAGAGAGCTTTCTTATGCTCCAGGTCCATTCATCTTTCATTTATCTACAACATCTGTGTATGCAGGTACCTTTCACACAGATTAATTTTAAAAGTAAACTTATCATCTCTTTCCTAGAATCTTTTTCATATTCCTGAATTTAATATTTCAGTGATTACCAAGATAGAAACATGAAAATCATCTTTGATTCATCCTTTTTTCTCATCCCACTTCTTGTAATGTCCTACCATTCAATTACATGAATGTTCATTAAATATGAACATTTATTCATTCCACAATCATTCATTGAACATCTGGTGTGTAATGGGGACTGTGGCACGTTCTCTACCACTACCAACACTGTTTTCATTCACAATCTCATTACATTTTATCCAGAATAATGATATTATTTTGTGAGTGACTGGGGCTATTTAATGTGTTCAGACTATGTAAGTAAGGATTACTTGACAAGAAAACCAATCATACTAGATCAATCTATTTATTATTTTATCACAAGTTGATATCTTTGATTTATAATTAGAACCATATTTAATTTTAGTCCATTCATATAGCATAAGTGGTGGGAAAAAATACCACACAATGAATTTGAGAGAAAGTTAAGACAGAGCCAGTTGCTTTATGGTGATGGAAATGAAATGCTTACTCAGAGTATGTCTTGTAGTCACCAAAACAACCAGATGATTTGTTACAGGTTTCCATCTATCCAATCCTAAAACATCCATTACTTTAATTGCAGTAGATCAACACTGTGGTCATTCTTTCCTTTGAACTATGAAAGAAACACTCATGTCTATTCTCCCTAGGCTTCCGTTGCTTTCTGAAAATAAGGTAGTGCTCAGGAACCTTATGTTAAAAGGAATGACAGTGCCTAGAAATAGCCTTCTGCTGTAAAGCAGCAGTATATTATCATAGTAGATTGCCTCACTGAGTCACAAGACCCATTGCTGTCTTTTGGTGGTGGGTTGGTGATTATGAACAAGTCACTTAAGCCTCCTGAGCCTCAGTTCTGCCATCTGTAAAGTGGAGATAATTTCCTGACTTCTTTTTATTTTTAAATTTATTTTTCATTTTTATTTTTATTTATTTATTTTTTTGAGACAGAGTCTTGCTCTGTCGCCCAGGCTGGAGTGCAGTGGCGCAATCTCAGCTCACTGCAAGCTCCGCCTTCCGGGTTCATGCCATTCTCCTGCCTTAGCCTCCTGAGTAGCTGGGACTACAGGCACCCGCCACCATGCCCAGCTAATTTTTTGTATTTTTAGTAGAGACAGGGTTTCACCATACTAGCCAGGATGGTCCCTATCTCTGGACCTCGTGATTCACCCACCTCGGCCTCCCAAAGTGCTGGGATTACAGGCGTGAGCCACCACGCCCAGCCATTTCCTGACTTCTTTATGGCATTTTTCTGAGCATTACATAAAATTTTATTTGTGAAACCATTTGAGGATTATAAACACTACATAAGAAGCTGATATGTCTTTTTCAGAGTGTTGTTATTAATTCAGAATTCTTGCTACTTATCCTCTCAAATGTTATTTTTCCTCTCTGCTTAATGGGAATAATACCTCAACAATCTGCAATGTGGATTAATGTGACTTATGACTCAATAAATATTAGTCCGTCAACATTCTTGACGTCTTTTATAAGAAATATATATAGTTTTGAGACGGAGTCTTGCTCTGTTGCCCAGGCTGGAGTGCAGTGGCGCAATCTCGGCTAACTGCAAGCTCTGCCTCCCGGGTTCAGGCCATTCTCCTGCCTCAGCTTCCTGAGTATCTGGGACTACAGGCGCCCGCCACCACTCCCAGCTAATTTTTTATATTTTTAGTAGAGATGGGGTTTCACTGTGTTAGCCAGGATGGTCTTGATCTCCCGACCTGGTGATCCACCCGCCTCGGCCTCCCAAAGTGCTGGGATTACAGGCGTGAGCCACAGCGCCTGGCCAAGAAATGTTTTTATGAATAAGAGTGATCAAAATTTCAAATTCAAGTTTTTAGCACGATTTCAATTCTATTATCATACATAATATAAACCCAAAGTTGAAGAAAGCTAGCATTATTAGAAAAAATTGTAGTTCAACTTGCTTCAGACACAAGCAGACAACTTTCCTGTGGGAACCTCTCAAGTAAACTTATGGCACAGAAGGGTGATACAAAACTTGTTTTTCCATGTGAGCTAATGGCTCTCAGTAAGTGACAGATGAGTTCAAAGGTCTGAAGCATATACAACCTACCAGTTAACTCGAAATTGATCTAGATTCAATGCATTGAAGTCAAAACTTTATCACACATTTTTGTAGAAATTGACAAGATGGCTCAAAAATGTACATAAAATTCAGAGGCCTTAAAATAGTCAAGAAAACTTTGGAGAAGGATAAAGCTAGATGACTTATACCATCTGATTTCAAGGTTCACTATAAAGCTACAGTAATTCTGGGACTTTGGTTGGTGACACAAGTCAGTAGTCAATAAACTTAAGATAAAGATGCCAATGCAATTTAATAGGGAAGAGGAAAGTCTTTACAATAGTGCTGAAACAATTGAATATTCATATGGAGCAAAATAAATCTTGAGTTTTATCTGACAGCCTACAAAAATGAGTTAGAGATGGATAATAGATCCAAACGTGTAAGTAAAATCTATAAAATGTTTTTAAAGAAAAAAATGATGAAGTATCATTATAGCCATAGAGTAGATTAAGATTTATTAGACAGGACACAAAGACACTAACCATTATAAGGTGATACATTAGACTTTAAGTAAATACTTCTGCCTACCAAAAGATACTAGTAGAAATATGAAAAGATAGGTCATGATTGGGAGAATATATTCACAAAATATATGTGACAAAGAAATTATATCCAGAATAAATAGCTCCCACAAATCGATAATAAAAGATAGACTTATATTACTGTCCGAGATGAGATATCAAGAATCAGATTTACTCTCTTGACTGAGAAAAGCCAAAAACATCCCCAACATATTTAAGAATAAGATATTCAAGACATCAGTTAATAATGGAAAATTGTTCTTAAAAGGGGAAAAATATAAGATGAGATCGGATCTATAATTTCTTCATATTGCTTCCTTGAGAACGTTTACGTGCTGAAGTATGTGAAAGAAAAACCAAGACAGAGTCTGGCAAACTTCTTGAGTTGAAGAGATGTATCTGTCTTGGGAGATACAGGTTTCTACAATTTGCAGGTTGTAGAACTGTAAAGGAAAGAGCTGCATAAAGATAGAACTCTAGAAATCTACAGAGATTCCCCCTTGAGTAATCAGCTGATTACTGATGAGCTCATGTGTGTGAAGCCTGGAAAAGAACCAGTCAAAAGGATAAGAGATGAATGTGTTGCCCTCACGCTGGGCTAGAATTAGTGCTTATCCTGTCAGACTAGAAAATCTAATGATTCATGGAGTACTGAATAAAATATAAAGAATGGTTTTACCTTAGTATTGGGGAATAACTTATTCTAGATTTAGAACTGCTTTGGTCTCACCTAATAAAGCTTAACAACAACACTCCAAGGGATAAAATGTTTCCAATAACTTACCTGCATTCCAGAGCAAAGCAAAAGTATAATTATTGGAAACAAGTATCTAGTATCCAACAACATAAAATTCACAATGTCTGTCATCATATAATTTAAAAAAAATAGCAGGCATGCAAAGCAGACAAAAATATGATCCATAATATGGAGAAAAACCAACCAATTGAAGCTGTACCAGAAATAACACAGATGTTACATTTGTCAGGCAAAGACATTAAAACAATTATTATAACATAATTATAGATCTTCAGAACATTCAGTGGAAATATAGAAAAAATCTAAAGGACCTAAATCAAATTTCTTGACATTAAAAACTACTGCGTGTGGAATAGAAGATATACTGGATGGAATTAACGCAATATAGACATTGAAAAATGAAGTATCAGTAAACTTTAAGGCAAAGAATGAAAACTATTTGGTATGGAACATAAATAAAAGAGAATAATTTTTTTAATAAAAATAACAATAGTTGCAGAATGACTTTGAGTAACGTAATCTACAAATAAGTGGAGCTGCCAAAGTAGAGGAGAAAGGGGGTGACAGATAAATAGTTGAAAAAATAATTGCTAAAAATATTCCAAATTTGATGAAAAGTATAGACCTACAGATCCAGGAATCTCAATGATACCCAAGTATAAGAAACATAAACAAAACTATAACATAAAATATCACAATTAAATTGTTTAAAACTGGAAGTAAAGAAAATCATGTTACAGCCGGATGGAAGACCCATTACGTATAGAACAAGGACATGTAAAGCAGCAGATTTTTCAAAACCAATGCAAATGTGTAGACAATATAGCAACATCTTTAAAGTGCTGTAAGATAATAATCAGAAACCCAATAATCTGTCAAGTTAGAATACTAAACTCAGTGAAAATCTTCCCAAAATGAAGGCAAAATAAAGATTCATTTAAACACGCAGCAGCTAAAATAATTTATCACCTACAACACTGAACTACAAGAAATACTTAAGAAAGTCCTTCAGGTAGAAGAAAAATGATACTTAATGGTAATATCAATCTTCACAAAGGAATGAAGAGAACTGGAAATCTTAACCCCCTGAGTGAATACATAACATTTTTTCGTATTATTTAAGTCTCTTTAAAAAGGAGTTGGCTGTTTAAACAAAAATAATGATACAGTGTAAGATACATACCATTTAAAGTTAAAATGTATGACAACAATAGCACAAAGGTAGAGAAAGAAAAATAGTATTAAAACCGGAAGAATAAAGTATTATTGTCAATTTTTTGTACTATAGGTGAAGTTATATAATGTCACTACAAGTTAAATTGTGATAAGTTAAAGACGTATCCTTTAAAAATCAAAGCAACCACGCACAAAAAAGAGGCCCAGCTAATAAGACAGTGAAGATGATAGATATAAACCTAAGCTTCTTAGAATTCACATTACATTTTATAGTCTAAATGTTGCAATTGAAAATGAAAGATTGTGGATAAATGAGCAAAACCTAACTAAAGAAAAAAATCAGTTTAAAAATGAAGACAAAAGTATGTTACAAGTTAAGAGACAAAGATATACTATGCTAACACCAATCAGAATAATGCTGGGGTGGCTGTATTAATATTAGATACACACAAAAAATATGTTGCAACAGAATATTACCGGAAATAAGATGATTATTTCATAATGATAAATAAGTAAATTCTTCAAGATAATATAATAATTCTAAACATTTGGTGCACCTAATAGTGATAGATAAGTAACCCAGTTAAAATGAACAAAAGACTTGAATGGACAAAATATATATCAATATTTATAAAGGAGTTCAACATTATTAATTTTCAGGAAAATGTAAATTTAAAACATGATAAAATGCCACTGCATATGCATTAAAATGGCTAGAATTAAAATGATGAATTTCATTCCTAGATTTACATAAGAGAGAAGACAGATGTCCACAAAAAATATTTGTATAAGAATTTTCATAGCAGATATATTAATAATAGCCAAATACTAGAAATAAACTATTTGTCAGCCAAGAGGTGAATGAATAAATAAACTTTGCTCTAGCCATACAATGGAATACTTGTCAACAATAAAAAGGAACAATCTACTGATGTATGCAACAACATGAATGAATCTCAGAAGCATGGTGAACAAAGTTGCAAAAACATATAAACTGTATAATTTCATTTATATTAAGTTCAATGAAAAAATTGTTCTGTAATGATAAAATGAGAACACTGGTTGCCTATATTAAAGTTGGGTATTTACTAGAAATGAATATGTGGGAACTTTCAGGAGTGATGAAAACGTTAAGTTAAATTTCTTGCTTTGAGTGGTAGTTACATGAACGTATACATTTATCAAAACCCATCCAATCATATACTTTGGATTTATAAACTTTATATAAAATATACCTCATTTAAAATAATGCTATGTAGATTAAATTCTTGTGCAGGGTTGTGTAATTGATCACCATCAGGTTTGTCATTGCAGAAAATGGTGACAAAAGTAATCGAAATTAGTATTTATTGAGTCCTTATTATAGACTAGGTACTATGTTAGACAATTAAATAGATTAGGTTAATTCTCAAAATAACCATGACGGGATGCCTGTGTGAGGAGTCCCCAGATCCTTGCCCTTAAGCATTAACTGCTCAAAATGATTATTTTTTTTTAAACCAGCCATTTAAAGTGTCTGGATATTTTCTTAAGGGCATACAGCAAATGGAGAAACATCTATTCAAAAAAATTTACTAAATCTTGACAAGAGCAGTGAAACTGTGACATTTGGTTCATGACACACTAATATACCTTCCCCCGGCTTAGTGTGTCAGAAGCTCTCCTCTGGACATTTGCACTCAGTCTCCCTCTCCACCTAGTTACCAGTCTAAGGCTATGGTTTTACTCCAAGAGTGAGCGGTACTGTTATCTCTTATGCCTGTAGCTCCATGTTGCATAAGCTCTATTCTGGGTAAGCACGGTCCAGAGGCAGAGTTTACCTTCCCTTAATCAGCTCCTACTCATGGGATAAAAGATCTGATCCACGTATAGCAGTCTGAAAATACTGGACCCTGAAGGTCACTTCCCTAGTTTGTATATAAGGGAAGCAGTTCCACTGTGGGAAAGGCAAACTGAGAATACCAGGGGTTACTGTCCCTGCCCAGAGCCTTGTTCATAGACCAGGGATATCATTATAAAAAAAGTGAGTCACTGTTCCTGCCCTCAGCTCTGGTATAGTAATAAATAATACAAGGTTTTGACCCAGAGGAACAGGCAGATCTTAAGGACAGAATCTCTCACCTGTAAAAGAGTCTGGGGAAGTATGCCTAAAGGCACAGTGGAGATCCTGGCATGATCAATCAAGAGAAGGCTGGTACTTTCATGATCCTCAAAGTGAAAATGAATATGTTATCAGCTAAAATTTTAGAAAAATAGACAGTTAAGAAGAATCCTATTAGAGTCAAACCATCCCCCAAAACTGGCAGTCTCATGCCCTACAAAGGATAGAATTCTTGAGCAATTTATGCCCCAGGACATTGCCAAAAACAACAGAGCAATTAAGTAACAATTAGTAAAGTCTAATATTTGAGTGTGAAGCCAATACAAGCAGATCAGCCAGCTGATCAAGGAGACTGCATATACCACAGGCTGCACACTTTTAGAAGTGACATCAGAGCTGTACACTATGGGAAAACACTTTACTAAACTAGTTCCTTCAAGTCACTAAAATAAAATTAAGTAAACAAGCAAATAACAAAAATGAAGCTCTGGTTAGGGAGTCAGTTTCCATACATGTTATGTGTATGGAAACATGTTATAGTGTATTATCTAAAATATATCTATTTTTCAGCAAAAAATTATGACACATTCAGAGAAAGAGGAATGTGTGATCTATGCACAGAAAAAAAAAGATTGAACAAAAGAAACTGCCTGTAAAGAGGCCCAGATGTCAGACTTTTACAAAGTTTTAAAGTTGATGGTTTCAAAGGTTACAAATTCCTCCAAAAAATAGAAAAAGGAATCAGTTCAAAAATTAGAAGAGGAAGGACTGCTTCCTCTTCTCTGAGGTCAGTTATTACCTAGGTAACAAAACTAGAAAAAATAAATCTTAACCATAAAACTATTTTATGAATACATACAAAAAAAATCCTCAATAAAATACCAGCAAACTGAATCTGGCATCATATAAAAATGATTGAATACCATGGCAAAGTAGAATTATCCCAGGAATGCAAGGATGGCTTAATATCTGTACTAAATTATGTAATGCATAGTATCAATAAAATAAAGAACAAACAATGCATGACCATCATAATATATACAGAGAAAAACGGACATGATACAACACACTTTATGATAAAAACGCTCAAGAAACTAGAAAAAGAAGGCAACTTCCTCAATTTAATAAAGTGCATCTGTGAAAACTCCATAGCTAACATAATACATAATGGTGAAAGACTGAATTAAATTTTGTGTATGCTTTTCCCCTAAGATCAGAAAAAGTCAAGATGTCCTTTCTTATTACTTCTATTCACATTTTACTGGAGATTTTAGTCAGGAGAATTAGGTCAGAAAAAAATGAAATAAATGGCATCCAATTTAAAAATGAAGAAGTAAAACTATCTCTATTTGCAGATTGTATAGTCTTGTATGTGAAAAATCATTAAAAATCAAATAAAATCTGTTAAAGCCAATAAACAAGTTTTCTATATTTCAGTACATAAGAATACCATACAAAGATTGATTATATTTCTATACACTGGCAATGAACATTCTGAATATGAAATTCAAAACAATTTATTTTATGATAATATCAAAAAGAATAAAATACTTGGGGACAAAATAGTGCAAGACTTGTACATTATAAACTAAAAGTCATTGGTAAAAGTAATTAAATAATTAAGTAAAAGGATAGATATCACTACAGTTACACATTAGAGAGCAAAATATGCTTAAGATGGCAATACTCCCCAAGTTGATCTACAAATTCAGTGCAACCTCTTTCAAAATACAGCTAGGTTGTTTTTTTTGTTTTTGTTTTTGTTTTTTTTTCTTTTTTGCAGAAATGGACACACTGGTTCCAAAATCCAAATGGCAATGCCAGGGACCCAGAATAGCCAAAATAATCTTCAAAAAGAAAATAGAATTTACACTTTCTGATTTAAAAACTTACTACAAAACTTGATTACAAGATCAAGATTGTGTGGTTCTGACATAAGCAAAGACACATGAATCAATGGAAGAGCATGGAGATTCCAGGAATAAATTTATACATTTATGGTCACTTAATTTGTACCAAGAAAATAAAACAGGGACACCTGAATATTAATATGCAAAATAATGAAGTTGGATCATCTCCTCACACCATACATGAAAATCAACTCATAATGGATAGCAGAAAGAAGATTAAAGAGTGTGAGATCTTAAAGTTCAGTGAAATAGAGGCCTTTTGCATATGAACATCAGTTGTCAAGTTTACTGGCTACCAGCCTCCAAAGTAGTATCCCATTTCATGCCATTCAGAGCACTTTGTTTGCTGGACCAGCAGCCTGAGCCACCCCACCGTTCCTATGCAGACATTATGGTAAAGTGGGGCCCTCTTTGCTCCATCCCCAGGCAGATCTCCAGGCATTTAGAGCACCCACTTGCCCAGGTCAGCAGTCTGAGCCATTTCAGCCTTCCTGTGCAAAGATTGTGGTAAAGTGGAGCCCTTTCTGCTTCAGACCCAGGTAAATCTCCAGGTAGTCAGAGAACTTGCTTGCCTGAATCATCAGCCTGAGCTGGCCCACCTCTCCTGTGCAGAGACCATGGTACAGCAGGGCCCTTTATACTCCACACACAGGCAAATCTCTAGACATGTGGGACACCCACTGTTCTGGATTAGGAGTTTAGGCTACTCTCTCTCCCCATGCATAGAACTTGGAGCCAAGGAGGTTTTTCAGCTCTGTGCCTAGGTACACCTCTGGGGGCTTGTTGACTGCCCACTGGATTCTCCCTCAATGCTGGTGCTAGTGCTTGCCACAGAGGGACCTGTAGATAGGCCTGACTGGTCCAGTCTCACCCATCTTGCCCTCCCAATCCCCTGAGGCTAAGCAGAGGGCTCAGACCACTGTGTACTCCACAGATCAGACCATTGCCTATGGCAACAGAGACCTTCTCCCAGGGAGCAACGATCAAGTATATAACCATTCGCATTGTCTACAGTTGGCTCTTACCCATAAGCGCCATCTACTGGCTCATAGTTTGAACCGCATACCCCAATATAAAGACTGTTAACAGAAGTGCACAGGGCTATAGAATCACAGCCAAAATCCCCTACCCAACAGTCACATTCCCAAGGGACAGGGAAAGGGAAAAGGAAAGGAAAAAAATGTAGAGAGAAGAGATTGGATTAAGATGGCAGATAGGAGGCAGGACTAGCTTGCAGCCCCCATTTGGGATGACAGACCAGTATGTGGAGACTCACATCATGAACTTTTGCTCCAAGAACTACCGCAGGAACATACCTGCAAGGCTGAGAGAATCCACAGACCCTCTGAAGGAACTGGATCACTGCTGCAGGCTCCTTGAGATGCCGAAAAACTGAGTTTGCTTGGTTTCTCAATGGGGAGGCTCATGGTCTGGAGCAAGTTCTCAATTCTGGTCAGCTGCCTGGAAACAGACTTGGTGCCATTAGGGGGACACGGTGGAAGTGAGACTGGCCTTTAGGACTATGGACTGTGTGGAAGCAGGTTGAGGCCTGTGACTGCCAGCTTTCCCCCACTTCCCTGGTGACCTGTATGACTCAGCAGAGGCTGCCATAATCCCCCTGGGAATATAAGTCCATTGGACTGGGAACCACTCCCCCATCTTCCACAGCAGCAGCAGCAAGCCCCGCCCAAGGAGAGGCTGAGCTCAGAAATGCCTATCCCTGCACCTACCTGGTGGTCTTTCTTTACCCACCTGGTAAGCAAAAACAAAGGTCATATCTCCTGGGAGTTCTATAGCCCTACCCACCACCTGAGAAACCTGAATACCTAGCTAGGCGTCCCTCGGGAAAGTGTGCATCTTTCCTATAGGGCTGCAGTTTATGTGCTCTTGAAAGTGCCACCTTCAGACTAGAGGCCAACCAATACAAAACCAGCACACTAAACACAAACACAACCAAAGACCTTCAAAGAATCCACTTCACTCCCCTGCTACCTCCACTAGAGCAGGTGCAGGTCTCCATGGCTACAATACCTGAAGAAATATCACATCACAGGAAAATTTGCAGACATCCCCCCAGCACCAGCCTAGAGTCCAGTAGCTCCGCTGGGTGGCTAGACCCAGAAGAGCAAAAACAATCACTACAATTAAGCTCTCAGGAAGCCCCATTCAGGAGAACACCATATCAAGGGAGCACCCCATGGGACAAAATAATCTGAAGAGCAATGCTTGAATTCCAGATCTTCCCTCTGACATAGTCTACCCAAATGAGAAGTAACCAGAAAAACAATTCTGGTTATATGACAAAACAAGGTTCTTTAGCACCCCCAAAAGATCATACCAGCTCACCAGCAGCAATGGATCCAAACCAAGACAAAATCTGAATTGCCAGAAAAGAATTCCAAAGGTCAAGTATAAAGCTGATGAAGGAGGCACCAGAGAAAGGTGAAGTACAATTTAAAAGAAATAAAAAACATGATACAAGATATGAAAGAAAAATTCTTCAGTGAAATAGCACAAATAAAAAAGATCACAACTTCTAGAAATCAAAAACACACTTAGAGAAATGCAAAATGTACTGAAAAGTCTCAGCAATAGAATTGAACAAGCAGAAGAAAGAACTTCAGAGATTGGAGACAAGGCTTTCAAATTAACCAAACAAAGACAAAGGACAAAGAACTAAAAAAAAAAAAAAAAAAAAAAAAAAAAAAAAAAAAAAAGGCCTCTAAGAAGTTTGAAACTATGTTAAATGTCTAAATATAAAAACAATTGGTGTTCCCAAGGAAGAGGAGACATCTAAAAGTTTGGAAAACATATTTGAGGAAATAATACAGGGAAACTTCTCCAGCCTTGCTAGAGATCTGGATATCCAAACACAAGAAGCTCAAAGAACACCTAGGAAATTTATTTTAAAAAGTTCATTGTGTAGGCACATAATAATCAGGTTCTCTAAAGTCAAGATGAAGGAAACAATCTTAAGATCTGTGAGGCAAAAGCATCAGGTAACCTGTAATGGAAAATCTAACAGATTAAAAGCAGATTTCTCAGCAGAAACCCTACAAGCTAGAAGGGATTGATATCCTGTTTTTAGCCTCATCAAACAAAACATTAATCAACCAAGAATTGTGTACCCAGTGAAACTACGCTTCATAAATGAAGGAAAGATGCAGTCTTTTCCAGACAAATACTGAGAGAATTTGCCACTACCAAGCCAGCACTGCAAGAACTGCTAAAAGGAGCTCTAAATCTTGAAACAAATTCTTGAAATACACCAAAATAGAACCTCTTTAAAAAATAAATCTCACAGGACCTATATAACAATAACACAAAGAAAAAAACACAAGGTATTCAGACAACAAATAGCATGATGAATAGAATAGTACCTCACCTCTGTATACAAATATTGAATCTAAATGGCCTAAATGCTCCACTTAAAAGATACAGAATGACAGAATGCATAAGAATTCACCAACCAAGTTTCTTCTGTCTTCAGGAGACTCATCTAACACATGAGGATTCACATAAACTTAAGGTAGAAGAGTGGAAAAAGATATTCTATGCAAATGGACACTAAAAGTGAGCATGAGTAGCTATTCTTATATCACACAAAACAAACTTTAAAGCAACAGCAGTTAAAAAAGACGAAGAGGAACATTATATAATGAAAAAAGGACTAGACCATCAGGAAAATCTCATAATTCTAAATATATATGCACCTAACACTAAAGCTTCCAAATGTACAAAACAATTACAACTAGATCCATGAAATGAGAAAAACAGCAACACAACAATAGTCGGGGACTTTAATACTCCACTAACAGCACTAGATAGGTCATCAAGACAGAAAGTCAACAAAGAAACAATGGACTTAAACTATACCTTACAGCTAATGGACTTAACAGATATTTACAGAACATTCTATCCAACAACTACAGAATATATATTTATCCATTAGCATATGGAACATTCTCCAAGATAGACCATGTGATAGGCCACAAAACAAGTCTCAGTAAATTTAAGGAAATGGAAATTATATCAAGTATTCCCTTAGACCACAGTGGAATAAAATTAGAAATCAAATCCAAAAGGAACCCTCAAAACTATGCATGTACACGAAAATTAAATAACCTGCTCCTGAATGATCACTGGGTCAACAATGAAATCAAGATGGAAATTAAAAAACTTCAACTGAACAATATAGTGGCACAACCTATCAAAACCTCTGGGATACAGCAAAAGTGGTGGTAAAAGGAAAGTTTACAGCATTGAATGCCTACATCAAAAAGTCTGAAAGAGCACAAATAGACAATGTAAGGTCACACCTCAAAGAACTAAAGAAACTAGAACAAAGCAAACCCAGCAGAAGAAAAGATATAACAATGAGAGCAGAACTAAATAAAATAGAAAAAAACAAACAAAGATAAATGAAACAAAAAGCTGGTTATCTGAAAAGATAAAATTAGTAGACAATTAGTGAGACTAACCAAGAAGAGAGAAGATCCAAATAAGCTCAATTAGAAATAAAATGGGAGATTTACAACTGATACCACAGAAATACAAAGGATTATTTAAGGATACTATGAGCACTTTTATGTGCACAAACTAGAAAACCTAGAGGAGATAGATAAATTCCTGGAAATATACAACACTCCTACATTAAGCCAGAAAGATACAGAATATCTGAACAGACCAATACCAAGCAGTGAGCTTGAACTGGTAATTAAAAAACATTGCCAACAACAAAAAAGGTCCAGAACCAGCTGGATCCACAGCTGAATTTTATCAGACAAAGAATTGGCATCAACCCTATTATTGCTAATCTAAAAAGCAGAGGAAGAGGGAATTCTCCCTAAATCATTATATGAAGCCAGCATCACCTTAATGCCAAAACCAGAAGGATATAACAAAAAAAGGAAGTACAGACCAATATCTCTGACGAACATAGATGCAAAAATCCTCAGCTAAATGCTAGCGAAAAACTCCAACAGCATATCAAGAAGATAATCCATCATGATTAAGTAGGTTTTATACCGGGAATGCAGGGATGATTTAACCATACATAAGTCAATAAATGTGATAGACCACAGACAGAATTAAAAACAAAAATCACATGATCATCTCAATAGACACAGAAGAAGCATTTGACATAATCCAACATCCCTTAATGATTACAACCATCAGCAAAATTGGCATAGAAGGGACACACTTTAATTAATACAAGTCATCTACAACAAACCCACAGCCAATGTTATACTGAATGGGGAAAAGTTGAAAGCATTCCCCCTGAGAACTGGAACAAGACAAGGATGCCCACTCTCCACTTCTATTTAACATAGTACTGGAAGTCCTAGCTAGAGCAGTCAGACAAGAGAAAGAAATAAAAGGCATCCAAATTGGTAAAGAGGAAGTCAAACTGTCGCTGTTTGCTGATGATATGATCGTATACCTAGAAAACACTAACGACTCATTCAAAAACCTCCTAGAACTGGTAAATGAATTCAGCAAAGTTTCAGGATACAAAAATAATGTCCACAAATCAGTAGCTCTGCTATATTCCAACAGTGACTAAGCTGAGAATCAAATCAGGAACTCAATCCCTTTCACAATATCTGCCAAAAAATAAAATACTTAGGAATATACCTAACCAAGGAGGTGAAAGCCATCTACAAGGAAAACTACGAAGCACTGCTGAAAGAAATCATAGATACCACAAAAAATGGAAACACATCTTATGCTCATGGATGGGTAGAATCAATATTGTGAAAATCACCATACTGCCAAAAGCAATCTACAATTTCAATGCAATTCCCATCAAAATACTACCAATATTTTTCACATAACTGGAAAAAACAATCCTAAAATTCATATGGAACCAAAGAAGAGCCTACATAGCCAAAGCAAGACTAAGCAAAAATAACATATCTGGAGGCATCACATTACTCAAATTCAAACTATACTATGAGGCCATAGTCACCAAAACAACATGGGACTGGTATAAAAATAGGCACATAGACCAATGGAACAGAATAGAGAATCCAGAAATAAACCCAAATACTTACAGCCAACTGATATTTGACAAAGTAAACAAAAACATAAAGTGAGGGAAAGGACATCCCATTCAACAAATAGTGCTGGGATAATTGGCAAGCTACATGTAACATGTAGAAGAATGAAACTAGAGCCTTATCTCTCACCTTATACCAAAATCAACTCAAGATGGATCAAAGACTTAAGACTAAGACCTAAAACCATAAAGATTCTAGACATTGCCTTAGGAAAAGACTTCATGACCAAGAACCCGAAAGCAAATGCCAGAAAAACAAGATAAATAGATGGGACTTAATTAAACTACAAAGCTTCTGCACAGCAAAAGAAATAATCCACAGTTAACAATCAATACACAGAGTGGGAGAAAAATATTCACAGTCTATACATTCAACAAGGACTAATATCCAGAATCTACAAAGAACTCAAACAAATCATCAAGAAAAAAACAAACAATCTCATGAAAAAGTGGTCTAAGGACATAAAAAGACAGTTCTCAAAAGAAGATATACAAGTGGCCAATGAGCATGTGGAGAAATGCTCAACATCACTAATGATCAGGGAAATGCAAATCAAAACTGCAATGTGATATCACTTCACTCCTGCAAGAATGGCCACAATTAAAAAATCAGAAAATAATAGATGTTGGCCTGGGTGTGGTGAAAAGGGAACACTTTTGCACTGTTGGTGGGAATGTAAGCTAGTAAAACCTCTATGGAAGATGGTGCAGAGATTCCTTAAATAACTAAAAGTCTACCTACCTTTTGATCCAGCAATCCCACTCCTGGGTATCTATCCAGAGGAAAAGAAGTCATTATACAAACAAGATACTTGCACATGCATGTTTATAGTAGCACAATTTGCAATTGCAAAAATATAATACCAGCCCAAATGCCCATCTATCAACTAGTGAATAAAGAAAATGTGGTATATACACCGTGGAATGCTACTCAGCCATAAAAAAGAATAAAAAAACGACATCTGCAGCAACCTGGATGGAATTGGAGACTATTATTCTAAGTGAAGTAACTCAGGAATGGAAAATCAAACATTGTATATTCTCACTTACATGTGGAAGCTAAGCTATGAGGATGCAAAGGCATAAGAACAATATATGGGACTTTGGTGACTCAGGGGAATGGATTGGTGGTGGCAAGGGATAAAAGACTACACACTGAATACAGTATACACTGCTCTAGTGAAGGGTGCACCAAAATCTCAGAAGTCACCTTTAAAGAACTTATTCATGTAACCAAACACCATCTGTTCCCCAAACACCTATTGAAGGAAAACAAGTTTTAAAAAATAAAAGTTAAAGTGACTAAAATATTTTTTAAAATTATAGGGAAAAAAAGAAAAAAAAATTCCTACAAAAATAATTACATAAATTAGAAGTGTCAAAACAATCCTAAGGAAAAAGAACAAAGCTGGGGGCATCACATTACCCAACTTCAAACTACAATATGAGGCTACAGTAACCAAAACAGCATGGTTCTAGTGCAAAAACAGATACATAGACCAATGGAATGGAATAGAGAACCCAGAAATAAAGCCACATGCCTACAGGCAACTGGTCTTTGACAAAGTTGACAAAAGTAAGTGATGAGGAAAGAACTCCCCATTCAATAAATGATGCTGGGATACCTGGCTAGCTATATGCAGAAGAATGAAACTGGACCCCTTTCTCTCACCACGTACAAAAATTATATCAAGATGGATTATAAGATCTAAATGTAAGACTTCAAACTATAAGAATGGTAGAGGAAAACCTGGGAAACACCATTCTGGACATCAGCCTTGGGAAATAATTTGTGACTAAGTCCTCAAAAGCAATTGACAATAATACCAAAAATTGACATGTGAGATGTAATTAAACTAAAGAGCTTCTTCATGGAAATTTTCTCATGGGAGAAAATATTCACAAACTGTGCATTGGAGAAAGATCTAATATCCAAAATCTGTAAGAAATTTAATTCAATGAGCCCAAACCAAATAACTCCATTAAAAAGTGGGCAAAAGACATGGACAGACACTGCTCAAAAGAAGACATATAAGTGGCCAACAAACATATTTTTAAGACACTCAACATCACTAATCAAAGCCACAATGATGTACCATATCACACCAGTCAGAATGGAGATTACTAAAAGGTCAAAAAACAATAGATGCTGGTGAGGCTGTGGAGAAAAAAGAATGTTTATATAGTTTTGGTGGAAATGTAAATTAGTTCAGTTACTGTGGAAAGCAGTTTGGAGATATCTCGAAGATCTGAAAGCAGCACTACCATTTGACCCAGCAATCCCATTACTGGATACATATCTAAAAGAAAAAAAATTGCTCTTCTCAAAACACACACACACATATTGGGGAACCTACCCCCAATAATTCAACGTAGGTTCTTTTCTATTTCCCTAAGTGTCAGCCAGTCTGAGAAATAAAGGGAAAGAGTACAAAAAAGAAATTTAAAGCTGGGTGTCCAGGGGAGACATCACATGTCGGCAGGTTCCGTGATGCCCCCCAAACCACAAAGCCAGCAAGTTTTATTAGTGATGTTCAAAAGGGAAGGGAGTGTATGAACAGGTTGTGGGGCAAGAGATCACATGCTTCACAAGGTAATAAAATATCAAAAGGCAAATGGAGGCAGGGTGAGATCACAGGACTGGGGCAAAATAAAAAATGCTAATGAAGTTTCATGTCCCACTGGGCACGCATTGTCATTGATAACATCTTATGAGGAGACAGGGTTTGAGAGCAGACAACCGGTCTGACCAAAATTTATTAGGCAGGAATTTCCTTGTCCTAATAGGCCTGGGAGCACTATGGGAGACTGGGGCTTATTTCATCACTTATCTGCAACTGTATAAGACAGACATTCCCAGAGTGGCCATTTCAGAGACCTCCCCCTAGGAATACATTCTCTTTCTCAGGGCTGTTCCTTGCTGAGAAAAAGAATTCAGCGATATTTCTCCTATTTGATTTTGAAAGAAGAGAAATATGGCTCTGCTCTGCCCGGCTCTCAGGCAGCCAGACCTAATGGTTATCTCCCTTGTCCCCTGAACATCACTGTTATCCTGTTCTTTCTTCAAGGTGCCCAGATTTCATATTGTTTACACACACATGTTTTACAAACAATTTGTGCAGTTAACGCAATCATCACAGGGTCCTGTGGCAACATACATCCTCAGTTTATGAAGATGATGGGATTAAGAGATTAAAGTAAAGGCAGGCATAGGAAATCACAAGAGTATTGATTGGGGAAGTGATAAATGTCCATGAAATCTTCACAATTTATGTTCAGAGACTGCAGTAATGACAGGTGTAAGAAATTACAGAAGTATTAATTTGGGGAACTGATAAATGTCCATGAAATCTTCACAATTTATGTTCTTCTGCCATGGCTTCAGCTGGTCCCTCCGTTCGGGGTCCCTGACTTCCCACAACACACACACACTGATATGTCCATCCCAGCCCTATTCACAATGGCAAAGACATGGAATCAACCTATGTGCTCATCAATGGTGGAATGAATAAAGAAAATGTGGGACATATACACCATGAAATACTATGCAGCCACAAGAAAGAAGGAAATTATGTCCTTTGTAACAACATGGATGCAGCTGGAGGCCTTTATCTTAAGCAAACTAACAAAAGGAACAGAAAACCAAATACTGCATGTTTGCTCTCACTTATAAGTGTATATTCTTGGAGATACAGATGGCGATAATAGACAATGGGGGCTCCTAAAGAAGGGGCTAAGGGTTGTAAAACTAACTATTGGCTATCTTGCTCAGTAAATGGCTGATGTGATCAATCATACCCCAAACCTTGGCATTGCCCATATTCCTCTATAACAAAACTGTACATAAATAAAATATGTACATGAATCTAAATAAAAATTGAAATTATTTTTAAAAAGTTAAAAAATAAAGGTTCTAGCTCTGTAGCAAATAGAAATAACAAGAATCCAAGCAACTAACTAAACAAGAAAACTAAATGGATGTCAGGTCTAAATGTGACAGCTTAAGGTATTCACTTACTAAAAGAAAACCTACAAATAACTTTTTGTGAACTCAGATTATACAATTTTTTTAAAGTTACAATTTAAAAAGCAAGCAAAGAAGAAAAATCTATAAATTGAACCATAAAAGTGTAATATTTTGTGTTGTAAAATCTACCATCAAAAAAGTGAAAAGAACAATCTATATAAGAGAAAATATTTGCAAATCATATATCTGCTAAGAGACTTGTATCCAGAGTATACAAAAAACTAATATTCAATAATAAAAAGATAGCCTATCTTTTTAATGAGCAAAGGACCTGTATAGACATTTCTTAAAGAGAAGGATATAAATGGACAATAAGCATATGAAAAATGCTTAGTCATCAGGTAAATGCAAATGAAAATCTAAATAAGATACCACTTCATTTCTACTAAAATAACAAATATTGGTAAGAAAGTAGAGAAACTGGAACAGTGATATATTGCTGGTGGAATATATTGCTGCTTTGAAAACATTTTGGCAGCTCCTCAAAAAGTTAAACATAGAGTTAACATATGACCCTGTAATTCCACTTCTAGATATATAACCCAAGCAAAATGAAAACATGTCCACACAAAAACTTGTATGCATATTTATAGAAGCATTTCTCATCATAGTTAAAAAGCAGAAACAACTCAAATATTCATCATCTGATAAATGGGTAAATACAATGTGATATATTTATGCAATAGAATATTATTTAGCAATGAAAAAGAATGACATTTTTATACTAAAGCACTGGTGAATCTTGAAAATGTTATGCTAAGTGAAAGAAGCTAGTCACAAAAGATCACATATTGTATGTTTCCATTTGTATAAAATAGCAAGAATAAACAAGTCTGTAAAGACAGAAAATAGATTAGTTGTTTCATAAAGTTGTCAGGAGAAGTAAGTAATGATGTTTCTTTTATCAGTGTGATGAAACATTTTAAAGTTAGTTTGTAGTGATGGTGGCACAGGTCTGTGGATATATGAAAAATACTTTAGTTTTACACTTTAAGTGAGACAAATGTATGATGTATAAATTATGTCTCAACAAAGCTCTTAAACTGCAACCCTAAAAAATTATTATCCATATTATTTAACAGATGAAGAAAGTAAGTCCACATAAAACACAGGGTTGATCAAACTAGGATTACAAGACCCTAGCTGATTACAAAACCCATGTTTTGCCACCATATTACCCATCTGTGGAAGTGGGTCATACACAGATCCCATTGTTCACATTTAATGGAAACGAGGAATAACAGTAGAATCCAGAATAGCAAGTGCTGCCCAGGAATGCAACCATAGTGTGTGTCCTTGAATATAATGAATCTTGAGCACTTTGATAGTAAGCAATGGAATGGAAGAAAGAAGCTCAGAATGGGAATAACAATCCCTCAGTTAAACATGGGGATTTACAGTCTTCTTCATAAGAGGTTGTAAGGGTGTTGAACCTGCATGATATGGTTTGGCTCTGTGTCCCCATCCAAATCTCATGTTGAATTTTAATTCCCATGTGTCGATGGAGGGGCTGAGTGTCAGGTGATTGGATAACGGGGGCCGACTTCTCCCTTGCTGTTCTCGTGATAGTGAGTGAGTTCTCATGAGATCTGATGGTTTTAAAGTGTGGCACTTCCCCCTTGCTCCCTCTCTCCTGCCACCTTGTGAAGGTGCCTTCCTCTCCTTCACCTTCTGCCATGATTGTAAGTTTGCTGAGGCTTCCCCAGCCATGTGAACTGTGAGTCAATTAAGCCTCTTTTCTTGATAAATTACCTAGTCTCAGGTAGTTCTTTGTAGCCGTGTGAAAACAAACTAATACACTGCATTACATCCCCACTGGAGAAAGAAAGAACTGGAAGCTCAAAGAAGTTAACCAATTTGTCTAGTCATGAAGTTAGCAAGTAGATGGGCATCACAAATCAAAGACTATGTTTTAGTTTAGTTTTGTTTTGACTTACCCATTTTCTCTTTTCCTCTCTGTAATAAATGGTGTGGACAAGCACTCTCCTTTATTGTGGCAAGATGTACTCATGCTGGATGAATCATCAACTACGTAAATGAAGAAAAATCATTGTTGGCAATTTTGCATTAGCTAGGTTGTTTATTGGAATGATACATGCATTAGTTTTATTTCTTGATAGATGGTTGGCCTTCAAATCTTACAAGTGACCATATAAACGTGAATAGGTTTAAGCTCTATAAGAACGGAAAATATAGCTGGAACGTTCCATGACACAGACCTTGCAAAAACACTCTTCATCAGAAATGTTCCATATCACAAACATATTGTTCACTCTTTCTGATCCTGTGTGCTTAAAAATAGACCATCATTAAGTCTGTAAAGACTGTTCCTTTAAGTATTAAGGTCTCAGATGTTCTTGGCACCTATTATTCCATTGATAATAGACAAGAACTGTGTGTTCCAGGCAGGTCAGTCAGTAGACCATTCTGGCAGGCTGGTTTTCACCAGTGAGTGAAATAAGAGAAATGGATGTGTGTCAGGAGCTTGGAGACAGAATCCATAATCTCAGAGAAATGACTGTGCCTGCTGAAGCCCTCACAAGAGGAGCTAGCACTTATAGAGGGCATTTTAACTCAGTCTCATTGAAGCCTGGCAAGGATGAAGATTAATATTATTATCCCTGCTTTAAAGACAAGGAAACTCAAGGCCAATGAGACTATGTAGTCTAGCCAGGATCACGGAGATGTAAGTGGCAGGGTTGACATTTGAACTGTCTAAAAACAGTGACATTGAAAACAATGTCTTTAGTGACTCCAACCTAAGTCCTCCCCACTGTCTCCTGGATGCTGTGCGCTCAACGGTGCTCTGGATATTCATGTTACGCTCTTAACAGCATTATCAGTGTAAGCTAGAAAGCCTGGATTAACACCCAGACTAGAAGGGAGACTTTCATCTTGATGTCTCAGACCTGCTTGTCCGTAAAAGAACCAGCCTTGAAAAAGGAGGAAACAGACCTGGTTCAATCTCTGCCATTAACTGTGTGTGACCTTGGGAAAGAAAGTGACTCAATTTCTCTGAGCTTCAATTGCTTCATCCTGTGACATGGATCTACTAGTGTTCCTTTGCTAACGTCACAAGGTTATTGTGAATATTAAATAAAATCTCAGACGTGGAAGGATGTAATTGATTCATTCAGCACCATGACTCTGCTCTGACTCAGGAAACCTGGGAGGTGATGGTGATGATTGTCTCGCTCATCCCCCACTGTGCTTTGTTTCTAGTCTGGGGCTCCCTCCCCCAACTCCCACCCCTGGTCACCACCTAGCAAGTGCTTTCAATCTTATCCCCACTTGCCACATTAGCATACAAATATCCAACTAACAATGTCAGAAGGAAATGGATTCATTCTATGACATTAGCAACTGACAATCTAGGTTTCCCAGTGTTTTCGTATTTCAATTCCTCCAGTAAAACAAAGCTTTGTAATCTGCAGTCTCATTCATTCATGGGTTTCAGGGAGCTCATGAAACATCTGAAATTGCATGAAAAATTGTTTGTATATGTGCATGTGTGCCTTTTTCTGGGTAGAGTCCCCAGAGTTTCTATCAGATTTTAGAAAAACCCAGTGACTCTGAAGAGTCAAAAATGTACTCTAGGAAAGTAGTTTCATGACCATGTAGCAGCCACCTAAGTTAGAATCACCAGTTACATCTAGGTCTCTTCCCTCTCTCATCATCAGTGTCCCATGTATCACTCAATCTATCTTCTGATATCTTCTAAACTTTAATTGCCTTCTAAGCTCACTTCTATTTAGACTTTCATCATCTATTGCCAAGAGGATTAAAATGTTTGAAATGGTCTTCCTGACCCTATTCTTGCTACATCTGAGCCTTCAGTAGAATCTCAGTGACTTTTAAAAGCACATGTCTAACCTGTTATTACTCTGCTTAAATTGGCTCCCTAGTATCTTCACTGCAAAGCTCAACCTCATTATGCTTTATTTCATGGACTTCAAAACCTCTGAACTGCCTAGCCCTACCCTAATATTTTTTTTTTGAGAAGGAGTCTCGCTCTGTTGCCCAGGTTGGAGTGCAGTGGCACCATCTCGGCTCACTGCAAGCTCCACCTCCCAGGTTCATGCCATTCTCCTGCCTCAGCCTCCCAAGTAGCTGGGACTACAGGTGCCTGCCACCATGGCTGGCTAATTTTTTGACGGGGGTTTCACCATGTTAGCCAGGATGGTCTCGATCTCCTGACCTGGTGATCCACCTGCCTCAACCTCCCAAAGTGCTGGGATTACAGGCATGAGCCACCATGCCCGGTCGCCCTACCCCAAGTTTTTAGTCATGTCCCTTTTCTCTGCCTTCTATGGACTCTATGACTCTGTTTAGGCGATCTCAGACAGTTAGAATTTGATTACTCTGTTTCCTCTATCTGGCATATTCTTTTACCTTCTCCATCTAACAAACTCCTTCTTAGCTTTTCAGGCTCAACTCCAATATCACCTATGTTGCAAAGCTTCTCCCTATCCCCATAATTTACTCCTAGAACACTGAGTCACTCCTTCCTTTATGCTCCAAATCTCACTTCCTATGTGATTATTTCTACCAAATTGTATTTTCTTAATTCTATAGATATATGCATTTCCTACTGTACTGTGACCTTCATATTATCAGAGGTGACCAAGATAAGTAAGACCCAGTCATTTCTAAATAAACGTTTGTTGAATATGGAAATAGATTATTTAGTAATTCATGTTGAAGAAGCAGGCACCACTTCAGACAACAGAGTTGGACCTGGGATTAGTTTGAAGTTTTCGACCATGCTTGACAAATCATACCAAACGTTGGTGACTCCTTTTATCCATGAAATGGGAGTAGAAGGTCAATAATGATGTTTTGGAAATATTTATGTCAATAGATACAGGATAACATATTGCAAAGAATACTGAATTAGGAATTAAAAACCCTAGATTAGAATAACAGCCTCGTTATTAACTTCTTAAATGTCACTGGCCAAATTTGCTGTGATCTAAGGGTCTCAGTGTTCTTAGCAAGACGATGTTAAAACAGACTATCTCTTAGATCACTTACTTGCAGCATTAACATTTTATGAGTCTAAAAAAGCAAACCACAACCTTACATTCTGGGCTGGTTTCCTGACCTGGTTTGGCAAAGACAAATGGAGATATGAAAACTACTGCATCTCAATGAGAAATGCATCTTTTTATGTTAGGGCCTTCAGGCAGGAGGTGGTGGAGAAGTAACATTTTGTAACATTTATCTGGGACTCCATAAAGATACCTCAATTGTGTGAAACTCTGGCATTAGTGTGTAGTTTCCCAGAAGAGCTTTTATGAGACTCTCTTGAGTCAAAGATCTTCTGCAAGATCGTCCAGAATTATGACTCAAGTCTGGTAAGTTAATAGGAGGGTCAAGAAGCCAAAAGGCCATGGTTGGGAATCAAGATCTTAAGTCTGGACCAAATCCCAAAGCTGGCCCCCATCCTTAAGAGCATATAACAGTAAATCAAGTGTTCTTTTCTTAAAGAGAATGGGCAGAGTGAATCTTTTATCTATGTGTGCTGGAATATTTCTCTCATGACAAAAAAAAAAAAACAAAAAAAAAAAAAAAAAAAACAAAAAAAAAAAACCTTCTGGTATAAAGAAAAGGATACCAGACCATTTCAAGTAGCTGTGTCAGTCCCCTTGAGAAAGTCATAATTTCTCTAGGCCTCCATTTCTGCATCTGTGCAATGGTAACAGCCTTCTCTTTTACTTGTTTGAGTTGTTGACAGAAACAGGTGAATCTTTGTATGTGAAAGCACTTTGCAGTTTGTGAGGTGAAAGTACTATTGGAGGGGTGGGCCACAATTAGAAAAATAAAAGGAAATTATATCTTCTTTTCAACTCTTGGTTCATTATATTCCTATAGCTGATGGGCTTCTCTCTTGGAGGTGACTGATTTGGAACTTAAACTTGAGTTTCTTGATCTTTGAAGAAGGAGGCACAGAATTCAGAAACCCAGAATATTCAGATATGGTACTATATCCCTAAAATTATAGTGACTACTAAAAATCAACAATCAGTAGAAAGGAAGATAGCAAACATCCATTAACAAATACATTTTATGTTCTGCCAGACATTGATTCCAGAAGAATGTAAAAATAAATATTCATTATATATTTCAACCCAAATATATACCCATATCACGTCAGAGAAAGTGGGAACCTGTGATGGACCCCTTTATTTCATTTGGCTTCCCTCACCAAATCCTCACCTGGTGTGACTACATTTCTTTAGTCATGACCACCTGTCTTTGTGAGATCTCCCCTAACAGAGCACCACAGACTGAATGGTATAGGCAACAGAACTTTATTGTCTCGTGGTTTTGGGGACTGGAAGTCTGTGATGGGTGTTGGCAGGACCATGCTCTCTCTTAAGGTGCTAGCAAAGGATCTCCTGGAGGCATCTCTCTGAGCTTCTGGTGGTTCCCTGGCTTGTGGCAGGAAACTCCTATCTTTACATGGTGTTCTATTCCCTGGGAGTGCATTTGTATCCAAACTTCTCTTTCTTATAAGGACACTAGTCATATTGGATTAGGGGCCCACCTTTTCCTATCTCAACTAATGACCCCCTAATCAAATAAAACCATATTCTGAGGTACTAGGGTTAGGACCTTAACATATACATTTTTGGGGTGCCACAATTTAACCCATAATACTGCCTGTCTCTATCAAAGAGAAACCACGTCTCTTTGGACTCTCTATCATCACCTTATACTGTCATGGGTGTGGAATCCATTGTACCCATTTGATCTCTCTCCTAGTTCCCCTTGCCCTCCCTGTCCTTAGACGTAGAGAGCTTGTTTGGAGGTGCTAGCAGGGGAGCACAGCTACTCATATACCTTGACAGAGGCACAGTCCTCCTCTCTTGGAGAAAGTTGTCCTCTTTGACTGAGCTTGCAGCTTCTGGAAAGATACACATGGAGCAGTGAGGGAGAAAGCAGACACATCCTGGCCAGCCAGATCAGCCAAATCAACCCTGGCAATCAGTGGAGTGACAGATGTCAGAGCCTGATAACTCTCACATCCTAGAGTTAGATTATTAATTCACTGGAGCTTATACTAAATAGGATAAGGAAATAGATAATGAGTCCTACAAAGGGAGAGATAAAAAGAATGAAGTATTATTTGAGGTCGACAAGAGGACATGTTACTGACCGTATTGATTTTCTGTCAGAAAATTTCTAGCGAATTAATATAATACACATGTCTCCTTTCTTTCTCTGTCTTGATTTACATGGCCCCCTTCTATAATTCTAGTTTGGACAGGGGAGGAAAGTGGAGAACATTTCTTGCCACATTCTCACTACTTTATATTATCTGTGTATATAAGATAAATGAGGAAGAGAATCACCACTGTGTATTCTTTGCAGCATAATTCAGTGGTTTTTTCATTGGGGTTGATTTTATTCCCCGAAGGACATATGGGTATGTCTAGAGCTAATTTGGCTGTCACAAATGAGGGAGGGATGCATCTAGTGGTATAGGACAGGGATGCTGCTAAATACTCTGCAATGTACAGCACAACAAAGGATCATCTAGCCCAAAAAGTCAATAGTGGTAAAACTAAGAAAACCTGGCCTAGGTATGTAATTGTACCCTTCACAATGGCTATAAAAAAGAATTTCAAATGCTTCTCTACTAAGTTGAGATCTTTTAGCTATTGAATCATTTTAGTGTTTTACCTTCATATCCTTTGTAGAGACCACTAAGAAATAACCTTTAGGACTCAGAGCCACCTGTTATCTCCCACCATGGGCATGTGTTCTGTTGCCTCCATATATAAAAATGGGCAAAAGATTAGTCAATCTTGAGCTTCCTTTTAGTTCTTGAAGTCAGTGAATTTCTAGTTTTAGAAATAATGTCACTTTCAATAACTGTATTTAAAAATTCAGCAATATCAGCATTGTCTTTCCACATTAGATTTGTAATATTTTAAATGGCCAATAATCTTTAAGAAGTAATATTGTCAAAAGTTTTTGACTTTGCAAATACGTCACTTATTAGGTTACCTATTGCTCATTGGCATGAAGATAGATTCAGACAACAAAGACATACTTAGTATATAAAGTCAGTTCCACTAGCAATCTCCTATAGATGAGATTAGCTTAGGGGAGGAACTATTTTTTTCTTGTTATATAGGAACTTTCTATTCTGATTGAGGATGTAACCCCTGAGTTCCTTCTATGTGTCAGATACTTTAGATGCATTTCTTCATTTAGTTACCACCACAGGTCTATGTGGACAGTACTATTATTATTCTTAGGAAACTGAGGTCAGAGAAGGTAAACAACTTACCTCCTCTGATCACATGGCTAATAAGTGGTAAAGTCATAATGTTAGTCTAGGTTTGTCTGACTTTAGGGTCTCAAACTTTGGATAAGAATTCAGTTAATTAACTTAGTGTTTATTGATGAATACTTTAAGAGACAGAAAATTAGGAAGTGATTTTAGAAAGCGCTGTTGGCCCTTTGTATTCAGGGGTTTTGCATCCATAGATTCAATCAACCAACGTTAAAAAATATTATTAAAAACAATAAAAATAACAATACAGCAATAAAAAATAATAAAAATAAAAAACTGTACAACTATTTACATAGGATTTACATTGTATTAGATGCATTAAAAGTAATCTAGGGATGATTTAAAATATGCAGGAGAATATGCACAGGTTATATGCAAATACTATGCCATTTTATATAAGGAACTTGAGCATCTGCAGAGTTTGTTATCCACAAGGGGTACTGGAATACCTCGTGGACACCAAAGAATGGCTGTATGATGATAAATAAATACTTAAACAAATTATAATACATCCATAGTATGTATTACTATGTAGCTATCAAAACTTATATTTTAGAGTAATAAAAATAAGAATATAAATACCATGTATTTATAATGCCAGGCATATGAAAATGTTCATAATGTGTTGATAAGTGAAAAAAGCAGAATGGAGATAAAATGTGTAGTGTGATTTCAATTTTAAAAAATAATTACATGTGTTATACATAACTTGTGTATGTGAAAAATACTAGTATAGTGTATACACCAAAATATTAAGAGTAATTATGTCTGAATGGCAATATTCTGGGTCATTTTTATTGATGCTTTTCTGTAGTTACCATACTTAAACTTACATACATTTTTGTAATTGGATACACTGTTTTTCATGTGTCTATATCTATGTACATGACTAATGCACATTTATGTCCATGCCCATATCTCTGTCTTATCTAGTTCATCAACTCTCTGACTATGGAGGTGAACATTTTTTCTTATCTATCTGGAATCATTTTCCTTTCCCCCCTTTTTATAGTATTTGGATCCATCTGTCTCTTTTTTTAAGTTTCACCTTTTTAAAATATATATTTTTTATTAATTTCAATAGCTTTTGGGGTACAAGTGGGTTTTGGTTACATGGATGAATTGTATAGTGAAGTCTGAGATTTTAGTGCACCTGTCACCTGAGTAGTGGGTGCACAACTCAATACGTAATGTTTTATCCCTCATGTCCCTCCCACCCTCCCTCTTCTGGGTCTCTACAGTTCATTATATCAGTCTGCATGCTTTCGTGTACCCACAGCTTAGCTTCCACTTACAAGTGAGAACATACAGTATTTGCTTTTCTATTCCTGAGTTACTTCATTTAGAATAATGACCTCCAGCTCCATCCAAGTTGCTGCAAAAGACATTATTTCAGTTTTTTTTTTATGGCTGAGTAGTATTCCATGGTGTATATATATGCCAAATTTTCTTTATCTACTCATCTGTCAATGGGCACTTAAGTTGGTTCTGTTACCGATGGAGGGTGTCCAGGTTCTTGGCGTTTTGAACAAAGAATTGGACAAAATGCATAAATAAAGCAAAGAAATAATGAAACAACAAATGCAGAGTGTTACTGAAAACAAAAGCACATTCCACAGGGTTGGAGTGGGCCTGAGCAAGTGGCTCAAGAACTCAGTTACAGAATTTTCTGGGGTTTAAATACCCTATAGAGGCTTCCCATTGTTTACTTGGTATATGCCTTATGTGAATGAAGAGGTTGAAGTGAAGTTATGAAGTTATTTACTTGGTATATACTATGCAAATGAAGAGGACATTTTCCTGTCATAGATGAAGCAGAGTTACAGACTTATTTACTCAGTCATGGAAAATTGGGGTTTTTCTGTTTGATTTAGTTCTAGGAAGTCCTTAGATTCCCTGTGCCAGATCCTATTCTTCTGCCTCAGTTCCATAGCTTTGCAGTTGTGAATTGTGAAGTGATAAACACACATGTACAGCTGTGTTTTTGATATAAAGACTTCTTTTCCTTTGAGTAGACACCCAATAGTGGGATTGCTGGATCTAATGGTAGATCTACTTTTAGTTCTTTAAGAACTCTCCATACTGTTGCCCTAGAGGTAGAGTAGGGATTGTACTAATTTACATTCCCACCAGCAGTGTGTAAGCATTCCTGTTTTTACCAAACCATTCCAACATGTATCGTGTTTTGACATTTTATTATAGATCCATATCGTGTTTTGACATTTTATTAAGAGATCCACGTATTTCTTAATTAGTCCATTTATCACTGGGGAAGTTAAACCCATCCAAGCTCCATGGGGAAGTTTTGATGGTCAAAGTCAGTCAGGGTAATCCATTCAGTCTTGTGGAGTTATTGGTTCAGGTAATGTAGACCAAAGGCAGCTAGCTCTTGGAATTATGATACACAGGATTTGGGTCCCAATTGGGCATACATGACTCAATTTAAGCCAGTTAGTTGAAAACTGAGGATTTATCAAGGGCACTGAGGTAAGAATCTTGCTTATTATTCTCAGACAGTTAAGAAAAGAGAAGACATGGTGTTTGAATGTGAACACCCTGGAATTGCTATAGGCAATTCATGGGGGTTTATCTGCCTTTGGATGAAACTGAACCCACAGCAAAGGTGAGAGTAGAGTAACAGACACACACACATGCACACATGCACATAAATGCATGTCCTTGGTGATATTGTTAAATCTCTCAGTCAAACCAACCCTGAATCAATTGCAAGTGTGGAGAAATGAGAACTGTAAATCAGTGAAGCCATTACAAAAAACAGTATAAAGATTCCTTTAAAAATTAAAAATAAAATTACCATACAATTGAACAATCCCACTTATAGGTTTATATCCAAAGGAAATGGAATCAGTAGGTCAAAGAGAGGTCTGCACCCCCATATATTTTGCAGCATTATTCACAACAGCCAAGATATAAAAATAGCCTAAGGATCCACTGATCATCTAAGAATGGATAAAGAAAATGTGGTGTGTGTGTGTGTGTGTGTGTGTGTGTATGTGTACAATAAAATATTATTCAGTCATGAAAAGAAGGAAATCCTTTCATTTGTGACAACATGGATGGAACTGGAGGAAATTTTGCTAACTAAAATAAGATAGACCCAGAAAGATATACATTGTATGATCTCATTTACATATGTTGAGTCTAAAAAGGTGAAATTCACAGAAGCAGAGAGTAGAAGGGTGGTGACCAGGGGTGGAAATGGGGAAAAGGGGTGCTGTCCAAGGGTGCAAAGTTTCAGTTAAGTTCTGAGCATTTAATGTACATCATGGTGACTATAGTTAATAATACTGTGCTGTTTAGTTGAAATTTGATGAGAGGGTATTTTAAGTGTCCTCATCAGCACATATACAAAATGGTGACTATGAATGATGATAGACGTGTTGATTAATTGGATTGTCATTATCAGGACATGATGTACACATGTATCAATCATCACATTGTATACCTCGAATATATAAAATTTTCACTTGTCAATTAAATATTTAAAAATGAAAAAAGAATCCAAGTATTTAAAAATAGCCCTAAATCTTATTTCTGGACTTTTAATTAAGTGAAGCAAATAAAATTTCCTGTATGTTTTAAGTCAGTTTGAGGTTTTTTTTCTCTTTTCAAACAAAAAGAGTTATGACAAACATAACAGAAAAGTTAGAAGCCCAACACACAGGCCAACAAATGTCTCAATTCAGTGGTTTTATAAAATGAGCTACCCCTACAATACTGTTAATTTCATCATTTCCAGAATGCCACATTGAAATATTCTAAATTCATAAGCTGGATATTCATTAAGATGAAAAATAATCATGAGCCTGACACAAAGTCATCTCTTAATTGTTTTATTTTCTTTGCCTTCTCTATAATTTGAAATACTCGGCAAACAAGCCAAGTTGAAGAAAAACAGGAGAGGTAATAATTCTTAGGCACCTATGAGGGCATAAAAGTCACTTTAATCCCATCTCGTTTTATTGCCACAGCAATCCTCTATAGTGGCAATTAAAACTTCTATTTTACAAATATGAAAACTGTGGCTCAAATAAATTATGTAATTTTTACAAAATTTAAGATTGGACTTGTGTTTCTCTTTGCACCATAACCAAAATCCCTCCTGGTATACCGCATTTGTTTTTGATTAAGAGAGGAAAATGTGAACTGTCAATAGTCTCCAAGAAAATAATTACAGGTATACCCAAACTACCGCAATAAAGTGAACATTGTAATAAAGTGAGTCACACAAATTTTTTGATTTTCCAGTGCATACAAAAGTTATGTTTACACTACACTGTAGTCTACTAAGTGTGCAATAACATTATGTCTAAAAATAATGGAGGTACCTTTATTTTAAAATATTTTGTTCCTAAAAATGCTAACAATCATCGGAACCTTCAGCAAGTCATAATCTGTTTGCTGGTGGAGGGTCTTGCCTCACTGTTGATAGCTGATGACTGATCAGAATGGTGCTTGCTAAAGTTTGAAGTGGCTGTGGCAATTTCTTAAAATATCAAAACAATGATGTCTGCTGCATTAATTTATTCTTCTTTTCACAAAAGACTTATCTGAAGCATGTGATGCTTTTTGATAGCATTTTACCCATAGCAGAACTTCTCTCAAAACTGGTCAATCCTCTGAAACCCTGATGCTGCTTTATCAACTAAATTGAGGTAGTATTCTAAACTCTGTTGTCATTTTGACACGCATTTTCATAGCATTTTCATCAAGAGTAGATTCCCTCTCAAAAAAATCACTTTCTTTGCTTATTCATAAGAAGTAACTTCTCATTCATTAAATTTTTATCATGAGGTTGCAGCAATTCAGTCACATCTTCAGACTCCAATTCTAATTCTAGTTCTCTTGCTATTTTCATCAAATCTGCAGTGACTTTCTCCACTGAAGTCTTGAACCCCTTAAATTCATCCATGAGGGTTGGAATCTACTTCTTCGAAACTCCTATTGATATTGATATTTTGACCTTTTCCCATGAATCACCAATGTACTTGATGACATATTGAATACTAAATCCTTTCCAGAAGATTTTCAATTTACTTTGCCCAGATCCACGAGAGGAATCACTATTTATGGCAGCTATAGCCTTTTGAAGTGAATTTCTTCAATAATAAGATTTGAAAGTCAAAATTATTCCTTGATCCATGGGCTGAAGAATGGACATTATGTTAGTAGGCATGAAAACAACATTAATCTCCTTGTACATCTCCATCAGTGTTCTTGGAGGATGAGATGCATTGTCATTACAAAGTAATATTTTGGGAGGAATCTTTTAAAATTAACGGTAGGTCTGAACAGTGGGCTTAAAATATCCAGTAAACCATGCTGAAACAGATGTGGAGTCATCCAGGCTTCATTGGTCCATCTATACAGTTACGTGGAGCAAATTTAGCATAATTCTTAAGGGCTCTAGGATTTTCAGATTGGTGAATGAGCAGTGGCTTCAAGTCAAAGTCACCAGCTGCATTATTTGCTAATGAGAGAGTCAGCCCGTCCTTGGAAGTTTTGAAGCCAGGCACTATTTTTTCTCTACCTATGAACGTCCTAGATGGCATCTTCTTTTGATAGAAGGCTGTTATGTCTACATTGTAAATCTGTTAATGTAGCCACTTTTATCAATTAGCTCAGCTGGATCTTCTGGATCACTTGCTGCACCTTCTTCATCAGCCCTTGTGGCTTCAATTTGCATTTTTATGCTATGGAGACAGCGTCTTTCCTTAAACCTCATCAGCCAACCTCTGCTAGCTTCAAACTTTTCTCCTGCAGCTTTGTCACCTTTCTTATTCTTTGTAGAACTGAAGAGCATTTGGCCTTTGCTCTGGATAAGGCTTTGGCTTAAGGGTATGTTGTGGCTGGTTTGATCTTCCATCCAGACTACTAAAACTTTCTCCATATTAGCAATAAGGCTGTTTTGCTTTCTTATGAATCATGTGATCACTGGAGCAGCACTTTTGATTTTCTTCAAAAACTTTTTCTATGCATTCACCATTTGGCTGTTTGACACAAAAGCCCTAGCTTTTGACTTATCTCAGCTTTCCTCACTAACCTCAATCATTTCTAGTTTTTTATTTACAGTGAGAGATGCATGACTCTTCCTTTTACCTGAACACTTAGAGTTCATTGTAGGGTTATTAATTGGTCTAATTTCAATATTGTTGTGTCTCAGGGAATAGGGAGGCCCAAGGAGAGGGAGAGAGATGGTGGAACAGTCAGAACACAAACAGTACTTATCAATAAGTTCACTCTCTTATATGGAAGTGATTTGTGGTGCTCCAAACAATTGTAAGAGTAATATCAAAGATAACTGATCATAGATCACCATATGATATGGTTTAGATCTGTGTCCCTCCTAAATCTCATGTCGAATTGTAATCCCCGGTGTTGGAGATGGGGCCTGGTGGGAAATGATCCAATTGTGCGGCAGTTTCTCATGGTTTAACACTATTCCCCTTGGTGTTGTCATGACAATAGTGAGTGAGGGAGTTATTGAGAGATCTGGTTGTTTAAAAGTGTTTGGCACCGCCCCCTTCCCCCTGCTCTGGCCATGTGAGACATACCTGCTTCCCCTTTGCCTTCTGCCATGATTGTAAGTTTCATGAGCTCTCCCCAGAAGCCCAGCAGACGCCAGCATCATGCTTTCTGTAAAGCCTGCAAAACTGTGAGCAAACTAAACCCCTTTTCTTTATAAATCACTCAGTCTCAGGTATTCCTTCATAGCAATGTGATAATAAACTAATACACCATAACAGATATAATAGTAATACAAGTTTGAAATATTGTGAGAACTACCACAATGTGACACAGAGACATAATGCAAACACGTGTTGTTGGAGAATGGTGCCCATAGACTCGCTTGGCACAGGGTTGCCACAATCTTTCAATTTGTAAAACATCTGATACCTGCAAAGCACAATAAAGCAAAGCACAATAAAACAAAGTATGCCCATATATTCTTTAAGTATTTTTCTGTTATCCAAAAATTGCCTAGAAGAAAGGTACTGGGAATAGCTAGTAGATTTTCCCGCATAACTAGCCTAAAGTTATTTTTAATCATTATAACATTTGCTCCTGTTTAAAATGTTACTTTTAGTATAGTTAAAAGTAGTTTAGTCTTTTACATAGAATATAAATAGTTACTCACATATATTCATTCGTATATTATAATTCCAACTCTGATACTTATTAGTTGGTTATTTGTTAGTTAAATGGTAAAAAGTAAAAATAATGACAATAACCTCATTCTGAGTTTTTTTTTTTGGAAAAAAACATCATTTGAAAGTACCTAACACAGAGCTCAACATATGGAAAGCACTCAATGAATATTTAAAAGAACTATTAAAACAGTGGAGAATAAAAAATATAATGAGGTTTCATTGTGTGAAAAATTTTAAGCCTCAATTTCCTCATATGTATTAATCTTACTACCTTAGTTGGTCACAATCATTATTGCACGAGGTAATTTGAGATTCTGCAGGACACAAGTTTCCATGGAAACTTCCAATGTCCTAGTAACTTCTTAATGTTGCAACTCAAAATATGAAATCACTTGGAATGGATGGAAAGTTTCCCTGAAATTGCATATCTTTTTTTTTCATTTATGAATTTATTTACTTTAAACAAAGTACCAACTGTATATGCCTGGAATGCTATGTCTGCTACCCTTTATCTATTCAAAGCATGAGATTCTTTAGAAGTTTTCTGTGTTCCCTCAATTTATAATTTCTTTCTTTGATCTATTACGTATTTTTTTTAAAATGCTTATTTCCTCATGCCTGCCATGGATGATTATTTAACTCTTCATGCATTTATCCAATCACTTCTTTATTAAAAGACATGTATTGATTACTTAATTGTGCAGGGTTCTCTGCGTGGGGAAAAGCTGAACTATGAATGATATGCACTTGCTTGGATATTATTTTTGTCTACTCAGTTTGGGACATTTGTGGCTATTTTGTAACCACAAGAGATGTTAGCCTAAATAAGAAGCCAAAACAGAGAGGAAGGCCGAGCCAAGAGCACCACGGAGTAATGCAAGGAAGGCCATTGCATTCAGCCATCTCTGAAATGCGGCTTACTTCTCAATGTCTTCCCGGGAGCTTCACAAACCATTTCTGTATTATTTAAGCTAACTTCAGTTTGGTTATTTGGGCTATTTGTAGCCCAAGGTATTTTAATTGATATACCTATTCTTATCTTTCATGTGAGAGTCTAAGTCCCTGAAGAATAAGGAATAGTTCATGAGTTTACATTGGTATACAATGGTTTACATTGATTAGCACAGTTTTGAACTTACGGTAGATATCCAGAATTTGAACCCAGATATTTCTGATTTCATATTGCAGGAATTCCCTTTGCATTAAAAATTAATAATTCTTGGTGTTTTTAAGGTCATGCATCTTTCAACAACTGAATCTGAGAAAGGTATTGACTCTCTCTCTTTCTCTCTCTCTCTCTCTCTCTGTGTGTGTGTCTATATATATATACTTTTACATGCAACAAACCAAATATTTATGTGAAATTTCAGGATTTTGTAATTCTCTCTGAAGCTACTCATTCACTCAAAGCTCTCTGCTAAGAATTCCTTTCTAAGTGATGATTTCTGTCTAGAAATTTACATTGGCTCATTCTCCATGATCCTCTTTAAAGCCCAAATAATATGAAATATGACCTTCCAAACTTGTGCAAAAATGAGAATTGTTTTTTACTTACTGGTTGTCAACATTATTTACACCCATTGTCTGCTATTAATTTGAGAGACAGGTCACTACTTTAGTGCTTAATACTTAATAAAATGATTTCTTTAATAAAGGGGGGAATTCCTTAAAATTTAAAATGACCATAATTTAAAAAATATTTTCTTTTTCATAAATCCTGATATTAATAACAACAATAATAATAATGACAGCAATGAATATTTGCATAGTGGGTTTCAGTTTTCAGAGTTTTTGTCTAATTTATTCCATTCTCAACAGCCTTGTGAGGTAGAAAGAGTGGATATTTGTTAATTTATGGCTATCTAGCATCCATTAATTTGAGGGACCTAACTAGCCCCTGTTTTGTACATTCTCGGTGGGACTATAAATCAATGCCCACTGCCCTTCCGATAGAGAACTAGAGGTCCCTGAAGGCTAGTACACTCTCCTCCCTCCAGACTCTTTCTCTCACTGCTTCAAAGAAGTCCAGGGGTTTTTGATCTATGCTGAGTCAATTACACTCTTCTCCCAGAACTTTGCGTGTGGAATCAAGTGACTCACAACAGAGAAAAATGGAGTCCTTCATTTTAGGTATGGCACTCTAATGAGATGATAGACTGGCTCTTGTTGTGGGGATCCTATTTTGATTTTTGACTCTGATTTTTGCTTTGTTTCTAAGCTTGGATACTAGCCTATCAATTTATTTTGTGAGATCTTTGTCAGCACTCCAATACATTCCCTTTTTTTTTTTTTTTTCTTAAGTTAACTAGATTCAGACTGGGCTACTGCCAGGAAAGAGAGCTCATAATGGAGAAAACATAGATTTTTCATCACCATATTATGTCTGAGAATATGGAGTTGCAATTAAACAATAAAAAAGCCAGACATGCCCAGTGCCATGGCTCATGCCTGTAATCTCAGCACTTTGGGAGACCGAGGCGGATGGATCACTTTAAGTTAGAGTTTCGAGACTAGCTTGGCCAACATGCCAAAACCCCATCTCTACTAAAAACACAAAACATTAGCCAGGCATGGTGGCACGCACCTGTGATCCTGGCTACTCAGGTGGCTGAGGCATGAGAATTGCTTGAACCTGGGAGGCGGAGTTTGCAGTGAACTGAGATTGCCACCAATGAACTGGGCGACAGTGAGACCAGTGAGACAAATGTAATCTTTTTAGCCAGATAAATATGCCCAGATAAGTGTATATATTTACAAATTTTCTCAAAGGAAGTCCATCTGTGTAAACAACACCCAGGTCATGAAACAGAACAGTATCAACACCAAAAATGAGAATTATTTTCATAAAGAAAAGAGAATAGATACTTGGCAGGAACCAGTAGCCTCTGCAATAAACCCCAAACCACACTGCCCCACTAATTTGCTTGATACTTAATTTAAGCAACTGCTTCTTCTTCTAACAGAAACATCATTCAATCAACATTTTCATCATTACAACTCCAATGACAAGTTCAGTGAGCAGCACAGAAAACATGCTTACTAAATATATTGAATAATTGATTGAAGAAATGAATCTCTCCAACTCTCCAAAAGCGGAAATATTAAATTAATCACTTAGTACCTGAATTTACAAAAAAAATTTTATAAAACAGTAGAAGTTGTACGAAAATAAAGGTTAAAAGTTATTTCAAATTTCAGTTCATATATTTTGTTATGGTTATTGCTGAGTAATTAGTTTCTAGGATTCAGGCACTGAGGAATTTATATACATTATGTCATTTAATTTGCAAAGCGAAGTGGGTAGTTTTATCCATATTGAAAACTGAGGCTTAGTGGGATTAAGTGGTTTATTAAAAGTTATCCAATTAGTAACATTTTCCTACAGTTTATGTTCCTATGTCACGTCTCTGCATATAATTCTTGTCTCTTTTCTTTACCTTCTGCCTATAAGAACTCTTTCTCATGATGCTACTGAGTCCAGGCCCATTTTGTTTTTCTCTGAACCCCTGATACTTGTTATATTCTGGGTCTTTTCATACACACTTTGTTTGCCATCTTACATCTCCATGTATGCTAATTTCCATTTGCTAATTTCCATTTGGCCTTCAGGCCTCTGCTTAGATGTCAGTTCCTCTAGGAATCCTGGCCTTCCCTCTTGTGTCAATTCCTTCTCCTTTATAGTCCCACCTTGTGTCATGTCTCATCAAAGCACTTCTCAGCTGTATTATGATGCCAGCTTTCTTGTTCAATATACCCTGGGTGACAAGCTTGAGAGGAGGGTCCTAGCTCATCCACTGCTTGATCCTTAAGCACACAGTAGCCACTTGGAAATACATGTTGGATGATTGAATGAATGAATGAAGTATAGCGCTATGATTCAAAGCAACATCTGGGCAATTCCAAAGCTTGTTTGTCTGACCTACTGATACACAGTGTCACTTTAGAGCTCCTTGTCAGCAAGAGATAGACTTATCACAACACATAAATTCCAAGATGGGCTGTATCTTCTCCAGAAGAGCATTCACTCACCGGATTTTCCCACAGAATATGACTATCCCCTAAGCTATGAAATGGTTTCTTTCACTCTGTATCTCCCAGCTTGACACATATGACCACAAAAGGTTCCTTTTTGTAATGTTTATCATGATGCCTCTTTTTATTACCTTCTAATTGCAAGCAGTAGCTCCTTTTTGAGCCATGAGAATTCAAACAGGCATTGGTGAGGCCCATCATCCCTAAATGGTGTGTGTCACAGCAGAGTACTGATTGCTTCCTCGCTCAAATACTGGAGATCTGGACACTGACAAATATCCTGTGGGGAGAATGTTCAGTGCCAGCTTCTGGGAATAGATCACTTGTTCACCAAAGTGTTTTTCATCTTTAGTTCTTTGGATTCTGTGAACTGTGTAGCCTGGGCTTTGATTTGATGTTTAGGGTAGTGAACTCAATAAATAAAGACTATTTCCCACTCTTATTGTTTCATTTCCAGTGCAGCCCTGGCCAGACAGGGCAGAAGCCATTTATTGTGAATGCAAAGCTGTGACTATGGCTGCCTGAACAGTGTGATATACGTTCTCTATCTCTGCTTTTATAAGGCAGCTGTTTCTTGGAGGATCAAGCTCAGGTATCGGCAGTGTGAATTATGAGTCCTAATCAACTTGGTCATGCTTTGTGGCCTGGGAAAAGCCAGAATGTTTCCCTTTTATGATTTGAGAGTGCACTTTTTGCAGCCTGTGGAGCAATTAGTCAATCTTTGAAATGGATACGCTGTAAATGCAGCATATCCTTGGAGAGCCACTGGGATAGCTTACTATGGGAGGGGAGGCCATAAGGTGATCCCCACAACAAATGCCCTAGCTTTGGCTAAAAGATCCGCAAGACAATGGAAAACATGACTTTAAGAGAAAGAAAACGAAACTTCCAGACAGTCAGGAACATCGACATATTTATAGATGCCTTCCCCACATTAAATCACTAACTTGTCAAAGAGATTTTACAGCATGAAGACTAAAGGTTAAAAAGGAGCCTGCTATTTACTTTATAATTTAAAAGTTATTTACATACCTTTATACATAGTTCAAACTTTCAAATATTTCTCTAATTGTCACATCGATTTGTCAGGCTTAACATTATGTTTGTGTAAGGAAATGATGATCTCCTGAAAGGGTGGAGGAAGACCAGAAATCAAATATCCCTCAGGTTTAGATGAGAACTGTAGCCAAGGGAAGTGGGAGCTTTTGTCCTTGGCATGATTATTTCTACCCTGTGCATATTTTTAAAAAGGCATACTGAGGTGGCATTCACGTAACATAAAATTAACCATTATAAAGTGAACAATTCAATGACATTTAGTACATTCATAACGTTGTACAAACACCATGTCTCTCTAGCTCGAAAATATTTTTGTTACTCCAAAAGAAAACTTCAAAACGGTTAAGCAGTTACTCCCTTTCCCCCTTTCCCATACCCTGTGACAATCACTAATCTGCTTTCTGTTTGTATGGATTTACCTATTTTAGATATTTCATATAAATGAAATGATATACTGTGTGACTGTGTCCAGCTTCTTTCCTGTATACAATAAAGAAACCAGAATTAGGTAACATAGCATCAGGTGAAAAGATAACTTGGTTCCAGAACTGTTGTTCTAGGAACCCCAGATGGGCACTTATTTGAGATAGGTACTGAAAATATGGAAACAAACATTATAAATATACTACAAAGCTATAGTAATGAAAACAGCATGATACTGGCATTAAAAACAGACACATAGACCAATAGAAAGCCCAGAAGAAAATTCACATATTTATGATCACTTGATTGTTAACAAAGGCACCAAAAACACACAATGGGGAAAGAAAAGTGTCCTCGATAAATTGCTATGGGAAAATTGGATATCTGAAGAAGAAAGAGATTTTTATATTTATCTCAACACCATATACAGAAATCAACTCAAAATGAATTAAAGACTTAAATTTAAGACCTAAAATTGTAAAACTACTAGAAAGGGGGAAAAAAGGGGAAAATTTCTATGACATTGGTCTCGGCAATAATTTCTTAGGGCCCAAAAAGCACAGGCAGCCAAAGCTCTTCTACTTAATCCATTTTTTCACAGCACCTTGCATTACTCTGGGTTAAGTATGTATGTGTGGAAGGACTTGCCAATAGTCTTGCATATGTCAATTAACAGTTGTTTATTCAGTACTCATAGATTCTCCTGCATGTTTTTATCTTTGCTAAACAGCATAAGTGTACAATTTACAATTTTAGATCAAACTACACTCTCCTGAGCAGCCTCATATAAAACAAATCTAATTAGTAATAGAGAGAAAACCAGTATTTAATAAATCACTTTTGTAGAACAATCATTTAATTTATTTGCTAAATTACTCCAGTAACAATCTGCTTCTGGGTAGAAAAAAGCAAAAAAAATTTAAAAGTATTACTGCTCTCAGTAAATAGAACCATTATATATCCAATTTCTAAATCTAAACTTAAATATCCCTGAGCCTTCCCTTTCCTTCAGTTTCAACATCCAATCAACTGCCAATTCTCCTTTTCAAGTCCTTGAACATTCTTTATTACACTGATGTGTCTCTAATACACTGCCATTCAATGTTCCATCGTTTCCTTTCTGGGACACAAAACAGCCTCCTAGTTTGTCTACTAATTTTAATCTTGATCCCCACTAATCCACTTTTCCCCAGCCTTTGGAGTACTCTTTACACACACACAGACACACACACACAGACACACACACACACACCCCCCACACACACCACATTCATATACTACCCTATTAAAAACCTTCAAAATTTTGCTGCCTTTGAAATAAATCTGAACTTACAGAAACTGACTAGCATACAATTCTAGCAGTATCTCTCTCCACTCCCAATCGTTCATGTCTTCCCTGTTATGTTCCATCTATTCAGAACTTCCTTAGGGTCCTGACAGTACCCTGCCTTTTTCTCCTTCTTAGGCTTTAGTTTTTATTGCTTCCTTTGCCTGAAATGTGCCCTTCCCTAATCCTTTTTCACTTAGATTCTCCTTCGTGTATTTCAGGACTTAGCTTAGATACTACTTTATCTAGGAAGTCTTCCTTCCACCTCTCAGCTCTCCAGGGCCTGCACTCTGAACCCTTCCTCAGTTCATGAAGCACCCTGGAATCAGACTTTTAATTGCCAGTTTAGGTACTTTTCTCTTCCGTAAAGTGTGCAATGCTGGAAGACAGGGATTATGGCTCATTTGTTATTGATTCCCCAGGCTTAATGTAAGTTAAGGCCGGGCAGTTTATTGATGGAGCATGGGATATTGGTAAGGTTTAACTGGTCTTAAGAGGCCAGAGACTAAAGGTTTACTACATAAGGCCACATCATTTTATACACTTCTTGATCAGTTAGATGAAATAATGCCGATCTAGGCTTAAAAGACTAAATGTCAGAACGCTTTTGCTCAGCTGTTCTGGAAGAAGCAGAGACTGAGTAGTAATAGTTTCGGTCATTGTCTCCATTGAGACTAGTAAGACTATCGCCTCCCTGAAATCTGGCCCTGCACACACATGCAATTATCTTTCCTTCTTGTGAAATTTTGTAAGACTTAAGAGTTACTCATATTCTGGACTGGTTTCCTGACCTCAGTTTATGAAATGAAAGCAGAGAACTGAATACAATAGCCCTACAAAGAAACTTTCCCAATGAAACAAATCTTGTGCCTTGATGGGGTGGTAGTTAAATAAGTCTGTGTGTCTGTGTGGTCACTGAATCAACCACTGGTCATTGAGTTAGGGTTTGGATGACCATCTTATAGGACTAAGACTGAGTGGTCTTACTGGCAGTCCCAACAGCCTCAAACATTTGTTACATTTTTTTCACAACCTTTGTTTAATAACTTTTGTAGAATTGGTCACTCCTACATTTGCACTAACATAGCACTTTATGCAAACAATTACTGTGGTGTTATCACCATGGTATGAAGTTATCTAGGAGTAGGTTTGTCTCTCTTTGAGCATAGAGATTGCTTCTCAAATTCCTCTTTATACCTCTTGTGTGTAGCACAGAACCCCATACATGATAAGTAATTACAATGATTACTTTAATAGAATCAAATAGTTATCTTATGAGAGTGAAATTGTGTCTGATTTTTCTCCTCTCTCTAGTACTAGTGTAGTTTCATGAAAGGCTCTCAATTGTTGTTGATATTATTATAGAAAATGAAAAATTCCCTTGCTCCATAAACATAACACTGTTACTGATCACACACTATCCCCCAAGCTATAGGAGTGTAATAATGCTCCTTTATCAGAGATGATCCTGAGAAGAATAGCCATGATTCTACTTGTTAATATTCTGTATGATCAAAACACCATTAGGGAATACATATTATGAGTAACTCAATTAAAAACATAAAATTTACTGTGTAATTATATGTGTCTCATATATCAAATTATTGTTGAGACTGATAAACATGGTTTGAAATTAAATCAAGGACCATCTACCCTAGCAGATGCAATGACCAGAATTCAGTGTGCCTGGTCCACTTGACCGTAGCCAGGCTTGGAATCTGTGGGTGTTGGCTTCCTTTGCAGGGAACATTTCCTTGTCTCAATTGTGCCTCTTGGTAGAGGAAAGGTTATTTTTTTGGTCACGGTGATCCCATTTTTTCTTGGAAAAGATAAAGATGCCTGTCATCTCAGGGCTTCATACTTAGGGAACACAGAGTTCTGTTCTCCCCTTTGGGAATCTAAAAATGTCAATCAGAGAATGTCACATCCAGTTGGTTCAGAGGAAGGAGAATATCTTCCCACATTCTTTACTCTGACTCTGTTTCCCAGAGGATGCATTCAGTTATTTTAGTGAGTCATAAAAAAATCTCTAGAGGTATCATACTTTTCTGAGTTTGTGCTTCCCTCTACCAGCACTTTTTTTTTTTTTGGCTAAAGAAAATTAAGGGTGGTGGGTAGAGAAGTGGTAATGATGATTTAAAAAGAGGAGAGAGTTCAGGGACAAAAGTGTCAGTTTCAAAAGGCCATGTCATGTAATCACCACCATGCAAACATGTGGCCCTGGGCAAGTCATCTAACTACTAAGAGGGTTAGTATCTTCATCAAGAAATTCAGAAAAATAAGGCCTGTTATTTGCCAAAATGTGCATTTATTATTTTTATGTACGTTTATACTTATTTTAAATGATAAAGTCTTCTAGCTCACAGAAACTAGTTCAATGATGCTGAGGTGTGCTGATCTTAATGGGACCATTGGATCCACCCAGATAGGGAGAACCTTCTAGGACTAGTTAGTTCAGCTGAGCTTCTTAATCCTGATTGCAATGGGTGGTTTTACCAAAAAGGTGCCCGAGGAAGAGTTAGTGTTGCTTTCCTTTACCACTTTTTTGACTCCAAATAGACAACTACAAAGTGTCCATGCCATTGTAATAGGTTTCATTGTGTTGCTTGTTGCCAATTTTATACAAGCAATGGTTTCACATTTACATTAGTGAGAAAATTCTAATCTTTGGCAGATAGGGGCTCCATTTATATATAGCTGTGTGTCTTAGATTCTTCACCTGTCAGATTGGGCCAATAATACATGTCCTCCTTAAAGTGGAGTTGTGAGGTCAAAAAGTAAAAACGTTTTGAAAAGTGGAAAGCAGTAATTCCATGGGAATTGTTTCTATTTTGCCTTGTCGTTTAGTTTAGTACAGTGCTAGGCAACTGTTAGCCATACAGTAAGTAATTGTTCAATGACTTCAATGATTCAAAGGTAACCTCTCAATTGGATCAGAACACTCATTGTTGAATCTCCACAGATGAACAAGGCTGGCTCATTTACTTCCAGGTTTAAAGAAAGAGAGCTGCATAATTGCAAACTTCTTCCCCATAAAGGAGATGTATCTCCTAATTAAACCAATTATAGTCTTTCTTCTGGACTATGCAGGCCATTAGATAACACTTTAGTCACAATGGATACATAGCAGGGTTTTTCAGCCTTGGCACTATTGACATTTTGGGCCCAATAAGTCCTTGCTGTAGGGACTATCCTGTGCTTTGTAGGGTGCTCAGCAGCATCGCTGATCTCTACCCACTAGATGCCTGTGTAAACTCAGTACCCCCATCCACTCCCCCACAACTGTGGAAACCAAAAATACCTAAATCTCTCCTGGGGGAAGGGGTAAACTTTTCCTTGGTTGAGTAGCACTGGTAATATAGGTTGAGATACTAGAATAGTATACAAATCAACCATTAAATATTTGTTGGTTGATTAAATCACTCCTGTAACAGCTCTTTATGGATCACCTACCAGGTACCTAGTTCACTTGGCCACAGCCACGCCATACCAAAGTCTGACATTTTTTTTTTCCTAAAGACTCAGAATAAGAAGTGGAAATGCTATTTACTAAAATGTACATTATTTTACCAAGGTCTGTATTAGTCACAGTCCAGTGGATTTAAAAACATGAATAGCTATGTATAATACGAGGTAGTACAACACACACTACCGTGATCGAATTAAGAACATTGCTATGAGAATACAGATTAACTCTTGTCTTAAGGTGTGGGTGGTTTTGGAAGGATTCTCTGAGGAACATGAGTGGGATCTCATAAGTAATCATTTGTACAAATGTTCCCTGTACAATTAGATGTTTTGTTATGTTATATATTTTTAATAGCCAAGTGTTTATTAAGTTAGTTCTCCTTGAAGATGGGAATGAGTTTTGTGTTTAAAAGGTAGCAGGCAGGCTGATGGACAGGTATTGTGTTGGTGCATCACATCCTATAGCTATGAATAAAACAGATACAAACACCGCCTCCAGATGCACAGACTGCCTCCAGGATCTCTAAAGCACAGTTCTAGTCTTTAGTCCTTCCCTTACTTCAGGTACCTCTTTAAGTATGTAATTCTCTCTCATAGCCTCCGTTTTCCCAGGTATGAAAGTAGGAGGTAGGATGAGATGACCCCAAAGTGTCAGCATCTGACCTCTTATTAATTAAATATTTCTTTGATCTCCCACAGTCCTAAATCACTAAGTTCTCAAGAAAAGTCAATTGCTACTTGCTTTGTGGGAATAAAATAGATTAAAAACCTCATTCTGATGCAGGTTCGTTCCAGATTCCTGGAGAATGGCACCACTTTCTTGGGGAAGATATTCTTGCGTGATTGGATATATTAATTTGAAAGTAAGAGAACTTAGAAGAAATGAGACATAAAGAATGTCAGGTTCTAAAAATATTTATTATGTAAGTGCTGAGGCTCATATCTGGGAGAATTTATATCAGTCTTATGAGATTCTATTCCTGTATAGGTGGCATAACTAAAAGTTCTTATCCCACAGCTACGAACAAGGATATCACTCTCAGGGGATTTCTACCTATTCTATTTTTCTATGCAGCACAAAACTTGATTATTTCTTTCTCTGGAGACAACTTAATGACTACTAATAGTAAGAAAAGTAATCCATAAAGGTGATTAAAGCATAGTTTTGTAACCTAAATACTGTATAAATTCTCAAACTATTGCACACATAGTATCTACTTGTTCCTCCCAAAAACGGTATGATGTAGGTTATGCAGAGGTTATTATTTTCATTTTGTAGAAAGGAAGCTGAGATTTAGAGAAGATAATGAACACATTTGAATTTCCCCAGTAAAGAAGTTGCAGAGGCATGATTTTACTGATGTTTTCACAACATCAGGATATTGCGAAATATTCAGTAATGAATAAAATGAGTCAAAACCAAAGGTAAGCCACAGGGTAAGGGTGGATAATTGCAAAACACATGCTAACAAAGGATTAATATTCAAAATATATAAAGAACTGCTACTAGTCAATAAGTACAAAACAGACAACTCAATGGCAAAACTTGGGCAAAAAGCCTGAATAGAAACTTCATAAGAGTATATTTAAATCACTGATAAACTTAAGAAAAGTTGTAGCAAGATGGCCAAATAGAAACAGCTCCAGCCTCCAGCTCTCAGCACAAGCGACACAGAAGATGGGTGATTTCTGCATTTTCAACTGAGGTACAACTTAAGTAAACAAAGCCTCCAGGAAGCTCGAACTGGGTGGAGCCCACAGCAGCTCAAGGAGGCCTACCTGTCTCTGTAGACTCCACCTCTGGGGACAGGGCAAAGCTAAACAAAAAGCAGCAGAAACCTCTGCAGATGTAAAAGACACTGTCTGACAGCTTTGAAGACAGCAGTGGATCTCCCAACGTGGGGGTTGAGATCTGAAAACGGACAGACTGCCTGCTCAAGTGGGTCCCTGACCCCTGAGTAGCCTAACTGGGAGACATCCCCCACTAGGTGCAGACTGACATCCCCCACCTCACATGGCGGGGTACACCCCTGAGACAAAGCAAGAACCAGACAGGAATACTCACTGTTCAGCAATATTCAATCTTCTGCAGCCTCCGCAACTGATACCCAGGCAAACGGTCTGAGGTGGACCTCAAGCAATCTCCAACACACCTACAGCTGAGGGTCCTGACTGTTAGAAGGAAAACTAACAAACAGTAAGGACACCCACACCAAAACCCCATCAGTACGTCACCATCATCAAAGACCAAAGGCAGATAAAACCACAAAGATGGGGAAAAAGCAGGGCAGAAAAGCTGGAAATTCAAAAAATAAGAGCGCATCTCCTCCTCCAAAGGAATGCAGCTCATCAACAGCAACGGATCAAAGCTGGACAGAGAATGACTTTGACGAGTTGAGAGAAAAAGGCTTCAGTTCATCAAACTTCTCAGAGCTAAAGGAGGAACTACGTACCTAGCGCAAAGAAACTAAAAATCTTGAAAAAAAATGAAAGAATGGATAACTAGAATAAACAATGCAGAGAAGGCCATAAATGAACTGACAGAGATAAAAACCATGACACGAGAAATATGTGACAAATGTACAAGCTTCAGGAACCGACTCAATCAACTGGAAGAAAGAGTATCAGTAATTGAAGATCAAATGAATGAAATGAAGTGAGAAGAGAAGTCTAGAGAAAAAAGAGGAAAAAGAAATGAATAAAGCCTCCAAGAAGTATGGGATTATGTGAAAAGACCAAATCTACGTCTGATTGGGGTGCCTGAAAGTGAGGGGGAAAATGGAACCAAGTTGGAAAACACTCTTCAGGATATCATCTAGGAGAACTTCCCTAACCTAGTAAGGCAGGCCAACATTCAAATCCAGGAAATATGGAGAACGCCACAAAGATACTCCTCAAGAAGAGCAACTCCAAGACACATAATTGTCAGATTCACCAAAGTCGAAATGATGGAAAAAATGTTAAGGGCAGCCAGAGAGAAAGGTCGGGTTACCCACAAAGGGTAACCTTTAGACCCTTTAGGTAATCTAACCTTGTGTTAGATCAGACTAACAGCAGATCTCTCAGCAGAAACTCTACAAGCCAGAAGGGCCAATATTCAACATTCTTAAAGAAAAGAATTTTCAACCCAGAATTTCATATCCAGCCAAATTAAGTTTCATAAGTGATGGAGAAATAAAATTCTTTACAGACAAGCAAATGCTTAGAGATTTTGTCACCACCAGGCCTCCCCTACAAGAGACCCTGAAGGGAGCACTAAACATGGAAAGGAACAACCGGTACCAGCCATTGCAAAAACATGCCAAAATGTAAAGACCATCGAGGCTAGGAAGAAACTGCATCAACTAACGAGCAAAATAACAAACTAATATCACAATGACAGGATCAAGTTCACACATAACAATATTAACCTTAAATTTAAAGGACTAAATGGTCCAATTAAAAGACACAGACTGGCAAATTGGATAAAGCGTCAAGACCCATCATTTTGCTGTATTCAGGAGACCCATCTCACATGCAGAGACACACATAGGCTCAAAATAAAGAGATGGAGAAAGATCTACCAAGCAAATGGAGAACACAAAAAAATCAGGGGTTGCAATGCTAGTCTCTGATAAAACAGACTTTAAACCATCAAAGATCAAAAGAGACAAAAAAGGCCATTACATAATGGTAAAGGGATCAATTCAACAGGAAGAGCTAACTATCCTAAATATATATGCACCCAATACAGGAGCACCCAGATTCATAAAGCAAGTCCTTAGAGACTTACAAAGAGACTTAGACTCCCATACAATAATAATGGGAGACTTCAACACCCCACTATCAACATTAGACAGATCAACGAGACAGAAAGTTAACAAGGATATCCAGGAATTGAACTCAACTCTGCACCAAGCGGACTTAATAGACATCTATAGAACTCTCCACCCCAAATCAACAGAATACACATTCTTCTCAGCACCACATCGCACTTATTCTAAAACTGACCACATAGTCGGAAGTAAAGCACTCCTCAGCAAATCTGAAAGAACAGAAATTATAACAAACTGTCTCTCAGACCACAGTGCAATCAAACTAGAACTCAGGACTAAGAAACTCAATCAAAACTGCTCAACTACATGGAAACTGAACAACCTGCTCCTGAATGACTACTGGGTACATAATGAAATGAAGGCAGAAATAAAGATGTTCTTTGAAACCAATGAGAATAAAGATACAACATACCAGAATCTCTGGGACACATTGAAAGCAGTGTGTAGAGGGAAATTTATAGCACTAAATGCCCACAAGAGAAAGCTGGAAAGATCCAAAATTGACATCCTAACATCACAATTAAAAGAACTAGAGAAGCAAGAGAAAAGTTGTTCAACTCCATTAGTTGTCAGGGAAGTGAAGTTAAAATCACAATACAATGTCACTATGCATTAATCAGAATGGTTCAAATGAAAAAGGCAAACATATCTAAAGTTAGTGACCATGTTGAGCAACAGAAACTCTTACACACTGCCTGTGGGAGCATATGTTTTTGCAAACACTTTGGGAAACTGTTTGGCAGTGTTGACTAAAGTTGGACATTTTCATATCCTATGACCCAGTTATTCCGTCCTAGGTACCTGAATGAAAACTTGTTGACATATATCAACAAAAGAAAATCATCTTTGAGAATATTTACAGCAACACTATAATGGTCTCAAAGTAGAATAATCTAAATATTTATCCACAGGAAGACAGATAAATTGTGATATGTTTATATAATAAAATATTATATAGCAATGAGAATGAAATGTGCAATTGTAGTCAGCAACATTAATTTATCTTATAAACATTGAGTTAGTGAAAAAAGCCCTAAGCAAAAGAGTGCCTACAGTGTAATCCCGTTAATACAGAGTTTAGCAAGAATTAGAAGTTATCTTGTTGTTAGAAATTAGAATAAAAGTTACTTTTTGGGTGCTGAGACCAGATGAAGGTACAAAGGATTCTGGGAAGCTGATAATATTAAATTTCATGATATGGATGCTGGTTATACAGGTTTGTTCAAGTTTATGAAAATCCATAAAACTGCACATATGTGATTTGTATACTTTTCTGTATGTATCTTATTCCTCAATAAAATTTTACTAAGTTTAACAAATAAAGAACTGGAGTCATTAGGACACAACGAATATCTCTGTATGCCAAGAAGAGAGATGACTTCATGAGAAATTACCAACAAGTTTTGGAGTGACTTAAGAAAGTATAGCTAAGAAAATGAAGAAGAATGAAAAAGAGGTATATCAGTATGTGAATAGACCCCTGGGCACCTGCTCAGATGAAAAATAAAAAGGAACTGATGTGGGTTCAGTAAATTGCTGAAGGTCCAACAGTTTGCAAGTGGTTCAGCTGGAATTCCAATCAAAATCTTTTTATTCCCTAGCCCCTACTTCTTCAACTATATCATCCCAGCAGGCAATATTTTACTTCAACCCTGAAATAGTGAAGAATAGGAAAAGCAGAAGGAGGTAAAAGAGTAGATGTCATTGAAAAATGATTTTAAATATTGGGTTAAAGTTAGCCTTTCACCATAAGCTCTGTGAGGATGCAGTCTGTATTTATCTTGCTAGCTTCTCTTGACCCAAGGATAGTTCTTTAATGGAAAGAATGCATAAATGAGTTAATGAACGATTGAAAATACAGGAGAAAGAAAACAGACTTGGGAGGATTGCCACACTCCATCAAACTAACAAATTCTTTCGTTTTCTTTTTTTTCATATTCTAAGTTAATAAACAGAAAATTATATATATGATTATATATTTATATAATTATGTAATTATATATATATATACACACACACACACATACAATTTTATATACACAAGTATATACACCCTCCCTATACATACACACTTACTTGGCCTACAAGTTTAGGGATCTCAATATCCCTAATTACAGCTTACATTGCAGGCTACACAGAAGCACCGCTGATTTCAGCCCTGGCAGGACTCCTGTTTAAACATACTTCCCAGAAATCTTGGGCAGCTTGCCATGGTAAGGAAACAATTTACGTCAGATTTTGAGCGGGGGAATCCATCAGGGGTGGGGAGGAAGGCGGAGGTGGGTCGTTAAAGGTGGTAAGATTGAGGCTTTTCATAGACCCTACAGCTGATCATTATTTCCCTGATCCACTGGAAAGACAGAGTGATTATTATTCCTCTTTGGCTTACCCTTGCCTCAGCAGCTCTGCTCTGAAAGTCAATGGCTGCCTGAAGTTCCCTTTGGGGATACCAAATGAGTCTGGCTATGATGCTAAAGAATTTTTCTCTATTTTTTTCTGGCTGTCTTGATGGTTTGCCATAATTAAGATATTTATTTTTATTAATTATGGATGCCCTTTAATGTTTCCTTTAGTTCAAGAATGAGGTTGAAATGACTTCAGAAATGATTTAGTCAAACTCGTTCCTGTTGGAGGAATTACTTGTATAACAACAACAAAAAATCATTCCCTATTCAATAAATAATCATTAAGTGGACAGATAATGTTAGTATTCTACCTAATGTTCAACTTCCTTTCCTTTTTTCAGGTTAGCAGCCCTATCATGTGATGTTTTTCATTTTGAGAGGAAGCATTATGTCCACATCCAAGCAATAAATTTTTATTGGTGTAAAGTTAATCTTGATAATCCTGTTCTCAGCATTCTTGAAAAAGCTAGTGTATCTTAGTTCTGCCCAAAGAGGCCTAAGTAAAGGAAGTTTTCCTGCAGAATTCTTAAAAAGGTTTTGATTTTCTGATAAAGAAGGACAACCTACTGCAATGCCCTTTCTCATCTGACTGGAGTGTGATAGTTGCCAACTTGTGACCATGAGGATAACAGCAAGAAAGTTAAAGACACTATTGATGTCAACATAAGTAATCACTTTCTCCTTCTTGCCTGGAATGTGATAGTTGCCATTTTGCAACCATGAGGATAATGGCAAGAAAGTTGTAGACATTAATGATATATTGAACCAACACAAGTAACCACCTAACTTTAGATATCTTTTCATACTAAGAAAATAGAAGAAGTCACTGTGGTCATGTTTTTTTGTTTCTTAGAAAAGAAATATACATTCAAGATATACTATATTCCAGGCACTGTGTTAAAAGGACTGGTAGACAGAGAGATGCACTGTCCAGATTACCCTTCAAGAAGGACTTGCTACCAACTACAGGGGACAGGAATCAGCAGACATCCTCCAGCCATCAGCTTCTTTAGGATCTACCTCAGTATCAAGGAACCACCTGATCTGAGGTCTCATTCTTCCTTGAGCAGACTACATCTTATAGCAAAGTGAGGTAAAGGCATAAAAACCAGTCAGGTGGGGTCACTGAGGGATACTCTGACAGGTAATACTAACTCCAGAACTCCCCAGCAAGCTGACTGAGGCTTGGTTGGGTGGGCATTGCATTAGTGATCTTGAAAGGCAATTAGGCTGGGTGCGGTAGCTCAAGCCTGTAATCCCAGCACTTTGGGAGGCCAAGATGGGCGGATCACGAGGTCAGGAGATCGAGACCATCCTGGCTAACACGATGAAACCCCATCTCTACTAAAAAAAAAATACAAAAAACTAGCCGGGCGAGGTGGCGGGCACCTGTAGTCCCAGCAACTTGGGAGGCTGAGGCAGGAAAATGGCGTAAACCTGGGAGGTGGAGCTTGCAGTGAGCTGAGATTCGGCCACTGCACTCCAGCCTGGGAGACAGAGCAAGACTCCGTCTCAAAAAAAAAAAAAAAAAGAAAAAGAAAAGAAAGGCAATAGCAAGGAAGAAAACTCCTGACCAGAGCTTTGAGCATTGCCCCTGGTTATCCATTTGGTGGGAAAAGATAATTAGCCAACGTTAGAATATATATGGACACACGGACAGGTGTAAATGGCCTGGCAGGCTGGTCAGTGATGTGGAAAGAAAGGTATTGGAAGACCAGAGGCAGGAGTTTGGGCTGTAGGCATGTGAATGTGCATTTGGAAGTAGGCACAATGTACGATTGTATCACAGGTGAACAACCACCTGAGAGTACCTACTATCAGAAAGGCACTAAGCAGCCAAGGAGACAAAATGATTAGTTAGTTGATATCAACCAGCTTCTTTCATCACACCAACCCCAGCGTTGGTGTGATAGGCACATGAGTGATGTGGCCAAGGTGTCAAAGATGGAGATTACACACAAGTCCTACAGCATGGACTCCCACTGACCAAGGCTGACGAGCTGCTGAAATGGCATGGCAATGGATATTGGATGTTCCAGCAAAAGAAATAAAACAATGAATTCTTGACATAGCACCAATCCTTGAGAAAATGAGTTGGCCACATCAGGCCCATTCCATTCTAGATAAACCAGTGGTTCGTTCTCACAGGAACAGACATAATATTTTGGGTTAGTATTTGAGTTTATTACCTTTGGAATTTAGCAATCACCACTATTTGAGAGCTTACATCATGACTTACTAGTGTGGGATTCCTAACATTGTATCAACCCAGCAGACCCACTTTATAGCAAAGGAGGGCTGGAGGTGTTCTGGTTGTGTTGAGCAACAGTGCACTCTCCTGGGTGATACCTCTCAGTCCCATGGCACAATTTGTGGCACTATTTTACAACTGTTGGTTCATAAATACATACTAGGCATTCCTGATCCAGGGGTCTGGTTTTCCTAGCTCTCTAGAGCAAGTTTTTGGACAAGGAGATAGATAGTCACCCCTATTTTAATGCCCTGCTCTTACCAGAGGACAATTCTATACTATTCTGTGCAATAGTGCCTATCAAATTAGCATTAACAGCTTAGGAATGATTAGAAAAATAATAGTAATCATTAAAATTTAGGAAACATTTGGGGATTTGAAGTCAGGACTCAAAATTCATTAGATTTATTGACATAATTTATCAGTCATAAAACAAGATCTTACATGAGTTCTATGCACACTTGTTTTTCTGTAAATGTACTTGTGATAATGGACAATATTGAAAAAAATATGCCCCGGGATTTTGGAGACATGACTTAAAATGATATGCAATGACTTTGACTTTTCTTCATGCCTCATGTCTCATTTTAAAATTTTATGTAAATTGTGTCTTTTTATTTTATAATATATCCATTTATGTCTTGTTATAAAACAATCAATTTATCTCCAAACCTTAATAAAAATAAATGTTCAAAGAAGATGTGCCATATTCCCCCTTTGTCCTCATTATTTTCTTTCATACCATCACGTCTCCTTGGTGAATCCTTGGACTCCTAGAAACTACTCAGAAATGGAACAAAGATAAAAGTAGCAAGAATGCAGACGACTGATCACTGGAAAATACTTGTTCAAACAGAGGAAATAGAAAGAGAAGCCATAAAGAAGACTGAGAATGGATAGTTAGAAGGATAAGAAGAGATTACAGCCAGAGAAACTGAGAAAGGACAGAGTTTAAATTACAGTGTCCAATAAAGCAGGAGTCAACGTGTGAACTTTGAAAGAAGCAGAAATAGAAGCCATAATAATGTGGGTTAAAGACTGAGTGGAAAGATATGTAAGGTTTACTAAAATTAAAAACTCTGCAGTGGCAAAAAGATAAGGGTCAACAACAGAGGAGGGACAACAGATAGATGAGAGTGAAAAAGGAGGAACTAAAAGAGCATGTTCCCCCTGAATCTAAAATAAAAACTGGAATTATTAAAAAAAGAAGTGAATACAGTCAATGAGTAAGCAATATTATCAGATATTGATTATTAAGCCAGGTTCCATTTTATAAATGAAAGAGAATATAAATATAATAGGAATGAAATTGTTCTTGTGTGTCATCACATTTTCCCCCCGTGTGGGAAATTTCCAAAGACAGTAAAATCCATATCGGTACCTTGCTTAACAAGCAAAGGGAGTAGACACAAAACCTTTTTTAAAGGCAATTTTGGGGAACTTGTCTAGGAAAGTTGAAAGAGTCCAGGGTTTGGGGATTAGAAAGATTAAGATTTGATTCTCAAACAGCAATAATGAGTAAATTATTCATTCTCTTTGGACCTTAGTGTTTCATTCCGTTACGAAGGGCTAATGATTCCTGCTTTAAGGGTTGTAATGGGGGATTGAATAGGATTTCCTGGTACTCTAAATGCTGAGTCCCCATCTTTAGTTCATCAAAAGCCTCAGATTGGCCAATGAGAGCTGCTGTTTCTTCCTGTGCTATATTAATGACCCTGACTCAATCCCTATTCCCATATATACCACAAGGATCTATTACTATATCGTCCCTCAGACTGTCCAGTTTAAATTCAATAGATGAAACCATGACTGTTCTGTTACATTTTAGATGTGAGGATGTACACAGCTACTCTGATTGAGTTTGGATGATTACCAAGTTTCCTTAGGAAGACATTTACGTGTCATGATCTAGGAAGGACTACTTCTGTAAAGGTCTGTTTATTATTCATAGATTGATTTTAGTCTCTGCCAAGTGCCTTTCCTCACCTTGTTCCAAATTTTGAGGGACTCATAATTTATTCAACAAATTCTTATGGAACATCTATGATATGCCAAGCACTATGTGAGCTGTTGGGAATACACATGTTAATAAGATCTGGTTTCTGGAGATGAGGTGCCAGGCATACAGACATTTTGTACAAACAAAAGCATGGTCAGTGCTAAAACAGTATTATAAATAACATTTTTGTGTCATTTTCTGAATCACAGTATCTCCTCCAGATACTGTTAGGGGGAAACCCAATTTCCTTTTTTTAATCACATTGTATACATTTATGGGGTACAATGTGATGTTTTGATATATCTATATAATGTGGCATGATTAAATCGAGCTAACTAATATATCTATCACCTCGCTTGCCTATCATTTATTAGCATGAAACATTAGAAATATACTCTCATAGTTATTTTGAAATATGTAATAGGTTATTATTGACTGTTACCCTGGTGTGCCATATATCTCAAAACCTACTCCTTCTGTCTATCTGAAACTTCATATCCTTTGATCAACAACTCCCTTGCATACCCTCTGATAACAATCATTCTACTTCTATGAGTTCAACTGTACTAGAATTCACATGTTAAGTGAGTTCATGTGGTATTTGTCTTTCTTTCTGTGCTGGACTTACCTCACTCAGTATAATGAGATTTCTCAAAAGAAAACATAAAAATGGACAATAGGTACATGAAAAAATGCTTAGCATCACAAATCATGAGAAAAATGCAAATTAAAACCACAGTGAGATGTCACCTCCCACCTTTAGGAATGCCTTTTATCAAAAAGATAAAAGATAACAAGTGTTGGAGAGAATGTGGGGAAAACAAAACTCATAACTCATACATTGTTGGTGGAAATGTAAATTAGTATAACCATTATGGAAAGCAACATGGAGGTTCCTCAAGAAAGTGGAATGGAACTACCATAGGACCAGCAATCTCACTTCTGAGTATAGCCAAAAGAACTGAAATTAGTATGTTGAAGGGATATTTGTACCTCCATGTTCATTGCAGCGCTATTCCCAATAGCCAACTATGAAAACCACCTAGGTGTCCATCAACGATGAGTGGATACAAACAATGAAATACTCTTCAGCCTTTAAAATGAGAGGAATCCTGTCATTTATGATAACATGAATAAATCCGAAGGAAACCCAATTTCTAATTAACATGTTTCCAGGAGGAAACTTCCACTACTAGGAGAGAAATTAATTAGGACAGAAACAGTTCTGACTTTTTGTGCCACCCTCCTCACAAAAGAAGCACCTGATCTGAATGTGGAATTTGGAAAATCATATCTACAAGTACACAGCTTTGGTTTTCTTTTCTCTTCTTCCTCCTCATTGGCAGGTCTACAGTTGTCCAGCTACTTAATACAGGAAGATAAGTTTAATGTGATGGAGGTGGTGGTGGTAGAAGTAGTTGAAAGGCTTATTTTGACAAAGAGTAAAGCACTTTCTCTAATTCACCATCAACAGTAATAAAAGTATGTTTTCTATACATTCCTCAAATTCCCTTGTGAATTATTTTTTTTCTGCAGTTATTAGATTCATAGTTGTATTAGTCTGTTTACATGCCTGAGACTGGGCAATTTACAAAAGAAAGAGGTTTATTGGACTTACAGTTCCACGTGGCTGGAGAGGCCTCACAATCATGGCAGAAGGTGAAAGGCAAGGAGGAGCAAGTCACATCTCACATGGATAGTGGCAATCAAAGAGAGAGAGCTTGTGCAGGGAAACTCCTGTTTTTAAAACCATCAAATCTCATGATATTTATTCACTATCATGAGAACAGCATGGGAAAGACCTGCCCCCATGATTCAAACATCTCCCACCAGGTCCCTCCCATAACATGTGGGAATTATGGGAGTTACAAGATGAGACTTAGATGGGGACACAGAGTCAAACCATATCAATAGTTCTCTGTGTGGAGTAATTCATGTTTATTATTCATACTATTTAAATATCCCAAATCCTTACTGAATTTGTATCTGCTTACTTTAATCGGAACTTGACAGACATTTGCATTAACTTCTGCCAAGTGACTGTGAATTTGTCTATTTCTTCTCTTAGTTCTGTTAGTACTTGCTTTATAAAGTATTTTGAAGCTATGTTATTAGGTGGATACAAATTTTTCACTGGTACATTTTCCTTAAAGGTTGATGATTTTATAATAAAAAACCGTATGTTTAATAATTAGTAAATTTTTTTGCTTTAAAAATTACCGTGGAACTTTGGTTTCTGGTTCTGCATGTAAGGAGCTCGAAAGTCACCATTCCATCCTAACAATAAGGGAAAAGCTGAGCAACTGAAAAATCAACATGGATCAATTCTTCTTGGATCTATAAGAGAAGTAGGTCACAGGGCAAACTACTGCCTCTAAATCTGGAGAGAAAGACAGATGAATACAGAGAATCACAACTTACTGGAGCAGAAACTCAGGAGCAGAAATCTCCATGGGAACCAGTGCTGGAGTTGGGAACCCAGAACCGTAACTGACAAATTGCTGGTGGTTCAAAGAAGACAAGTGTGAGACTTAAAACTTCCAGAGGGACCTAGTCACAGGGGGCCCCATACGTTTGTGAGTTTTATCTCCAGGAACTCAACCAGGCTCTCATAGCAAATATGAGAGAAAAGTCCCCTCTTATTCTGGCAGGGGGAGGGGAAAAGGAACTATTTTGAAATATATCAGTGCGCTCTGTTCTTAACAAAGTCTGTCCTAAGAGAAATTAGCTAACTAGAGCCTGCCAGAGTTTTATCTCAGCCACACTGACCAGCAGGAAGGGAAATACCCAACTTCAGCAAGCCCTAGCTTTCCACGTAGGAACGGAAACACCTGAAGTAAAAAAAAGAAAGAAAATAAAGAAAAAAAAAACCCTGAGAGGCATTTATGAAGTTCGTGGGCCAGAGGTGTGGGTTCACTAAAAGACTGAGACTTGGTTCTAAGACTATAAACACTGCCCATCCCCCTACATTTTACCACCACTAAAGGCCTTGTTATAACAATTCCTTTTACCAGTATCTCATGTCTGGTTATCAATAAAAAAATTACAAGACACACTAAAAAGCAAAAACACAATTTGAAAAGACAGAAGAAATATCAGAACCAGGCTTGATAGGGATGTTGGAATTATCAGACCAGGGATTTAAAACAACTATGCTTAATGTGCTAAGGGCTTTAATGGATAAAGTAGACAGCATTGCAAGAACAGATGGGCAATGTAAGCAGAGAGATAAAAATCCTAAGAAAGAACTAAGAAAGAAATGCTAGAGATAAAAAACAGTGTAACAGAAATAAAGAATGGCTTTGACGCCCTCACTAGTAGGCTAGACATGGCTAAAGAAATAATCACTGTGCTTGAGGATATATCAACAGAAACCTCCCAAACTGGAAAACAAAGAAACTAAACTATACTAAAAAAGGGAACAGAATATTCAAGAACTGTGGGATAACTTAAAAAAGTATAAATACATGAAATGGCAGTAACAGAAAGAGAACAAAGACAGAAAGGAAGATAATAAGTATTTGAAACAAAAATGACTGAGAATTTCTTAATTAATGTCAGACACCGGATGCTAAACATCTCAAAATGGAGTACTTATGACAAGTGATTCAGCTTATAGTGACATTGCTGAACCCTCAGAATGATGAATGTATGTATGGTGGATTGAGGTAATCAGATGTCACCTGCTGTGGCCAGACACCTTTGAGACCTGACAAGAAAGTGAAGCCAAAATACAGCTAAAGTAATGGCCATGGACACCCCTGTGGAGGGGCATAAAAACTGCAAAGAGACTGACCATGGCAAGATGCTTACAGAATCTCTGCCCATGGGAACACTGAGGCCTCCTTTCCTTCTGCTGTTGTTGCCAGAGCTCTCCTCTGAGAAAAGAGCAGCAACACCCCATGTCCGTGGATTGCTCCCAACCCCCAGTGTATTGGTGCTGTCCTGTCAGCATGTTGGTCTCCCTAGCTGAGCTACTCTTTGTGGTTCCTTCCCTAGTACCCTCCTCCCATTGTGTATATTGAATATATTTGCATAATTTGCATAATGTGTGAAAGGCTTGAAATAAACTGTGAATTCATAAGCATTTTACTGGCCACTGAGTCATGAGTTAGCACAACTAGGCTAATTAGAGCCTGGCACAAGAAACACCAAACCACAGATTCATGAATTTCAGGGAATACCAAGCAGGATAAATGCAGAAAACTATACCTAGCCATATCACACTCAAACTACAGAAAATTAAAGATAAAGAAAAAATTCTGAAGGAATCCAGTGGAGAAAGTACTTTACCTATAGAGGAACAAAGATAAGAATTATATTTGACTTGTCCTCAGAAATCCTGCAAGTAAGAAAAGAGTGAAAGAAAATATTTAAAGGGTTCAGAGAAAAAAACTCACCAACCTGGTATTTTGTAGCCTGTGAAATTATTTTTTAAAAATGAAAGAGAAACAAAGATTTTCTTATACAGACAAACACTGACAGAATTTGTTACCAATAGACCCTTGATGGACATTTAGGTTGATTCCATGACTTTGCTATTGTGAATAGTACTATAATAAATACACAAATGCAGGTGTCTTTTGCTAAAGTAATTTCTTTTCCTTTGGATATATAACCAGTAGTGGAATTCCTGGGTCAGATGGTAGTTCTATTTTTAGTTCTTTGAAAAATTTTCATACTGTTTTACATAGAGGTTGTACTAATTTATATTCCCACCAACAGTATATAAGCATTTTCTTTTCATCCATGCTAACATCTGTTGTTGTTGTTGTTTTTGACTTTTTAATAATAGTCATTCTGCTCATTGCAAGTAATACCTCATTCTGGTTTTAATTTCATTTGACTAATAATTAGTGATGTTGATCATTTTTTCCTATGTTTGTTGGCTGCTTGTATATTTCTTTTGGAAATGTCTATTTATGTCCTTTGCCTACTTTTTAATGGGGTTGTTTCTTGCTTGTTGAGTTGTTGAGATTGAACCTCTGCCTCCCAGGTTCAATCTAATATTCTTGTCTCAATTTGAACTCAACTCAGAGGAAAAAGAGCTATGACTACTTATCACCCCTAAACAGCCAACACAAGATACATGAACCAGGAAAACCCTAAGGAACATACATAAAGATTGGCGTTGAATACCCACAAAGTTCGAAGAGTTCAGCTCTCTTGGTATTTTATAGCAGGTGGTATTACAGCTGGTGTCTGCACCTAAGTGGATGATTTGATTTTAGGTGAAAGACTGTTTTAGAATTGTTGTTTCATAGGCTTTAGTAAATGAAAATTTCATGTTCTGAAATTGATTTAATCAGTTACAGTTCTAGTAGTACAGTTTGCCTCAAAGCAAGCATATAGAACTTTTTGGTATTGGTGGGTGTAAGACATATTCTCTTTACAAACAAGAATGCAAAGATAGCTGAGTTACACATGGATGGTAAGAATGTGATTCTATTCTTTAAATTTAAAATACTAAGCCTTAGTAAGTACTACTAGATTATCTGCTTCAAATTCTGACTCTTTTAACATTATATATGCAGTTACAGTCATTTTTTTCTGCATACATTTCTATAGCCAAGGAGATAGCTATAGCAGGGATAGATAGCTTTAAGTGCAATTTTCTTTTAATGTGGGCCAGAGACTCATGCAGAGTAAATATATATTATTAAGCGATCACACTAGATTTTTTTGCACAAGGGTAAATGAATTCTCTGTTTACATAATTGTCCTGTTGATTCTGCCTTCAAATATCTTGTGTCAGAAACTAGAAAAGCCATACAAAACAATGTCAAGTCCTCTTCTTGTGTTCCACTCTGTGGCTGCTGATCACCTATTTATCATGCAAGGCCCATATCAAAAGCCACCTCCACTAAAAAGCTTTTTTTTTTTTTAGTTTAAAAAAATTATCCCTAGGACATGAAACATTTTCATTCAATTTTAGCAACACTGAATCCTGGTTCTACCAGTTCTTGTTTTGATACAAATGAGGTGTTGGTATTTCTATATTGTTAAAATCTTCTCTTGCCTTCGACAACTGTACTTACTCTCGTTGCCAGGTGTATATCATCTTCTCTGACAAAAGAATAAATCCATGTAGGATATTGATTTATTTGAACAGATGAATGGCTATGCCATTGTGTAAAATCATAGCTTGTGCTATACAACATCACCATCATTGTCACCTACTTTGTGCAAAGTTCCCTGTCACATGCTAAGAGGATATCAAAATGTCCAAGACATCATTCTTGCCCTTAAGATATTTACAATCGAATACAGAAGAAAAATGTGTTCACAAGTAACTACAGAGACTAGCTGGATGAAATATCTTCGCTGTGCTGATGTCTTAGAACTAGCATGACTCCTAACACTTACCCTCTTCTGTAATATTCCTGAACCTTTTTGTGAATGTCTTTTTGTCTCCAACAAGATTGTGAACTCATAGCATGTAGAGCCGATACCTTCTTCATCTTTACCCTTTCAGTTCCAATAATGGCTTATGATTGATAGAAATACAATAAGGATGTATTTATTAATTCGGTGATTATAATAAATGTCAATTTTTTGGGAAGGAGTTAACTTACAGAAAGTGAAACTTTTTTTTTTTTTTTTTTTTTTAGTGGTGTGGTATTAGTGTAAACAACATGAAATTTATTTCCAGTTAACTTGTTTTAACTCAGCTCCACTATTTATTGTCTTAAACATGTCTCTCAAGCTCTAGCTTCAGTATGAATTATGCCTTTCTTACTCATTAAGTGCCGATAAATTTCGAGTGAGAGAGATCTGTGAGTCTTTTGTAAACTATCTACATGTTCTGCAATTATTATTATTTTGAACAATGAACATAAAAATGTTAGGAAGTCCTGACCTCAGAACTAAATTCTTTGCCACTTTTTAGCTGAGTGCCTTAGTAAGAGCCTCTCTAAAGTTCATTTGGCTCATCTAGAAAATGGGTACACAAAACATTACTTCCTTATTGTGAGCAAAGCACCTAGAACACAATAGAAATTCAATAAATGTTGTCTGTGAAAAACTTTGTTTGACTTATACCTCAAAGGTAGCTGTAAGGCTCATAGCATTTCAATGAATGCAAAAGTCAGTATGATGTTAGGAAAACAGTGACCTGTGAGTAAACTTATTTGAGGCACAATTGAAGCAAAATGACTGAGTTGCTTTTCTGGGAGATAATGAGCCCCTTTTCCTGGAAAGCTTCACATTCAGGATGATGACTGCTCATAGAGATGCAGAGTGCAAGTTGAACTAGATGGCTTTGGAGGTTTTTTCCATTTGAGATGTTTTGAGTTTGAAAATTCACAACTCATCATTTACTCATTCAGCAAGTAAAAAATTACTGTGATAGGTACTCTTTACATAAATACTTAACCTCATTGAAATTATTTATGTTGGAGATAATATATAATAAACACATAAATGAATCAATATTTAGTATGTCAGATGATGATATTTACTGTAACATTTTTTGTTGAAGCTTTGTTTTATACTTAATTTGGGATAGTAAACAATTTCAAACCTTAATGACAGGAAAATAAACAATTTCAAATTCTAGGGCCTCTGTATCCCAGAGGTTTACTTTTCTTATAGCATTTAATATCATCTGGTACAGATGGAGCCCTGGTCAGTGAGTGAACTAATTAATAGTTGATAAGTTTCAATGGAGATAAGATGATTTCTATCACTGGGGTTAAGTATCCTTCATCAAAGCATCCAGGTGATACTGTGAATTTTGTTCCTCAGGTTAGTCAGGAGGACTAAATCCAGGAGGAAGGTTAAATGAGGTCAGAGAGATGGAAAAATAGCCACAATTTGCATTCTAGAGCGCATGATCATATCTATTTATAGATACCTGCAGAAGCATAAGGGAAAATACAGTATGCACAGATAAGATTTTCAAAGCTCCTCAAATGCAAACTGAACCATGCAATACATTAAGAGAAGATTAGCAATAAGTATCTGGTACTAGATAATATCAGTTTCTTTATTTCTTTTTATCAGAAAGCCTAATTACAATTTGGAATAGCAATTCCAAATTGACAAAGGTTGACTTATTTTAAAGACTGGATTGGACTATGTTTAAACACAGATATAGAAGTATTTCTAGGTTTAACCTTTTACATAAATAATTTCTAAAGTGATTTTGCATCTATTATTTATCAGATTCATTTATGCACAAACCTAAGAGTTAAGCAAAATAGGTTTTAGGATTTCAGGTGGAGGTCAGAGAACCTAGGTTTGAATGTCACAGGTTTTCACATATGTTTAATGTCTCGATGTTGGGAATTCTCTTAAACTTTAATGGGCATATGAGAGAGAAGTGTAGGTTGCAGTGTGCCAATCATTTGCTCATTTCTTCAAACACAAATGTGTCAGTAACTGGCATGAGGTCTGAGGCTCACAGTCCCCGAGAGAGAGGAAGACAAGTTCAGCAATAGCTATAATAAAAGACAAAATGTAGAGAGCACCATTAGGAAGTTATGGTGTGTTTTGGGAGTTCATAGGAGGAATATAACACATTAATTTTCTTGTCAGAGTATCCCAGTGGGTTTTGTGGGCAGCTGTACTCAGCTCAGCTGGTGTGGGCAGGGAGTGGGGGTGGGGAGAACAGACTCACTGCTGTCTATTGTTCCAGACAATAAACCCAGAACTTCACAAAGATTGTCCTTGTCAGATGTTGAGGACAAATGTCTTTGCTTTTTTAGATGTACCCATAGGGTCAAGCTCCAGCACAGAGACCCATCCTGGGATGCAGGACTTGATGCCAGGGAAGTCCCAGGCAAACCAAATGAGTTGGTCATCCTACCTGGGAAGTGTGTAACCTAACACAAGTTATTCTGTGCACCTGCTCAGATCTTGAAGAAGCTGACAGCTGGAAGCTGTCTTTTACCTGGGAATCAGGTCCCTCCCTAGAATGTGGTGCTGGGGCAGTGCATTTCCAGGACTACCACTTTTACCTTTGCCGTAGTTATTATACCCATTTCTAGAAAAAGAGATTAGTCTCAATAAATTTCAGTGCCTTGCATGAGGATTAGGGATCTCTAACATCATATTGAGCCTGTGTGTATTATCTACATAGGTAATTGTTGTTCACTCCTTTCAGTTTCTCTATTGTAATTGGCTCTGAAATTCTTAAAAGGGTCAGTGGGCCTGTCTTCAAAGATAGCATCAAGGAGAGATTGAGGGAGGAAGGAATATTCTACCTTGTCCAGTTTAAGGAAAAGGGATGCTGGAGGAGCAGATAGATGGCAACGTTTTAAATAGGAATGGTGAGCATCACAACTCATTGGGTCTATGGCAAGAAAGAAGGTGAATTCTGGACCTGGTTTGGGAGTACTGTTAACCCTGAGAGCACCTTGGTTGCAAGGCTGTGTGTCTCCATGGGCGGCTTGCCTCCTTGCTTGTATTCTTGAAACCGCATTTTATAAGCTAGCAGTGAGCATATGCTGAACGCTGTGGAGTTGTTCACAAAAACCTTTTCCCCCTTTCCTAGAAAGTGAAAAGGTTGAAAGGGGGTCTGTTAATAGCAAGAAAAGGAAGTGGTTGAAGTGAATTCCATGATTCCTTGGTCTTTTAAGCCTGAAGAAGTTAAATAATTTGATGCACAGACCCTGACTACAATTCTAATGAGCAAGCTGGCAGAGAAAATTAATGATAATAAATTAATTCCAGAGAATTCCATTTTATGCGCTCAATTATTAATGGTGTTGCAGTGTTATTAATGGTGTCAATTATTAATGGCATGAATAATTAAGAAAGCACATCCATGTTATGATGTACAAGGCTTCTAGGGTTGGGGAAATTGCTCAGAATAAATAAATAAACATGTCAGGGTTCAGACCTATAACATGTTTCAGGGCCCAGTCTCCAACATGTTTCCTGGAAAACACGGGTACATCTGTCATCAGAGGTCTCTGTTACAGGGACTCCTGCCCATGTCTTATATCACAATAGTAACAAGAAAGAGATTTGGTATGAAGGACCATATATTCCTTGGCATTCTGATCTTCCAGGATGTCTCAATTCATCTACTGGGTAGACACTGACTGAAATTGATGACCATAGGAAACTAGGTGTGAGATTAGGGAGGGCTGTGTACATTTAGCAAATCTAAGAGGGCTGACCAGGTAAGCTAAACATGAGTAGTTGGGACTGAGTTTAGTTTGCAAGACGGCAGCAACATTGAGCAGGTATTATGCCAGCCATTGCAACCAGATTTGAGGAATGGTAAGCAAAAACGTGGGAGGAAAGTATGGTTTCAAATTGGACAATTTATTGGTTATGTGAATGAGTATCCTGCAATATCTATCTGTGCCTCAGTTTTCTCATGTGAATAATGTTTATTCTGAAGGCTATTTGACAAAACGAGTGGATGGGGATGTAACAAGGTCTCAACAAATAACTCCTACTATTATTACTGTTATTTTAGTTATTGTTATTGTAAAGATCTTCTAACCCAACTTGCCTACTTTATAGGTGAAGAAATTGAAGAAATACATGTGACTTGTCACTAAGTTTTTGTGTAGGATTTCTTCCCTTTCCCCTCCAGATTGCCTATTTGCTCCATTGGCCCTCTTTTCCATGAGCCAACCTCTCTATGCATGCCATTGACAGGGCTCCAGTGCTTACCAGGTTTCACCAATAGGGTGACTCAGCAGAAGATAAGAAAGAAGGAAGAAGATAAGGTCAGGGTATTTATTTTCTTGTCTCCTTCCCTGAGGGTTCCTAACAGTTGGCTGTGTATCTCTGCAGAAGCCCACAGGTACCCTCAAACCAGCTGACAATACATTATTTTCTTTTTTAGGAATCCTGAATGATTCCTTTCAGTCTACAGATGGTAGCAAGTTCGCAGTTAACAGCTCTGAGCTACTGAACCATTCTTTTTTGAAAAGCATATATCAAATTATCCTACTTTGAGTATTTCTGATAGATCCAATAAGTGATAGACATGGCACTGGTGTCCAAGACTCTTTGTTCTTGGTGCACCATCTTTCCCTCATATCACTTTATTTTATTCATATGCTCATTATATTATTTATGAAGAATAAGGCCCTTTGCTGCGTGCAGGAGATATAAAAATCACCAAAACATGAGTGCCCACTCCTCTGAAACACCCTGTGATGGTACTTCAGTGCAGGGGTTAGCATTGTTTTTATAAAGAGCTAAATAGTAAATATTTTAGGCTTTGAGCCCTATGTCTTTGTTGCAACTACTCAACTCTGCCATTGTGCAAAAGTGACCTTAGGCAATACATTGACAAATGAGTGTGACTATGTACCAATGAAATTGTATTCATGTCCACTGAAATTTGAACTTTATGTAATTTTCACATAGTACAAAACATTCTTCCTCTTTTGATTTTTTTCTCCAAACATTAAAAAATGTGAAAGCAATGTTTAGTTTTTGGGCCATGCAAAACCAGACAGCAGGCTAGATTTGGCCCACAAGCTATAGTTTGCCAATCCCTGCACTAAAATATGAACTTAGCACTAAGAAAGCAGAGTTAAGGAGGCCAACAGTTGGGAGGAGGAAGCTGAGAGAGAAATCATAGAAGAGGTGACATTTGCATGGAGAATTGATGGAATATGGAGCTTGTTTGGTGGAGAAGAAGGGAAAGTGCCTTTAAGGCACAAGTGATGAACAAAGGCAAAGAATCATAGAAATACAAGATATTATCAGGGTTGGGGCCTGAACTGGTAAGGCCAGATAAAAAAGGCATGGGGGTGATGGGGAGAGGTCACCCAGGCAGGGGCTTCTGAGCTACGTTCTAGAGGACCAGAATCCCTGCTGAGAAATTGGGCTTTGGGGATAGAGAAGGTGGGAGGTGGGGTCTTGGGCTGAAGCATTAGGCAGACCTGAATGCAATCCCAGCTCTAGCATCTTTTCTCTCTTTTTTTGTTTTGTGATATTCAAATAGTTTACTTGCATAATTAATAATCACATTTCCAACAATGCATCAAGCATCTGAGAATAATGTCATTTTGAGTAAACCCAAAATCTCTTCTGAAGAGATCCCCTGCCCACAGGTCAAGCCACTCAAATGTGCACCATATTTAGCAGTACAGAGAGATGGAGCTCAGAGGCAAGCTCCTCTTCCATTGAATTCCGGGTCAGCCTTTAAAGGTGCTTCAGCCATTCAGACAGAGACACTCCTGGCACCTCAGCTGCATTGTTCCCCTGTGTTTTCATTCTGTGGACTGGTAGTTAGTTACCTACCACTTTCAAGCTGAGTGATTGTAGGCAAATTAACCTTTCCGAGCCTCAATTCTTACATGCAAAATGGTCATCACAACAGCTCTGGCTTCATTATAGTAGTGAGGATTAAATGGGGTAACACACACAGACTGCACTCAGCAGCACTGGCTCGTGATAAGTGCTCAATGAAGGTTTGCTATTATTAGCATTATCATGATCAGATTCATTGACTAGCCTGGCTCTCACTGTGTTTTCTCTGGTCCAAATTCAGAGCACTCCTTGCCATTGCTGATAGGATGGCAGCTGGAAAGTTGGCAGCCCTGAGTTGAACATAAGGTTTCCTTTCTAATGCAGCAGTGATGGCATCAGCCCTAATGAGTTTGCATGGGAAGAAACCTATTTTTTTGGACTTGGACTTCACAGGCCTTGGGCTCACTGGATGTGGGAGCCAAGGCTGCTCTCCTCAGTTTAGACAACACCTTCACAGAGTGTGTGAGCACACAAGTGCCTATTGTTCCTTTGCAATGTGTTTTCTTTCCTGCTTAGGCTGCAAAGGGAAAGAACAGTGTTCAGGCAGTTCTGCTCTGCAAAAATTCCCATTTGGTTCACCTGGCTAGCAGTCTTTGGTGAATCTCCCACGGTACACTGTCTCACCTGGGGATAAGAAGAGAGGCAGAAACAAGTGGGCATTGTTTGGTAACATCACTTCAGATAGACACGTTCTACTTTTCCTTAGGATGCTCAAAGTGATACATTTGGTGATTCATTTAGTAGCTCTTTAAAATACTTCAGATCTGATTTGAATGTGATGTTATATAGAAGCCATAGCATTTCACTCCTGAGACACTGTCAAGAAAACTAAGAAATGATGGGGAAGACTGATCACTTATTTTTCTAAACAGCAACAACAAAAAGTTGAATTACAATTCAGGCATTTAGTTGAATCATGAAGCTGAATTTTAGGACACATTTGAAAATAATAATTTAAATCTATTTAAACAAGTAAAAAATACTTTATGAAAGTAACAAGTGCTCATTGTATAATATTTGGGGAAGAAAGAAAAAGCTATAGAAAATTAAGTAATAATGACTCACAACCCTAACCTCATAGGTTATTTTTAACACTAGCTATGTATTTTTTTCACAATGTTCTTGTTGGTATATCTGAATCCAGATAAATGCACAAAAAGACCAAAAAAGAGAGTAGAGGGAAGGCATCTTACTCGAGGATACAAAAGTATTGAGTTAAAGAAGGCAGAATGAGAGTTCAATTGCACAGAGTGGTAGGGGTGGTGTGCCATCACCCTTCATCCCCATGCTGGGATAGGGAGGCATGTGTTTGTCCTTCGTTCCAAGTTGCTTGAGAGAAGCTTCCAGAGAAGCATTAAGAATGCAGACACAGGGAACAGGGGTCTGGTACATGCCCACCTGAGGACCCTAATGGGGCTGAAGCTTTCAGCATCTCAGAGGCAGAGAGTGGAGCTGTTCTTGGAGGTGCAGGGGAGTTCTGGGTATGAGGAGTAAGTCTGGCTGTTTTTAAAGTGTCTTCACCTGTGTTAGTCCACTTTGCATTGCCATAACGAAGTATGTGAGGCTGTGTAATTTATAAAGAAAAGAGGTTTATTTGGCTCATGTTTCCACAGGCTGCAAAAGAAGCATGGCATGAACATCGGCTTCTGGTCAGGACATCAGGAACCTTTTATTCATGGGGGAGGGGAGCAGGGGAGTCACATAGTGACAGAGTGAACAAGAGAGAGAAGGGAGGAGGTGCCAGGCTCTTTAAAAAACAAGCTATCGTGTGAACTAGTAGAGTGAGGAATCACTCATCATGAAGGAGATGGCGCCAAGCCTTTCAGGAGGGATCTGCTCCCCTGACCCAAACACCTCCCACCAGGCCCCACCTGTACTATTGGGGATCACATTTCAACATGAGATTTGGAGGGGACACTCATCCAAATTATATCAATCACCCATGAGGACTGCTTGAAGGAGCTAAGTGACTCAGTGGAGAGGTGGTCATTGGAAGCTCAGGGGCTGAGACTTGAAGGGGAAAGGTAGGGTGAGAGACAGGGCAGGGTAATTAGAGCTGTGGATGGAGGCTCATGTGAAACTTCTTGCGGACTCATAGGAAGCTCCTCAAGGAGAGATCATCCTTACTGGGAATCTGCTTCCCCAGAGGCCACAAAGACCAGATTATGTCTGAGCCTGCCAGCGTCCCTCTTACCTCTCTGCCTTCAGTTGCCTCAACTCTGGGGGAGCCCAAGGGCAGCTTCATGGAGAGAAAGAGTAGAATAGAAAGGCCAGGGGAGAGAGAAGCAGCTGACTATGTATCTCTCCCTCATTGCAGCTTCCTAAGTGTGATGGTGATATTGAGTGTCAACTTATTTGGATTGAAGGATGCAAAGTATTGTTCCTGGGTGTGTCTGTGAGGGTGTTGCGAAAGGAGATTAACATTTGAGTCAGTGGACTGGGAAAGATTGATCCACCCTCATTCTGGGTGGGGACAATCTAATCAGCTGCCAGCTCAGCTGAATAAAAGCAGACAGAAGAACATGAAAACACTAGACTGGCTTAGCCTCCCAGCCTACATCTTTCTGCCATGCTGGATGCTTCCTGCCCTCAAACATCGAACTTCAAGTTTTTCAGCTTTGGGACTTGGACTGACCTCCTTGCTCCTCAGCTTGCAGACAGCCTATTGTGGACCCCCAAATTGTGATCCTCTGAGTCAATCTACTTAAAAAACTCTCCTTTATGTATTCATCTATCCTATTAGTTCTGTCCCTGTAGAAAACCCTGAATAATGCACTAAGCATGAAGCAGGACCCTGAGTTGGTACAGAAAGAAAATTTTAAATTGCATCAGTGGACGGTGTATATACTACTTTAATTATTTGTAAATCATTATCAAATTATTGAATGGTATATTTTAATTATTAAAATGAGGCTTTTTATGCCTGAAGATGACTAGAGATAATATAAAATACACTATATTGTGTGTATATGTATATAAGATACATATACATATATAAAATCTGAGACGACCTGGAAAAGTTAAAGGCCTGCCTCAAGAGTTCCATTGCACAGGTTTAAAGGAACAGCTGAAAAAAGAAAGTTCCTTCTGTTTATACACTCGAGTTCATTGTGACCAGTAAAACATGCTCACATAGAGTTGATATAATAGAGGTTATACAATTTTCGATTTTGCTTTATTATTTAAGATTATAACGTGAGTACTTCCTCATGTGCAAGAAGTTTCATAACTATTTCATGGCTGTATGATGATCCACTCAATGAATGTGCTTCTCCAGTGATTAGATATTTGGATTGTTTCAAATAATTTACATTTTATGCTCAGAATTATTGCGTATACAACTATATAAGCCAAGTGGAACAAGTAATGTTGAACTCTAATTTGTTTTTCATAAAGCATTGGAGTGAATGAATGTTACCACTCACTGGGGGGAATCAACCTAAAACATTAGATTTTCAAGAAATGTGGGCTTCTTTAAAACAACAGGCTGATTGTCCCACTTGACTAAACTTCAGAATGATTCTACACAGGAAGTGGGAGGAGTGGGCTCTCAGCCCTCCACTGGGCAATCTGACAAGTTTCCACAGAGGGTATCAGAGATGGCACAGATTTAACAGTGAACCAATACCCTGAATGATTTTGATTTCAGGATAGATAATACACACAACTTAGGAAATTCCCTTTCCCAAAAGCTACTGAACCTATCCTTTCTAGTATTATTAATCCCCAGGACCCACAGTATTTCATCAGGGCTTTAAAATAAGCCTGACCAGTGAGTAGGAGAAATTCATTCTCCCCATTTAGCAGATAAGAAAACTGAGGCTCAGAGCTTTTCCAAATTCACTCTATTGGTGGGTAGCAGAGCCTGAGGACCAGAACCTTCTCTCTCCTAATTCATATGTATGTATGCATGCATCTATGTATGTATGTATATAATTGACGCTACTTGCAATAATCTGGAATGCATGTATATAGATATAAAATTTTGACACTATTGGCAATAGTCTAGGACTAGAATGGTTTGCTTGGGTAATGGAGACCCGGGAATGTGACATGGTCTGATTTCACGGGTGCAGTGTGTGTTCAATTCTTCAAATTCTTGAATTTCAAGCCAGAGCTGTGCATTTAGCAATTAAGAGAACTCAGTGAGGTATGGTCTCGAAGAGAGAGAGAGCTCTATTCAAAGTGCTTTTTAAAATATACAGCATTTCCTTCCCTTGACGAGTACAGTGATCTAAGCTCTCCATTATTCAAACATGGGGTGAATAATAACAAGGCGCTGGCTGGGACTATTAAAGTGAAAAAAATACTTGGAGGGTTTTATAAGTCTTTACATTTAAATGCGTTCGACCTCTTCTTTTGGAGAAAACATCCCCAAGACTCCTTTGCTGCAGCGATTTTATTTTCTACTCAGGTCAGAGTTGCTAGGAAATCCTTGCTCTCTCCAATGTAAGAGGCAGTGGGTTATAGAATCATCAAAAGGAGACGCCGGGAATAACTGCAAGGCGATTGCCTTCGTCCTATGGGGACAAATGCTGGATTCCACCCTATAATGTGTTCCTCGTGTAGCTGAATCTGATTTCACTGTGGGTGTAACCAGAGACCTTTGCCCCCAAATTCATTGCAAGCGGCTGTGGACAACAAAGGCCCCTCGACGACTGACGAGGAGTTCTTCTGGAATGAGCGTAATCCAAAACCCATCACCGAGTTTTATTAGAACCAGCAAAAGCGACAGAACTATTGGTCATGACTCCAAAGAAGTCAGAGAAAACCCACACACTTCAGGTACTGATGCAAAGCTATTTCTCTAGCCAGAGGCTTGCATCAGGGTTTTTTGTTTTTTGTTTTTCTTTTTTAGTTTCTTTCTCTTTGACTGAAGGCGGAAGAAAGTACCAGTGTTGTCAAATTTGGGCCACTATTTTGGCTTTATTTTTTCAGCTTTTCTGGAAAATGTGATCACAAACTCTTTAAGCAGAGAACATCTTCTGTTAGTTTAAATTTGACACACATCATCTCAAACTCAAAGATGCTATGGGAACTAAGTAGAACTCAGCCTTAGCTTAACTTGTTTCCTTGGCAATATCCACTTATTTTTATTGTCTTTTTTAGGGGAGAAGACAATCCCTTAAGAATTAATGGAATACAATTCAGACTGAGTCATAAGCCTAGCTTTTATCAATTATTGGTATGCTACCCCAGGAAAAGTCCTCAACTTCCCAGTGGGTTTTGGGACAGCAATTATTGTCAAAAGCAATCTAATTGCTTAGGGCTCATCATTTTAATTTCACAGATGAGAAAATAAATGTTACTGAGAGAAATTTTACGCTTTGAACAAAGAGCAGAGTGAGCAGGTGTGGAGCTAGACGCTCACCGAGGCTCACTTACCATGTACTCGGTTTGCTCTGCAGTGTTTCCTTCCATAGAAAATACATTTGCTAGATTGCACTTTCCATAGAACATTCACCTGCTCTTCCTTCCCCAATCATGCACTTTGCCGAATTTTGGACCAACATATAAACACAAACCTTAGTTTAATTCTGAACTCCAATTTGCTTTTTTTTTTTTTTTTTTGATGGAGTCTCACTCTGTCGCCCCAGCTGGAGTGCAGTGGCATAATCTTGGTTCACTGCAAACTCCGCCTCCCGGGTTCACGCCATTCTCCTGCCTCAGCCTCTCAAGTAACTGGGACTACAGGCGTTCGCCATCACGCCCGGCTAATTTTTTTTTTTTTTTTTGTATTTTTAGTAGAGACCGGGTTTCACCATGTTAGCCAGGACGGTCTGGATCTCCTGACCTCGTGATCTGCCCGCCTCAGCCTCCCAAAGTGCTGGGATTACAGGCCTGAGTCACTGTGCCTGGCCTCCAGTTTGCTTTTAATCACCTCTCCTGCATTTCTTGATCTAAACTGGCATCACAATATGCTATAAATTATGGAAAGGAGGGATTTTTGATGTTTAGGATATCAGAGCATTCATAATTCTGTTTCCAGAAACATACTACTTTCTGGAACACCCCAAATAGTGCATCAATAGAGGTTTTGAGATAATTCTATTATGACAGCATGGATGATGCTGTAAGAGAGTTTTTATTTTATATATCTATCAAATCAACTAGTTTTAAACTCAAATAGGGCAGGTACTGAGTTTCCTAAATTTGTAAGTGAATTTAATTAGGTACATGAATTGGCTATAGGACATTTTTCTAGACCCAACCAAATAAAAATTTACATGGAGTACAAACACACACAGTCATTTAACAGACTCATATTCACACTTTAAAAAAATTTACTGTATTTAATAAACTCCTCCTTCATATAAGCCAATACACCGTCAATATACCAGGCAGCAAGCCATATATATGAGGTCTCTGCCCTCGCAAAGCCTACTGGTTAGCTAGGAAGACACAATTATACAAATAATGGCAAGTGCAGAGTTTAATGAAGAAATAAGGTGGGTCCTATGTAGGCATATCTTCAAGAAGTGTGGACAGAGATTGCTAAGAGGGCTTTCCGGAGACTATAGCATTTAAGCAGAAGTGTAAAGGGTGGTCAGGAATTAATTAGGTAAACTGGGGTGGGGAGAAAGTTTATTCTAAGCAAAAGTAACCAACACATGAAAACATCAAAGATGGGACAATCTGTGGCACTTTTATGACATCAACAAAAGTCCAGTGTGGCTGAACTGTAGAAATAAAGTCATGTGGTGGGTTTGAGGGTATGTTGAAGTAATGGGTCAGGAATGTGGTGGTACCAAAGAGCAATAGAAGGTGTTGATGCATTTAAAATTTTGAGCAGCCAGAACTGATTTGAATTTTAAAAAGAATGCTTATATTTCCATATAAAGTATGAAATTGAAGGGTGCAAGGATGGATTTGAAAAGACTAGTAAGGATGCAAATACAATAAAGTTACATAGGCTGGTGGCTTTAACTAGGATGAAAACTGTAGAACAGAAGAGGAGAAAGTTAAGCAAATGAATTTGAAAAATACTGAGGGAGTGTAATCGATCAGTTATTGATTGATTTTATCCGTGTGGGAGGATTAAAAATGTGATCCAAGATAAATTTGCAAATTTCTAATTTTAACAACTCTTGGATGGTGGTACCATTTATCAACATGAAAAACCCAGAGAAAGAGCAAATTTAGAGTGGGATGATCATAATAACTGTATTACCTGACATTTACTGAGCATTTATTATGTGCCAGTAACTGTTTTATACATATATATGTGTATGCTCATTTCATCTTCTTGTGACTTTTAAGTAGATACAGTTATGAATAGTTTATTTAACCCCCACCCCTTCCACAGTCATATAGCTGTACCTGGAAGGACCAGGATTTCAACACAGTCTAATCTTAGAAGCCCTGAGTTTACTTATTACTTATTTACTTATTACTTATCTGAGGTTCATGTAGAAATGCTGATTAGCAAATGAAATATAAAGTTCTAGATTTCAGAAGCGAAGACTAAGCAAAAGGTATACATTAGGGTCTCATTGGATTAGTCATGATGGGCTATAAAATCTCAATGGTTTAACAAAAGAAATGTTTATTTCTTGCTCACCTGTCCCTCTCTGGTGGCTCTCCTTGGCAGCTCCTCTCCATATGTTGACGCATAGATCTAGACTTCTTCCAACCCATGGCTCAGTCACTCTTTGGAATTTCCTTGGAGTCCTGCACTGGTTTCTCTGCCTTCAGTTGAACTAGGAGAAAGGAGTGCAAGATTTCTCATGGTATTTTAGGGGGCCAGAACTAGAAGTGGCATGCACCATTTATGCCCAAATTATAGTGGCCAGAACACTTCATGTAGCCGTAACTGGTCACTTACATTTAGCTCTTGGCTCAGGAGGAAAATAGATTTTTCATAATCATATAGATGGTGATTGAAGCCATGGGAGTGAATAAGCTCACCTAGTGAATGAGTAAAGAATTAGAAAGATGGCCTAGGTCCGATATCTGACAAGATCTGTATAATAATGATGATGATTAATAATAGCTAAAACTTTTAGAGCACTTACCATGTTCCAGGCGCATTTACATATATTAATTCATGGGCTCCTTATAAAAGCCCTTTGATGTACTGCTATTATTATATCTTTTTATATAGATAAAGAAATAAAGTTACAGAGATAGTAAATAACTCTCTGGAGGTCACATATAAGTAAGTGGCAGAATAAGAATTTGAAAGCAAGTAGTTTGTTTCCTGAGTCTATGAGTTTAATCTATGTCACATGCTACATAATTACTAACCTCAAGTACCTGAAAAATGTCACATTAATATGTAAGTATCTTTGCTATGAGTTCCCAAGGGGCAGGACTAAAACTAATAAATGGAATTTAAATTATGGAAGTGTTCAGCCCTGGAAGAAGGCAGCTCTAACAGAGCTATCTAAAAGGAAGCAAACTGCATCCTGAGATAGTGAGATTCTCATCAGTCAAAGTACCCAAGCATAAGAAGAACAAATCCTTGGTAAGGATGTCATAGAGAGGATTCAAGCATCAAATGAGTGCTTGGGAGAGATAATATTTTTTATTATTAATTTTTATTTTTATTTTAAGTTCCAGGATACATAACATTTATGTTCTCCATATATTCACCAATTTCTTCCAGTGAATGTATAACACTTCTGCCAGCCTGATTTCTGAATTAGTTACTTAAAGTAAGTTCCAATTTCTGTATTTTCCATGTACTGGCCCTAAAAGTAAGAGGAGAAAGGAAAGAAAACATAAAAGAAGAATGTGCCTCTGTCATTAAAGATCTTAAAACATACTTAAAGAGAGAAGACATACACGTGTGTATCATCCTTTGAAATGCCAGAGAGCCACCTATTTAGAATCTAATCTGGAAGAGATTGAGAAGTGATTTATAGATGGCAGAGGATCTCAAGGTTAGCTCAGATGTGTTAGCTCTCTGCAACAAAGTCCCTCCACTATCGAGGTGGTTCTCCAGCTTTAGCAAGCATTGGATCACTTGGAGGGTTTGTTAAATCAACCTCAACTTTCTTATTCAGTAGATTTGGGTTCAGGTCTGCAAATATGCATTTCTAACAAGTTCCCAGGTGATGCTGCTGCTGCTGGTCATGTGATCACACTTTGGGATTCCTGATCCAAGACTTATCACTCAATACCATAATCTCCTGTTTATGTGTCTAGCTTCTTCTTTTGAACTGGAACAGAAACGATCTTGTTTGTCTTTGAATATGCAGGGTCTACCCTATTGTTCCTCAGTAAATTTGTGTGATGTAAGTAATTTGAAAGAAATGTGTAGTTTTCTAGAAGCACAAAGAGGGAAAGAAACTATGGCAGTCAGCAGGGAAGGAATCCTATGTTCTCTCCTCCCACATGTTTGGAAACATGATTCACGCAAGGAGGTGTCTTAGATTAAAAGCAACCTTATGCAAGTACAAATATGTATACAAATACCCCATTTTATAATTATGCACACAGGACTACAGTCCTCAAAGGGGCAGCAGAATATTTTCTTCTCACCTCTCTTTTTTGTCATTTTCCTTCGTCTTCAGACTGTCACAGCCATTTCATGAAGGAAAATATTCTTTCTTGTACATTGAATGTAATTTGCCCCTTCCTGGAGTCCATTCCCTTTGGGTTGGTGCTGGCTGAACTTTGCAGTCTTCACTGAAGGGGGAACCCTTTCTCACTGTTCTCTGGGAGAGCAGCCTCTTTGAAGTCACAGCTGGCTTGACTAAACTCATTTCCTCCATCCACAATGTGCCTCTGATGTAGTGTTGGCTGAGGCTCCCTCTTGCCGGCTCCCGCTCTTGAAACAGACCCAAGTGCAATGTTCAATGTGAGTGTTTGGCTTGGCTTAAATTTGGCCAAATCATCTGTACTTTGTTTCATTTGAAAGCCTTACTTTTTTTCTTGCTCTCTCTTTTTCTCTCTCAACTAGTTCATTCCAGATGTTTTTGATTTGTCTTTTTGTGGTCTACTCCACCCAGTTCCTAAATCAGTAAATCATTTTCATGCTTCTTCCAAAATCTAGGGAAAGAAAATGCTCAATTAGAGAGAAGCTGATTATAGGTCTCATAGAGCTTACACTTGGGGATGGCTGCTCTCCTCGGGAACTACCTTTGAAAAGTAGGAGAAAATGTCTTCCAATTGAGGATACTTAGATTTGGCTTCACCATCTTTTCAACTTTTTAGCATTTGGAATAGGAGAGTAGGCAAAATGTTGATATGCTAATATAATACACGTCCAAGCTCATCCTCTAGTTTAAGGCTTGATATATAATTGCTATTCTTGCTTGAAGTCGTTCAATTACTGAAGTGCAAATAGAAGTTCCCATTCTATGAACTCTTATGTGGCAATGATAGAATGTACTTACATATAATATTAATGGCCTTTCTCTCTTTCCTGTCACCTTTTACCCTTCTCAGCATTTTGATTGTGATAATGTGGGTAAGGGCAGCATGTTTCCTTTATTGTCATTATGCAGAGTGAAGAACTTGTCCTTGGTGGAAATCACAGACCTGATAGGCTAGTGAAGGAATTTAGAGAGAAAAGTCAATAGACTCCCTGAGTTTGGGAAGAGAGTTTTGGATATATTGAGAGCAAAGTTGAGAGATTGAAGGTAGCTGATTGTCTAATAAGTTAGAAAAAAACTGGAGAAGAATATTTTAAGACATTTTGCCATTACAAATGCAATTTCTTTCTGGTGCCTTTTCAGGTGATTTTAGTTAAGATGTACATATCTTTCCAAGAATTTTTTTTGGAGAGGACATGTTTTGTCTTTTGGATTTGATATTCCGATGAGACATACTGTTCAGGTTGCACCTATAAAATGTTGCAATACTTAATTTATTTCATTCTGCTGTATCATTATTTGACACCAGGACCCAGCAGAAGGCAAATGGCTTTTAGAGCTATACAGATGCTCTAATTTTTTTGTGAGAAGAAGAGTTCTAGTTACTCATGGAGTAGTGCATTTAATTAAATTAATTACTCAACTTCTCTGAATCATTTCTTAAAGGGGATTATATTAATATCCAACTTTCAGTACCATCTTAAACATTAAATGAGCTTATCTAAAGTACCTGTCACTGGTAAAATTTGTAACTGGTGTGTTGAACAACCATGAATAATAAAGTGGCATCAAAACACAGCTTCATTTTGATATTCAACTTTAACTTTGTTATTTAGTTACTCAGTTATCCAAGCCACTGGTTGAAAATGTTGGCAGATTTTGTCAATTTTTGGACATTCTTAGATAATAAATAATAGATGATAGAAAATTATCCAGTCACTCTGTATATCAAAATCAGATGAGTCAGAAATGTCCAGTGAATGTCAAATTCAACATGATAATCTAGAAATTAATATTTTAGTCATTCAAAGATTAGACATCTTCCCCTAATCCATTTATTCAATTGGGCAACCTGAGTAGGTCAGCCTATGTTTGGGAGGATGGGGTATGATTAGCCCCCTTTTTCCACTCACCTTCCTTCCCTTCTTTACTGCATGTTCACCTATTTTCTTAAGCTTGAATTGACAGCCTGTCCTGGGCTGAATGCGGGAAGAGAATTTGGATAGATGTGAGAATTCTGATTTGGCCAGTTGTGAAATGCTTCTTATTTGAGCCTGGCCAATGAGTTCAGCTAACTCTTTCTCTGATGAATATTTCTGTGGGATCTTTAGAGCCTCCCCAACTGAATTTCTTTTAGCAGGATGTCACGGGCATGGGAAGTGTCTTGATTTTTGGTCAGTGTAATCCTGATCCACAGTAAACTCATATTTCTGGCAGTCTACTCAATATATGCTCAACGGGTGTCTTTGCCCTATGGCAGAAGCCCCATTTGTCAGATCTGTATGTAAATGACTGATCTTTCCAATGAGATTCAATATGAGAAGACTGCAATGCACACTGAGGGAGGTGCAGTGATTTTCCAGACCCCTATTCCCACCCTGTGATGGCAGACCATTTCACCTTGTGCCATACGTGAATATTCTCCAGGCATATGTTACCCATCAGGCCACAGCATTTCCCCAAATTCTCTCCAGAATGCACAGAACGCTCTCTTCAGCCAGAGAAACTCTCTTTAAGCTTACAGTAAAATAAGGGGAGAGTAGTGGAGAGAGAAATGGCATCAGAGCACAGTTTTTTAAAAATAAATATTTTCCAGAAAAACATTCTTTCTAACATCCATTCTTTCATCACCCTTTTAACATCTTTGTGGGTTTTAGATTCATATGACTCTCATACTTACTTTGAAACTTCTGCAGGTGACATAGCACCCCACCTTAGAACTTTTTATCTATTTCATCTTGCTTCTTAATAAAACCTTACAAGTTTACATCCTGTTATACACTCAAATGTCACAATTTTTCCATTTTAATGTTACCAAATGAAACGTAAGTTTTTTTGAAAACTCTAGCAGTTGCAACGTCTTTGGCACACTCTATGATGTACCTAATATGGCAATACTCACAGAGATCTATAAGAAAATAGTTTTAATTAAGTTGAACTCCTCGGGTTTCTCTTAACACATTCATAGAACTGTGGTATAGTTGAGTGTTCTATAAATATATGCTGAATTAAAGAAAATGAGTTATCATGAACTCTGACTTTGCTATTTGGCTTTGTAACATGAGGTGAAGCATTACTTCAAAAGATAGTTTCTTATTTATCAAATTGAAATTTTGTTGCTATGACCCATGAGCCCCTGTTATTAATAGCTGTAAAAGCCCCAGAAATTTGTAATTCTACACGTGGATTTTTCCCATTATCATAGTTTCACATGTGTGCCTCTTATGGTCAAGTGGACAGCAACGGGAACGTGGGTAGGGACTATGAATGACCTGTGTGTTTGTAGGTGTAGATGTAGTCAGTAAAGTTTTTCACCTCATCTTCTATAAAGAGCTCAAGTGTCCTAGATGAGAGAGGCTAACACAGATCAAAGGCAATGCCAAGGATGCTACTATTGGGTAACCTTTCTAATAGGTGGGTGATTAAGAACTGATTAAAGGACATAATGTCACTATAGTGTGGTCTTTTGGAGTCTTCTCTTTGTTTTCTCTTCTGAACATATGGCTCTGTGAAATTTGTACATAGATACATAGGCAAAGTAATTTCTGTAGGATTCAATAATTTACAAGTCCTAAGCAGAAGAGCCATCTGTGAAAGCTCACAGGAGGGAGTGGTCACTTTACCTCTGTAGGGTTAAGAGGAGTTTTCACAGAAGAGAGGAGGTTGGATGAGTCTTAGAGGATGATTAAGCATTTATGAGATAGAAAAGGAAGAAAGAAAGCTATCTCTTCCTTTCTGTGGGATTGGCAACAACTGAGAAAACTATGAAGAAGTAGGGATCCAAATATCAGCTTCAGCAATATATACTAACAATAAAAATACTCTTACCTATGATACAGTATTTCTCTTCTGAGATACACACCTTAGAGAAGCTGTTATATATGTGGACATGGAAATACGTCACAAAATATTCATGGCAGTATTATCTGTAATGGTGAAAAATGAGAAACCATTTAAATATTTATCATCATATATATGCAGCATATTAGTCTGTGGGAGTACTACAGTAAGGTGAATGAACTAGCAATACATCTATCAATATGAATAAATCTTGACAACATAATATTGAGTACAATAAACTTTTTATAAGAATGTTAATATGATACTCTTCACATTTAAAGTTTATAAATATGAAAAACCTTGATATTGTTAAGGAACACTTTCATATTAATATGAAAACATTCAGTAAAATGATGAACACAAAGTTTAGTGGTGGTTCTCTCTGGGATAGGAAATGTGTGAGAGAAGTATGGGAACAAAAAAGTATATACAAAGAGTATCAATTGTATTGCTAGTGTTAGCTCTTAAGCCTAGTGGCAGGGGTATTTTTCTTTATGGTATTCTTTAGAATTATCTGAACGTGTTGGATGCCTGAAATATATGTGCCATATACATGTACACAAAAAGTATTTTTTAAAAAATAAGCCTTATTGCTGACAAACGTACATTGGGACATATGACTTAGGCTCAAGACCAAATGGGCTCTCAGTGCTTTCTTCTAAACAAACTTTGTCCCCCACCACAGGGCAGAAAATCTCTACACTGCTGACCTTGTCACAGTGCAGCAGGAACACAGAAAAAAGCATGATCCATGGTCCAGGTAATGAGTCACAGAAGTTGACTAACTTGTTCCCCTCATCCATTAATCAGACAAATCTTTCCTCAACAGAGGCATGAGTGAGAGGTTGTATTAGTCTGTTCTCATGCTGCTATGAATAAATACCCAAGGCTGAGTAATTTATAAAGGAAAGAAGTTTAATTGACTTGCAGGTCTGCAGGGCTAGAAGCCTCAGGACACTTACAGTCATGGCAGAAAGGGAAACAAACATGCTCTTCTTCACATGGTGGCAGGAGAGAGAATGCCGAGCAAAGGGTGAAAGTCCCTTATAAAATCATCAGATCTCATGAGAACTCCCTCACTATTACAACAATGGCATGGAGGAAACCACGCCCATGATTCAATTACCTCCCACCAAGTCCCTCCTATGACAAGTGGGGATTATGGGAACTACAATTCAAGATGGTATTTGGGTGGGGACACAGCCAAACCATATCCGAGGAGGAGGAAAGGTCAAAGCTTGTCCTCATTATTTCTGAGAAAGCAGAAGTTTCTATTATGAGGCAAATCCCTTCCCTTTCCTCTTGAATAACCTGAGCCCTCAATTACTACTTACATTATTTATTAGAAAATAAGTTTTATTGATATAAAATTTGTCCAGGTTATCCATAGCTATTCTACTATATAAATTAGGGCTGTAGTTAATGTAATTAGATTTCTAAAGAGTTTCATGATTCTTTATTTGGAAAGATAAAGGAAACAAACACCTCTTGAGTGCCCATCATGGCTAGCCTTTTGTAACCTTGGGAACTGTGATGCTCTGCACTGACTGGTTCCCTGAAGAAGCATCCCAAATTGCAAACAGCTTATGAAACAACAGAACCTGATTAGACAGCCTCAGGTATGTTAGGGTAACTAGTGTTCCACAAATTACTTGAGAAAGACTGATGGAGAACCAAGAAAAGCCTGGCAAGGTTGCCAATTTTTTAATTAATTCAGACATTGCTCTCATAGGCTTTCAATACAACATATTTTCCCCAAATTCTAATACCTGTAGATCACCTTGGGAGGCTCTGCATAAGAAAACATGGCCATGATGGCTGATGAGTGGAGTCATGGGAGGGAAAAGGGGTATTGGTGGCTGCAAACTGATTTCAAGAACCTAGTTCTACTAGGTTTCAAGGTCAGGCGAAAAGCCAATGAAGAATTAGGAACAAGCTGTCTGTTGAAATTAGAGTTGAACTACCATAGTAGTTACCACAGTGAACTGTGAATAGGTACCTAAGAGCAGTACATGGCATTGAAGTTGGGCATCATGCCCATTCTGTCATCACCAAAGTTCTCAAAAAGAGGAACAAATGGGTACTGTATGATAAATTATACAACAGTCATGTGAATTATATAAAGCATTAGTTAGTTCTATTTGATTTGTGACAGAGTAGATAATAAATTTTTCATCAAGAGAATAAAACAAGAAGATACCATGTCCTTTACAGAGAAAAACCTACCATGACTCATCTAAGCAATCTATAAACCCTTTCTCAAATATTTTAGTCTAGAAGCAACACTAAGAAAGCCAACAGTCGATTGGAAGTGCCGTATCACAGAAGCTAGAGGTTAGACAATGAGGGCTCTAATCAGGGTTCCCAATCAAACAGTTCTATAGTGTTGGGGGAGAACTTGCTTAAGGTCTCTAAGTAAAATTTTGTAATGTTACTGATCTTAAAGGTGTTCAGTGAGATAATACATGTAAATAAGTAAGGATATAATGGGTCATTCCAAAGTGGGCTTCACTTTTTCCCTTAAAGGTCGCTCCTTGACTTCAAAGCTGAGGATTTGAAGTTGAATCAAATTTCCCATCACCTAGTACCGTCTGAGAATTCTAGTCACATGTATTCAGAGAGACCTTTCCCATAGTGTTTCTGCAATTCTGTTGCCGGTCTTGACTAGGAGGCAGGGGGAAATCATTACAATATTTTGGAAATGCTTATTCAGTTTTACTTTTTGTCTAGTGGTGGGTGGATTTAAGTTATTTCCCTGAACACATCTGCCCTGAATTTGCATATGTAATGAAAATGATTCTTTATTAAAATGTTTTTGTGTGTGTGTGTTTAAATTTTTATTTTGAAATATTTTGTTGTGGCTGAAATACATGCTTTCCTAAGAGGAATTCCCTTATGAAAAAAAAATGTGGATAACCCGTAGGGTATGGCTGCTCAGAGAAAGAGCACAAGACTAGAAATATTCATAATTCCAGCAATTCCCCACTGTGGGGAAGAAGGAGTCAATTATCATTTAAACAAAATGTTTATTGAGGTGTAGATACATACACAAGTCTTAAACATAAAAATTAATAGATTTTATGTATGGAATATTCTTTCTTTTTAAATTTTAGATTCAGGGGGTATATGTGTATGTTGTTACATGGGTATATTCCTTCATATTGAGGATTGGGTTTCCAGTTAACCTGTAAGCAAATACTAAACATAGTACCCAATACGTAGTTTTTCGACCCTCATCTCCTTCCCACTCTCTCCCCTTTTGGAGTCCTCAGGCTCTCTTATTTCCATTATTATGTCCATGTGTACTTACATTTGGCTTCTACTTAGTAAGAACATGAGGTATTCGATTTTCTGTTTCTGAGTTGTTTCACTCAAATTAATGGCCTCCAGCTCCATCTGCATTGCTATGAAGGACATGATTTCACTCATTTTATGGCCGCATAGTATTCCATGGTATATATATACCACAGTTTTTAAAATCCAGTCAACCATTGAGGGACATTTAGGTTGATTCCATAATTTTGCTATTGTGAATAGTGCTGCAATAAACTCACCATGAAGATATCTTTCTGATAAAATAATTTATTTTCTTTTGAGTATATACCCAGTACTGGGATTGCTGGGTCAAATTATTGTAGTTGTAGTTTTAGTTCTTTGAGAAATCTCCATACTGTTTTCTACATACATTCCTACAAAGAGTCTATAAGAATTCCATTTTCTCCATATCCTTGCCAACATCTGTTATTTTTTGACTTTTTAATAATAGCCATTCTGATGTGTGTGAGATGGTATCACATTGTGGTTTTAATTTGGATTTCTCTGATGATTGGTGATGTTGTACATTTTTTCATATTTGTTGGCACTTGAATGTTTTCTTTTTAGAAGTGTTTGTTCACATCCTTTGCTCACTTTTTAACGGGGTTATTTGATTTATTGCTTGTTGATTTATTTATTTCTAATAGATTCTGGATATTAGTCCTCTGTCAGATGCATAATTTGCAAGTATTTCCTCCCGTTCTGTAGGCTGTCTGTTTAACCTGTTGATTATTCCTTTTGTGGTGTGGAAGGTTCTTAGTTCAATTAAGTCCCATTTATCTATTTTTGTTTTTGTTGTGATTGCTTTTGACGACCTGGTCGTAAATTATTTGCCTAGGCCAATGTCCAGAAATGTTTTTCCTAGCTTTTCTTCTTGGAATTTTATAAGTTTACACCTTACATTTATGTCATTAATCAATCTTGAGGATTTTATTTAATAATGTGAGAGATACATACCGCTATAATTACATTGCAGCACAACTCCTTGGGATTACAGAACAGCTCCCTGCCATTCTTCACAGATGATTACTGTCCTTTTGAGAAACATGTTTTTTGGCCTGCTGCCAAAAAACCTTGGTGGGGAACAAGGTAAGACTAGTGAATCCTATTAGCATGGTCCTATTGCCAAACATCTTTGCCCACGAAGTGCGTTCCTTGATCAGAAGTAATGCTGTGTGCAATAATGAAGGTGGGTAAGGCATTCCATGGATGGTAGTTTTGGCGGAAGCATTACGTGTAAGGAAAGCAAATCTCTATTCATAGTAAATGTCTATTCCAGTAAGAATAAAATATTGCCCCTTTTATGATGGAAGCACTCCAGTGAAATTAATCCACCGCAAGGAAATGTGCCATGTTAGGGATGCTGTGTTGGTCTCTGTTGCTGGAAGATTGAGCACTCAGCAGTGGCCATAGCGAGATTGACCTTACTGATTAGAAGTCCATGTTGCTGAGCCCATGCTTATCCTCCACTCCTGCCACCAAGGCCAGTTTGTCATGAGCTCATTAGGCAATGACAAGGTGGCTGGGGAAGGAAGCTTACTAGTATCCACAGAACAAGTCATCCTGTTCCTTTGATTATTAACATCTTTCTCTGCCTAGGTCACTATTTGGTGAGCATTCATATGGGATATAAATATCTTCATTTTCTTGCAATTCAGAGAGGTCCATCTCACACCTCTTCCCCTGACCTCCTTGTCACCATCATACTTCCAAGTCTGTGACTGCAACTGGAATTTACACCACTGGCTTTCCTGATTCTTAGGGCTTTGGACTTGGACTGAAGCTACAGCGTCTACTCTCCTGGGTCTTCAGCTTGCCAACTGCAGATTTTGTCACTTCTCAGCCTCCATACTGTGTGAGCCATTGCCTTATAGTAAATCATGTACATACATACATGCATATTACATACATATATACATACATTTATACACTTACAGATAAAATATTCTATTGGTTTGTTTCTCTAAAGAACTTAGAACATTACAAATGTTGGTAGGCAAATACACTCATTTACCTACACTGAGGAATGGAATTGCAGGGTCATAGCATAGAACGTGTTTAGTTTTAGAAGTAGACACTTTCAAAAGGTTTTTCAAAGTGACAGCTTTCATTTAAGGAGAAAAAGTGATTTTGTTTTCTTTGGGGAGGGAGAAAAAGAGAGCAAGAGATGCAATTGGACCATGTCTTTATAAGTTTCACATGAAACAATGCGATTATGTTTCTCAGATGTTTTCTGTGTCAGGTAGAAGAGGTTGAGAGAATTTTTGTTTTTAGGGAAAAGAACTCAAGGGAGGACACTGAGTCCCTATCTTCCTTTTGATTCTTCTCCTTGTTTGCTGCCTTTTGGTAAAGACACAGATCACAGCCTACAGATGGAAGAATAAAATAAGAGATGTCAAATGAAATCACAGAGCTAAACTGTAAATAACCCTGATGTTTTAATACTGAATAAAACTACAGAAAGATCTGGGGTTACCTTTTCTTAGATATACTGTGGGAAAAGAAGGAAAGGAACAAGATTAGTAACAGAGATTAGTGAATAAACTACATAATTATACCTGTGTCTCTTTCTTTAAAAGCTTGGAATGTACCATGTTAAATACAGTGTCTAGTAAAAATCAATGTTTACTTTGGAAGAAAAATTTTTTCTCGAGGATTCAGCTTCCAAAACTATGCCACAAAAGAGATAACAAACATTGGAATCTACTTTGTGGTTGCCTTGTAAAAGGAAAAGCAACTTCGGTTAACCTCTCTTTAGGAACCAGGTTATCTATTACCACGATACTACAAATCACTATCTTGTTAATTATTTACATATGTTCTTGTTCAGAACTTGATGAGTATGTGTTCGGAATATGTACAGGTGGCAATCCATCCCTCCCAGTCATTACAAATTTCTCTTAGGATCAGCAATATGAGTACATTGTCAGCTGCAGGCTTTAGAAGGCATCTAACTACTACATAGGGCTTTGAGGGTATTTTTAAATTATTTGGTTCTATGCCCAAGCTAAATGGGGATCTGGCAACTACCTGCCTTGTGATCAATGCAAACATATACAACAGATAATTCAGGTTCTCACAGGAAAAGCTACATAAACATTTTGTAATGTGAACTCAGGCATGTTACTCTCTCTCTTTGGCTCTCAGCCTTTTTATCTGGCAGAAATGGAGGTTGGAGGAGACAATCTCTAAAGGCATCTGCAATTCTAATGCTCAATGACTTTATAATTTTCATCTGGAAATATGGTTATTTTACCAGTAGATCTCAGAGACCTACCTGAATTGTCAATATTTATCAAAGAAAGCTAATCAGGTCAACTAGATAAATAGTGTATGACTGCTAGTGGGCTGACACTGTGCAAAAAAACATCAAGAAAAAGTTGTGGAATAAATTGATGAATAAATAAATGCATGCATCAACACAGAAGGCACTACAAAACCAGAATGACAAATTTGACTGAAAAATAATTACTATACTTAGTTGAATGAAATACTAAAACTGAGTGCCAGTAGATGTCTGAGTAACTTTCCTGAAATCTCAGATGCCCTCTGATTACAATGCTCAGGGTGGTATAGAGGGAAAGAACATGGGGTCAGAAGATCTGATATCACTTCTTGACCTTGCCACCTATCAGCACTGTGACACTGGGAAAATCACATTACCTCTTTGAATCTGACTCATTAGCTATAAAAGACTTAGTTGAACTTGATAGTTTAGCTATCAAGGAGATAATTTCTTAGTGATCCAAGAATTGATGGTATTGTGAATATAAGGTTATTTTACAAACTGAAAATAACTATTCAAGTTTTTACTTCCTATTATTAATAAACAATGTGATTTGAAAACAGAAGGGAATTAGTGCAAGAATTAGGACCGGCAGATATCAAGGAGTCTTGACAAAAATGGCATTTGGCAGAATAACTATGTTTTTGGTCCTTTCCATTTTCTGGTATGAATCAGGCAGAAATTGAGGAATTCAACACAAATTGAGCATTAATTTTATGCCAGGGCCTTTCTACATTTTAAAGGCACAAATACTCATATGTGATTCTTTTAAAAATTATTTTCATTTTTAATGTTTGTGAGTACATGGTAGGTTTTATTTATGGGATACATGAGATATTTTGATACAGGCATGCAATATGAAATAAGCACATCATGGGCCGCTCACAGTGGCTCACACCTGTAATCCCAGCACTTTGGGAGGCTGAGGCGGGTGCATCACGAGGTCAGGAGATCAAGACCATCCTGGCTAACACAGTGAAACCCCACCTCTACTAAAAATACAAAAAATTAGCCAGGCGTGGTGGCAGGTGCCTGTAGTCCCAGCTACTTGGGAAGTTGAGGCAGGAGAATGGCATGAACCCAGGAGGCAGAGCTTGCAGTGAGCTGAGATTGCACCACTGCACTCCAGCCTGGGCAGCAGAGCGAGACTCCATCTCAAAAAAACAAAAACAAACAAACAAACAAACTAAAAAAATAAGCACATCATGGAGAATGGGGTGTCCATCCCCTCAAGCATTTATCCAATTGCACTATTTTAGTTATTTTAAAATATGCAATTAAGTTATTATTAACTTGTAGTTCTTGATCTTATAAAGATCACAATCTTGTGGGATTCCTACATATTTGCTGAAAACTCTGTTTCAGGCAACTGTTAGTTTCCAACAATATAGTGGGGAACATGGAAGCCACTGACCTTGTCTTGAAGAGCTTACAGTCAGGCATAAAAGATAGAACTTCAGACAATCAATTTCAAGACAATGCCATAACTGCTATGATAAAGGACTTATAAGTGTTAAGGGAACCCATCCGAGGGGTACTTAGACTAATGGGGAGAAAATGGGAGAGTGTTTAGAAGTGGTGTAAATCAGTGCTCCTCAAAGCTGAGATGCATAAGAATCACCTGCAGATCTTGCTACAATGCAAATTCTGAACCAATAGGACTGGGGTGGAGCCTGGGACTCTGCATTTCTAACAAGCTACCAGGAGGTGTGGATGCTTCTCACCAGTGACTTGCAGTAAGCCTTGTGGATATGGGAAACACAATAAGTTTAAAAATAAATGATTCATTTGACATCTCTGACATGATTTTGCCTGGTTGATCTTTCTTTCTAGAGAAAACAAACAAAATAAAAGACCAACTTTTAGCTTCCTTCCAATCATTCTCAAAGGTTCTAAAGAGGTATGCTCTTTAGGGAGGCATATCTAAACTATCAAAGATTTTTAAAAAAACTAAGTCTACTCCAAGCCCTTGGTGCTCCCTTTTCCTGATAATCACCACTACAGTAAGTCCCTTTAAATAAGAGATTGTTGAAACTGTGTATTCTAAAGACATGTCGAGATTGAAAACCATTACTGCCATTTATAACCTGGCACAGATTTAGAGTTTGATAATCTCCATGAAATCTGTTGATAGTTTTTTTTCTTTAATTCTTCTCACTTTAAAATATCATTATGGAAATAATGTTAAAAGTCCCTCTTCTCAGGGTATAGGAATGAGTGGGCAAGTTGACTGTCAGGTTGAAGGATACGCAGTGATGTGAATTACTTTGAACTCAGACAATTATCATAGGGTAGACAATGTACTGGGTATACGTGTAGACAGAGTCTGGGTGCCTAACTCTCTCTTTGTGTGGCTTTAAACAAATAAGCTAATTTTTCTGAGTCTTAATGCCTCACCTTAAAAAAAACGGTAAATAGCATATGGCTCAGAGAGTAGGCATTAGGATCCAGTGAGATGATGTGGGTAAAACAGTTGGCAGATAATAGGTTTTCCATCAATGTTAGTGTCCTTTGTCTTCCTCACTTTATTTGGAGTGAGAGAAGTTTGGATTTAGCATTCTGCTTCCACAATTTTTTAAGAAAGTCTTCATCTCTATCTAATAGAAGGTCTGGAAAACATCTGCTGCTTTTCCTTTCTCTTGACACCAAAAATGTGTATGTGAAAGTCAAGGCAATGAGAAAGGTCAGCTAAGTCTTCACAATTCAGTGCTTACAATTCAAATGGAAGGGTCTTTGTTTTTCTCTGTGAGTTAGGACTCATGATTGAGTTCTGTCCTTTATCTATAGAGATATCTATTCCTGAAGTTAGCTCACTGTGACTGAAGAATATGTCCAATGATTGGGAGATCCAAGAAGATCATTAGATATTTAATTAAACATTTTTCCCTATCACAGTTATGCTACAATAAAATGAGCTATCACAGGAGCTAGTGGATTTTCTAACACTGAACAGTAAACAGATGCTGAATATGGATTGTTTAATTAATTAATTCATGCATCAAAAACCTATTGGATACCACAGTCAGACCCTGTGCTCAGCATTAGGGAAAAGGGTTGGGATTACACACATGATGACTGATATGGTCAGATTTGAGAAGTTGAATTTCCTTCAAAAAATATTCTTTATTTTAAAAAATATTTATTTAGCAGGGTGGGTAGAAACTTTCTATAGATAAAACTTTTATGTGTAATATACAGGACTCATTACATGTTCTATAAAATATTTTACTTATTTGAAATTTTTTTAAAATTGTAATTTTCTGAATTAGCCTACCTTATTGTGGTCATATAGAAGAGTTTAAATGTTAGATATGCTAATAAAGACACACATTATAGTCAATAGAACTAAGTCATGCACTATTTGGTCTGGGGATGTAGTTGATTTTGCTGATGCCAAAGAGCGCTCAGTTGGCTGGTCACCCCGTATTAACAGTGAGGCCAAGGCTGCATGCTATAATTTATACAGGCTTGCAGCAAAGAAGTCTAACAGAGAGTAAGGCTGGTGAGGAATGTTTTCACCTTTCACTCGGGTATGCCATCTCCTTCCAAAGCAGCAGGGCCAGTTTCCATTTTCTAGCTGTGTAAGGTTAGTGTGAATAAATACAATCCAATGAGTGCCACATTTTCAGTTTGCTCCAGGTTTGTTTTACTATACCTTATAGATTACATTGTCCAAGAGGCTGCCTGACTAACCTCTTAATATTTCTTGTTCCCAGGTAGCCTAATGATTTATGAAAAGAGGCATGAAAACAAATAACCACAAGCTATTGTGATAAATGTTGTGATTATTTCTGTTTGGCATCTAGTCAAGGAGAAACAAGGTGAGGCCACAAAGTGGTCAAATGGTCACCAGGACTCTGTGGGAGCTGAGCTAGGTTTGAAAGGACTTGGAACAATAAACAGCAGATATCTCAGGCATTTCATGTACAAGACAGGCTGTTGGTTTATGTTGTTGTTGCTTTCTTTTCAACAAGATTATTTTGGCTATGATTTTATAGACTGTCTGTATAGAGGGAAAGCTAGTGATGAAATTCTAAAAAGGAAGTCATTGACTGTTTTCTCCAGAGAATCTATTGATTTTTTTAAAAAAGGGGAGCCATATTCTGCCATTTGAAATATAAGAGCTCTTTCCTCCAGAGTGTTGTTAAAGTTCAGAACAGGATTCACTTGGAATCTTTTTTCTAATAATATCTGTAATTAGATGATGTGGAAATGCTTCTCCTATTTTCACTTACCTAGTTCATTTGGCCTGTGATGAGTATACAGGACCCATTATACCCTAAATACCTAAAAGAAGGAGAATGAGGTTTTGGGAACGTAATATCTTTGTGCTTACTCCTCAAGGATTTCTTTTTAAATCAGTAAAGAGAATATTTACTGAGTGTTTGTAGTGAGCCTTGAATTATGCCCAGTATTATAGGAGATCCTCTCTTGCCCCAACCTCATTCTACCTCATCCAGTCCTATCTCAATGAATGGTACCTGTTTCTACACAGCTGCCTAAGACAGAAATTCAGTACCTACACTGCACTGATCCCTTTTTCTTACCTACTGTGTTAAGTAAAGTAAGTACTGTTGATCGGACAGCTATGATACCTGTCCTTTACTGATAAATGCTGAATTACCCTCGTGTAGGTACCTTAATCACTTTGATTACTAAAATTACTTTTTTAATTATAAAAATTTCAAAAATACATAAAATTATAGTGTAACATAAAAACATCGCTATACTCCCTGCCCTATTATTAACAAAACTTATTATCTTTTATACATGTTTCAAACTTCGCTAAAAATAACACGTTGGCTGGGTACAGCAGCTCACACCTGTAATCCCAGCACTTTGGGAGGCCGAGGCGGGTGGATCAGGAGGTCAGGAGATCGAGACCATTCTGGCTAACACGGTGAAACCCCATCTCTACTAAAAATACAAAAAATTAGCCGGGCATGGTGGCATGCACCTACTGTAGTCCCAGCTACTCAAGAGGCTGAGGCGGCAGAATGGCCTGAACTTGGGAGGCAGAGCTTGCAGTGAGCTGAGATGATGCCACCACACTCCAGCCTGGGCAGCAGAGTGAGACTCTATTTCAAAATAAATAAATAAATAAATAAAACAAAACATAAACATAGTTGAAATTTCAGTTAGTATTTATCTGTTTCCTTTACCCTCTTCCTTTCTTCATCAGAGACAGAGATTGCGCCAACACACTCCAGCCTGGGTGATAAAGCGAGACTCCGTCTCAAAGAAAAATGATAAAAATAAAATAAAATAAAATGTAAACAGTTGAAATTCCTTTTAGTATTTATCCGTTTCCTTTACCCTCTTCCTTCCTTCACCAGAGACAAGAAGCCATGCAGTTGTTGTACATTCTTCTATTTTATATTTTTAAAAACATTTATTGCACATGCATGTATTTATAAATAGCATTTGATATTCTGTGTATTAAAATATATCAATATGGTGTTAAACTGTATACATCATCTTATCAATACAGCTTCTTTTTTCTTTTATGTTTCAATCTTAATGAAATTCTTTATTTTTCATCATTGTGGCTCATTCTAGCCTCCTCCCCTTGCCTATATGTAAACTCCTGGTCCAACAGCAAGAAACCTGACTTACCCTTTGAGATCTATTTACTTAATTGTTCAATTTCAGTATACAGACAGTCCCTGACTTACCATGTTTCAACTTACCATTTTTCAACTTTATCATGGTGAAAAAGCAATATGAATTCAGTAGAAACTGTACTTCAAATTTTGAATTTTGATCTTCTCTTGGGCTAACAGTAGGTGTATTAAATGTATCTTCAACTTATGGTATTTTCAACTTACACTGGGGTTATCCAGGAGTAACTCCATTGTAAGTGTAGGAGCATCTGCACATGTTTCATAACAACAGAATTGTTAACTTGCATCCCTGTAGGAAACAACTTTATCAGCTAGAGCACAGTACTTAAGTACAATTTATTTTGCCTTTCTACAGCGTCTACTTATTTCTGAAGTTATTTGGGTCAGCATTTTCCTCCACCCAATACTTAAAACTGATTTGTTTCATACATTTGAAATGTATGAAAAGCCAGAAATCCAGGAACCACCCTGGCCTGCTCCCTTTTTCTTACCTACTATATGTTAAGGTAAGTACTGTTGATTGGCCAGCTATGATACCTGTCCACTTTTACTGATAAATGGTTACATTTGTAATGATTACATTTGTAATGTATGAAACAGAATCTTTTGTCACAGCTGCGTTCCACTGGAGTGTCTTGAACCTGTAAATAATTTTTAAAATTTGCATACATAAACGTTTATTCTTTGTGCCATAAGGTTCTATGGATTTTGCCAAATACATGGTGTCATATATCCACCACTACTGTATCATAAAAAATAGTTTTACTACCCTACAAAATCCTCCATGCTTTACCTTTTCAGGCCTCCTCTGGCAACAACTGGCCTTTTTATTGTTTCTATAGTTTTACCTTTTCCAGAAATCCATACATTCAAACCATGCAGAATATAGCCTTTTTAGATTGCCTTTTGTTTGTAACTTAGCAATTTGTATTTAAGATTTGTCCACATCTTTTTTGTGGTTAAATAGCTTATTTACTTTTACCCCTGAATAATGTTTCATTATATAAATGTACCGCAGTTTGTTTAACCATTCATCTATTGAAAGACCTCTTTGCTGCTTTTAGTTCTTGGGTATTATAAATAAGACTGTCATAACATTTACATGTATGTTTTTCTGTGGACATCAGTTTTTGAACCAGTTGGGTAAATACCTAGGAGTGTGATTGCTGGCTCATATGGTAAAGCTAACCTTTCACATTGCTGGTGACAGTATAAATTGCTACAAGCTTTCTATAAAGTACTTGCGCATTATTTCTCAAAAGCCTTTACATTCTAATACCATTTGACCCACTATTTCTATTTCTAGGAATGCATCCAAAGGAAATAATCACAAATGAGAATAAATATTTATGAACAAATATGTGCATTATTTATGAGAGCAGGAAACTGGAAACCACCTAAAAATCCAGTACTATGAAAATGAATGTGTAAATTATGATATATGCTCATGTGAAGACATAGAATGTAATTATTAACAATTATATTTGAAATGTTTATTAATGATAATAAAAATACTTATAACATTAAGTGAGGAAGGTAGGTTATAAAATTATATTATCTCAATTATGTAGAGAAAAATGCGTAACACAAGTCTGAAAGAAAACATGTCTAACATATTAATGACAGTTGCTTCTGAGTATAAAGAAGAGGTGATTTTCTTCCCTGTTTTGCTGAGGATGTCTGTAATTTCGATTCTTACTCTAAGTATTAAAGTATTTGATAAGCCAGAAGGGGTTTGAAAGTCATTTTAATAGGGTATTTTGGAAATAGAGACAATTTTACACCCAAATCCAAATACTACCTCCCCCAAAAAGTCTCCCAAATTCCTCTTAATTAAAAAGTAACTCCCTACTTGATTAATTTTACTCATTTATTAATGTATCCATTTAGCAATCTGTGTGTCATATGCTGTGCTTGTGATAGGCACATATTCTATGCCCTAAAGGAGTCCTGGATTTATAGGACAGGAAAGCACGTAATTTTTTTTCATTACAAGATTTGTGCAGCTTTATTAAGAATAGCCAAAAACTGGAAACAACCCAATTTTTTAGAAGTGGATAAATGGGTAACAAACTATAATACATTCATACAATGAAATATTACTCAAAAATAAAAAATACTGAACAACTAATACACACAAAAACATGGATGAATCTCAAAAATGTTATGCTGAAACAATGAAAGTTACAGGATAATGAAATAATTCTTCAAAGGAAAGCACATAATTAACAGAGTGATTTAAAAAAGATGCACCACATCTAATAAATGTATTTATACAGTGGCTTGGGACAACAGAGGAAGGAATGACAAGTTTGCTTTCCTGAGGAGTTAGAAATATTGAGTTGACTTATAAGAGCTTTCAATGGTAGTCACCTGTTAAAGAGTCAGACATGGGAAAGTAGGGATTTGTAATCACAGGTAACAGGGCGCAAAGTTCACAGTAGCTTCTGGGTGGATGGGAGATTAACTACAACTGAGGAGAAGTCAGTTTAATTAGATGAGAGTAGAAGATTTACGGACTTGCCTGCTGGGTCATGGTGGTTCGGTTTTATGGTTTTATATTGTGTTAGGGAGCCATTGAAGGTTTGATTTAGTAGGGAATTGATACGACCACTTTCTTATTATTTAAGATCTGTTTTCCCTCAGCACAATCCAGTGTTTGGGATGCAATTTTTTTTTTTTTTTTCGAGACAAAGTCTCACTCTGTCACCCAGGCTGGAGGGTAATGGTGTAATCTCGGTTCACTGCAACCTCCGTCTCCTGGGTTCAAGCGATTCTCCTGCCTCAGCCTCCCGAGTAGCTGGGATCACAGGTGCGTGCCACCACGCCAGGCTAATTTCTGCATTTTTAGCAGAGGCGGGGTTTCACCATGTTGGCCAGGCTGGTCTCGAACTCCTGACTTCAAATGATCCGCCCACCTTGGCCTCCCAAAGTGCTGGGTTTATAGTTGTGAGCCACGGCACCTGGCCTTGGCATGCAATTTTAAACAGGCTTGGTGCTCAACAAACGGTGGTGGCAGAAGAGAATTCTGATTTTGGTCAAGTGCAAGTTTTGTCTGAGATGGGCAGAAAAGATCTCTTGCGGGTGTTTGAAAATTGAAAACCAAATCCCAGATATAATTTAGAGCAGGGGTTCTCAACAACTTTTCATGACTGATCCCATAAAGAGCTTTTTTAGACACTTTTTACCCCATAATCACTGCACTCCCGCAGTTTGAACACTGCAGATATGCTTTTTATTTATCTAACTTTATGTTTATCTGTGCTTCCTACAGAAGATACAATTTTTTAAAAATCTCTCCCTCAAGATCAGTTTTTGTCCACTTAGTGGTGATAGGATCCCCTCTAGAAATGCATGGGTTGAAACCTTTTTAAAAATTAATTATGGTAAGATACATATAAGGTAAAATTTACCAAGTTAACATTTTAAAGGTACATCTCAGTATTGTTAAGCATATTCACATTGTTGTACAGCCAATCTCCAAAAGTCTTTTCTTCTTGCAAACCGAAGCTCTATACCCATTCTACAACTCCCCCTTCCCTCCTGCCCCAGTGCCTGGCAACCACCTTTCTATTTTCTGTCTCTGTGAATGTACTCTTGGTACCTCAGATAAGTGAAATCATATTATATATATGTTTTGTGGCTAGATTTTATTACTTAGTATAATATTGTAACTTATGTCAGGATTTCCTTTCTTTTTTAAGGTTAAATAATCCATTATATGTATAAAGCCACATTTGTTTATTCATTAGTATGTTAATGAACACTTGATTTACTTCCTTTTCTGGATATTGTAAATAATGCCGTTGTGAACATAAGTGGGTAAATATTTCTTTAAGACCCTGCTTTCAATTATTTAGGGTTTATACCCAGAAGTGGAATTGCTGGACTATGTGGTAATTCTGTTTTCAACATTTAGAGGAACTTCCATGCTGTTCTCCATAGCGAAGTGATTGCACTATTTTATACGTCCACGAACAGTATGCAAGGGTTGCAATTTCTCTCCATCCTTGCTGACATTTGCTTTCTTCTTTCTTTCTTTCTCTCTCCCTCCTTCCCTTTCTTCTTCTCCTTCTTCCTCCTTTCTTTCTTACTTTCTCTTTCTTTTAATAGTGTTCATTCTAATGCATGTAAGGTGGTATCTTATTGTTGTTTTAATTTGCATTTCCCCAGTAATTAGTGATGTTGAACATCTTTTCATGTGCTTGTTGACTATTTATATATCTTATTTGGAGAAAGATTTATTTAAATCCTTTGCTCATTTTTTAACTGGGTTTGTTTTTGTTGTTGTTTTTAGAAGGTCTTTATATATTCTGGACAGTAACTTCCTATCATATACAGAATTTGCAAATGTTTTTTCCTATTCTGTAGGTTGCCTTTTCACTCTGTTGTCTGAGTCTTCTTGAAATGGGAGAAGTTCCCTTATCCCCCTCGCAAGGCATGTGATGAGGGTGTGGCTCATACCCCTAAGTGAGCATGCAGACGGGCAGGTCGTTGCTCCAACACCACGCCAGTGTCTAGGGTTGAGTGTTTACAGCTCCCAAAGCCCCAGTGGGCATGTGTTAACAGTGTGCTCTTTCAGTTTAGCCATCCATAGGCAGCTTGTGTTAATCAGTTCAATTAGACGTTAATCAGCTCAAAGGACAGAGAGCTTTCTGTATCCCGGGGTTCTTGCCTTAGCGTACCAGAAAAATTGGATCACACGTGGGCTTGGAGAATGAGTGCAAGGTTTTACTGAATGGTGGAAGTAACCCTCAGCAGATGGATGGGGAGCCAAAAGGGGAATGGAGTGGAAAGATGGTCTTCCCCTTGAGTCGCACCACTCAGTGGCTGGGCTCTCCTCTGACCACCCTAGGCTGAATTTCCCTTGGTGTCCGCATCGTTTCAATGTCAATGGCCTGCCTGCTGGTGTGTTCCTTTCGATGTCCAGCTACTTTTGTGTCTGTGCCTGCTATGGTCTTGAGGTTTTTATAGTCACAGAATGGGGGTGTGTGGCGGGCCAGGGTGGTCTTGGAACATGCAACATTTGGGCATGAAAACAGGAGTGACTGTCTTCACCTAGGTCCATTGGCACAGGCCCGAGGATGGAGCCCTTGCTAGGGACACCACCTTTCTCTACTCAGCACTTCCCCCTCCCCGCCCCCACTGGCATATCACGTCGATGGAATTAGAGCTTTTTAAAATTCACTGGATGTTTAGTTTTTCCATGGTCTCTGACATTCTTTCCCTATTTCTTCTTCACCTGGGAACTAGGAGGTTGAAACTTGAATGGTGGTATTATAGGCCTGGGCAGACATTGAGATCTAACCTGTACCTGAGATTTGGATTGTGGGATCTTAAGAATGTACTTAATGAAGGATCTTATGGATTTCTGTATCATTCATGGAAAGATGGATAATGCAAGTCATTCAACCCAAGCACAGCATGGTAGGAAGGGTAAATGACACCACTAAACAGAGACAAGAAAGGAAAAGGGGAATGAGAAGATGAGACACGGAAGTACCTAGTCTGAAAGCAGACAGTCTCTTCTGAATATCCTTGTTTTCACTTCATTCTTAAGGCCCTTGGCTATTAACTGTTAGCATGAGGCTGTCTCCACCTTGTCTATATAACCAAGTTTTCAACCTATCTGTCTCCCTGGTGTTTTCTAGATGGACATCCAGACAATTTATCTGAGGTTTTCTTTTTATCTAGCAATTTGGTGAGGCCCAGCACTTGGAGGTGTGGTCTTTAGCAGGTACAGCTCCAAAGTCCAGCCGGGAACTTAATACCTCTCAGAAAGTGAGTAGGTCTTGACTTCATTCTCAATTTATGTATCAACCCATCACCTGTGAGAAGATTAGATTTATTGCAATAGGAGAGAAAAAAATCTTCTCTGTTATTCCTATGGGAGAGAGGTAATCCATTTAAAAATCTTTCTGATGCCATGACCGTAAGATTAATGCTTATGTAATCCAGCTTGTTATCTGTCTGCTGTGTCTCCTTGTGTCTAGGATAAGTCAATTGAGCTTCACTTCTCTAATTGAAATCACTGTGCTGATGGAGTCTGTCTGTGGAAATGAAAGGTGGCTGCCATAATCTGTTGGGAGTTGAATTAATCCTCTGGGAGTGAGGCTGACCTAATTACTCAGAAATACTGGGCTTGCTTTCATTCTGTGGAATACAGCCATGGGAAACAGGCCAGCATGCCATTTTCCTAATCTTTTCTTGAATTGCCTAAAACCCACCTAACATGGAACTGAGAAGCCTTTTCATTTGAAAGTGATATTTCTTATGTTTTTTACCATTTTGCTTGAAAGTATTCTTAAACTAAAGCAAGGAGAAATAGAAAAGGTGAAGAAACCAAGAGGCTGGAGTTTCCTTTTGAATGGATATTCATCCATGAAGCTGTTGATTCTGTTTTTCTGTTCCTCCAGGGGTCTACACTTTTACCTCTGCTTGCCTGATACAACCACCACCAGACAGTCTCTTCTGAATATTCTTGTTTCCACTTCATTCATTAAGGCCATTGGCCGGATTACCTCACACAATAACTCATCCCTTAAGAATCTGCTCAGGAATCAGCCTTCCCTGATCACAAACACTGAGTTTAGAAGTCCCTCCACAGTGTCCCCCGTGATCCTGTGCTACCTCACTGCCTCATGGTTTAGTGCCATTTGCGTACATGCCTGTCTTCATCCATGGACCCAGAACAACCTGGAGAAATGACTGTACTTATCACCTTCAGTGTTCAATGACTAAACTCTCTAATTTTAACATATCTGGTAGAATGAATCACTTGGGGATTGAATCACTTGGGGATTTCTGCCAACACTACCAATATATTACTCCTAACTTGTAATTATTACTTAGCATGGATTACAGTACCGACTGTTGGAGAGCCAATGTGGCAGATCCTAAGTGGAATAAAATATCAGTAGCAGTCTAGCAGCATATATTTATTGGAATAGATCATTTATTCATTTGTTCATTAGCTAATTTGTTCATTAAATAAACATTTATTAAGCACTCGTGGTTTAGGCTCATTTTGTTCGTTTACTCATTCATTTGTTCATTTGACACATTATTTATTGAAGGACTACTAAGGGTTAACATTGTGTGTTTATTGGTGAATGTAACAGGCATGTTTCTCGTATGGGAATCTTTTAGGATAGTGGAGATAACAGACAATACAAATGTAAACATACAAATGTAAGATATGTAAAATGTAAAATTATGAATTGTGATAAGTGCTTTGGAGGAAACAAAAAATGTGTAATAATAAAGAATAAAAATGAAAAGATAGGGGGCAGGTGGGGTATCTTGGGACTTTCCTCTCAATTTTCTTGTGAACCTAAAACTGCTCAAAAAAATAAAGTCTAGGCCAGGCGTGGTGGCTCATGCCTGTAATCCCAGCACTTTGGGAGGCTGAGGCAGGTGGATCACCAGGTCAGGAGATCAAGACTATCCCGGCTAACACGGTGAAATCCCGTCTCTACTAAAAATACAAAAAGAAATTAGCTGGGTGTGGTGGCAGGCCCCTGTTGTCCCAGCTACTCGGGAGGCTTAGGCAGGAGAATAGCATGAACCCGGGAGGCAGAGGTTGCAGGGAGCTGATATCGTGTCACTGCATTCCAGCCTGGGTGACAGAGTGAGACTCCATCTCAAAAAAAATAAAAAATAAAAATAAATAAATAAATAAAGTCTTAAAAAAAAAAGAAAGAAAGGATGGTCAGAGAAGGCCTCTCAGAAGAAGAGACAATTAAGCAAGCATTCTTCCAGATGGTAATTTCCTGAAGAACCGAGAGACTGCTGGGGAAAGTGCATATAGGTGTACAGTGTGATGCCTCCTGTTAAGAACAGTTACAGAAAATGGAATGTGAGTCAAGAACAAAGAAGGGATTACCAACTCTAATAAGACTCGCCAGGAAAGGTTTCCTAGAAGTGATATTTGAACTGAATCATGAAGAACGATAAGGCATTTCTGAAACCTTCCATGCAAGAAGATTAATATCCTGCTAAACTTCTCTTCCCATGACCTGTATTTCTACCCTCTAGTTCATGCTGCAAGAGGAATCTTTTTAAACCTCATATCTGAATATAAGAATGCTCTAATGAAAAGTTTCTCATATACTCTACAGGTAACACAGACCAAAAATTAGAGCATGGCATATTTTATAACATGGTCTCAATGTTAATAACAGTTCGCTTCCTGCCCTCAACCTCATTATTCTTTAGCAATGGATTCTCAGCTGGTGTCCTTCACACATTACTGGCTATCCCAAGGCATTCTTTCTGCTTGGGCAAGCTCCAACTTCTAAGATTCCACTCAAGGTCCAGGTCACCTGGGTTACACCTCCTCTCATCCCTCCTCTCATCCCTCCTCTCACCCCTACCCAAGACCTAGGGAGAGTTGGCCTCTCCTCTCTCTTGTCCTTCCACAGCATTTTGAATCTGCCTCTACTTTGGAAATGATTTCACTACTCCCTAATTATTTTGAGGTTGGCCTCTCTCATGAGACTATTTGCTTCACAATGGCAAGGATTATGTGTTAGTAATCTTTGTATTCCCAGGCTGAGAAAGTACTGTGATTATATTATAAGTGAACAATCAACGTTTTTTAATTGATTGAAAGAATGGAGGGAAAGAAAATGACTTACTGGGTGAATTCTCATGGTAACAGTTTAGTTTAAAGGATATAGACTGGCATGAGGAACAGAAGGAAACTAAGAAGATGACAGAGATAAAATTTAACTCTACAAGGAATAGAAAAGAAAGTAGGAAACACTAGCTCCATATTTCCAGTTTCCTGAATTCATAAAAGCCATTAAGGCAAAACAGAATTAAGTTATTAGCCACAGACATCCATGAATAAGTCTGGGGATTTCCTAGAGCAGCCCTACCCAATAGTTATATGAGAGCCATGTATACATATATATGAATTTTCTACAAACCACATTTAAAAAGTAAAAACAGACAAAATGAATATATTTTACTTAATCCAATATATTCAAAAATCATTTTGACATGTAATCAATATAAAACTATTTTATGTTTTAATTTTAATTTTATTTTATTTTATTTTATTTTATTTTTGAGATGGAGTCTCTCTGCGTCACCCAGGCTGGAGTGTAGTGGCACGGTCTTGGTTCACTACAACCTCTGCCTCCCGGGTTCAAGCGATTCTCCTACCTCAGCCTCCCAAGTAGCTGGGATTACAGGCTTGTACCACCATCCCCGGCTAATTTTTTCATTTTTATTTTTGTAGAGATGAGGTTTCACCATGTTAGCCAGGGTGGTCTCAGTCTCCTGACCTCATGATCCGCTCGCCCCAGCCTCCCAAAGTGCTGGGATTACAGGCATGAGCCACCGCCCCCAGCCAATCAATATAAAAATATTAATGAAATATTTTAATTCTCATTTTTTGTAGTGAGTCTTCAAACTCTGGTATGTATTTTACTTAATTTTATAAAAATTTATTTTGAATTTTTGTGGGTACATAGTGGATGTACATATTTATGGGGTACATGAGATGTTTTGTCACAGGCGTGCAATGTGAACTAAGTATTAATGAAGAACAGGGTATCTATCCCCTCCAGCATTTATTCTTTGAGCTACAAACAATCCAATTATACTCTTCAAGTTACTTTAAAATGTACAATGAAGTTATTATTGACTACATCACCCTGTTGTGCTATCAAATAGTAGGTCTCATTCATTCTTTCTATTTGTTTAACCCATTAACCATCCTCATCTCGCTTCCAGGCCCCCACAACACTTCCTAGCCTCTGGTAAGCATCATTTTACTCTCTATGTCCATGAGTTCAATCATTTTAATTTTTAGATCTCATAAATAACTGAGAACACGCAATTGGTGTGTGTATTTTATACTTACAGCATATCTCAGTTTGTGAATGGCTAGTGGCTATTACATTGTACAGCTCAGAGTTAGAGCATGTGACTGTTCTTTCCCATTGCATAGTCAGGAAAAAAGAGAATGTTTACTTAAGTGAAGTGTTTAATTATTATTTTACACAATTGCACCAAGCTGGTTTGTACAGGCTATCCAATTGCTTTGGAACTTGTATTGCAGAAGTTGGGGTTAGGAAAAGATGGAAGGGAATGAAGAAAAATAATTAGAATTCCTATTCACAGAAAATTCTAAAAGGAGTATGAATTTGCAAGCTCTCCCTCAAAAGTTACCAGGATCCTTAAGAATGTTCATACCTACTGTTTGACACATGAATCTCACTTCCAGTAATCAATCTGAGGAGGCATTTAGAAATGCAGGCTGAAACATAGGCATCAATAGTTTCATTGTCATTTTATTACACAAATTAGTCATTAGAAAAAACTCAAAGTCCAACATAATTGAAGTTTTTAAATAAATTATGGTACATATTTGTAAGGCAGTATTGTGTTGCCACTCAAATTTATGCACAGGAAGATTTTTGATGATAAGGGGAATGGTCTATGACATAATGTTAAGTAAAAGGCACAGGAAACAATTGTGTATTCAGTATAAAATAAACCAGTAAAAAGTGCAATGAAAGGCTGCAATGAAATATATTAAAGTGGTAACCATCTCAGAATAGTGGAATTGTGAGTGACTCATTTTTTTCTTTATATTTTCATGAATTTTATAATGTTTTTCACAAGAAGTCCATACCATATCCACATGCAAGCAAACACAATCAAGGAAAATACTACACTTTGTTGACTTTCCCATGACCATCATAGCTTTAGCGAGGAGCCCTTCCCCTCACCCCCTCTTCTTACCACACACATTCCAAAGCCATAGAAGCTTTGAGAAAGAATGGTCCGAGGGATGGTGTGAGAAACAAGCAAGTTCCCAAAGTACTGTGTTGACAGGACAGCTTGCTGGAGGAGAAGATGGGAGACCAGCCTTCTTGTCCTGGATTTCTAATGCTGGCTGGGAAAATCTCATCATCTCCTGGGTCTCAGTTTCTTATTTGCAAACATCAATGAAGATCATTGAAAGGCTTCCTCTTCACCTCTTCTAATTCTCTATCATGAGCCCACTGACAACAAAAACAAAACAAAACAAACACATCCTCACAACACATCCTTTCACCCCTGGCTTTCCTGATTCTGTGTGTTTATTTTACAAGTGACATCCAATGGTATAATTGACCCCCAATATGTCTATAGCCTTCCTACTCCCAAATCCCCAGAGTGCCTCCAAATTCAAATCTTTAGTTCAGGAAAATGTTCTTGGTTGACATATTTTTGGAACACCATTCCTCTCCTGGGTCAGTAGCAGGAAAGAGAATCTTAGATCTATTTTAGAAATTGTGTCAAGTAACAACATCACTGCGAAAAACGAACAGTCCTGTTTTGGAGATGTTAAGTTAGAAACTAGAAAACCTTTTCTGGTATCTCCTCTTGATCAGTTGCCTTTTGGTAGTCATGTGGAAGCTAAGGACATCGATGAACAGTGGCCTGCAGATGCCCTTGTGAGCGTTAAAACATGGCCCTCTTCCCTCTCCAAAAGATTACATAAAAGGAATATATGCAAAAATAGCTCCAGAATGGAACTTTGTCTAATTCTGCATTATGCATCATTCTGTAATGCCTCTTTTGGGAACCAGGTTTTGCCCTTACTTTGTAAGCCTTATGCAAACTTTTCTCTTTTCAAATTACAACAAATGCTTTGAAAAACTAGACACTGAGATCCTCAAGGGCCTTATCATAGTCCTGTTTCCTATGTGGTATCTGGTAAATGGTAAGTCCTTTATATGTGCTTCTTGAACAGAACCGTTCTTAGATTAATAAATCTCAACAAATTGTTTAACTTCTGACCTCCCCTAAAAATTGTGTGTTGTGTGGTTGGCAAACCTCTACAACACCATAATATTATCGGCTTCCTGAGATGATGTGAAGTGCACTTTAACTTATTCCTTATTCATATTCATTATTTCATGAAATATTTTGGAGTTATTGTGCCAGTCATTGCCTTTCGACACCTGTCAGCCAGCAGCAGACTGCAGAGATGAGTATAAGCTTGAGATTTAAAACATTTATGATTCAAAGTCAAGTGCTAGCTCTTACCAGGTGCACAAACTTGGGCAGGTTAATCTCTTGCAGGCTCAATTCCATTTTCCGTAAAATGGGGATATCACACCTGTGTGTCACAGGGCTATTATGAGTATGCCATGAAATCACTTGTGTAAATCACTAACAGAGTTACTGAGATAAACTGGAAATTATTTTTTAAAGTAACTGTTTAAACAAGGTAGGCAGTGTAAAACAATTTTCACAAATGCTCCTTCTTGTAATCCTTTGTATCTCTGTATGAGAGGTTGGATTATGTTCAGGTTTTGCATGAATGGGAATCGCATGAATGATTTAGGGGGCAGAAATTTCGGGGCAGGGTGGCCAACAGAACATTGGTGTCATGGAATACAGTCCTGATGCAATGATAATGTTTATGGCTAGAAGTGAGGTGTGCATGGGGTAACAGGTACAGAGGTCGCTTGTAAAGTGAGATTTAGTAATGCTTTGAATATGGCCTGGCTAGGGAGAGAGTTAACATTTATTTATTTATTTTTTGGAGACAAGCTGTCACTCTGCCACCCAGGCTGGAGTGCAGTGGTGTGGTCACTACTCACTGCAGCCTCAACCCCCACACTCAAGCAATCCTCCCACCTCAGCCCAGCCCAGTTAACTGGGACTCAGTCCCAGTTAGATGGGACTCCAGACGTGTACCACCATATCCAGGTAATTTTTAGGATTTTTTATTTTTGTTTATTTTTATTTTTATTTTTTAATAGAGACAGGGTCTCTCTATGTTGCCCAGGCTGGAGCTAACATTTAAATATTTACTTGTCATAACCTTCATTATTACCACCATCATCTTCAACCAATAGATGCATTCATAAGTAATACAAATTTTCTTGTGTTGTAAATAATGAATAGATAATAGTATAGTCTCAGGTATAGATTTAAGAAACTAAGGTGAAAGATACTAAGGAACTTGTCTAACATCACATGACTATTAAATCCACATTCTGATTCTGGGATCCTTAACTTCACCCTAACAGAACTATATTTAGAAGTCAAGCTACAGATCAAGGTTAAGATTAATGACGTTTATGACCTATAAATGAATTCTAACATAAAGAGTTTATAACTTAAAATGTTTGCTATAGCATTTCATATTTAATCATAAATGAAAATAAAAATATTTACATTGTCAGGACTATAGGGGCAATTTAAAAACTGTGGAATTATGGCTTTGATTTTCATGCCTATGTTCTTAGGTTTGTCTTCATCTAATTTTTATATTTTCTGAGGAAAAAATAGTCATAATTGCTGTCTGCCTGGTAAGGTCGACAATATCCATTTATCTCCATCTGAATATGGTCTTAGCAAGGTGTGAGCAATTTATCTTGTTGATATCTCTTTCTAATTTCACGTGTTCAGGTCACTATCTCACTTCTTAAAAATTCATCTTGCTTTACTCTTTTTTTAAAAAAAAATTTGTTTTGTTATACTTGGGGAAAAGCAGCTTTAGAGAGAAAGAAGACTCCTAGATTTGTGAATTTCTGAGTGGGCAAGTAAGCAAGCTTGCCAAGTTAGATGCCCCAGGTTGTGTACTGCAGTAACATTTGCATTTCATATGATGTGAGTTGTGCAATGAGTGTTCTTGTACTTGTATGAATATTGATGGGTGTGTTGTGGGTAGCATAAAAGTGTGTAAAATACGTGAAAAATGTGAATTCATGATTGTGCACATGCGAATTTCTTGGTATATGTATGGTTGTGTCTGAGTATAGGTTTTGATGGTGGAATGGGAGATATGGGGAAGGAGAGATTAAATATCTTAATTTCTATCAGGCACATGAGAGACCAGCAAGAGAAATCAGGTGTTCCTCTTATCAAATTAAAGAAGTAACATTAGGCATGATATTTGGTATGCTGCATTGACAAAGGGTCCAACAAATGTACTTAATGGTTGTCCAAATCTCCTCCAAATATATTCACTTTTAAGGAATGTACTTCTTTTCTGCCTGAATGACATGATTTAATTTACTTCTATATGACAGAACATGTAATGGGAGCTGCAGTTCTGAATTTTATGCTTAGCTTTGTAAATGTTTTTCTTAGACCTGTAAAAAGCTGTCTGTCTGTCTGTCTGTCTGTCTGTCTGTCTGTCTATCTATCTATCTATCTATCTATCTCTATCTATCTATCTATCTTGTCTCATACCTCAGGGAACTGCTCTAAAATCAGATCATAAAAGTTAATGAAAATGCATTATTAATTTATGATAAGTCATATGGATATTTAATACCAAAATTCTGCTTTTCTTATGTACTAATATATTTATGAATTAAGTACACTCATTCGTCAATAAACATTCAGTGAGCAAGTATATGCTTTCAGGCATTGTGTTAGATACTTGGGATGCCTGTACTATCTTCAAAGCGCTTATAGACTGTAGGAAGATGAGTGTCCACAAAAAGACGTTAAAATGAAACACATAGTTAAGAGAAATTCATGACTTTACTATACTTACATCCTAATTGAGGGAACGGGCTAATAAACCATAGAAATGCTGATGGATAACTACTGATTTTGACATGTTTGTGGGGAGCAACAGGGTTTGAGGGTCCAGATGTCTTTGTGAAGAATATAACTTTTTATTTTAATTGTTTTATTGAGGTATAACTTATAACTGACAAAATGTACCCATTATGAGTGTCTAATTCAATGATATTTTATAAAATTATAGACTAATACAACCATGACCACATCAGGTTTTAGAATAGTTCCATTATCCAAAAAGTTCGCTGGTGCCCTTATAGGTAGGTAATCCCTAGTCAGACCCTAAACCACATACTTGTCCACTTTCCATCTGTATGGATTTGTCTTTCATGGGCATTTCATATAAATGGAATCACACATGTATAGTTTTGTACATCTGGTTTCATTTACTTAGCATGGTGGTTTTTGAGGTGCATCCATGTTACATGAGTGGTTCCTTTTTATTGCTGAATAAGTATTCATTGTATGTTATGTTACATTTTGTTTATTCAGTCACCAGTTGATGGACATTTAGATTGTTTTTAGTTTGGATCTATTATGGATAATGCTGCTATAAATGTTTGTGTACAAATCTTTGAGAGGATATAGGCTTTTACTTCCATTGGGTGAATACCTATGAATAGAATTTCTGGGTTATCTGGTAATTTTTAAATAGGATTATGGAGCTATGATTCATATAATATAAAGTCACTCTTTTAAAGTATACAATTAAATGCATTTTAAATTTTGTATTTTATATTTTGCATTTTTAAGAAACTGCTGAATTGTCATCTAAAGAGGCTGTACCATTTTGCATTCCCACCAATAATGTGTGAGGACTTCAATTTCTCCACTTTTTTGCCAGCATTTGATATTGTCAGCCTTTTGATTATAGCCACTCTAGAGGATATATAGGGTTATTTTACTGTGGTTTTAATTTTCATTTTTTATTGACTAATGATCTTTAACATCTTTTCATGTGCTTATTGTCTATTTGTATATAATCTTTAGTGAAATGTCTATTTGCATATTTTACTCTTTTAAAATTGCATTATTTATTTTTGAGTTGTGAGAGTTTTCTATATATTATGGATATAAATACTTTATTAGATATATTATTTATAAGTATACATGTGTAACTTTGTGAGATTAAAAACAACCTATTTAACATTATCTGGTAAACCTGAACCTATCTTATGATCTAGCCATTTTACCCCCTTGTTATATACCCAACAGAAATGTGTGCACATATGAAACGAAAGATAGAATTATGTTTATAGCTGAACTATTTGTATTAGATCAAAAATTGGAAAAATGCAAATTTCCATCATTAGTAGGATAGATGAATACAGTTTGGTATATTCACAAAATTGAACTTCACAGTGACAGAATGTATGCGTTATAGCTAAAGCAACAACATGGATAAACTTAGAAGAGAACATGGAATATACAGGTCGATGAAGATACAAACTGCAAAATTCAATTTATATAAAGTTCATAGATAGTCAAAACTAACTATGGAGTTAGATGTAATATCATTGTTCTACTTGGAGGGGAGCAAGGAATAGCGTTTCAGAATGGGTGAGGAAGGGGCTTCTGGACTGCTGGCAGTATTCTGTTCCTTGACCCAATTGATGGTGGTTATATAAACATGTCATTCTGTGAAAAATTGTGTTGTGTGTTTATACTTTGTGAGTTTTTTCTATACAGGTTATACTTCAATTAAAAAGTTTTTAGGAAAAAAAAATAATAAAACACGTGCTTTGGTGCTAAACCCTCTGGGTACAAATCCGGGCTTCTTACTCCCTAACTGTAGGACCTTGGCTAAGTTATGTAACAACTTTATGTTCTAACTCCCTCTTTTGGAAAAGGTTGATGACAATAGTACCTACCACTTGAGTTGTAAGAATTATGTTACTCATGTAATGCATTTTGAATAGTGCTTATACTTAGTGTGTGCTCAATACATATTGGCTGTTGTTATTATGCTCTAGATATTTCTTCCTTTTTTAAAAAAATATTGTCTCCATATTCCACCCTTTGAACCCAGTTTTTCTGCAGGATTCCATCTCAATCCTCCACTCATCTCACTCTGCATCTCTCATGTATTCATATCATCCTCTCTCATGCTTCTCCATCACCATTTATGTTGGCTTCTCAGTTCTTCTCAGACATTTCTGAATACCTGATGACACCTCCTCTGACAATCCCAAAATTAGTCAGCTGAACTCAGTGCTTTCCTTCCAAACCAGTTTTTTCTCTTCTGTTCTCAGTTATGCTCCTCATCCACAGCCAGTTTCCTGCACTTCAACCAAATGGATCTGGAGTCAAATCCTAATTTTTCTTAGGTCTTTCTTAGCTGTCTTGTGAAATAAAATTAACCCCTATACACTTTGCTCTTTTATTACATAATATAAACAAGATAATATAACCTACCTAGGTTTGGTTGAGAGCATAAAATATTACCACACTAACAAAGTAATGAGTTATGATCTGGAACATGGTAGGCATACGATAAATGTCGGCTTTCGTTATTTTGTTATGTTATCAGTTTGTTCACCTTTACTCCTGTCAATTAAATTACGTGTGATTCTCTGAGTATGTCCCTGTTCTTTATTTCTACTACCACCAGCAGGCTGCAGTTTAGTTCTTATAATCTTTTGAGCTTCTACAAATGTCTCCTTACTTTTCCAAACTTGGACACTCAATTTCCTCATCTACATTATCTCACATTGATTTATCTAAAACAAAACCATGCCATCTACCGCTTAAGACCTCTTGATGTTTCCTTCTTGTCTCTTGGATTATGTCCAAATGTCTGAAAGTGAATTGAATTCCATAGCAAATGATGGAATCATCTTTTCTGAAAAGGATGTACCACATTGCCTTGATGCAGGGGTTTGGACCATATGATTTCATTAGTTCTCTTTTACACTTGGGAGTCTTGGTATAGAGAAGCATTTTCTTCTTTTGCAAAAGAGGTCAGGGAAAGGGCAATACAGTGTTTTCCATTAATGAAATAACAGCGGGAGATCAAGTCCCTCAAGGAGTTTGATTCTTATTTTTAGCTCAGCTCAAAAGGCTGTAGCCCATTTTAGCCAGCCCTGGGACTTCCCACAGCAATTTGACAGATAGATGCGTTGGCTGCAAATATGCTCAGATTTTTCAAGTGAAAGAAAGCCATGAATTTTAGAGTAAAGAGGTAATACCCATCACCAGACCAAGGAAGGTATGTTTTGACTAAAAAGGATTCAACTTTTTATGGAACGTCGGCCACAAGAAGTTTTATATTAACATAAATAAAAGCTGATATTCATTAGGGAGGCCTGGGTTCCAATTCTGTCCCTATGAGTTGTTTGCTGTTTACCATTGAGAAAATAGTTAATTTCACTGAGCCTAAGTTTCTTCATCTGTGCAATAAGAATAACAATTCCTATCACAAAGTGTTACTGTGAAAATTAAAGATAAGACATGTATGATACCCGTCATGTAACAGGTGTTCAAAACATGTGAAGTACTTTCTTCTCCATGGTTCGTACATTCTGGAATGGCTACATGGATTTTCACTGGCTGCGTTATGGTAAAATTACTATGGGCACAAGAAGGATTAGGAAATCAAAGCTGGTTCATTCTCTGGACAACAGATATTAAAATTGTCCTAGGTTGGCAGCTCAGGGCCATGAAACTATTCCTTGTGGCATATATTCCTGCTCCAATCAAGCTTTCACAATTTCTTCCAGTCGTTGTAAAGGGTTCCTGCCTTTCCACATCTGAGTCCTGTTCATTTGAAAGGCTATGGATAGCATATTGGAAAGAGCAGAGTGTTAAATGGCCTCAGAGTCCTGTTCATTATTAAATCCAAACTTACAATTTGGGACGGATTCTCTGCTTCTGGACCTCATTTGGGTTGAATCTTGCATATTGACCCAAATTTGTTTATTTCTATTTCATTCAATAAATTCTTCTATCTTAAGCTACTCTACAGAAATCTGGGATAGTTGTTTAGGTATCACAATTTTCTAAAAACAAAATGAATAGAAAATTTAAAAAATAAAGTTAACTATGGATAGCTTTACATATCTAAAATTTTATTACTATTTGGTTAAAAAGAGAAAATAAAAGAATAAAACAATAAACTGGGAAAGCTATTTGCAACAAATTTGGCAGACCAGTAACTAATATCATAAATATATAATGATCTCTTACTAATTAACTAAGGGAAAATAATCAGCCAACAGTGTAACAGACATATTATAAAAGGCATGACCTAGTAGTTAGAAAAATAAAATAGAAAGAACAAATGAACTTATAAAAATTGAGAAGACTTAATAATTGTCAAAGAAATTTAAAGTAATGCAAAAAATCAATTATTTTTATTCTGGGTGCCACATAGACATAGGCTTATGAGATGATGACTCAGTGGCCTCTGAGTGGGTAGAGTAGAAGCTGAGTGGGAAGGCATGGGCAGTTTGCCCACACGATCTCTCATATCACCTAAAATCCTTTTGTTGCTGTAATGTGCTATCTTGTGTTTGGTCACATATATATACATAGGAGCAGTTTCCTACTGGAAATACTTATAGGCCAGAAAAGATACGAAGAATTTAAATTGTGCCCTCTTTTCTACAATGTTATGTGGCACATGGAAGATATCTGAATACAAAGGCAATTGGTAAAATTGTCATGTAAATACCAGGTTAGTGAGGTGTTACTGACTCCTGTCATGAGATGGACCGGTATAAAATAGAATGGGCTCTATGCCAGAAAGAGAAAAGGTTGGATAAATAGAGAAACAGATAAACATTTATTGAGCATCTGCTTTATTACAGGCACTCTGTTCAGAGCCTTACACAAGAATCCTAAAAGGTAGGGAGAGTTATCCTTATTTAAAAATGGAGAAAGTGAGGCTCAGAGAGATTAAACCACTTGCTTTTGGTCTCAGTAAGGAAGAGAAGAGCTGGACTTTCTGATACCTGTATTTGTTAAGCCCATCAGAGAGATGAACAGAATAGAAGCCCAAGTTTTACATTTAGCCTTAGACTATTATTCAGTTTTCATGAAATAATCCTGATATTGTTTTAAGAAAAAATATTGTGTTTAAATATGCAGTTTTTGTGTATAGCTAATATTTTTTTTAAAAAAACCTGGCAAAGAGTCTGTAGTTTTGAGCAGGAAAAACAATCATCTCCTGTTCTCAGCAGTATTTCTATAAACAGAGAATGTTTGCTGAACAATAAATGTTCTGATTTAAAGCTGTAATTTTCAGAGTTGTTTTTTCAGAGTGACAAAGATTCCATGTGATAAGTATGTGATAAGTAAATGTACACTTGAAAAAAAAAAAACACCTAAATTTTAAAACAGGAGAGCATTTTAAACTCCTTCATTTTGACATCTTGAAAAACATATTTCATAATTTTGAGAATATTCTCCATCTATACAGTGTACATTAGGTTATACCACCCACATTGAGCTGTAATCACATGGAGTTATGTTCTGACAGAGTATTTTATGCTGGAGAAGATATTTCATTACTATAATAAAAGCTATTTGCAGGAATCGGGTGAATAATATAGTAATTGGAAACTTAATGGCAAAGAGAAAGATGGCATTGAGGAATGGCAAAGTTCTTAATGCAAGAGGATATCTTACATAGAATAGATTTTTCCAGGGGTTTCTGCACATCCAATAAGCTGGGCCCTTTTGTTTGGATAACTGCTATCTTCCTGGGATGCGGGCATTGGCCACCATAATTTTACTATGTGACCCTCTTCCCCCAATAATGCCTCCCATATGGCTTGTAGAAACAAGAGTGGATACATGACCCCCTAAAAGGGCCAACCTTATTCTTCCAATTCAGGATTTGAATTGGAATTCAAAGATGTTAGATTCTGCTGGTTACAAATGAGAGGCATGTGAATTTTGGAAGTATAGGATGGCCACTTTTTGTAGCAAGAGAAGGAGAGAAAACAAGTGTGTAGAAAGAAAAGAATAAAGGAGGCATTTAAACAAACTTTGGGGTGGAGCGTGATATCCTAGAAAGAGGGACTGAGAAAGGTTGGGGCTCAATTTTTTGTTTTCTTCTACCGGTTTCTGTTTCCAGCTTTTAACCTCCTCTGACTGTATTTCCTTTGGGTTCTAGGGAATATCTGTGTTTTCTTTGAATAAACTCCACCTTTCCAACTCTTCGTCCTTAAATTCGTGTGTGTAGTTATTTCTTTTCCTTCTACTTTCAACCAAAAGAGCTTTGATTAAAATCCCAGGTTGTCAGCCTCATGGATGCCAGCAGAGGCTATTGTCTCTGGAATGGCCATGAGTTGCACAGTTCTAGAGAGTGAATCAGCCAGGAAGTGCCGTCTTCAGCTTCAAGGCAGCAACCTTGAATGCTGTGAGCCATGGGCATAGCTGAGGCTAAGATTCAGAGAGAGCAAACCAGGCTGGAGCCCAAGGGAAGAATGCCAGAGAATTTCTCGAGCTGCTTATTTCTCAGGGTTATTGTGAAGTCAGTGAGACAATACATATAAAATACCTTCTTCAATGTAAAGGATGAGATGGTTTAGTATTTCAGGGAACAAACTCCCTAGGTTTAAATCTTGGCTCTGTACTTCATAGCTGGGTGACCTTGGGTGACTTAAACTCTCTTTGCCTCATTTCCTTTGATCTGTAAAATGAAAATGATATAGTTCCTACTTCACAGGGTTACTTTGTTCATGAAATGAGTTCATACGTGTGAAGCACTAAGAACATCTCCTGGGGCTTGGCAAGTCCTGTAGAGTTTATGTAAGTGTTTGTTTTTATTAGTGTTTATATAATTGTATTGTTGGCCTTCACTGTCACACAGACATTGCAAAAATTGCTATATAAATGATTATGATATTCTACACTATAATCTACAAAGCAAACCATATGTGGCATAAAGTAGCCTTGAGCTAAAGTTTTATGGTATTAAAAATAATAAAGTAAAACAAAAAACATGTATGAAGCGCCTCCCTTTTGCCACATAAACCATTTAGTGGAGGAAGCCTATGCTACATTTGTTCTTATCACCGTTTTCCAGATGAGGGCACCAAGAGTGAGAAACGTTGAATAGCTTCGCTAACATCTCAGAGGTGAGACATGGCAGACAGAGTCCGTTCAGGTCTAAACCCAAGATGAATTGACTTCATATTGGCAAGTCTCTGGCTTGAGTCTCAATGCACAGCCAAATATAAGGTCATGTAACAAACATTCATATGGGTCCTTTGCTTTTTCAGAGTAAAAGGCAAGCTCCCCTGCAACATTCCTCCAAGTAAGCTACACTTTGCAGCTGGCTGTTCTTTCCTCTCCTTTATCTGGGGATGAGCCAAAAACTGCAACATGAGATGATTGTAAAGTTCTGGGGAAGTATGGCTGAGCACGAAAGGGGTTTATGGCAACACGAAAAGATCCAGGAGGTCTGGGTGTTGCTCAAGATGTAAGGCAGATTTGGGAGCATAGAACAGTTTCCCAAACTGCTACAAGTGAACAGCTTTTTATAATTGCTAGAAAGGCTTACCTGATTAAGACAGGAATTGGGAGAGTTGGGAAGACATGCAACAACCATCCTCCAGATTCTCTAGAACTGAATGTTGTACAGGCCCACAATTCATAATGTAAAACATAACTCATTCATAAAGGAATAAAAATTTTGCTTGATATAGCAATATTTTCATAAGTTTACAGGCATGGATCAATTGATCCTGGAACATTTTTCTCTGTAATATCATACCCTGTGTCTTACAACTCGATCATACACAATTAAGATCTGAGGAACCTACCACAGGGCCTTGGCATCTCCTTCTGTGGGAAGAACAGTACTCAATTGCCAATTGAGTTCCTGTGGTTCAACTGGTCAACCAAGCGAAATAGTGAAACCAAGGAATGATTTGGGGAAATTTTTATGTTTGTCAATGCTTCTTTTCATGTCTTAGGCAGGAAAGCTACACTCAAACAGAAAACAGTATGTTTTCTATGACAATGCAGTTTCCAGTCAATGTTGCATTCAGTGATGCAAACTGGCTCTCAGAAAACAAAAACAAAAGCAACTCTGCTTTGTAGCATTTGCTGATCTTTTTTTCATGTAAATACTCTTATTATGGCTGATTTCAAGGATGACTATATTTAACTAATGGCCAGCAAAATTTGTAGTTGGAAAAATTTCAATATGAGCTGGCTCAAGCACCTCCCTGACCCTCCTAATAAAAATAGGAAGGTAAAAATACCTAAGTAGAAATTCTGGAGCTAATATTTTCAAAGTTTAATGTACAACATTCTTTCCTCTAAGATATTGATACCACCAAGGGATGCAGCCCCAGAATTAGCTTACCTCAGGCCAGCAAGATTTGCTTCTACTTCTTTTGGAACTTTCTCCAGAAGGGGAAAGAAAAATTAAAATTATGGAATAAACAAATTAGCCAGTTTGGGGCTTCCTTCCCTCACCTTTGTCCCTATCCTCAGGTTAAGTGAAGCAGAAGTACCTATAACATTTCGGGAGAAAAAGCTTTATGTTTGCATTCAGCAAATAATGATTGAGTTCTTACTACATGTCAGACCTGAGACTAGGCCCTAGATATGAAGTTGTGTGCAAGGAGATGGGGAAATGAATGCACTCAATATCTTCCTGAATCCTAGTCTCGTAGATCTAATGACTCCCACAGTGATGACCACCAGACCCTATCCTGGAACCCGTTTCCCTTGCTGATCTCTGGTTCCAACCTTGCTTCTTCCTTATTTTCCTCCTTCTTATTTTCCTCCAACATCTATTGCTTCTCATTTAACAAATATTTATTGAGCACCTACTATGGGTCAGGAACTCATTAAGGTGCTTGAAATGCACCACTGTGAAAAATAAAGATCCTATATATTCCGCTAGTAATAGATTCTATCAGCTCATCAAGGCATTATTAAACACTTAGTTTCCTTAAAATGTCATGCACTTTCTAACTCCTTGACTTTCCTCTATAAATACTTTTGGTCCCTTGTCTATCTGATGAGTGCTTAATTCTTCAAGATTCATTTAGGTGTCTTTTCCTCTAAGAAGTCACCTGACTCCCTTTGTCCAAACAAAGCTAACGCCTCCTTCTTTCATATTGTTATAGTATAACCACATGTTTTCCCGTCTTTTATTTTCCACTTTAGGCTATGAGCTTCATGTGGAAAGAGATAGTAACTGTGTTGTTATTAAGTATATTGGGCTACTATATATACTTACTTAGGTTTAACTAACATAAGGAACAAAAAGAATGTCTAATATTCCAGGTTTCTGATGATGCCAATTTATAATGTAAAGGATTTAAATATATACTGCTTTAATACATTCTTGCTTATGTTAACTTCATTTTAGGAGAGCTTCAGAAGAATATTAATCACCCTTGGATGTAGGGAGTATCTGAGAAATGTGGGAATGCTGGCTAAATCCAACATCCTTCATTATAAGTCTATAAGAAACCCTGAGGGATTTGCATTGTTGAACTTGAAACAAAAGAATAAGCAGCCAAGGATATAGAAGTAGGTGGTAATCTTCAAATCTCCATGGAGTGCATTTTTTAGTAACCATTTGTCCTCATCCTTCCTGGACTAGATTGCACAGTGTCCTTTTCTTATTTGGAATGTTCAGGACAATGTGTTATTCATCTGTGCAGGCCCAGCACCTAGTGTGATACTGGCTGTCAATGGTTGTTTGATGAATAAATGGCACATTAGCTAAACAACAGGTTTAATAGGTATTTATTAAACTGATCAGCTATTTCAATAAGGCGACTGAATTACCACAATGTCTTATTATCTAGGCACTACCAAAGGCATCACAAAGTGCTGCTGCAGGCCAATTATTTAAGCAAATCTCAGATGTCAAAGAAAATGAGTAGCCATAGAGAAAATATGCTTACTACACAAAATATGAAATGAGAGGGTTTACTTTACACTGAAAAAGAAAATCTTGACAATAATGAGAAGACATAATTTTTGTTGGACTAGGTCTTTCAATATAAACACAAAACGTTTATTGTCCATTGGAATATTTTTAAAAAGAACTCAGTTTTGTATCAAATGGAAAAGCTACCACTGTAAAATACAGTCTCCACCAACAAATATTTATTGGGCATCCTTATGTCAGCTCATGTGGTACCAAAATTAATGAAACAGTCCTTTCCCTCCAAAGACAGTTTTAGAATAATGTAATTGCCACTGGGGTGAGGTATGGTTTAATTAAGAGACATCTGAAGGAGCAATTGATAGATGTAGTTTTTACTTTTTCAAGTATATTTAACCTTGGCCATGTCAGTTATGCTCTATATGTCCTGACTGCTTCTGTTGTGTCAGATGCTAGGCTAGGTTTTAACCTGGAAACCGATGCAATCCCTGGAACATAATAGATCCTCAATACATATTTGTTAAATGTGTGAATAAATAAATAAATGGATGAAGGCAGAATATCAAGAAGTTCTTTGCTCCTGCCTTGTCAGCAGTCAGTGGAAGAAGCATGATTAGGAAACAATGCGAGAACTATTCTGCTTGAATGGAAGGTCAAGGAAGAGTTAAAGAGTTTTTCTTTGAACTGTGTTTTAAAAATACTATGTTTTCCAGAAAGACTGGGCAGTTCAGGAAGAAAAATTAGACTAAAAGTGAGAAAGACCTTGGTGGACTCTGGGGTATGAAATTCCCTTGGTGTGGCTGGATAATAGGGTACAATAGGTGTGGAAGAGGGTGAAGTTAATTGAGAAAATTGTGTATCAACTTCATGTATGCATTCATGCAAAGATGAATGTCTGTGAATAGTACAGCGACTCAGGAAAACAGTTTGACAGTTTATTACAAAGTTAAACATGTACTACAGTATGACCTGCTCCTAAGTAATTACCTTAGAACCATGAAAACCTGTGTTCACACAAGACTCTATTCATGAATGCTTATTCCATCTGTATTTATGATCAGCCAAAACTGTAAACAACCCAAATGCTCTTCAATAGATGAATAGATAAACCATGGCTATTGGAATACTACTCACCAATAACAAAGAATGCAGTATTGATAGATGAATACCCTGAATGAATCCCATGGGTGAGTCAAAGAGGCCATTTTTAGTTTCACAATGTATGAGATGATGTATAAGTTAGAGACCATGTCTCACAAAGACAAAAAAATATTCACAGAGAACACATCAGTTGGTTGCTAAAGGTTGGGGTGTGGGGCAAGGGGGTAGCTAAAAGGGATATCCTGAATGAGTTTCTGAGGTATATTACATGGTTCCATGTGTAAATTGAAGTGGTGATTAGCTGAATCTATACAATGTTTTAAACTGCATAAAACTGTATTTGCATAAAAGTTAATTTTACTTTATGATAATTTAAAAACTAAAAGATGCTGGAGAATGAGATGAAGCCTGTAAAAGAGCTCTTTTTAAAATTCTATATTCCATAGATATAATCATTTTCATTCCTTGAGTTCACTGCATCTTGAACATTAGTTTCACCAAGTACTAGGAACATTCGTGTTGCCAAATAATATATTCTGCTTCTGACACGATGTTTTATTTAGACTACTCACATGTTTTTTTCTCTGTAAAAATGATACAAATCACACTCTGTACTTTTAATTTATAAATTTGTGGGTTTTAAGCAGTTTCTTCTGAGAAGTTTCTGGAAGTACAAGTGTGTTCTATTTTGGTGGGAAAAGTTAGATACAGAATATTCAATATTATGTGCTTAAATTGGATGAGGATTCATAGGAAAAAAAAGCCTGGGAATGAGAGTGGAATTTCCCCTCAATGTTCCTTTGGCAGTGGACTGGAATATAAAGACCCCTGTGGATTCATTGACTCGATAGTCTCATGCTATGAGCCCTGAATCTCCAGTCCAGAGATGTTACTTGCTGCTGTGCTTTACCATAACTTTGTCTATTTTATGTATATTATTAATTTTAAAGTTGTGAAAAGGCAGAAAAACGAGACATCAGAGCTTATCTTTTTATAGATAGGGAAACCGAAGCCTCTAGGGTCCAAGTTTCTTGCCCAAGGTCACACTCAGACCAGGAATAAAACCCAGCTATGTAGATGCCTGATTCAGTACTCTCTGTTTTGTACTCTGCTGGGTGACACTTCAACTATTTGCTTGTAGTTTTTGAGAAACTATCCCAAAGTCTTCTATCATTTTGCCTTCATAACATAACTTTAAAAATTATAGGAAGTACACAATTCATTAACCCTGTGCTTCGTAGAAATAAATCAAAATAGCCGTCCATTCTCTTTGCGGGCATTTGCAGGCAAAAGTGGCTTAATTTGAAAGTTCATACATGAGGGAGAAAAGGATCCTTGAGAAGTAGCCTGACCTCAGTTTCTTTTTTTTCTTATTGTACTTTAAGTTCTGGGGTACATGTGCGAACGTGCAGGTTTGTTATATATGTATACACGTGCCGTGGTTATATACCCAAAGGATTATAAATCATTCTACTATAAAGACACATGCACATGTATGTTTATTGTGGCACTGTTCACAAAAGCAAAGACTTGGAACCAACCCAAATGCCCATCAATGATAGACTGGATAAAGAAAATGAAGCACACACACACCATGGAATACTATGCAGTCATAAAAAAGGATGAGTTCATGTCCTTTGCAGGAACATGGATAAAGCTGGAAACCATCATTCTCAGCAAACTAACACAAGAACAGAAAGCCAAACACCACATGTTCTCACTCAAAGTGGGAGTTGAACAATGATAACACATGGACACGGGGAGAGGGGCATCACACACCGGGACCTGTTGAGGAGTTGCACACAGGAAAAATACTGTTGTCCTTTTTATGGGGTGAGCCTAGGCTCTGACATGGTTTCAAAGAGTGGAGTGTGTGGGCATTGAGTCATCAACACTCTCTTGCCTGGTTGTATTTGTCACATTGTGAGAGAGTTTTCCAGGCGTCTTTCTCAAGTTATTATCAGTCGGATTGAACCCAGTTTCAACCTTTGAAGGAGCAAATGGCCCAAATGTCAATCTGATCTCTGACATAGGGTCGTTGAGCACACTGAAAATGCAGTAGCCCAGGTGTTCAGCAACTTGATGTGGATTGTGACTTTGCCAGTAGCTTACCGTAGGACCTACAGCGAATTATTCTCCCTTGTAAGGCCTCACATTTCTTATGTGAAAAGCAAGAGATTGGTGAGTACCTGGTATACAGGCTACTCTTTCCCAGTCTCAGGTCCATGAGAGCGTCACTAGATGACCACAGACTAGATCTTCCTCTCTGAGTTCCAGAGCCCATGTCCATAGGTATAATATAGTACTATAAATGAGAATTGTAATTATTCTTATTGATGTATCATCATTGACATATGCTTGACGTCAAAACATGTTTTGTTGAAGGAAAGATTAAACAAATACATTGATATTTATCCTGGAACTAAAATCACTTTTTGACATCTTGCCTGACTGCACTTGGAGCAGCTTAAACCCTCTTTCCTATACCCTCACTTGACACCACAGTACTCTCTTCCATGTCTGCTTCTCATGTGGCTTCTCTGAGAGTTGGACCTACCAGAACCAATTCAGTTTTTCATGCCTCTTTAGACAAAGTCCTTTAGGTACTGAGGTGAATAACGCAGACTATTATCAGCGTTAAATGACATTATACAAAGGATATGCCTGAAGCAGGAACTGGAACATGGTTAATAGCCTGTCATCATCATTGTTACTATGATTGTTATAATTAATAATTTAGAAAAAGGACTTTTACTGATCTTTTAGGATCTGATGTTAAATATGTATTCTCTATCTTCTTGACAACAACAAAATCAACTCTAGCTTCCAGATCTGAATAGTTATTCTCTACTCTCTGAGGATGGCTGAGACAAACCCAGTTTTGGTAGGGCTATTATTTTATTATTTCTGGACTCTACTGATAGGGAATAGTATGTGAAACTTGTTGTCTAGGATTCCTTTCAAAGGAGTAGTTCTCCCTTTTAACTAAAAAGAAAGAAAGAGAGAAAAGAAGGAAAGAAGGTAGGTAGGAAGGAAGGTAGGGAGGGATGGAGGAAGGAAGGAAGGAAGGAAGGAAGGAAGGAAGGAAGGAGGAAGGAAGGAAGGAAGGAAGGAAGGGAGGAAGGGAGGAAGGGAGGAAGGGAGGGAGGGAGGGAGGGAGGGATCCATTTTGCCCTACTAGAAAGTCAGTTCTCTATTTCCAAGAAATGCAGTCATTCTCACAGGCTTTTCCTATGCCCACACCCCAATCTCAAATAGATTTACCTATTATTTTCCATAGCATCATATATATTTCTTCTGTGCATTTCTTTCACCACATGTATATAAATTTAATCTACATGAGAGGAGTGACTACTTCTATCTCATTATCTCATCTTCTTTGATTACTCTTACTTGAAACAGAGGAGTTTCTTAAATAGTTATTTAAATCAATGATTTATAAGATTAGGTGGGAGGATGAAAACAGTTTAAGAAGTCGATTTCTTTCTTTCCTTTTTCTTTTTCAGATGGAGTCTCACTCTGTCACCCAGGCTTGAATGCAGTGGTGCAATCTCAGCTCACTGCAACCTCCACCTCCCGGGTTCAAGAGATTCTCCTGCCTCAGCCTCCCAGGTAGCTGGAACTATAGGTGTGCACCACCATACCTGGCTAATTTTTGTATTTTTAGTAGAGATGGGGTTTTACCATGTTGGCCAGGCTGGTCTCAAACTCCTGACCTCAAGAGATCTGCCTGTCTTGGCATCCCAAAGTGCTGGGATTACAGGTGTCAGCCACCGTGTCTGACCTAAGAAGTCAGTTTCATAGCTCCTGTGAGTCAGAAGAAATCGTTTTGACATCACCCCAAGAAGTAGAGTTACAGGTATGTACACAGCTCTTTACATTACTCAACACAAGTTCTCAACCTAAGCCTTTGGAGACCGACTTTTAAAAATTACTGTTATTCTGATGGTTCTTTTTCTTTATAAATGTTATGTCCTCTTTTTTTTCCTACTCAAAATATAATTGGGCTTTTAGATAGACAGAAGTGCAAAGTGGCCTTTGTTGAAGGTAAATGATGCTTAACAAGGTAATCGTATCTCTGTCTCCCTATGAAACCATCAGCAGATTCCACATTTTCAATCATTGCCTTTGGAATCTATCCTTCCTTTTTCTCTCTCTCTTTCTCTCTCTTATTATTTTTAATGCAACAATGTGCTGGCATTATTCTCAATGCAGAGAGCAGGGCTAGTCAGCAAAGTGTGGTCACTTCTGCCACACTCTACATTGCCATTTACATATATTACCTGAAGCCCTCATTTTAACTCTGCATGATAGATATTACCTCCATACTGTGCATAACCAAACTAAGAGTAAAAAGGACAAAGAATGTGTCCTAGGTTCTACGCTTAGTAAGTGGTTGTCCTGGGATTCCAGTCATATCCTGACTTTTATTAAACTCCACAGTCATCCCTTTAAGCTTTGTTGTCTCCTAAAGATTTGTGACATTATAGAAGCAAGAAAAGGGAATAGAGTTCTTATTTATTTCCTTTTTTTTTCCTTAAAGTAACTGCAAGACACTAGACATGAAATGTGAAAGGGCGTGGTGTGTTCAGGGAACCCGGAGTTGCAGAGATTACTCTGAGAAGTGTGTCAGGAAATGCAGTAGAGTGGTACAATGGGAATCCAAGCCCTAATTTGTAAGTCTGACCAATAAAATAATGACAGCTAACTGGTAGCTACAAATACCACCCTACTCTCTTTGGGAACAATGGGGTAAAATCTGCTCATTCCTAAGAAAATACAGCCTTTCCTTTCAACCTTCAGCTGTGTAATGGATGATAGAAATAATTATCAAAGGGTTTTGAACTGGCTAAGATTCATAGAAGTCTCTCTTAAAAAAAAAAAAAAAAAAGGAATTCCATGGTAATCCATGTTATATCCAATCCCTGAGTGGATGAGATGCCAATTACTGCCACCTGCCCCATCTTGTCTCAGTTACAACACCCCAGGGAAAACCTAACTTAAGGCCCTGTCGAAAATGTCAGCTGTGCTTCTGGGGCCAGATGCAATAACTTCCCTTGAAGACTGCCGGGACTGGGTTCCATGTGAAAAGCAACATTAAATCTTCCCTTAGGCTAAACAGGGGCTGCCAAACTAGCGCTCCGTTTTCAGCATACACCGGAAGACCGAATATTTCCCTCCAAAAGGAATGTGCCAGATGCTGTACCAGATGTTCTTGATAGGTTGTTTCATTTAATCCCCAATACCTGAAACCTATTTATCATCATTCCCAATTTACACATGAGAATATTGAGGCTCCAAAGTCACTTGCTTTATCTGGGAAGACAGGGATTATTTTAGCAAATCATTCTTACCCCAACATCTATCCTCTACCTTTCCCATTATAAATGGTGAACATTTGCTTAGATTTGTTTTGTATTCTTTAATTGGAAGCCCTTGAGTAAATTTCTTCCTATGGCCTTGGAAATTTTTTGTATCCATCCCCAACTCCCACCAAAAATCGAATTTCAAGTATATGGAGCTGAAACATGCACCACCATCTTGTTTTTCTCACAATGATACCTATGGAAACAAGATTGATATTAAGGAATGTCTCTCTTGAGATGGCCCAACTGACAAATATAAAAACAAGGAAGTTATTGACCATATTTGCAAGTTTTAGTCAAAAAACTGTCAAAAAAAATGCAAGTGATTGTTACCAGCTTCTGAAAATGATGGTAGTATTCATGTCAATGAATCCATATACTAGATAGGCACTGTAAAATTTCAAATTGCTTTGACAAGCAATGTGTCATTAGATGTTCACAAAAGACCCATTATACAAATAGATTGGGAAATATGGGTGTCCTTCTGTAAAATTCCTGGCTCAATAACTTAAAGCTATAGGTAGCAGACGCAGAATTCATTTCTAAGTATTCTGACTACAACGATTGCTATTTTCATAGTGGCAGAGTTGCCCCCCAAAGCCTGTCTAATACTTAATTATTTAACATCTATTCACTTATTTATTCATCTACCTACTCTTTCAACAGTATTAATTTTTTTCCATTAGACATTATGCTGAGTGTGTCAGACCAAGAAAAGAAAAAAAAAAGACTGAGTCTCTGTTAGCAAATAGCTCATAATTTCAACCAGAAGACTGGCATGTAACTAAGAATCATAATTTAGGGAAATAAATAAAACAGTCAAAGACTGAGATCATCACAGGGAGCTCCAAGGGAAGCTGGAGTTTTGTTTAAAGACTTCACAGAAGCTGCTTGATGTGAATTTTGACGAATGATAAGATTTTGCCAGGTGGCCAAACATGTGATAAACTTGTCATGTTAATTTTTCTTGAACTGTCTATTATATTTAATTAAAAACAGCGCGGCTTCAAAAATACACAAATGATACCAATATCCTAACTGCAAACTTGATTTAACAAGTCGTATGTTTGCTTTTCTCCAGCTCAGGATAACATTTAATTATGTTGGGTTTGCCTTACATCTAGAAGCTCTTCCAGTTGCCTTGTTAATCAGTTAGTTAATGGTTGCTTTTCTGATTATTAACATTAGGAAACATGAGCATTCTTTGGACTTTGCAGGAGTATTTGAATTTCACCTCAGGGAACTAGATAGTTCATATACAATTGCTTGCATTAATCTCCTTGGTCGATACAGAAATCTTTTTGAAGGATATTGATTTATGTTTGAGAATAAAAGACAAAACAGAATCATGAGTAGAAACAAACATACATACTGGATGTTCAACACTTGGCTTCATGAAGTAGCCACAGTTCCATCATTAGCTTCATTTAAGTTATAATTTAGTATACGATCATTAAAAACTGTTGTAGAGTGTGTGATGATTAGGTATCCTTCTTCCCAATGCTTTTAACTAGTGTTCAAAAAACAAATCCCAGCTGAGGCCAGACAGATAACTTGAATGAAACAGGCCACACTCCTGGTGAAAGAACATGTCCCATCTAATTGTGTACCTTCTAGTTAGCTACAGTAAATACTTGCCATGCAGGAATGTGGACTATTGCTAGGTCTTCTAGCTTTTAACATGAATTTAAAAAAGATAAAATTGTACAGAAATCTCTGAATATATATTTTTCATTCATCATTCATTCATTCAAAATATCGACAGCTAAGCAAAACACATTCTAGGGCTGGTTAGAGTCCACCAGCCATTGATTTAGGAATTCAGCTCTAAATGGGGATGCCAAATCACGCAGAGGTTAAATAACTGACCCCCACATGGGAGAGTCAGTGTTAGGCCATCCTCATAATCAGGAGTACCACAGACAATTCTGATTCTCTTTCTCATTGCTTACCCTCATAATGCTTTTATCTAGGTGGGGTCAAACTGATTATGTTCCAGGCAAGGATTTATGTAGCAATGATCCGACAGACAGCCACTGCACTTACTTGAATTATGAGTGCTTTGGGGATGACTGTGGAGGAGGACACTGGGGAGTTGGATCTGTCTCGCTGATGCACCTGCTGGGCACCCTCTACTTCCCCAGCTCCATAATGAGGAGATGCCTTAAACAACCTCTGAGGTTTCATCTAGAAGATGCAATTTTAATTAAGTAATAATTATAATAATTACTAAAAGTGAAATAATTTTATTCTGCATCTTAGATAAGTGTGAACACACCAAAAATCCTGCTTACTCATTTTGGAGTAAGTAGAGTAGAAAAAGCAACCCAATCAACAGGATGATGTATCATTTAACTGACTATAAACTCACAGCCATTTTGACCAAAAAAAAAAAAAAAAAATTAAAGTGGTAATTTCTTTGTCTGAACCTCTGCATGGTGTTTACTCTAAAAACTAGAAAATTGAGCTGTTAATTGTTCTGTGATTATTTTCATGTTTCTGTATTCTCTACCAAGTTAATGTGGGTGCTCTAGGAGAATGACTGTCCATGTTAAGGTACTGTAGTCAAGAGTTGCAATTTCTCTTCCTAATTCCAGCAAACTGAAGGAAAGATGGGATTGAAGATTCAATAGCACAGGCTCTGGGGCCTGGATGCATAAGTTTGAATTACTATACCATAGTTTCACTGTTTGGTACCCAGGTGTTTTGGGCAACTCCTTTAACAGCTCTGGGCCTCTGTTTCCTCAGCTGCAAAGTAAGAAGGTTTTATGTAGATAGAATGAGTAGAAATGGTTGGAACAGTGTCTGGCACATAATAAGTGTTCAATACATGTCATCTATCATGATTAGGTTCCTTATAGCATAGATGCCTGGGGGATATCCAGCTGATGGATTTCCATCTGTCTGATCAATGGCTCCAAGCATGTGTTGATAAGAACAAAGGATAAAAGTGGACTGAATGTCTATAGTAAAGGGACAACTTTGAGGGGAAAGGGATATAAAACAGGGGCTTCCCTGACGATCACCCCAACACATACCAATCCCCCTATGGCTTCATGAGACCATCGTGTCCTTATACTCCACACCTTGTTCATCCACCTTTTCAAACTGATCAACTGCTACTCTAGCTCCAGAGATCAGCTCAACACCATTAACTTTGTGGAGAAGCCCAAATTTCCCATTTCCTCCTTGTGCTCTCACCACCCGATTTACTCTCCAGGAGAGCAGAGCACTCCGCCAGTTGAACGGTGTTATGCTCTTGTCTCCCCCTTTATTCTATGAGCGTCCCCCGGGACAGAGATCAAGTTTCTCTTTATATCCATTTGCAAAATGCCTGGCACATCATACAGACTCAGAAAATATTTGTTCAATGAAAGAATAAAAAATGTTTAGTGGCTTAAACACTGCTGGAATTGATAATGAATGAACAAATGAAAATAGGAATGAATTATACACATTTTTGGCACCTAGTTCAAATTTGACTCTTCTTTTAGTTTTTCCCTGGTTTAGAACAATGTTTGGACTAATCTAATCTTATCTTTTAAAACACAGTCAAATTTTGTTGCAAACTGATTACAACTGTAAAAAGAAACTAGATTAGTTGCTCACCACCTGGATTACACAATCTTGGTTAGCCTCATTTTCTACTCCTGTTCAACTCAACACCACAGCTCAATGTGGTCTCCGTGGGCTGCTCTGTCCTGCCACTGTCTGTGGGATTCTGTCTGACATTCCCTTTCTTCACTTCCCTTTGCCAGATTCTACTCATTCTTTGAAAAATTTCACTCTCCCCAAAAGTTGCTGTATTCATTTGACCTTTGTGAATATTTCACAATTACCATAATTATGAAAATACACTATTTTATAGTTTTATTATCTCCCTGAAGATTAGTAAATTCCCTGAGAAGATGTACATATCCCATTTCCTCTTCTACATATCCTATTCACGGTGACAACATATTTCAAAACCAGCACAAATTTTGGAGCACAGCTATCATATACCAAAATACATTCTAGGTATATCAAATGTTTAAGCAAAAAATAATGAAATGATAAAGGCATAAATAATATTAAAGGTAAACATACTTAAAATACTAAGTATTAAAGATGGCATTAATATGGAAATATTAAAAATGGCATTTTTGTTCATCAGACTACTTTGTGGCAAATGGTAAATAGCAGCAGATGGGTCAGAAAAATCATATCCTGCATATATGAAGTGTACTTACAAATCAGTAGAAAAACATATCCAAAGGAAGTGAAATAAATATATAAATAATAAAAAATAAACACAATAAGCAAATAAAGCATTCATACTGTCTAGTGATCAAAATGCAAATAAAGCGAAAACCGAGCTAAAAATCAACATTAAAGTTCATATTTCTATGATGTTTTCTGAAGGCGGTTTGGTGATAGGTATCAGAAAGGCTCAGAATGTCCGCATCCTCTCATCCAGAAATTCCACTTACAGAAACACCGATGAGTGAGATGGGAGGGAAAGATGCGATTGCCAACGCTGTTAGGATTGTTTCCTTTGCTCTTTTTTTATGGTCTTTTCTCTTCTCTAAAAATATATATATTTTCTATTCTTTGCATGAGTAATGTATTATGTATTTGTATGAAAAAAATCTTAAAATAACTTAAAAATGCAAAAATTCTATCATCTATCATTCTATCTAAACATCTACCTATAGATCAATCAATCTATCTAAAAGACATACAGCTAATACCTTTGACTATATCCCCCTTTTATGGTGCAGGGTAAACATAGAAGCTTTTTTTTTCAGTTTTTATTATGTAGAATTATGAATTGTGTTTTAATACATCATGAGAGAAAGAGTGGATTTTCTAAGAAAAAGCCAGGGATTTTACATGACACACTTCAGTTGAATTATGGCTTTACTTCTCAGCTGTCTAGCTTGGGGCAGTTTCCATAGTTTCTTGGAACCTTAATTGCTTCATTGGTAACATAGTTTTCTAACGCCACCCTTTCAGGTGTGGTTGTGATAGTTAAATTAAATAAGGTGTGTAGAGAATCCTGCAAAATTCCAGGTGCTCAATACATGGTTGCCATTTCATAGGGGGGAGCTCTTAGAAACAATAGCTAATTGGTTTTAAATTGAGGAACTGTTTGAACGAGGAGGTCCTGTTCTGAAAATGTAAGTCTATGGACTTTGCACATGCTGGGTGATTGAAGTTAACTTCTTTGGCTACAGAATGTGCGCCTATACTCTGAAAGGCTGGGCTGGCTCTCTGATCCTGCGAGCATCTTTGGCTAATACCCTGCTTGGTGTGTTTTCTTTACATACTGGGCTCTCTAACTCGGGTCTAGGCATTACATGGAGCAATCGCAGGGTTAATGTCAGGAAGCCGAGGGAAGAAAACAGATGTAGGAAAAAGAAGCATCAATGCCTGCTTGCCAAATCCTTCTTTATAAGTTTTCCCAATGAAGAAAACCCTCTCTAAAGCCATTCTTTAATGCTCTCTCTCTCTCCCCCCCGCCTCCCCCCGCCTCTCAAATTGTGTTTGATTATTTTTCTTTATCACATTACAGACTCTGAATTATCTTCAGGGTCTTACAGGCTCCGTGGCTTTGTCATATCGCCATCATAGGTTCCCCAACCCCTCCTTTTCTGGCTAGGTTTTTCTTAGATGTTCATGATGGATAAGGAGAGATGTGCTAACAAATAGGGCAAGGGTCATTCTGGGCTCTATGAGGTCTCAGCATGCCAAACAAGGCAGTGAATCTAGGACTCCTTGCCTTGAAGACTGATGCATTGAGGGCCAAGAACAGGACAAATGAGGCCGGATCAATGAAGTATTTCCAGCATGTGGCGTAAAGAAGATATTCAGGAAATGTTTGGCCATCTAACGGTAAGCCTTGCCTATGAAACCTGCCAGGCTGTGTGCTTATAGACATGATCTACTAAAGGGCTGTACCCTCAAAAACAGTTTGTAAATCTCATTCCTTCTTCCCAGCCAAGTAATATTTCTGCCAAGTCCCTACATCCTTCCTCAAATACTTTCTGGGCAGCTCCATGTTAATTAAAATTTATGTGAGGTGGAAAGAATTTGGACATCGCGTGGGGTTCAGGCTGTCTAGGTTAAATTAGTTTATTCATCTAAAACATCTGACATACAGGATGCCAAATGGGAATACTAATTCTCAGCAGTGGGAAGGGGGGTGTTCTAGCTGCTGTCAGGCACTGGGGGAAGGGGAATAGTAAATGAGCTAATTGATATGGAGCTTCTGAAAATGTTCTAAACTTCAGTAAGACTGATAGTTGCACAACTCTTTGGATACACTAAAAAGTACTGAGAGGATACTGCTGTCTCTTGAGAAATCACCCCAGATTTTCATGAGCAGCCATTTTTCCCATGTCTCAGATACAAGCTTTCCTTATATAGTCATTTGTCTGTCTGTGATTTGCTCATTCTTAAGTGCTCAATGAATGAAAGTTTCACATTCATATTCTAAGAAATTATCTCAGAGACTAGAGACAGGAGGGGCACTACCCACTTCCCCTTCTCTCCAGCCCCTCAACCAGAGGGGAACCCCTTCATCGGAGGGGTGCTTTTGCAGCTCGGTAACCAGCTCCCACAGGGAGGGGGAGATGAGCAGCAAGGGTGACTGGTGGCTTAAGGGTCTAGGCACAAAGCACTGGTGGTGGGTGATGTGACCATTTCTGGGACACAGTTAGTACTCATTCATCTTTCCAGGATCTCAAGGATGATCCTCACACCGCTGCATTTCCCTTCTCATCCGGGGCTTCGTTCTTCCCAGAGTAGGACAGAACTGTTTCGACTGAATCATCATATGGTTTGAGGTAGGTCAGATATTTACCAGAAAGATATATCTTGACATATCCTGGAAGGTTGCATGGGAGACAAAGCAGATTCTTGCAATACTTATGATGAGACCCATCTTTGGGAACAGAGCAGAGACAGAGAGAGAGAGAGAGAACATGGGGGTGGAAATGAGACTTAGATGGTCTCATCCTTCCTTCTTTCTATGCAGGTTCATCCCCAAAGCAAAGTAATCCCTGGTGACTTGGGAGGAGAGCAGGAAGGGATGAGGAGCTAGTTCCAGAAACTGGAATTCAGAGAGAAAAGTAAGTAGCAGAGACCAGCAATCTGTCAAATGAAAACAGGAAGGGAGATAGGCCCTTGCCTCTGGTCACCCCTCCGTGATTCAGTTTAAGTCCAGAGGCTGTTGTGAAAGTAATAATGACCATGAAAACAATAACAGCTGCTAATGTAAACAGAAGAATGTGAGCATTGTTTCATTTAATACACACATTTAATACCTGCATCTTCAGGTACCAGGTACACACACACGCACACGTGCACACATACAAGGTAAGTGTGATCTTACTCTGTTTACTGATAAGGAACCTGGAATTTTACAAGGTTAAATAAATTGGCTGAGATTGTGTACTTAGGAAGTGGTGATATTATTATGTGAATCCAAGCTCTCTGGCTCCAAAGCTTCCCCTCCACCACTCCATTCTGTATTCTAGGCCTTTTGCCTCAGATTTTCTAAAAAACATTCACATCCCTACATGCACATTTAAAATATAAACCATTTTCATTACTGAACTCTCCAATTACATTTATCATTTAGCATGATGGCAGCAATGATAGAGACTGGGCTAATCTATGCACCCACCAACTATTTATTTTATAACAACATTTACTGAGATACGATTAATCTTCCATAAAATTTACCCTTTAAAATGTACCCTCTCAGTACTTTTTAGTGTATTCAAAGAGTTGTGCAGTTATCAGTCTTATTGAAGTTTAGAACATTTTCAGAAGCCCCATATCAATTAGCTCATTTACTATTCCCCTTCCCCCAGTGCCTGGCAACCACCAATCTACCTTCTGTCTCTATGGAGTTGCCTATTCTGGGTATGTCATATAAATGGAATCATATGATATATGGTCCTTTGTGACTAGCTTCCTTCACTTAACATAATGTTTTCAAAATTCATCAAAGTTGTAGCATGTGTCAGTTCTATTCTTTTCTGTGGCTGAATAATACTTCATTGTATGTGCATACTGTAATTTGTTCATCAGTTCATTTGCTGATGGACTTTTGGTTATCATGAATAATGATGCTATGAGAGTTTGTGTATAATTTTGGTGTGGGAATAAGTTTTCATTTTGGGGTACGTGGCTAGGAGTGGAGTCCCTGGGTCATAAGGTAATTCTATGTTTAACTTTGTGAGGACTCTCCAAACTCTTTTTCAAGGCAGTTACATCATTTTGCATTTCTGAAGCACTGTATGACAGGTCCAATTTCTCTATATCTTCACCAACACTTACTGTTTTTCTTTTTCTTTTTCTTTTCTTTTTTTTTGAGACGATGTCTCGCTCTGTCACCCAGGCTGGAGTGCAGTGGTGCGATCTCGGCTCACTTCAACCTCCACCTCCTGGGTTCAAGCAATTCTCCTGCCTCAGCTTCCTGTGGAGCTGGGATTACAGGCTCCTGCTACCACACCAGGCTAATTTCTGTATTTTTAGTAGAGACAGGGTTTTGCTATGTTGGCCAGGGTGGTCTCGAACTCCTGACCTCAGGCAATCTGCCTGCCTCAGCCTCGCAAAGTGCTGGGATTACAGGCTTTAGCCACCACGCCCAGCCCTGTTTTCCATTTTAAAAAAAATTATCATCATCTTACTGGGTGTGAGGAAGTATTCCATAGTAGTTTTGATTTGTATTTTCCTAATTGATAATATTATTAACTATCTTTTCATATATTACACTTACTGGTCATTTATATATCTTCTTTGGAGAAATGCTTATTTAAGTTATTTGCCCATTTTATTTATTCTATTTTTTTTGAGACAGGATCTGGTTCTATTACCCAGGCTGGAGTACAGTGCACAATTTTGGCTTGCTGCAACCTCTGCTTCTTGAGCTCAAGCCGTCTTCCCACCTCAGCCTCCCAAGTAGCTAGAACTACAGGCACACGCCACCATGCCCTCTAATTTTTGTATTTTTTTTGTAGAGATGATGTTTTGTCATGTTGCCCAGGCTGGTCTCGAATTCCTGGGATCAAGCAATCCATCCACTTTGGCCTCCCAAAGTGCTGGGATTACATGTGTGAGCCACTGCCTGGCCTTTAAAAGTGGCTCTTAACCTGGGCACAGTGGCTCATGCCTGTAATCTCAGCACTTTGGGAAGCTGAGGCAAGTGGATCACTTGAGCTCAGGAGTTTGAGACCAGCCTGGATGACATAGTGAAATCTTGTCTCTACAAAAATTAGCTAAGCATGGTGGTCCATGACTGTAATCCTAGCTACTAGGGAGGCTGAGGCACAAGAATGGCTTGAACCCTGGAGGTGGATGTTACAGTAAGCCAAGATCGCACACTGTAAACTCTCAGAGAGGGAAGAAATACAAATTGAAGCAAGTAAAATATGACCTATATGTAATGGCTCTTTATGTATTCCGGATACAAGTCCATTATCAGGTACACATTTTTCAAGTATTTTCTCCCATTCTGTGGGTTGTCTTTTCATTTTCTTCATAGTCTACTTTGAGGTGCAGATGCTTTTACTTTGGAGGAAGCCTAATTAATCACTTTTTGCTTGTTTGTGCCTTTGATGTCATATATAAGAAACCATTTCTTAACCCAAAGTCCAAAAGATTTTCTTCTCTGTGTTCTTCCAAGAGTTTTATTGTTTCAGCTTTTAAAATTTAGGCATCTTATCATTTTGAGCTAATTTCTATATATGGTGTGAGGTAGAGGTCTGGCTTTACTCTTTTGAATATGGAAATCCAGTTGTCTCAGCATCATTTGTTGAAAATCTGCCAGTTATTTTTAAATCACAGTACCATGTTTATTATTTTATAAATAATATAATAATCCACCATGTGTGGATGTAGCAAGAAGTTACCATCCATGTAGCAGACACACCCGTCACAGGACACTGAATTTCCTGGTGCCTTGATCTTGGACTTTCCAGCCACCAGAACTGTGAGAAATAATTTTCTATTTTTTACAAATTACCCAGTCTATGATATTCTTGTTGTAGCAGCCTGAATGAACCAAGACACCACTGTATTCACAATAATGAGGACAGTGCTAGGTATATATTATATGCTGAATAAATATCTGTTTACTAACTAAACTCTTAAATTATATGATGGTATCAACATATGCATTTAAATTTCAAACAAATTAGAGCATCTACGGTAAGTCCCAGGTGCCAATTAGGTCTCTAGAATTATGACTCCTTATCACTGATGTCTCACAAGGCAGCTAGCAGAGGTTAGAAGACTCTGTATCTTCAGGTACCAGGATTTCCTCATATAGGACCACGCACCCAATCCTTTGCTAGCTGTCACCATCTATTACTTCTCAAAAACAGCAACAAAGATATTTCCCAATATGTTTAGAAAGCAAAAAGGATGGGGGTAGGGATTCAAGGAGAGAGAGGGGATAGAAAAAATATATAGGTATGTGTGGTTTTGAGGTTCTCAACCAGGGGTAATAATTTTGTGATTATTCTAGTGGTACTATCCCTAAAACATTGTGGTAGTGAATCCCTTTCTCCCCTCTTGTTTAAGAAAAAGGCCCCAATGGCTTATCTTATCCCAGAAGGAAAAACTCTGTGTGCAATTCCCAGTCCAGGAAATTCCTAATACCTTGGAAGTGGCCAAAGCCGTGAGTCAGTGGGTCTCTATTCTCTTTTTCCTTGGTTAAGTCTTGTCTTCAGCAAAGCCCCACTCCAGCTGTGAGGCTCCCCCTCCACCTACCCCACGCCTTGAGAAGCCTCATGGAGCCTGTGGGTGGCAGTTCTTCCTACGCTGGTGGCATGCTGAGCTTCTGCCAAGGTTGAAGGAAGCCACTTCAAAAGGCACCACTGCTGCCACTGATAAATGGAATCAGGACGGCCCTGCTTCAGCACAAACTGTTTCTAAGCACTTTTCACCAGGGCCCATTCTTGAGGGTACAGAGTGGATTTGGGTAATGACTGGGGGCCTCTCATCCAGGCAGTCAAGTACAAACTCATCCCTCAGTGTTAGAAATGTTGGGGACCTGAGGGGTTCTGTTTGAAAACAGGGAAAATAGGGTTTCTTCCATGGCCTGCCTAAGTGTTCCCTCTAATTCCTAGTTGCTAAGTAAGGTTGGAACACTTTTCAGTTTACTAGTAGAAGATAATTTATAATTTCTGATGCATTAGGCATAGACTAACTGAAGTTAAATTTATACTTTTCTTCCATCATTTCCAAATGAATTCAATTGCTATGATTCCATTGTTTAGGAAAACAAATAAAAATAGATACTTGTAGCAAAGGACTGTTTCATTTTTATAAGGGCAGCATGATATGAGGAGGCACTGAAATGGGGCTCCCAAACCTGGATAATAGTATTGTTTGAACTTGCAAAAGCCGTTTTTCCTCTTTGGGCCTCAGTTTCAACATTTACAATGACAGCTGGGTGGACAAGAAGGGGATGATTCAAACAGTCACTGTGATCCAATATACAAAGAAGGATACTTCATAGCAGATGTGCTGAAAAGAAATTATGCCTTCAGGAAGAAGCACATTGTGATCAGGGAGAGCTACAGCGATTGGTGATTTGCTTTTTAAATTTTCCAAGTTGAGTTATGGATGCAAAAGAGTTTGCATTTCATTTTTCTTAATGCCTTTTTGTGTTTTAGTGTTTTTGTAATAAAGATACAAAGATGGGCCAGGCACAGTGGCTCATGCCTGTAATCCCAGCACTTTGGGAGGCCGAGGCAGGTGGATCACCTGAGGTCAGGAGTTCATGACCAACCTGGCCAACATGGTGAAACCCCTTCTCTATTAAAAATGCAAAAAATTAGCCGGGCGTGGTGGCACCTGCCTGTAATCCCAGCTACTCAGGAGGCTGAGGCAGGAGAGTCGCTTGAACCCTGGAGGCGGAGGTTGCAGTGAGCTGAGATCAGGCCATTGCACTCCAGCCTGGGTAACAAGAGCAAAATTTCATCTCAAAAAAAAAAAAAAAAAAAGAAAGAAAGGAAGAAAGGAAGAAAGAAAGAAAGAAAGAAAGAAAGAAAGAGAGAGAGAAAAAAGAAAGAAACAAGGACGCAAGACTGTTATTGTAGTATTGTAGCATAGTTTTGTTTTGATCTCATGTTACATACAGGTAGTATGTGGTAATGGAAAGAAACTGAGATTTCAGACCTAGGCTCCAATCCCAAAGTTGTTGAACCCTGCATTAAGTCCTGTCAACTATAAAAATAAAATAATAATATGTACTTCCTAAGATTTCTCTGCTGATTAGAGATGAAGATATAAAAGTACTTTATGTAAAAGTATCTTGCACGTAGTAGGTATTCAAGAAATGCAGACTCTCTTTATCTCTGTGTTCATGCTTGTTCACATTTGCCGAATGATACTCAACGATCCTGGGGCACCTGGAAGAAGGAGGCTTGGCCACATCGTGTTGATCTTGGCTAGCTGGTGTTTCTGCTGTTGATATTGATCTTTCTTCTGGACAACAGTTAACCTTAACTGTGCCTCTGAATGATAGGAGCATTGTGAAAACCAGTTCCTCAAGGTGGTCTGAGAAATGGTGGCAGCCACATCTAAATCATTGTAAAAGCCCAGTTTTTAAAATGCAAATAAATGTTCATGGGAAAAGTGGGAGAGGAAGCCATCAGCGGATGGAACTGAGTCAGCAGAGGGCGTCTAAGCCAACTTAGTGACAAGATTCCCTCCTGGTACTTGAACACAAAAAGGTAGCATAGAAGAGCGGGTCAGAGCATCAACTCTAAAGCCAGACTCTCCAGCCCAGTTTTGAACTTTGAATTTTCATTTGCTGACTCTGTGAGCTGGAGGAAGTTATTTAACCCGTCTTCACCTCAGTATCTTCACTTGAATAATGGTGTCAGTAATCATGCCCAAACTTAAAGGGTTGTTATGCCAATTCCGTGTGTCAATATATGTGTTTTTTGAGGTCACCCAGGCTGGAGTGCAGTGGTGCAATCTCAGCTCACTGCAACCTCCGCCTCCCTGGTTCAAGCAATTCTCCTGCCTCAGCCTGCTGAGTAGCTGGGATTACAGACATGCGTTACCATACCTGGCTAATTTTTGTATTTTTAGTAGAGATGGGGTTTTGCCCTGTTAGCCAGGCTGGCCTTAAACTCCTGGTCTCAAGTGATCCACAAGCCTCAGCCTCCCTAAGTGCTGAGATTACAGGTGTGAGCCTCTGTGCCTGGTCTCTATGTGTCAACATTTTTAAAATGCTTAGAGCAGTACTTGGGATGTGGTAAACAGTATGTACGTATTTGTTAATAAAACAGGTTGCCAGGTGATAAAATCTCTGTTTAAAAATTTACACACTTCAGGAGAGACTTCAGATTAGTACTCACAGGCTTGGGTCAACTTTTCTCTTATTAATTATTAATAATGAACTCAGGTATCGCTTGGGGCCTCTCTTCACATAGGGATTTTGGTGACTTCGGCTTAATGCTCCAGAGTGCTAAAATTAGGGTAAGTGTAGAGCCTTCTCTATGACTTTTGAATATGTCTGTTATTGTAACAGGACTGGAAATTGAGCCTTAAGCTGCTCTTTCATGCAAAAAGAAGTGTGAAAGTAAATGTTTCAGTGTAGGTTGGTGGCTGTTCTGTAAACAAGAACCTGGCTATCATTCAAATCTACCTCATGGCTTCCATGCCCAAAGTCACTGCCTACTCCCAGATGGCTGCTGGACTTTCAGCCATCACATTGCAGTTATAGGCCAGAATAGAATAAAGATTTTTAAAATGGAAGGAAAAAAAAAGCCCATATTGACTTTTTTTTTTAAGGAGCCTTTGGCAGAAATTTAGAAATTTTAGAAAATAATTCTGCCTCTATCCCTTTGACCAGAATTTGATTACATGGCCTCACCTACCTACAAGAGAGAATTGTAAGTAGCCTTTTAGATGAACACACTTTCAAGAGATAGATACTGGGAGGTAACTAACATACTAGCCATATGGTTCATTCGTCATTGCTTGCAAGTAAGTTTAGACCCACATATAAACCTAGATGTACACCAAGTCTCTCACCAGCGTTCTGAAGAAATCCATCCCACAGTATTTGTATAGCCTTAGTGAATACTACCATGGGGTCAGAAGCATGAGAATCAGAAGTGAGTTATTTGGCTATTTGAGCTTATATCACTGTCCCCAACAATATGTATATTCTGTGAGCCTCCCCATCCTTCCAAAAACGAATTTTACAAACCTTCCTTATCCTTCAAGAAATTGACTTTATCAAGCCAGAGCTTCTAACCTATGACTTTTCTCCACTGTACACAGATCTCTGGAAGATACTATCTAGCCCCTGCCATTTCCCCTGAGCCATTTGGGGGACTCAAGTGTAAATCGTGAGAAAGCTGGCTAATAACCAATGGATAGCAAGCATTCATAAAGTGCTCACTATGTGTCAGGCGCTTGTTACTTAACTTTAATCTTTATCAAGGAAGTTGCTGTCCCATTATTACCAATCAGAAAATTCAGGCTTAAGACACTATAGTAAACAGCACAATTTCATTTAAACAGTGCTTTACATTTTAGTGTGAGTCATTCATTCACAGGCTTGGGTCAACTTTTCCACTATTAATTATTAAAAATGGGCATGCATTCATTCAGTTCTATGTTCTTTCATTAAATGTTTTGTTATATTTTTATAATAGCTCAATGAAAGCATAAATGACAAGTTGGGGTCTCAATTAGGGTCAAATAGTCAAATAAATTCTGTGCTTTATGTAATTTTCTATCTACAGTTCTTTTCTCCTCCAGAAGAGATAAGCTTACTTTCTTCAACTCTCTCACCAACTGCAATCATTTCCAGATTCCTTCTCCTCTAGGCACATTCTAATTTGGCAATGACATTCTTGAAATTCAGCATTCAGACTTGAATCTAATTCCTAGAAATGGTCAGTCTAACAAAAACAAAATGAAACACAAACCCTAATTGGTAAGACTCTTTAGCATAGGTAGTTAGATCAAAGAGAAAAACTACTCTAATTAAAACAATATATTTGTATTACTAGCACCAAGTGCTAAGTCTAGCATAAAATGAGTATTGAGTTTTTAAAAGAACTCAGGTTGCACACTTTAGAGATGATTATATTTGGTGGAATCACAGAGCCGTCTACAGACGTCTGAAGGGTTGCCATGTGGAACTGAAATTAGAATTACCTCTACTATTTGTACTAAACTTCTACCACTAATAATAGCTATTATTTATGGAAAACTTTCCAATTATCAGCTACTTTGCTAACTATATGACTCGGAATATCTGTTATTTATTCCATATAACAATTTGATTATTTAGAATTATTGTGCCTATAAAATACAAAAGCCAGCTGAGCTTTGAAGACGTCAACAACCTACTTAGGAACTCTCAGAGAGTAAGTAGCAATAATGAGAATAAAATTCATGGCTCCTCTGACAAAATCCATAGCAGTGAAATTACTGAATTTTGGATCATTCTCAATTCTTCTCAGGGCCTCAGATTCTCACTTGTAAAATAACAGGTTGAGTCTTAGGGTGTATATAAGCAGTAGCATGCTGGAGCTGGTTCTGAGAGCCAATGGTCATAATTTTGTGAGCTGGTTTTGAGCATAGCCATCACTGACAATGAAATTATTAAAATTTCAAATTAAACATATTACATTAAAATTCAAAGATAATAAATACTCAAAATCGTGATTTACTAATTATTTTACCTCATTTAATTATTATCTGTGCTTTTGAGACTATTTATATCTATTGTATCTGTGTGATATCAATGAAGAACGTGTTGCTGCACTTTTCTTCCCAGCTCTAATTCAATGAAGTCATGTTGGTAGCTTGAAATCTGCCAGGTAAGAGTATTTACATCATGGAAATCAGCAAATTCTACAAATCAGGTTTTGGGTTATTGTTTTGTTGATTGTATTGACTTATGACAGTGATGAAAAAATATTAATAATGCAAGTTAAAGTGTGTCATACTGACAGTCATTAAATATGAGTAGCACCCAAAAAATGAGAACATATTATTCTAGTGTTTAAAAACTACTACCTAATTAAGAGAATAAGACATTCAATGTCATTGTGAATGAGAGAAGTTCCAACATATGTCTTTGTTGTTTCACTTTTGTTGCACCCATTAACATAAATGAAAATGTCCAGTAACATTCATTTGTCAATTGAAGCTATAGGTTATCTATAATTAAAAGAGTTCAGTAAAAGTCATCAAAAAAATTTAGTGAGAGTCAATTGGCCTTATGAAATTTATAATAAAGAATATTGAAATTTATAATAAAGAATATTATCTCTTTTATTATTTGCTAATTTGTGCTGAACATCCTTTATAGTGATAAAATTAAACATATATATTTAAATATAAATGTAAATATATATAACATGTATACACCCACACACACACACGCGTGCACACAGAGCACTGTTTTGAGAGTTGGTTGTTAAACGTCCACCAGCACACCACTCTCTGTACAATCTTTCTCATCTTCAATTGTTCAGTGGTCTAACTAGGGCCACTAGGTGGAGACCACAGGAAAACAAACACTATGAAGAACTTGTCCCATAGTTGGAAATGTGTAGAGGTGGAATGGGCTGCTGAGGAAGATCTGCATCATTTTGCTGATGATAAAGTCACTTGATGGGGCGAGAAGGACGCAGATGATGTTGAGGATTCTTCCTTCCCAATCAGAAATTTTCAGAAGCCTCAGAGGCAGGCTATCAGTGTGAGAGGTGGGAAGAGTGCACCGACCAGGCAGTAGCCAGTGGTTTGTGAGACTTACAAGTTATGAACTTATTAAGAGTGTTTTGTACTTGTGGCTATCTTTTCATAAATTGAAACTTTCTCAGTGACCAGAGTCTGAATTTTATGCCTTGAGTCCATTTCCTCCACTTCTGTGATCACTTCCACAATTGCAGTGCATTTAGGTGTTTCTATATGAGCCTGTGATGTGAGAATCTTCTGGGGCTGAGGCGCGTGTCTAACCATAAATGAAAGAGTTGCTTGAGGAATTGCATTTTTCTGATTCTGATCTGAGTGTATTTTGAGGGAAATCAGTACAAATGTAATTCGTTCTCCATTTTCAGTTCCTCAAGCTCTAGAACTATGCTGAGATTGTAAGAAAACCTCTCAATACATTCTCTCACATCCACAGCCCCTCTTCACTGTCTCATTGATAAAAACAGGGTCGTTTTCCCTTCATCAATAGATAACATCCTGACGTGTTATCTGTGGATTACAGGGTTTAACTATAGTGGATTCCTCAGAAATTCAGGACTGAATTCTACCAGCAAGTCAAATCAACTGGTAAATCAACTGAAGTCAAAAGCAAATTAGTAACTCTGTCTTTTTATGAACCTGACATTGATACTGGTTAGCGTCAGTGAAAAGCCAAGTATGTAGAGTTTAGATGTAAGGATACTAATTTTGATTGAGAATCCACTTTGTTTAAGAATTCTACTAAACACATAACACACACCATCTGTTTAAATCTTCCCCATTCTGTAAGAGAAACTGAGGCTAAGCGGTTAAGATAGATTGCCCAATGCCAAACACATTGTAAATGACAGAACTATGATTTGAACCCCCAATTCCAAATACCACTGTTTTTCAAATGAATCCTGTGGCTTCTGTATAAAGCTTCAATTTAAAAAATGAACTAATGTTTCACAGTCACCTGTTGGAGTAGTTTATTATAATGACCAAGAAAGGGGAAAAGGGCTATTTGAAAAATAACATGGAGATTGCTTTGGTTGTTCTTGACTGACTCAAAGACAAAAAAAGGAACCAAAAATGGAAGAAAAAAAAATACCCATCCTGGGCCTGAGCCCTTACACCCATATGACCCAGGTGCATACCATACATTCAACCGTCAGGAAACACTCCACTTCCCTGCTCACTGGCTTTCTCTATCGCAGCCCACGCTGTCTCCTTGGACATGATGACCGAGTTCAGCGTTCTTCTTTCAACATCCGTGTTCTCTGAGTAGAAAGCTTCCCCGTACTCTCTGGTTCTTCTCACTCTTGTCTCCAGAGAACCTTTTCTATAAACTCTGGACCTTAAAAGCCTAATGCTGGCCCCGGTGGCTCCAGGGAGGGGCATTACGTCAGTAACTGCAATGTGATTTTCTTTATTTGTTTCAACCCATTGCCTCTAAAGTTTTGTCAATATCACTGAGGATGTGACATGGATGCTTTGCCAAGATTCACATTAATTACAACCTCATATTGGCTCCAGAAGAACCTGAGGAAGTATCAGGCTTAAAACCGTTCATCGGCATGTGGCAGCTCTCCATAGCCCTTATAACTCTCTTATTTATAGCTGCCTGCTGCATTTTCTCAAAGTAACATTAGCCTTTAACATGTTGCAAAGTGATATATGTGAACCAATTATTAACTGAAGTATCTGGAACAATAGAAACTAAAAAAAAAAAAATGTGTTGTCTAAGGTTGAGAAATAAGATCTCATAACTGCTGAAATGACTTTACACACACACCCAAACACATACACACTCACACACATTTCATGGGAATTCAGTACAGTAATGGAATAAACATGTTTTGATCTAATTAATAGTCTCAGAAATAACTCTGTATACATTATTCTAGCATAAACTATAAACCATTCTAAATCTGCATTTTGGCAATACTCCATATGCATAACTCCTTCTGCTAGGTTTCAGATACTTTCTTATGAGAATTAAGAAACCGGTGAATATCTTTAAGAAGGAGAGTGACAGCATTTTGGTTTATTCTTTAAGTAGTTATAAATGATGGGGATAGCATAGTTGTGAGTAATACTCAGAAAGCACGTACATACAGAGCTTCAAAAACTGATGACTGTTTGAAAGTCAAATGGTGAGTTTTACTAAAGATATTTTTAAAAAGTATTTTAGAGACAAGAAAGGAAGAAGGAAGGAAGGGAGGGAGAGAGTGACGGAGGAGGGAAGGAAAGAAGGAAAGGAGGGAGGGAGAGAGGAAGGGAGGGAGGGAGGGAAAAACTCTTAAAGCAGTCATACTTTGTTCTTTCTTTCCCTGTGGATTTTAAATAAAGGTACATTTTAGCATGTAAACCAAGACTCTGCACCAAGACCAACTCTCAGTTTATGTTCTTTTTTGAAACAACTTATATTTCTTCCTTTTAATTACTGCAGCAATGGCTTAGAATAATGTTTCTCTGAACTCACAGGCTGATCTTCATTTCCCACTGCATTGCTGGGCATTTTCTTATCAGCAATTGTTGTTCTACTATTCCTCTGGAGTCACTGACCCCATTCACCTCCAACCTTCCTGCACCCCTCCCTGCCTTCTTGCCACAGTGTGACCACCATCCACCCTTGTGAAAGGTAGAAACAGTGGCCTCTGTGGGCAAAAGCAGCACTGAGCCAGCAGATCCAGTCCTAACTCATCCCTTTTCCTGGAGCCCTTCTGCTGAAATCTACCAGCACACTCATGCATGGAGGCCCTGGCCACTGTCTCTGGGCTTGTAACCTTCTCATTTTCCAGTTCCGCCCCTGCCAGGTATGGAAATATTCTAATTTTTCTCTGTTCTCCAAATTCCAACCACAGGGTATGTAGACTAACATCCATACATCAATCTTCTATGGAATAGAAATGGAGACATGCTTGCTTCAGGTAATGCTGAAATTAAAGTGCCATTCTACATTTCGTAGGTAAAGTCAAAATGAGACAACATTCTTTCATTCATAAGTTCATTCAATGAGCTGAGCAGGCTAGATGTATTATATAAAATATAAGACAAACATTGTCTCTGGGGATACAAAGATAGGCAATGTTCCTGCTGCTCTGTTTTCTGGTGTTGGAATGGCAGACTGTAAAACGGGTAAACAAAATCATGCAATAATAATAGATGATAAAGGTTGGTAGGAGGGAGATATTCAGGATGCAGTGTTTGGAAATAAGGGAAAAGTATGGACTTGTTTTAAATAGGGTCATAAGAAATCTCTCTGAAGAAGTGATATTTAAGATCAAAGTGACAAGAAAGTAGCCACGGCATACAAAATTAGATGAGTAAAATGCTATATAAATGATAGATAAAACCTAAATTAATGAGGCAGGATATTTCCCTGACCCCTTCATGGATGGGAACAGAAATGCATGGATGCTGGAAATAGCTAGTTGCTTTGGTGCTGGCTGGGGCAGACTCCACTCGCTTAGTCCTGCCATGTTCCACCCCTTGCGGGAGGGGGAGTATAGGTGAGTGGATTCAGGGTTCAGGGCAAGCAAAACTCCATGCAGGCCCTGCAGCAGCTCTGGGGGGATGCCCATGCCCCTTGAAGCCCCAGAAGGAGTGTTACAGTGCCCTTTTAGGTTTGCCGTTCGTGAACAGCTGAAGTGTTAACAGCTCAGTGGAAGGTCAGTGTGACAGCCTTTGCACCTGCACTCATGACATCTGAGCTCTTGTCTGGTGTCCATGAAGAATGAGGTCATGTGAATGAATTGAAGATGGTGAATGCAGGGGATTTTATTGCCAATGAAAGTGGTTTTCAGTGGGAGCTGGAAAGGGTCCAGAGCGGGAAGATAATCTGCCCCTGGAGTCTAGCCATCCCTGACTGGATGTCAAGCTGTCCCTCTGAAGTCAAGCCACTTCTCTCTGATGCCTAGCTGTTTCTCCTCTCTCTGCTGGCTGAGCTCAGGGTTTTTATGGGCACGGTATGGGGGTGGGGAGGGCCACAGCTGGTTTTGGAAAAGGCAACACTTGAGTGGGGAAACAGGGATGTCATTTCTAACTTTGGGCAGCAGTATTAGACTTTTTGGCTTGAGGGTGGGGACCTTGCCAGGCACTTACCCTTTTCTGCCCAGAATTTCCCTGCCTCCTGCCCCTATCATTAATATTGGCCAAGAATAAAGGTAAAACTTTTAGCTGTTCTTTTAATATTTCTACAGGAAGCCAGTGAGGAGGTTACAAAATATTGGGGTTTTTACCTTGCCATGTGTGGGAAGGACCTTTCATTATTAAGAAACACAAGTTCTTTTTGTATATAAAGGCACAAATAGGCCTACCAGAGAGACACTGAACCTTCTGGTGGCAAACACTTTCTATAAAGGGTGAGACTGTAAATATTTTAGGCTTTGTGTGCCATATGATTTCTGTTGCAGCTACTCAATTCATAAAAGCAGCCACAGAAAATATATAAATATATAAAAATATATGTGTCTATTTCCCAATCCTATGTTATGTATGGATGTAAAATATAAATTTTCATGTGTCAGAATATTATTTTTTGATATTTTCACAGTCATTAGAAAACATAAACACTATTTTTAGCTTGAGGGCTTTGCAAAAACAGGTAGTGGATTATACTCAATCTGCAGGAAATAATTCAGAGACTTTTGCTCTATATCAAGTGGTTAAAAGTGTGAACACTTAAGCCAAGTTTCTGAGTTTGTTTCCAAATACTTCCATTTTCCAGTGGTCCACTTACATGTCCAGGTCAAAGAAAATTTGCTTTGATTCTACTTTGCTCTCTTTCTTATGTTTCTATTCTTCTTTTCTTAGCCAAACTTCTCAACAAATTGTCTATACCTCTATGACTTTAACAACATTTCCAGTTCTTGATGTTCTTCCAGAACCATGATCCCCACCATCCACATCAAGAAGTGGTATTGATGTTCCTTTTTCTTGAAACCCAGCAGGCCTTTGTGAATCCTTCAACTAATAGAGTGCCACAGAAGGGATGCTATGAGACTTCTATGCTAGATCATAAAGGCAATACAGTTTCTTCTTCCTTCTTTTAGGACACGTACCTGTGGACCCTGGAGCTGCCACGTTAGAAGTATATAATGCCTATATATATTTTAAGAGGCTTTCATTAGACTTCACCACAGTAGATCTGGCCATAGGCAATGGAGGAAAAGTGTCCACATGCATTGTGTGACTGGAGTGGGAGGTATTTGGGATGGAGAGTTGGGATCTTAGGCTGGAGATGTGTACAGAAGCCACTTCATGGAGGGCCTTGATCATAGGTTAAGGGTCTTAGACTGGATCTTAGAGCAAAGTGTGGCAATTGGAGAGTTTTATGCTTAGCAGTGAAATGGACAGATTTCTGTTTTATGGGGATCACTGTGGTTGCCAGATTAGAAGGAAATAATAATGGGTTTGAGAGACCGGGCTAAAAGTCCTCCATCTAGTCTCAATGATGGGGACCTAAGAGGCAGAGTGATACTGGGTATGGATCAGGGAATAGAATCCAGAGAGATCCCAGAAGCCTCCTGGGGAGGAGAGCACTGCCTGTCTAGCTAATAATATCAAACAGAAACAAAAAAGAGCTGATATTTTAGTAACTTCTACCACTGTCTTGTTAATAGAATAGATTCCTGTCTAACCCTGCTTTCTGTTTCATGATTTTTACGTTTTTTTCCCTGTCGATATGCAGTACAGTTCCCATGTAGTTCATCAACTTTCTCTTAGGCAGACCCTGGGGAACCGTTCCTTGAAAGCGAGATGCCACAGATAAACGCACAGCTGGCCTGATACGGGTGAAAAGGGCTCCTCTGTGCTTGTGCTCCCCACTGGGAAACACCTGCCTCTGCAGGCCACAGACCCAGTCCCCAGAAAATACCATGGGAACCCCATCTCTGAGCATCCCCTGAGCTGTTATCTCAAAGTGATCAGTGTGTTCTGGGTTTTTAACCTGGGAGATTAAATCTTTACATGCTTGAGTGGAAAAAGCTCGTCCTTGTAATTTTTCACCTGTATAATTTCCCAGCTGCCTTAGTTTAACCTGTTGTATTTATGGCCCAACTGCAATTTAGGAGAATACTTAGAAAATGCCACTTTCAAAGGACAGCTCTGTTAAATTGCCACTAAGAACAGCTTTCTGAGTGAGTGTAGTGAACTGTGGTAAAACTGATCATCTCAGTCAATTAGATTTTTAGGCCAGGCACTTTTTACTGTTTTGAAAGAGAGAAAGAAAGAATTTCAAAGCTAAAATCAATCAATTAGAGTCTAAATGTAGATCAAGGAAGAAGAACACAAAAAGCGTATTTATACTTTCTTTCTGTAGAGATGAACCTGGTAGAGGTCATTTGAGTTCTATTTTGCATTAAATAGAAGTTACCATTTTGAAAACCAGACCTAAAAGGACCCTGGGGATAGAAGTTAGGGTCAAAGAATTAAAGGCTGAGATGGAAGAGTAGACATGCCTCAGCTAGGACAGAAAGGGGCTGTGAAGTGAGCACCTAAGCATGTCCAGCCAGGAAGGTTTTGTTCATAAAGACTTTACTGACCTTCGATTCAGAAAGTTCTATATAATTAAAATGCAGCAGGAGACCATGAGTTCAGAAAAAAAGATTTTGATTATTTTGTGATTTTCCATTTCGTGTGTCCAACCTAAGACAGGATTACAATATTCACAGATTCTGAACTGTCAAAGAAATTGTGTTCTCTTCCTAGACAACTGAAAAATCAAAACATGATTATAGTAAAGTAAGATTAAAGAACACCAACAGCATCTTAATATTCTCACAATATGTACTTTGCAATTTTCAAATTCAAAAACCTTTCAAAATAATTTCTCACATTAAATAAAAAGTTCCTAGAGAGAGTAAAAAGAGGATGTTGGCCAGAACTGAGTTTGGTCCATCCAAAGGTACTAACTATGATGGGATTTTTAACTACACAGGAGCATTCTGCCTCAGACCCCACCTGTGAGGTTTGAAAAAATTATTTAAATGGCACGTTTTTCAGGAAGCCATCTCAAAGTCATCTGTGACCAGTTCAGACAGTTACAATTACATACCCTTCTGGCCTTCTCTAGCAGTTGTCTGCACTGTTCACTTAATACTTTAAACACCAATTCTTCCTGCATGGTCTAGCAGAAGCAGCACCAGATTTCAACTAGTAGTTCCAAATCTGTTCCTCGTATTGCCACTTGTAGCCGAGCATACTTAGGTAAGCCTATCAACCAGAAGAACATCAGAAAAGCAGCCTACGGTGGGGAGACAGAGGTGATTTGATATAAAGGTATGGTGAGAATTGTTAAGCAAGCAGGAGATGGTGAGGCAACCAAAGAGCAGCAACAGGAGGAAGCCGCTCCCCAAAGAGGGATTGGAGGGATGCAGGGAGAAAGTGATGTACTGGAGCCCAGAAGCTGAAGCTCTCAGGCAGGAACTAAATGATGGTGGGGCTACCATATGGGAGCCTGAACCAAAGAGGGAGGAACTCTGTGGAAAGGATTTGAAACTACCTTCAGAGGAGATGGCAGCCACTGTCAGAGATCATGCCTGGAGCAGAGCAAGAGGGGAGAAATACTTGGCTTCTCCCCTCTTCCAGCTTTCCATTTTTTCACCAGTGCCACCCAATGGCCAAGCCTACCCAGAAGCCAACTGATTCGTCCCCAGTGCTACAGAGTAGCGGGTACAGAGGGTGGTGGTAGCAGCAATGTGCAAGTCACTGGCACAATGTCATTTCCTTGCTGAACAATTGTGCCTTCCTCTATCAGATTTTAAAGGGATGCTGTTATAACCCACTTCTTGTGAATATCATATGAGAGTATTTTAATTTGTGGATAGGAGTAAAAGCTGAAACTTTTTGAGGACACATTGGAAAAAAAAATGTTTTAAGGACTTAAAAATGTTAGATAATGGATATTCCACTTCTAGGAAAACAGAAAGTCATAAATATGCATACAGATTTAGGTACCAAAATGTGTATATCTTGGTGTTTATAATACTGAAAGTTGGAAACAGCCTAAAATAGATGTGATATATCTGGAGATTACTTTTTTAGAACAGATAATTTCTGCCTTCAAGGATATCGTGCTCATTCAAGGCAACACGCACTAAAGATCGTAAAAATAGGATGAAGTGCTATGGAGATGCAAGGGTGAGAGAGGACAGCGAGTATCTGCCATTTTTAGGCTTCAAGATGTGTGATATACAGTGTGTGCATTAGAAAGAATATAGAAATGCTTGGGGGAAATTTTGATATTTATATCCATATAAGAAAATTCTTCCAGATGAAAGAAGATGACAAATTAGTGTGTTTTCAAATGTTCCAAGTTCACTTAAAAGAGAAACCCTGGGATTGAGAGGTTAGATGCCTAGGTAGATAGGCAAGAGGTAAGCGAGAGATAAGCAAGCACGAGCATAATTAGAATCCGAGTGACCTGTGAGTTCATTCCAGTCCTGGTTCTGATTCTGACAGTGACCTCATTCAGCCCTCTGCTCCAGTTTTCTCTTGTGAATAATGAAAAACAGAGACAGCCACATACCCCATTGCCAAGGGCTTTGCAAATGAATGAACAGCCTCTCCCAGGATCTGAGGCCTTACGGGTAACTCACTCCCTAGCCTGGCTGACCTATGTTCTTTGTGTTCACCCTGCTAACAACCTACAGCATAGCAGGTCTCAGTCTCATTAGAATCACGCTTCAAACGTGCCCTAAAAATTAAAGTTAGATGCTTAAATTTACATTTAAGACCCTGCTTTGTCTACTCCAAAGTACCCTACAAGCTTTATCTTCCATAGTCCAACATGCATTGTCCTTGGAATGGGTCAGAGCAAATTCTGAATTCCACCTTCACTGCTTTCTAGCTGTTTGAGCTTTTGCAAGTATCTTCATCTCCCTGATTAAGTAAAACAAATAACATAGGAGACGGGGGGCTTAGCACAGGTTTTAGGTCATTGTAGGTGTTTCACAAATGTTAGTGTTCTTTGCCTTGCTTATTTTTCAATATGCCTCAGCCAAAAGTACTGTTTACTTTCCCTACAAAGTATCTCATGTATTCAGTGCTTCATGCCTTTGTTCATGCTATTCTGTTCAATGGGTGTGTCCATTTCTGTCCTTCTTCATGTGCCATTCAGCTGTGGCTTTCTCCATGAAGACTTAGGTGGTTAATCAAAATAGAAGAGAGATTTAAAAATTCAATAGCACTTTTTTTTTAACCTGACAAAGGCACCAAATCTTTTCCACTTTGAGCTATATATTTTAAATTTTGTTTTTCTAGCCTCCATTCTCAATGTCCTAGCTATCTCTCTAACCCTAGATTCAAACCAAATGCTAACAAAGAAAGAGAATAGATGTAGCAATTAAAAAGACATACCTGGGTTTGGATCCCAGCGCACAGTACATGTTTGAGACATTTTTGCTACATGCTATTGAAGAGAATGTTTCCTTTTCAGAAATTTCAAATTATTGCCTGGATTGAAAGAAATGCCCTAGGCAAAGAAAGAACTATCCCAATACCAGCCCCCAGCTGGAATGTTTTCTAGTCTATTCCCTTTTTCTTGCTTAGCAAGCACTGAGCTTCCTGCTTCTGGTTTGGACCTGAAGTGGAAGTTCGCAAATACCAACAGGAAGGTAATATTTGTGGTCTTCCTCCCTCACTGAAACCTGAAGCACTGGAATTTTATGTGGGTGTCATTTTCTCAAGAGATTTCCAGCTGCAATTCCCAGAGCAGAGGTAAGCCACTGGTTGCTATTGGATCCACAACCATTCTCCCTCTTTTTTATTTTTCTAAGATTCCAATATTATTTTGCCAAGTATGGGTTCAATAATGAAAAAGAAGTCCTATAGGGAGTACTGGGATTTTTAAACATAGGATACAATCTCATTGATTGGAGTTGCATTAGATTTGTACATACAGGCAAGAGAAGAAACAAGATTCATCCATATATCCATTTACTGATTTACAAATATTGAGTACTCACAATATGACTAGCACTGTTTTCAAAGCAAGGTCTCTTCTAAACAGAAACGCTGATTGAGTGCTAACCATACACTACTTGGTGCTTTTGCATATGTGATTTTCATCACTTTTCATAGCAATCTCAAGAGGGTAGGATTGCATTGTTATACAGATTATGAGACTTACAGTTAATAAAACAAGTTTTGAGTGATTTTGCAATTACATAAGAAACATGGTTAATATATATCAGAACAAAGATTCAACTCATAATTTGAATATTTTACTACTGATGGACATATGGATGGCTTACAATTTGTAGCGATTTAAAAAAGTGCTGTTATGATAATTCTTGCTTTTGTCTTTTTTTTTTTTTTTGTATAAAATCGACATTTCTATTTGATACCTAGGAGTAGAATTGCTGGGTCATAGAATATGCACAAGTGAAGCTGGAGTACTAATAACCAGTTGATATAATTTTACCCTACATCTTTTTTTGTAACTTGAATTACTGTGGCAAGCTCTGTTTCCCAAAGATGACCATAACAATATCCCCAATATCTTTTTAACATATTGCAACCTTAACAGTTCCTCCAGCATGTATTGTAGTCTAGGTCCCTTGTCCTTGAACCTGAGTGGGCCTTCATGACTTCCTAGATGAGGGCTGCTCAACAGAACATTCTGATATGATAGAAATGTTCTGTCTGTATTGTCTAATACAGTAGCTACTAGCCCCATTGGGCATTGAAATGTGGCTAGGATGACTATATAACTGAACTTTAATTTTACTTAATTTCAATTAATTTAAATTTAAATAGCCATTTCATAGTGGCTATTGTATTGGATAATGCTAGCCCAGACTAATAGAATTAGTAGAATTGATGATATGTAATTTCAGAAACTAGATCATTAAAATGCCGTACACTCTGCCTTGTTCTTTTGGAACACAGCTACCATCTTGTAGCTGACTGACTCCAAGCAGACTGCAGAGTGTCTCACATAGAGAAGAACCTAGGATCATGGCTCATAGGCATAACTCATGGGCACATGCTGCTCCCAGGTGGCAACCACACTCAGCTCGCCAAGCCCTGTGAGGAAGCCATCTTGAAAGCAGAATCTGTAGCTACAGGTCAAGTGGCTCTAGCTGATGCTAAAGGAGTACAAACAGCCCACCCCTCCTAAGCCTTGCCCAAATTGCAGATTCATAACCAAAAAGATGCTTTTGATTCTTTTACACCACAAACATATGATCTTAAGCTTTATATCTAGTTGAGTTGTGCCTTCCCAGAAGTACCTTTCCTATGCATCTCACTCAAAAAGGGTGCTATTTATGAATTACACACACACAAAACCAAAAAAGCAAAACCAAACCAAACCAAAACAAACAAACAAACAAACAAACAACCAGATAGGCTTGGAAGAGCCCCAGAAGCTAGTAAATCCATCTTAAATCAGTGGTAGTGAGCATCATAGCATAATGCCTTGTTCTCCTGTTTGACCTATGGTACTGTGAGGTTTCCCAAACTTGAACCTTCCTGCACTACAGGATAATTGGCACACCAGAGGTCTGGCAGATGCAACATTTACATAATGTATCTTTTGCATATACCTCCTACTCCCCATACAATCCATTCTGTAAACTGCAGCAGCAGTAATTTTGGTAAAATATTGATCATATCATGTCACTCTAGTGAGTAAAATATTTCAATAGCTCCGCATCATTCTTGGAATACTATATAAACTTGTTGTCAAGACCTGCAAATCCTTGAATGATGTGCCACCATTCTCACTTCAGGCAGCTCTACTCCTTGGCTTTTCTATTACAACCAGAATAGTCTCCCATTGATTTGATGAAGAAAGAAATGCACTCCCCTAATCCTGCTTTTGTATGTGTCGTTCTCTCTGCTTGAAATGTTCTTCCTCTGATCACTGCACAGCTGGTTCTCTCTTATTCTTCAAGTCTGAGTCTGCTCTCATCTCCTTAGTGCAGCTAAAGTCCTGATACTCTCTTTAAATTAGGCTTTCCATCATCTATTTCATCACCTGCTTCCTTTCAAATTATTAGCACTTATCAGTCATTGCATTATGCATTCATTTACATTTTGTTTATTGTCATGTCTTCCGCCAAAGCGTAAGCACTGCAAAGACATGGAACTTATTCATAGTGTATCTGCAATAGGTGACACAGTGCATAGTATGCTAGGTATTCAGTAAATATCTATTAAATGAAGAAGGAATGAATTAAAGAATCATGTATGAATTTTATTTAATTCTTGGCTAAAGAAAATGTAATACTGGATACATAAAATGCAGAGGAGGTCAAATTGCCTAAAATTTCAGTCACAGGTAAAATAAAGTGCATACACTTATTGTAAAAATGAAGTGGAAAGTTCCATGTAAAGTGCCTAGTTTATAATAAGATCTTCATAAATGTCAGTTGCCATTTCCTTGTTGCTTTTGCTTTTGTTGTTCAAACATTCCAGTCTTACTGCCCTGTCAACTTAGCATCTATTATTTTTCCTTTAACTTTCTTTGTTATTTGATTCCTAGAAATCTCCTACTAGAAAAATTGCTGCTAAATGAGTCTCACAAGTATTAGGGAGAGCAAAAAGAGAAACTTGGCCAATTACACAGCCATTAATGCGATGATCCAACAAGCCAATTACTCAGGAAAAGTACCATTGTTTTTTGAACTGTGTATGCACTAGCATTTTTATGTGGTGATGGAATAGTTATTGTTCTTACTGTTTTCGTTTGGAAAACAGATAAGGAAAGTTTTAGTGTATTTTGGTTATTAAAGATGTCTGATTCACCTTCATCGGGTTTCCCAATGAACTGTGGAAATTTAAAAAATTATACAAGATTGTAGTAACTGTGAAAATACAGATGTTGACCAATGCTTTATTAATTTGGGAGAATATTACAAGCTTATGGAATGCTTTCTGTCTCCATCTGTGCATGAGGTGGCTACATTGTTGGAAAGTGCTGTTTCAGCCTGATTATAATTTTTTTGTGAGAAAATTTAATCCAGATGTTTTTGGTGAAGTTTTGGTCTAATTTGTTAAAGTTGGCAAACAATTTACTTATCTAGCACAAAACAAGGAAAGCTGTGCCCTTTCAAAGCTGAGAAAATCAAAACAGAAAAGGACTCACTTCAGAAAACAGAAAATGAATATTTAATAAAATGAAAAGAGACTTGACTCTGAAATAAAAGATGAAAAATGAGAAGGAAAGATACTAGTTAAAAACATTATTGGTTTAGTTTGTGTGGATTACTATCAGATTAATTGAAAATCTTTGGATAATTTGTCTTTTGCATCAGGTTGTTTTTAGAATATTTTCCCTGACTTTTCATAGCTTGAAGTTTCACTAGAATGGTTATGAGTATATATGAGTTTTCAATTCTGCTTGATATATTTTGTGCTTTCTGTCTATGTGTATTTAATCTTTATTCTGGAAAAATTTTTAGCCATCATCGCTTTAATATTTTCTCTCCTCCATTGTCTCAACGTTCCTTTTCTGTGATGCTGATTACAAGTATACTCTATCTTGCATCACATTGTTTATGTCTCTGACCCTTTAACTTTCTATTTTCTCTTTCTCTGTTTCTTTTAGTAATGTTCTGCATTCTGGAGTGCTGATATCAAAATTTCCCCCAAGGTAAACAAAATATTTCCTTAGAGTGCACAGCTCCTGCTGGTATTCCAACTTCCTTGCTCATTATGCTTACCTTCAGGAAGTTCAGCAATAAACTAGAAATTATGGGTTATCCAGATTCCACTGTTTAAAAGTGGGAGGGCGCTTTTAATCACCTAGTCTTTTATACTTTTACAGACAAAAATCAAAGAAAATTACTGTGAAAGTCATAAATACAATTTTCTGTACAAAAAAATCAGAATATACATATTGAAAGGGTTCACCATAGTCTAGGTAAAAATTTTAAAAATCAAGACTATGGCAGGGACATATTTTGTAAAATTTTAGAATTTCAAAAAGTAATGAAAATAAAAATAACTCTAAATGCAAAATATGATACCTGGGGTAAGATGAAACAGATTATTTTCAGAGGAACAACTAAGACTGACCTGGGACTTTTCCAAAAGTTTATGGAATTATGAAAGATAAGCATTGCAATCCGAGAACTCTGTATCAAACCAATATGGTATTGTGTGTGAGTGTGTGTGTTTTATTAAAATAACAGAAAGAAATTCTCAGATATATAAAGCTTCAGAAAGTACATCTCTCAAAAAATATATCTCACAAATATATTTGAAGACACAGTCCTACGTGGGATTTATCCTGGTGCCCCAGAGAACCAGGTTTAAGTACTTGCTCTGCTACTGCCTAGTTTGGAGACTTTAAATCTCTCAATGTTCTCATCAATTCCCAGGTTGACACTACTCTTATGCTTTAATTACTCATGAGCATGTCCACTGAATTAAACTCTTTAAAAGGAAGCAAGTCGAATACCTCTTTGTTGTCTACATCACATAGTGTAATATTGAATACATCAAAAGTAGTCAATAAATGTAAGATGAATGAGAGACTGTAGGAATTATTGCCAACATGCCTACATACATGGAATATCTTCGTTACAACTAAAAACAAAATCAAACTAAGAAAAATGATCCAGTCTTGTTTCTTTAAAAGTTATATTGAAATAGATATAATACAATATAAGTCAAAGAAGACAGAAATAACTGCATTAGAAACAACTATGTATAAGAATGAAATTAAAAAATATACACAATTTTGCTTAACCTCATGCAAATAAATTGAAAAACCTGACTATAAAGCATAATATTCTAGAATATATAAGAAATGTAATAAAATATATTAATGTCAAATATTATCTCAAAAATCATTTAATTGGCAACATGTCTAACACTGAAACACAAAAGCTTCCCGTTAAATTAAGAAAAAAGATAAAGATGTTGACTATCATCCCTATTATCCAATATATTGTGTGAAATTCTTTCCAATAAATCGAGGCAAGATAAATAAATACGAGTTTTAAAAATTCTAAAACGCAAGAAAAATTGTGAATAATTTACAAATACCTAGAAAATTTTATAAGCCTGGAAAACTCAAAATTACCAACTGGGTAAATTCTTAAAAATAATGGAAGCATGTTAGGATAATTTAGAAATTAATTTCTAAAACCCTGGTGACTTTACTATTTTCACATAGGACATACTTAATGTTACTCAAAGAAATCTCCATTAAATAAAAGACACAAAGTAAGAAATAAATCCTTAGAAATACAGATAAGTAGAAATGTGCTAGGTTTGTATGAATAAACTTTCTAAATGCTCTCATAGGGCATAGAAAGGACTTTAAAAAACTTTTACTGTGAACCAAGAAACATAAAATGCTATTTGGATGAATGGGAATTCATGCCCGGTTCTTGTAAAATTAATGCAAGATTGTAAAGACGCTAATTTATCCTATGTTAATTCATAAATTGAATGTGATTCCAATAAACATACTAATAGAATTGTTTCTATTAAACTAGACATGCTGAACTTATAGTTCAAATAAAGATTAGCCAGGAAAAATTTGAAAAATAAAGGTAAGGGAACATTATTACATAGTATTATAAAGCTTCCGTAAGTAATGCAATGTGATACTAGTGAATGAATAGAAATTTCAAAGGAAAAGAGTGGAGTCTTGAGTGAGACTCAAATAATGTAAAAATTTAGATTATGATAATATCAGCACTCCACATCAGTTTGTTAAAGACTGCATAATCAATCAATAGTGGTGGGACAAGCTACCGAGAAAAGAATAAATTAAAGTGAGTTCTTAATTTATCACTTACACAAAAATTTGGATCTAGATGAATCAAAATTAAGATGAAAATGCATTTTTTCTTGTAATCTTGCAGTAGTAAGTTCTTTCTAAGCAAGATATATAATTCAGAATCTCTCAAAGACTAATAAATATAACATGCTAATATTTGTAAATATCTGCCTATCTAGAAATACCATAAACAGAATCAGTATATATAGACAACTTGGGAAATATTTGTAGCATATGTAATAGACAAAGAACTGAGGACCATAACAAATAAATTTTTTTTAAAGAATAAAATACGTTGGCTCAATAGAAATATGAACAAATATGTTCTTTAGAAAAATAAATAAATGCAATTGGATTTTCAACATAAAGATGTTTAACTTCCCTTAAAATTACAGAAATATAATAAAATAAAAAGTATTTTTACCTTATACAGTCAAAATGATGAAACGTTGTTAGTGTTGGAGAGACTATAAAACAGTTTTCCATCCTACATCATTAGTGAGAGCATTGATTGGTATGTTATTAGAGGGCAATTAGGCAATATCTACCAGTACTCTAAATAGACAGTTTTTTGCAAAGTGCATAACCTAACTATCTCAATTTATCCTATAGGCAACCAGCCCAAGGACAAAAGAATTATGGTCATGAGTTTTATGTTCACCTTGGTTGTAAGAGCAAAAGATTAGAAAACACATGAATATGTACCCATAGGGAATGTTTATCTATATATTCCACATTATAGCACATAATGTGGAAAACTTTGTAGATGAGCTTATTTGGAATAATCCCCACCACTGAAAAATAGCAAAATGTAGTGTAGTTTATTTCCATTGATACACTTAAAAATATGTGTATAAATATGTTACGATTGAACAGAATATGTTTTTCATGGACATGAGAAAACTGGCAACTATGATTGTTCTGGAAGGGAACCCAGAGTAGTATGGAAAGTTTATCATCATTCTACAGCCATTTTTACTGCTTGAAATGTTTACCAAGTACATGCCTTATATTTTTTTTCTTAAAAACAAAAACTCATTAGTAAAGAAAAATTCCACCTCTTCAAACACATCTCCTTCCTTGGACTGGCACACTATCAGAAATTCTCTCCATGAATCAGCCTTTGGGATGATGCCTGTCTCTGCTTCAAAGGCAATGTCAGAAAAATCCATGAAATCCCGGGCTCAGCAGCCTCTTCTGTCCTTCACATACTAGCTACCTGTTTCTTCTTGCTTCGTGTCCAAAACCTACCAGGTCCTTTAAGGAACACCACCCATCCAGAGCCTTCTCTGTTTCCTTTATGGGGCTTGTCCCTCCTGCTTGCCTTAAAGATGCTTTGACAGTCTCTGATCAGCTTCATTTTTGATTTTTCTCTCTGGCCCCCCACAAAATAGCTCCTAATCTTCTTTTACACTATCAACACTCAACAAATAAATATTTTTTTAAGAAAACCAATTTTTTAATGTGCAAAGATCTGAACAGACATCTACCAATGAGACATACAAATGGCAAATATGAATATGAAAAAGTGCTCAGCATTATATACCGTTAGGGATTTGCAAATCGAAACAATGGTGAGATACCTCTATATGCTTATTAGAATGGCTGAAAACCAAAATGCTAACAACACAAAATTCTGGTAAAAATGTAGAGCAACAGGAACTCTCATTCATTGGTAGCAATGCAAAAGATATGGTTACTTTGGAAGATAGATTAGTACTTTCTTTTTAAAAAAATTTTATTTTAAGTTCTGGGGTACATGTGCAGGATGTGCAGGTTTGTTACATAGGTAAACAATAAATATTTTGCAATTGAACAAATAATTGAAAGTGTTTTTTAAAATAAAAATCAATGTAGGAAAGAAAAAGTATCTTTGTAGCACTTACAATGTGCCAATCTGTCTGTGTATGTGTATGTGTACGTGTGTGTGTGTGTGTCTGTGTGTGTGTGCATGTGTGTATTGCATCTTCACAATCTTCACAACACCCCTATCAGGTGAGGGATCCTGCAGTTCATCTCAGATGAGGAAACAAAGGCTCAGAGAGGTCAAGTAACATGGCTAACCTTACCCAGCTAGTGTGAGTAGAGCTGAGATTCAAATTTCTGCAGCCTGGTTGCAGTGCATAAAAAAAAGTGAGTGTGCTTAATCAGGAGGTCCCCCTTTTCCACTGTCCATCACCCCTACTTCAAGTCCTCAATTCTTCCTTGATCCACTCAAATTCCATGACCTAGCATTATGTTCCCTTTCTCACAAAAAGCCTCATCTCTCTGACTCTATTACTTTTTTGGCTCTCTCAGGGCAAACCCCCAGCCTGATCAAATCCAACTTGCTGTCTCTCCCACACCTGCCCCTATGAGGTTGAAGGGACTGGATAAATGCACACAGCCCTGCTCATGAGTTGTATGTTCCATTTATGGCCCAAAACTCCAAGAAGACCTTCAGGCCCACCTTGCAATCCTGCTGTGCCCCTCCCTGCCACTCTCCCGCTGGTCTTCACTTTCCCACTCTCCTAAGTGACTCTTAAATACACCTTTGCTCTCTTAAAACCACCAACCTCCAGCCTCCCACTTTGCTGATGAATTTGCCTCTAATTTTTCTAAGAAAATGTCCCCAGGGGCCAGGTAGCTCACATAAAACCCGGAACTGGGAAGACTGCATACTCAGGACTGGTGGGGACAAAGCTACTTGTCAAGTGAAATGTCAGCATAGGTAGTGTGACTGCTGCTCAGCTCCCATTTATAATGCTCATAAAGTGCACTGGAATGATGTGGCCAGAAAGCGTGATCTGTCTAAGAGATTTGAAAATTCCGATTTTGATGTAAATTTTCTGGGTTTTAAACACTTTATAAAAAAAAATGTGTGTGTGTATACATATATATATGTATTTATACATATTTCAGCCAGCTGGGACAATGTAGCTTGTGGGCACTCCAGTTTGTAACTCTGCAGAGAAATGTAAAATTATATTATCAAGGGGAATCATGTATTGTTTGAATGCAATTTCAAAGAAGGCAACCAGATTTTCAGTTAGTAGTAGTTTAATTAGAGCTACCATTTAATTGCAAGCAATTTCTCTTTAAATTGCTGAGATCAGTTCAGGGGCTCAGAAGAAAGTTTGAATTGTTTGAGATTTTAATAAAGAGACTATTTTTAATACCATGGGCAAGGTATAGGAAAAGATAGTATCCTGGAACTAAGAAGATAGTTGGCACATCTAGGACCAAAGATACCAGAACCACTAATGGGGGAACTATCAAGTCCAGTGCATCATAGCGCATCAATAGATTTGTAATTCTGTGAGCTGACACCTTTCTTCTAGGAAAACTTTGAGACCTTATCCTTTGAGACCTAAGATTAAACTAAGGGAATAAATATTCTTACCTCATTCTTTCTTACAAAACACCAGGGATCCAGTGTAGGTTCTGCTGCTCGCCACACAGAAAGCCAATCATTGAGATGATGAGTATTGCCAGGAAAGAAGGCTTTCATCAGGTGTTGCAGCTGAGACAATGGGAGATCAGTCTGAAACCATCTCCCTGATTTACTAAAATTAGGGCTTTATATAGTAGGGAAAAAATGTAACTATGTGTGGGAAAATAGGAAACAGGGAGAGGTAAAGAAGAGAAGTCGGTCAACAGGAAACAGGTGAATGATTAGGAAATGGTGACTGATTAGGCATATGGCATCTCATTGTCCAAAAGCCATGATCTGCTAAGTTTCAGTTCCTTGATACAATCTGGGAGGCCTGATGGTTGGTTTCCTGAGAAAGGAACTCAGGTAAGACAACTGTAACTTTCTCAAGTTTTAAGACTGGGAGGATCAATTTCTATGTTTATTTAAAGAAACCGTGAACAATTGGGCTGGTTTCCTTTTCTCCCTCTCTCCGTTGGTAAAACCCAACTAGATCCAGAATACAAGACAGACGACTGGTGTGGTCCTTATGTGTGGACCTGTCGGGGTCCAGAACAGGATCTGAAAGATGGGGAGTGGACTTAGGGAGAAAAAATTAAAGACCAAACAGAAACCCCACCATGAATTTTGTGAAAAGAAACAATAAGTATTCCCTTTTTAGAGCTGATAAAACTGAGACAGATTAAGTAACTTACTTAACAAACAGCAACTGATGAGGCAGGGATTAAAAGCCTGGTCTTCTTAACTCCAAAGTTTAAAAAATACTTTCTTATACTGTTTCTTCACCTTTGCATTTTATAGTAAATGTAAAATGTATTTGAAAAAAAATCACTAGATTTCAATATTCTATCCATGTTAAGCTATTAACTTCATGTAGGGGAACTGAATTGCCTGAAAGCTACAGATTTATACATTCTACACATATTTACTGAGTGACTGCAGTGCTATGCATAGGACTAAGATAATGTCCCTGCTTTCACAGGGGAAGAGCTGATATGATTTGGCTCCGAGTTCCCACCTAAATCTCATGTTGAATTGTAATCCCCCACATTGGAGGTGAGACCTGGTGGGAGGTGATTGGATCATGGGAGTAGTTTCTAATGGTTTAGCGTCCTCCCCCAGTGCTGTCTTGTGATAGAGTTCTCATGAGATCTGGTTGTTTAAAAGTATGTAGCACCTCTCCCTTCATGTTCTTCCTCCTGCCCCAGCCATGTAAGACATTTCTGCTTCCCCTTTGCCTTCCACCATGATTGTAAGTTTCCTAAGGCCTCCCAGAAGCAGAAGCCATGAGACAATTACACCTTTTTTCTTTATAAATTACCAAGTCTCAGGTATGTCTTTATAGCAGTGTGAGAACGGACTAATACAAGAGCTTAGATTTTAGCACATGACACTATAGAAGTAATATATATACGTAAATATATATTTTTTGGATGCTAAGAAGTGACATTAAAAAAACCCCCACTAAAAGTAATGTGGAACTGAGGGTCTCAAATGACAGCTCACTGGTCAAATTCTGTCTACTGCCTGGTTGTGGTTGGTCTGTGAGTTAAGAATGGTTTTTTTACATTTTTTAAGTGTTGGAAAAATATCAAAAGTAGGATAATATTTTGTGACGTGAAAATTATAGCAAATTTAAATTTCAGTGTCCATAGATAGAGCTGTAATGGATCACAATCATGCTCATTTGTTTACATATTGTCTATGGCTGCCTTTGTGCTACAATGGAAGATTTCAGTAGTTGCAACAGGAGGAGACCACATAACACACAAAGTCCAAAATGTTTACTGTCTGGCAGGATACAGAAAAGTGTGTTGACCTCTGTTAGAGAAAGTGACTTCCGGGGATGTCAACTACTTTAAATTGGGTGGTCAGGAAAAATGCTTTGAAATGAATATGTGTTATGACATGAAAACTAAAGAACAGGACTTTATTCCACATTAAATTGGGTTGTCCTACAAACTTTACTTTCAGAAGTAGTGTAACAACGATTCTGCTTTTTCTAGTCCTCCCCAAAAGGAAAATAAATGGCATACTTCAGCCATCATCCATCCATATGCCAAGTTTCCAAAATATAGAAATTTTGGCTTCAACAGGAATGTTTCCAAAAGGTTATATATGAAAACAAGGAGAGGAATTATTGTTATAACACCACGGGTGAGCTTTTTCAGCCAACGATTGCATATGTTATTTTGATTTTAGACCATCGGATAGATTAATCAGAACCCTCTATAAAAGTGTTTGTACCAAAGGAAACTAGCTCTTTCTGCCAAAAGTCCACTGAGTCATTAGCAGAATATAATAAAGATTTGAGGCTTTAGTTTAGGAAAAGTTGTTATAAATTCTCCCAAAGAGGAACATTCTACACAGTATATTTCTCCATCCAGGAACTTTTGCAAATTCCACCCATATTTTAGGTGGAGACTGGATACAGCAGCTGTTCACAAACTGTGAGTTGAGGAGACCTAAAGGAATCTTCTCTGTCATCTATCTCCCAACTAATGTGTAATTAAAGAATCATTCCTCAAGTTAAGGCAAAGAGAACAGAGAAAAGGGTGAATTACCTATTAGCTACTGCTGCTTTACATAAACGATTCGTTTAGTTTTTGTATAAAGTGAGAACACATACAATCTTTATAACATTTAATTTGTATGAGAATCATATAGATTAGAAAAATTAAGTAGTGAGACGTAAGTAATTATTATCATCCTCTTTTTACAGATGAAGAAAGTGAGGTTTATGAAGGTCTTTGCCCAAAGACTCATAGATGAAACAGCTAGAATATGAATCATGTTTGTGTAAACAATTCCACAATATCCAGTAAAGTGGAAGATGTGCATCTTGTGTACCTTAGGAATTTCTCTCCTATGTATATACTTGAAAGAAGCTCACTCAGGTTCACAAGGAAACATGCTCCAGAATGCATGTCATAGCAGTGTGTATAGTAAAACAAATTGAAAACACACTAAACAGCCTTATGTGAGACTAACAATACCATTATAAATTCTCATATTTTCATAGAATGGAATACAATGCAAAGGTTAGGTTAACCTGAATAAATAAGAACTACATGAATTTGCAGGCTAGAATTAAAAGCAATGTTCAGCTTAAGAAAAAGAAAAAATAACTTAAAGAATAATATATACCATATGATACAATGTAAATACAATTTAAGATATGCAAAATAATTTCATGTACATAAGATCAGCATTTAAAAAGTCCTAGGAATAAAAAACACAAAACTGTGGATACTGGTTAATTCTGACTCCGGAAGAAAAGCTGTGATAGAGGGAGTATTCCAGTGACCCAAGTACATTGGGCTGTGTTTCATGTCTTTAAAAATATCAAACACATATTGCAAAATATTAAAACAAAATATTACAAGGGTAACAAACTATTTGTTATAAGGAACTCCTGTAACCAATATTGCTGGTCCAAAAGAATTCTGTTTCCAGATCAGGTGCAGTAGCTCACACCTGTCATCCTAGTGTTTTGGTAGGCCAACCTGATAGGATCACTTGAGGCCAGGAGTTTGAGACCAGCCTGGGTAACTCAGCGAGACTCCAGCCATCTGTGCCAACAAAAACAAAAACAAAATGTAGCCAGGTATGGTGGCGTGTACCTGTAGTGCCAGCTACCGGAGAGCCTGAGAGAGGAGGATTGCTTGAGCCCAGGAGTTTGAGGTTACAGTTACCCATGATGGTGCCACTGTGCTCCAGCCTGGACAACAGGGTGAAACCCTGTCTCTTAAAAAAAAAAAATTGCTGTTGAATTCTCATTTTAGGAATTATTGTATTTAGAGTCACTCAAAGAAGAAGAGAGTGATCAATTGATTCATTTTTAATTTTTAGTTTGTTTTTCTTTTTAGCTATTTCCTATAGAAAGGAGGATAAGCATGGATTTAAAAAATTATATAGAAGGCTATTTTTCCAGCCATTTTTATAGCAGAATTTTTTCTTATTTTCAAATAAATTCTTACCCAAACTTCTCTATGGAAAGCATATGTAAGCAGATCTGCTCAACTCCTTGGCATCCCTTCCTGACTAAATGGAGCCAGGGCTTCTTGGAGAAATGGCCAATTCCAGTCTGAGGCAGGGACTACACTAGATGAGCCTGGCGCTTCTTATTTCAGAGGGTAAAGGGGCACTCGGAGACTAATGGAGTCACATCAAAAGGACACAAGAGACGGTTTGAAGGAGCTCTCACTGGCCTAAGAAAGGACATTGTGGAATCAGAAAGAAGAATGACTTCAATGCATTGAAATACATCAAGTACATCACAATCTACAAGTCACAAATGATACTAAGAAGCAAAATAAACACAAAACAAAAGTTTTAAAAAATCCTTACTGGTGACCATAAGAAGTTGCTTGAACACAAACTCTTTACTGTGAAAACTGACAAGCAATGGAACACATTCAAATAAATAAACAGAAACAGGAGACCCAAATGCCTGGCTGCTTACGTGTTTTTCTTAACCTGCCAGGCTATGGTTTAAAAATCACTGATCTAAGCCATCCTTGTGTATGACACTTACATCTCCTATAAGAAAGTTTTGACAAATTTCACTAGTGCTGGGGGCTTCTATCCATGTCCTCTTGAGCCATCCATTGAATCTTTAAGTGTTGCCTTTAGGAATACTTTGGGTCAAATAAAATTAATTTGTGTTTCCATAGCTTTTATCCACTGAGTCTCTCCCAAGTCAGGCATTAAAAATAAAGACCCTAAACCCTCTTCTCTTCACTATTTTTCAGGTGTGTGCAGGCAGCTTTCAGGTATCTACCAGTCAGTTCCAGGATACTCACCTCCAGTTCCTTTAACTCTTGACCATGTGTCAACTTTTGTTTCCTTTTCATCTGGGTCCACTGGATGGACTATATTCCATATTATCTTTCCCTCTTCTCTATTATGCACTTAGAATTAAAGATTGCTTTCTCTCCATGTGGAATATGACCAGTATAGCATAGTGAGGAAATATTGTTAATACTTGTGAACATATCCCATATGAATAGTTGGCTATAGAATAAGTTCACAAAAAAGAAGCGTTGTGCATAACTTTTTAAGGTTGGAAGTCTAGTGCAATTCAGTAATCATGGTATAGTTTAAAAAGTTACCAGTGAGAAGGAAGAAGGATTTCACCCTCAGGAACTCCTTATGGGTACATTTTACACATATTGCAAGAGAATAGAAACCTGATGTTTGGAATAGGATTTTGTTTTCCTTCACACCATGCAATTTGTACCAGAGACTTAATGCTGTGTGAGAGATGCTAAGAATGCGGACATTTTCTCTAATTCCTGTAACGAATTTGGCAAGTTCTTCCTGAAATAATTACCGTACTCTATTGCTTTCTTGAAAAATTAATTTGTTGTATTTTATCACTAGTTTTTACATGCATGAATATGAAATAAGAAAAGTATCTAATTGGGTTAATCGTAGGGTTGCTAAATATTCTCATATTGAAAATCTTTGAGCTTTAGGTCAGTTTTGGAAGATGGCTCATGCTCTACCAAAACTTCAAAACAACAGAAGGGATTAGGTTATCTGATTCCTCAATTTGTGCTATACCCAAGAAAGATGTGATCCTTTAGGTCTGGGAAGGAAGTGAGAGTTGAGAATAAATGCCTCCCATAAAGAACACATTTTAAACATAACTAGCTATTAAGTTTATTACTCTCATTATAGCTTAAATAAAGGCCATCAAGAAGGGAATTCTTAAGGTACATTCTGCATTGTAACAGATTGTGATCATACCATTTTTGACACAACAGTTTTGAAGCTTTTAAGTAGGTAAAATTCGTATTTGATGCTGTTTAAGCATTAGGTGATTTTCTAAAATAACCACCCTGCCTCAAGCAGCCAGAAATGAGAAAGAAAGAACTTAGGGAATATATAGCAGTAGTAGATGAAGAAGGGAATGGAGTATTTTGAAGTTTCAAAGAATTAAAGGCTATGATATTATTGAGACAAGCATAAAAATGAGTGTTTCCTTCACTCATCAATTTTTAAAATTAAGTACATCCTATGAGCTAGGTACTTTGTAAGATATAGGATATTACAAGACAGACTTGGTTTGGGGTCTCATGTGGTTTACAGTCTAGTGGGAAAGACATATATTGAACCAATAAATTATATGCAGCATTAATTAATTGCTATCGTTATACCTGATATTAATGATCTTTAGATTTCCAATAAGACAGAAAAGTATGGCTTCAATCTAATCTGGGTGGAAGGGGCGGTCCATCTTCTCTTGGGCAATGAGAATTAGTTAAACAGACAGCAGGGGCTGGAAAGGGAAATGATAGAAATGTGGAAAGGGAGATTTCTTCAACCAGAAGGAAAAGCATATGTAAAAGCCCTGAGACCAGGTTGGCAGATTCAAGGAAGTAAAAGCAGCCTGTGCCCGGAGCAGAGTGAAAATCTGCAAGAGAGACCGAAAGTGAGGCTGGAGAGACAGGCAGGGCTGTCCAGGCCATGGTAGATTTCCCTTAAAAACATGTCAGTCAATGAAGATTTTTATGTGAGTAACATGGTTACATATTGAGATTTAAAGTATCATTTTGGTACTATAGATTGAAAGGAGAGGAGGTGTGTGTGTGTGTTTGTGTGTGGTTAATTCTGTCTGTGTTGAGTGACCTTGTGCAGGTATCTTCAAGTAGCTGAGCCTTGGCATATGCATTGGCAAAAATAAGGGATGAAACTAATAATTTCGAAGATGTTGCAGCTCTTTAAGTCTGTGCCCTGAATTGCCCTGACGTTCTTACTTTGTTCCTTTGCCTTGACAAATTTGATTTCCTTTAACTGACAGCAATAACTCCTACACCTGCTCTTAAGATAATTTGCTTTTTGAGAACCATGTCTTAAAAGTATGAATGTCAAATGCAGCTAGGAATTGGAAAGGGGGGAACAAAATTATCATTTATGCAGATGATGGGATTGTCTCTAGACATTCTAAGCATCGCTTAAAAATAAGAAATAAAAAGAGAGCTCAGGAAGAAGGCTAGGTACAAACAAATCTTCAAATCATTAAGAAGTTTTCTGCGCCGGGCGCGGTGGCTCAAGCCTGTAATCCCAGCACTTTGGGAGGCCGAGACGGGCGGATCACGAGGTCAGGAGATCGAGACCATCCTGGCTGACACGGTGAAACCCCGTCTCTACTTTAAAAATACAAAAAAAAACTAGCCGGGCGAGGTGGCGGCGCCTGTAGTCCCAGCTACTCGGGAGGCTGAGGCAGGAGAATGGCGTGAACCCGGGAGGCGGAGCTTGCAGTGAGCTGAGATCCGGCCACTGCACTCCAGCCTGGGCGGCAGAGCGAGACTCCGTCTCGAGAAAAAAAAAAAAAAAAAAAAAAAAAAAGAAGTTTTCTGCATCCCAGCAATGACTAAAAGGCAAACAGACCAAAGCAATTTATGAGATCAAAATGCCTCTGTAGTTGATTGAATGATGATTCCCAAAAGTTGTGTCCACCCAGAACCTGTGAATGTGGCCTTATTTAGAATAAAACGTGGCTTGGCAAATAGATCTTAAGATGAATTTACCCCAAAGTACTTGGATAGTCTCTAAATGCAATGACAAGTGTGCTTATAAAAGACTAAAGAAGGCTGGATGCAGTGGCTCATGCCTGTAATCCCAGCACTTTGGGAGGCCGAGGCAGGCAGATCATTTGAGGTCAGGAGTTTGAGAACAGCTTGGCCAACATGGAGAAACCCTATCTCTACTAAAAGTGCAAAAATAAAAAATCAGCCAGGGATGGTGGTGCATTCCTGTAATCCCAGCTACGTGGGAGGCTGAGACAGGAGAATCACTTGAACCCTGGAGGCGGAGGCTGCAGCAGTGAGCCAAGATTGTGCCACTACACTACATCCTGGGCAGCAGAAGGAGACTCCATCTCAAACAAAAACAAAAACAAAACAAAACAACACACAAAAAAACTAAAGACGAGAAGACACAAATAGAAAAGGGAAGTCAATAGGGATAGAGGACAGAGACAGAAACTGGAGTGATGCAGCCATAAGCCAGGGAACACCTGGAGCCACCAGAAGCTGGCAGAGGCTAAGAAGGAATGGTAAGAGAATAGAATGGTGAGAGAATAGATTTCTGTTGCATCAAGCCCCCAGGGTTTTGGAACTTTGTTACATCTGCCACAGGAAACAGAGACAGCGTCTCAGGCCCCTCATTGCTCTCCCACTGTGTCTTGGTGAAGAGGAAAATCATCCCTTTGAGCATGGCATTAGTCAGTTTCTACTTCCTTGCTTTGGAAACTGGATGAAACAACGTACAGTCAAAATTATTCTTTCCTCAAAATCTAATGCAAAGGGTTTTGCATTACGGGATAGTTAACAGTGACCTAAAATGAAGAAAATTGCTTTTCAAATATGAGACCACTCTTTAAGAGCCATTGTACAGCCCTTGAATTTGGAACTTCGAGCCTCTACTTGCTACAGTTCACACCATTTCTTTTGGATGAGGACTCGTGAGAGGGAAGAGGCTATATATGACCCTAACTAAACAGCATTTTTGAACATTTTCTTTGTGCATAACAGAACAACAAAGAATTTGGAATTAGGAGACTTGCTGTAAAGTCCTGTCTCTCCTATCTGTTTGCTTCATTCCTTGCAATGTTTATTGTGCTTTCTTCAGCTTCAAGTTGCTCATTTATGAGGTGGAGTTAATTAATATTCACTTCAATGTATCTTATAAAGTTATTTTTGAAGATCAAGGGAATTAGTGAAATTGAACATGCTTTAGTAAACTATGCAATGCTAATAAACCTTAGGGAATATTAGTCAGCATTTATTTCTAATATAACTTCAATTATTGTTGATCAAATAAATTGAACTAAAAAATAATGAAATCTGACTGTGGCTGTATTAGTCTGTTTTCATGCTGCTGAAAAGACATACTGAAGACTGGGTAATTTACAAAAGAAAAAGATTTACTGGACTTACAGTTCCACATGGCTAGGGAGGCCTCACAATCATGGAAGAAAGCAAGGAGGAGCAAGTCACATCTTTTGTGGATGGCAGGAGGCAAAAAGAGAGCTTGAGCAGGAAGTTCACGTTTTTAAAACCATCGGATTTCATGAGACCCATTCATTATGACAAGCACAGCGCAGGAAAGACCTGTCCCCATAATTCAATCTCCTCCCACTGGGTTCCTCTCATGACACATGGGAATTGTGGGAGTTACAATTCAAGATGAGATTTGGGTGGGGACACAGAGCCAAGCCGTATCAGTGGCGTTGGGAGAAGAGTTTGAAATAGCTAGCCTCCGTGTCTCTATGTTGCTTGCTCTATGAGAGAGTTGTACTAGATCTGTGCTTCTCCAGCTGGCTGACCATTGAAATCATCCAGGGAGCCCTGAAAAACCAGCCCAGGAAAACCCAGTGATAACTCTTGGAACAAAGTCTACACATAGGTATTTTTAACAGCTCTCCAGGTGGTACTTGTGTGAGCAGGAAGCATTGAGAAGCATTATGCTACAATCATGAAGGCCTCTGCAACTCTAAACTTCAAGTTTGTCTTGACTTTTCACTACAAATATTATTCCTGTCCTTTCTCATTTGGCATTATGAAAATGGGATTGCCTTCGCTTAATTCCAAAATCACCTAAACAAAGAGTGGAAAGAAGCAGTTACTCTGAATGCTCTGTTTTATATGATTGTAAACATGCAGATATTCTCAAATATCTAGATGTTTGTCCTGTGGTTGACAAGACCTCTAATTATCTGCATGAATTTTTGCTCATTTTTTAAATCTGAAATAAGGAAAAGGATGGAGCAGATGGCACCTCTTATGCTTCAGGGATTGTCCAAGATATTTTATGGGTGCTATGAGGCACATTCTCAGAACTATCCTATTGGCAGTATTAGACCCATTTTATAGAGAAAGAACTGAGGCTGAGGGAGCTTAAAAAATTTAGCCAGATAATTCAGTCAATAAATCATTAAATCAAGAGTCAAACTAGCACCGTCACCTCCAAATAATGTACATAGTTCTTTTTTACCATACTGTTTTGGCAGTGGTACTGTAAGATCTTTTATCTATAAAGGCAGTCTGAGAATTCTGGGAAACAGATAAATTAACTGAATGAACAAGCCCCAGTTTACTTGGAGTATTTCAACAGACTTAGCATTCAGTTATCTATTTCTTTATAATGTATATTATGCTTACCTCCAAAAATGATTAGTAGCAGGGTCTCCTTCTATATTTGCACTCCTGATGTTTTTGAAAAGAAATAAAATGATATGATTGTATTGGCATTGTGGACAATCACAGGCAGTATCTTTAAATTAACCACCTATGTAGATCAATGTTTAAATTAACCACATCTCCAAGATGGCTTCAAGTGGTCTCTGTCACCTGCCTATGCGTACATCTATCCATCAAGAAATAAGGTTGACTTGAATAACCAACAGGATATGACAGAAAGGACGGGGCGAGACTTCCAGCCTAGGCCATAAAAGATATTGTGACTTTCTCCTTGTTCTCTTTTGTCTGATCATTTGCTTTGTGGAGAAGTCAACAGGTATATAATGAGGACTCTCAAGTGGCCCTGTTGAGAGGTCCTTACGATGAAGAACTGAAGTCTCCTGCTGGTAGCCGACACCTACTTGCTGGCCATTGTGAGTCAGGCATCCTGCAGATGGGTCCTCCTGCCACAGCCAAGCCTTCAAATGACTACACCTCCACCTGCTATTTAGACTGCAAGACCTTGAGAAAGCCTGAGCCAGGACTACGAGTCAGCTTCTGAATTGCTGACATGTAGATTGTGAGAAAATAAATGTTTATTACTTTAGACACTAAATTTTGGGGTAAGCTGTAATGCTTTAATAGATAAGTAACATTAACTTCTTTCCTTCTAGCCTCTCTTTCTGTATTAGTTTGTTTTCACACTGCTATAAAGAACTTCCCTGAGACTGAGTAATTTCTAAAGGAAAGGGGTTTAACTGACTCACAGTTCCACGTGGCTGGGGAGATCTCAAGAAACTTACACTCATGGCAGAAGGCAAAGGGGAAGCAAGCACATTCTTCACAAGGCAGCAGGAGAGAGAAGAGCAAGCAAAAGGGGAAGAACCCCTTATAAAACCATCAGATCTCGTGAGAACTCACTCATTATTATGAGAACAGCATGGGGGAACCTGCCCCCATGATCCACTCACTTCCCTCCCTCTACATGTCGGGATTACGGGTCCCTCCCTCAACATGTGGGAATTACAAATTGAGATGAGTTTTGAGTGAGGACACAGAGCCAAACCATATCACCTTCCCTCTGCTCCTTCCTTTCTATTTTGCTTCCTTTTTTTCTTTTGTCCTTTCTTTTTTCTTTTTTCTTCTCCTGACCTTCCCTCATTACCCCTCTTTTTGCCCTCCCAACCTTCCTCCCTCTCCTTGTCCCAATATCTCTTATTGCCTTCCACAAAGTTATAATGGGTGCTTACTTAATGCTTGGTGCCACAGAGCTAGAAAATTTAAAAATACTATCCTGCTGTCAAAGGACAATTTAGTTGTGATTGGGCTATGAGCCAAAAATAAACCCCATATGTTACAATGCTGTTTTGGAAATTATCTAATGAATTCAGGAAGTGAAGCATAGTGGAAAAGGGTCTAACCCTCTCTGGGGAAGTCAGGGAAGATTCAGCAGATGGATTAAAAGGGACAGTGGAGGAATCCAGGGAAGGCTTTTCCAACAAAGGTAAAAACATTTACAAAGATGATAAGGGCATGAGAGAAAAGGACCAATTCAAGCAACAGCTAGCAGTTCCAGTTTTGCCCAAGCATGAGCTATTAAGAATAGAGGTGAGAAGGCCGGGCGCAGTGGCTCAAGCCTGTAATCCCAGCACTTTGGGAGGCCGAGATGGGCGGATCACGAGGTCAGGAGATCGAGACCATCCTGGCTAACACGGTGAAACCCCGTCTCTACTAAGAAATACAAAAAATAGCCGGGCGAGGTGGCAGCGCCTGTAGTCCCAGCTACTCGGGAGGCTGAGGCAGGAGAATGGCGTGAACCCGGGAGGCGGAGCTTGCAGTGAGCTGAGATCCGGCCACTGCACTCCAGCCTGGGCTACAGAGCGAGACTCCGTCTCAAAAAAAAAAAAAAAAAAAAAAAAAAAAAGAATAGAGGTAAGAAACTGTCATTTAATCCAGGACTTAATAGTAAGGATGGTGATACCCTAAAGAGAAGTATAGATTTGGACTACTCACATCAAGCTCTCTGAGCCTTTGTTTATTTATGTATAAAACACAACACAGTACCTACCTAATAAAGTTGTGTAATGATTTAAGAAAACATCCTACAGGATGCCTTATGCATTGTAGGTGCTCAATCAGTGTGGCTCTTCCTCTAGGCCATGGTCATACCTTTAAAACTTTAGGTCTCAAATTGTCCTTTAACTTCTGTCTTCAACTAAAATATGTCAAAAGACCCACACTCTATGAGAGATAGGATAATTAAGTATCAAGAGTTATTTCACCCTCAGAATATATTAAAATACATATTATCTCCCTCTTAATGGTCACTACTTGGGTAATTAGGCAGAAGAACTCTTCGTATCATTTGACTTTGGGGAGAAAATGGCTAGAAAATGGGAGAGAAACAAATGATATTTCTGAGAAGTCTTGGAACCACAAGCCATGCTCTGAGGTCTTCCCTTTCTGAGAATAGTGATGCTGGATCTTACTGCATTTTAGTGCATCCAGAATGTTCATGCTGAAAGCATTTCCTCTGGATAGTAATGCCCTTGAGAAGAGCGAGTTCCGGGTCAGTACATCCTTATTTATTAGAATTTACTGAAGTTGCATTTGAAGTTCGTTGTGACAGTCTAGCCTTTTCAACTTCTCAGAAAAGGATGTGTTGAAAAAATACCAGCATTTTTAAAAGTTTTCTATATGAGATGTCTATCTGTGCAGAAGAGTTTATACGTGTGTCTCATCTTTTCCTCAGATGCTGTTCCCAATTCTTATTTTAAACATTTTTTTTTACCTCAGAGTTTTCCAGATCTGTCTTCTCCATCTTATGTCTGCTTAACATTTTATTTTTCTGGCTGTTAGCCACTGAGTCTCATTTGAAAGGAATCTAAAAACTCTGTATGGTTCCCAATCAGGTGCAGAGTTAATGCACTGAAGTTTTCCTTAGATTGTGTTTGTTTTCCTCATATCCCTTATGGGTAAGGACATATGGAAAATCTTAGCTGAGGTTTACATATTGGTTTTGGGGAGACCCCAATGTGACATTTGTCACCTTCCTGGTTGCCAGGCTTGAATCAGCTGTTTGGGCTGGCTGGGGAGATGGGTAACAAGGATAAGAAGTGGGGTTGTATTCCTTCAGCATTGATGTACATAATTTGAACCAAGGGTTCATAGACTGTTGGAGGGAGAAGCAATGTGAAAGGTAAGTATGTCCAATTGTCTTATTGTAGACATAAGAAAATTGAGACCAAGGAAACTGGATGGTGTTATCCAAAGCTCTACCTAGAAAATAGCAGAGAGGGAATACAAATTCTTGGTTACATCAATTCCTATTTTGGTTTGATAGAAAGAAAATAGATTTTGCAGTTAGACAGACATGGCTTCGAATCCCCCTGTGGAATTCAAAGTCATGTCTGTCTAACTGCGAAATCCACATCATTTCTGGTGATGTGACCTTATTATTTTTTATTTTATTTTATTTATTTATTTTTTGAGATGGAGTCTCGCTCTGTCGCCCAGACTGGAGTGCAGTGGCGTGATCTTGGCTCACTGCAAGCTCCGCCTCCCAGGTTCACGCCATTCTCCTGCCTCAGCCTCCTGAGCGGCTGGGACTACAGGCCCCCGCCACCATGCCCGGCAGATTTTTTGTATTTTTCTTTTTTTTTTTTTTTTAGTAGAGACAGGGTTTCACCGTGTTGGCCAGGATGGTCTTGATCTCCTGACCTTGTGATCCACCCGCCTCAGCCACCCAAAGTGCTGGGATTATAGGCATGAGCCACCGTGCCTGGCTAATTTTTTGTATTTTTAGTGGAGACGGGGTTTCACCATGTTAGCCAGGAGATGTGACCTTGTTAAATTGGCCTTGTTGACAGGGCTGTTGCATAGATTGTAGATAACTTAAAATTTATGTAAATCATCTCACACATTATAGGCCCTCAGTATAAGTTAGTTTGACCATTGACTGGAGAATGATGTCTGGAGAAGAATTCCACAAGCTGTACAATGCAAAACCAATATGAATGATGAATGACAATAATCCACTTTGTTAACTGATTAACAGAGTTATGTCTGGAAGTTTTATAAATGCTGGCCGGAAGACCCTCCGTGTGTTTTTCATTTTAATGTACAAAGGTGAAAGGAGTTTATTGCTTGCCTAGCCTGCATTTCCATTTAAAAGAAAAAAATCAGGTTGAACTATGTATGCTCTTTGCATTATTTTCAGAGAGAAAGATACTGAAACCTTGAATAGAGCCAACAGTGTTTTTTTTGTATTGTTTTGTTTTGTTTTCTCTTCAAAGAGCAAGTCTGGCTACAGCCAAAATTTGGGGGTAAGAGTAACTTCTTGGGTTATTGAGACCTTGTAGTTCTCTCTGCAAACAACTTGCTATTGTATCACTTGCGAAAATGGGAGGAAGATAAATTCCTCTTTCTTCATCCTCCTCTACAAATCATAAGAATTAACCTTTGTATAACACCCTGCAGTTTATGAAGCACTTTAATGTTGGTAGGTTTGTTTTTGATTCTCAAAACAATCTTGTGAAGTAGACAGGAGAAAGATGATTATCTTCCCCATTTCAAAATAAGAAAATTCATCAGTAAACATCAGCATTCTTAGACGTTCCCTTCACCCTCAATGAATACTATTCAGTATTATTTGTTATAACATCATGAGTGCGAGCCCCAAATTCGATTACGTTTCCATGATCTAAATCTTATCTCCCTCTTTGCGCCATGTTCTGCATCTCTCCACCCTCATTTCACAAAGTAACATGATGCAGCTGGGCTGTTGTGTGGATTAAATGGATCTATATATGTTAAAATGCTAACGAGAATGGCTAGCATGCAGTTAGGTTTATACGAAGTGTTACCTTTTATTACTTTGTTCACGTTCATGTAGATGTTTCCTCTATCTAGAAAGTAAGTCCTTTTCCTAACTCTTAGACATCCATTAAGACCTCTTCTGTGTCACTTCTTTTTGCAAAACATTTAGTTACGCTATACAAACCAGGTTGTCTGGCCTTGTCTTTTCTCATACCATTACTTCTTTATTGGAATCCAAGTACTTGTAACACTGCTTTGTCAATCTATGATTATCTCCACCTCCCTTTCTGGATTCTATAAAGACCTGTCTTTATCTGTGTCCAGTTGACGCTCATATACTTGTGTTTCATTCAAGTTTACACCCCTGTAACTAGCCCAGTGCCTCTTAAGAAATGCTGAACAGAAACTCTTTGGCTTTAATCAACTATCTTTTTTTTTTTTTTTCCACCAAATGAATTGGCAAGTCAATGAGAAAGAAACCATGTTTTGTTCTCTTTAAACCCACCACAGTTCTTCTAGCACAGGGCCTCCTGGTGTTAGGCCTTCTATCATAGCAACCCTCAAGATTCACACAGCCCATGTTACACCCAGGCCTCTGTGCTCCTTTTCTCAGGGAAGTAGAGGTCATGAGCCACATATCTTGGTATCTTCTGGCGAAAGGAACTAAATGCCTCCACTTTCCTTCCCACTGAGAGGCAGAAAGTTCACAGGATCTATGTTCTCTCTTCATTGCTATCTTCATTGGGAGAAAGGGGTATGCCCAAGGCTCCTGCTGCCATAGCACCACTTCTCACTCTTGTCGCTGTTTAAGTTACTTTACTGCCTCTGAAAAAGATTAATTAGCCATGAAGTCAGCCTCTACCTAGGTTCCTGATTTGGGTTCAGTCATGGTATTTTGGGACTAGCTGGAGACAATGCAATTGATTTAGAACATATGTGGATTTCTGAGGAAATCCTCTGTAGAAGTCATCAATAATAGTAATTAAAAAACTCTCTGCTTGCATTTGACATAAATGTAATTGTGTGAGTGAGTTCAGCTTTAAACACAAATGTGCTTCCTGTTGGGGATCCCAAAACAATCTGTGAGCTATCCATCTAATTATTTATTGTAAAAGATGTCAAGACTTGACTTCAAGAAATATGAAGAGTAAATGCACGTTTATGTATTTTCTTTCCCCAAAAGCTATCAAAAGGAACCAAAAGTGAGAAAAAGATAAAAAAGAAAAAGAAAACATTAACTTTGAGCTTAAGAAACGGACACCTCCAGATGACTACCCCTGAAAAATACTTTCCAGATGTAGCATCATTTGAACCAAACAGAATAGGGATATCACCTACTAAAGTTAGCAAAAAAGCAAAGTTAACTACTAGTTCATTATTATGTAGCTTTGTTCCAAAGAGTCATAGTAAATGACACTTGTCAAGAAGAAGAAATAGTTTTAAAGATTTGAAAAAAAATGGAATTGTCATTATTTCTATGTGAAATGATGGTAGACTTAGAAAAAAATAGAAATCTCCATTTAAAAATAGAAACAGAGAATTTAGTAAAAGCGCCGATGTATTGAAAACAATTTACATGAACTTCTTCTTTAAACAGACTCAAATGATATAAAGCTTTCAGTTCTCTATTAATATACAAATATAATAATCATCTATAAGTTTCATGTGTGCCCAATAAAATATAAGTTGATTTTTTTTTTTACTTAGAACTGGGTGGAAAAATGAGAATGGATAACAAAATGTAGCACAATGGGAAAAGAGAGAATCTAATCCTAACAAATATTTAGGTGAGTTATGATGTTGTAACAAATTTAAATGTTTTGTTCTGGTCCATGAATAGAATGACAGTTGTTAGTCACATGAAATAGGGAGTCTATAAATAGATTACTTTTGTTAACAAAAGTATGAAAGTCATGAGTCTTAAAAGATACTCAGCTTCACCTAATAACTGTTAGTTATCACTTTTTACAATCAGATTGGCAAGGATCAAATAATTTACCAGTGTACTACGTTGGTTAGTAACGTGATTAGCCTCTGTCTCCACCCAAATCTCATCTTGAATTGTAACCCTCATAATGCCCAAATGTAACTAAATTACTTTTGATTTTACAGGTTTATAGGTGCAAGGAACCTGCCTTATTTCAAAAAAGACTTTGGACTGTGGACTTTTGGGTTAATGTAAGAATGAGTCAAGACTTTGGGGGATTGTTGGGAAGGCATGATTGTGTTTTGAAATGTGAGGGCATGAGATTTGGGAGGGGCCAGAGGAGGAATAATACGGTTTTGCTGTGTCCCCACCAAAATCTCATCTTGAATTGTAATCTCCATTATCCCCACATGTTGTGGGAGGGACCCAGTGGAAGGTTATTGAGTCATGGGGGCAGTTTCCCCATGCTGTTCTCGTGATAGTGAGTTCTCATGAGGTCTGATGCTTTTATAAGCATCTGGCATTTCGTCTGCTGGTACTCATTCTCTTTCCTGCTGCCCTGTGAAGAGGTGCCTTTCACCATTATTGTAAGTTGTTTGAGGCCTCCCCAGTGATGGGGAACTGTAAGTCAATTAAACCTCTTTTCTTTATAAATTACCCAGTCTCTGGTATTTCTTCATAGCAGTGTGAGAACAGGCTAATACAGTAAGAATTGTTAAATATTCTGTTCATAAAAGTGTAAATTGATTCAGCCTCTTAGGAAGGCAGATTTGTGTTACCTTAAAAACTAAATACAGTTTGATCAAGCAAGGTAACCTACAGGAATTGATTCTACAAGTTAAATGTATTTGAATTTAGTCATGTATAAAATAATGTACCTTTCATTCTGTTTGTATATTAGTTATGAGGATCCTGTCTTAATTAGATAAACTACTAAATCCACCCATAAATCACAATCAAAGTTATTACAAACTTATTAATCAAACTTATTACAATCAAAGTTCATTTCTCGCTCATGTCTAGATGTTCTGACTTGTTGGGGACACCCTTCCAAACAATTATTTAAGGATGTGGCCTTATTCCACTGTGTACCAGCAGCCATTATTACTATTGGACTTCTAAGATTTCTAAACGAGGGAAAAAGAATGTAGTTTCACCTTAGTCACCAAGTGCAGGAAGAGACTCATGTAAATTTCGCCTACATTCCATTGGTCAGATATCAGTCACATGGGTGTACTTACAAGGAAACTGAGAAAACAGATTTGATAAAGGACTTTGCATTTTGCTCCATAGCTAATCATAGGAAATTAGTTAAATAGTTTATATCACACCTCTAAAATAAACGATGATATATCTATAAAAAAGAATGAGCTGGATTTGCAATGTCCCAATATAGAATAAGATATGTTTCAACAAAAATAAGGTAAAAGGAATATGAAAAATTTAAAAAGCAACTTCTTCAAAAATAATTACCAAAATAGATACATTGTTCTGTTTAACTTCTTAATCTGATAGATGACAAAGAGATAGATGAAAATTATGCAATATTAAGAATAACAGGATTAAAATTATTATAAAAGTATACTTCATGAGACTCCATAACACTTTTATAAACCTAGGGGAAATTATTATAAAAATTAAACAGACCCATGATCAAGAAAGCAAGATGATTAAAGGTATACAGAGGAAAAAAGATGTACCAGAGCAAGGCAGTTTCATAGTTGAGCTCTAACTAACCTTTAAAAAACAAGTACTGCTGAAGTTATTTAAACAAAAACAAAAAGCTCAGAACAGTGTTTGTAGTATAATTCCATTGGTCAAAACGTTTCTGAATTAATACACACATTTTTTTTTTAAAGAGGATGCTTATGAAGTCAGAGGTGATGAATCTGAATAGAAAAGAAAACAAATTATTTTCTTTGCATGCCATTTTAGACTCCCAGAATTCTTATCCTCATTTTTGAAACAATTTGCATGTGAAGTTTTTTAATGCAAAAGAAAAGGAAGAGGAGAATGTGAATAGGTGAACCCATTCTTCCTATTTTAAGCACAGGGTTATGTGCTGGAACAGCTGGGTAAGTCTGGAAGACCCGGATGTCCACATGTACAGAAGGCTCTATCAGCTACCTTCTGACAGCCATTCCACATTCTTCCTTAGTTATGTAAGCTTTACTTACAGCTGGTCATATTAACACCTAGCAAAAAAGACTACATTTTCCAGTCTCCTTTGAAGCAAATCATCTCTCCATTGAAATGCAAGTGAAATGTTTTATGCCACTTTGAGGGATTCTTCTAAAAAGGAGGAGTGAGTTCCTATTCCCCTTTCTCCATTTTGCTGCTCGCAAGGTGGACGTGATGGCGGAAGCTCAACAGCCATCTTGAATTATGAGATTGTAGCACATCCTAAGGATGAAAGATGGAAGAAGTCTAGACCCTGATATCATGGAGTTGAGAGATAAAACCTTCTAGAATGCTGACTGGACCTCTCTATGAAGGGAAAAATGCATTTGATTTAAGCCATTCTTGTTTTTTCTGTTTTTTGTAGCTGAACTTTATCCTTATTGACATGCCTTACAAAGCGTTCATTTTCTTCCTGCATCATCAATGCGTGGTCATGCTAAGCCAGAAATCATTTGGCCATACTATTTTTTTTTTCTCCAAGCCAGATTTCAAAACCAAAATCAAGGCATGGAAAGTGAGACTACATCAGGCTAGAACTGAAAAGCAGTGACTTAGGAGTCACTTTTGTAACTTCAATCTATTTAACGAAACAGTGAATGTGTGTTCTGTGAAAGCCTCTCACCAGGTAACTGGCTTACTAAGAAGTGAAGGATTCAGAAAACCTGAAAGAAGCTACCTTCTCCTCAAAATGTAGATGGTCCCATTGATAAAAAAAAAAAAAAAAAAAAAGATTTAAATATTCTTTTTTAAAAAGGAATGTGCGTCTTAGTTTTTTTCCACATTGGATATCTGACTGAAGCAGGTATGAAAATCATCAGTGGCCAGCCTTCTATCCTAAATTCTAAAGGAAATTTCAAGAAGAGATTAGGGAAAGAGGGTGTGTGCAATAAGTTGCTGAAATTAATTTAACAGTTGAGGCCATTGTCCCCAGCAAACTAACACAAGGAACAGAAAACCGAATACTGCATGTTCTCATTTGCAAGTGGGAGCTAAATGATGAGAACATACGGACACACAGAGAGGGGAAGAACACACACTGGGGCCTTTCAGAGGCTGGAGGGTGGGAAGAGGGAGAGGATCACGAGAAATAACTGATGGGTGTTAGGCTTAATAACTGGCGATGAAATAATCTGTACAACAAACCCCCATGACACAAGTTTATGTATGTAATAAACCTGTGCCTGTACCCCTGAACTTAAAATAAAAGTTCAAAAAATCAGTTTTCATTTCTTCCTCATACTGATAACATTACTATTCACAATAGTAGAATTTGAACTTTTATAAGTTCCAGAAAGTATGCTGAATGCTTGAACTACCTTATTTAATCCACATAATTCTAAAAGTCTAAATATTATTATCTTTATTTAGATGCAAGATCCTGTGATACAGAGATGGGCTACAGACCTAGGCCAAAATCCTACAACAAATATGTAACAAGAACAGAATTTAAGATAAGCACAACCCCAGTTATTCACCTTTACACTGTATTGACACTCACAAAGTCTGCAAATAATCTGGAGAAGTTTAAGTAAAGGTACCAAAGTAGGCAAAGTTCATGGACATAGATCTATAATTCCCAAAGAAAATATTATCAAATTGAGCCTTTAATTAAAAGACTGATTACAATAATTCAAATTCAATGCAAGTTTAGGTTAACATTTCAGAATCAAAGTAATCTGTCATATTAATAGGATAAAGGAATAAAATCTACCCAACATCTTAAAAGACACAGAAAATGTAAATATAAAATTTATACCAATTTATAATTTTAAAATGAACAAGTACTCTGTAAACTGCTGTGTTAGCTTCGTACTGCTGTTGCAACAAATTACCGTAAACATTATGGTTAAAATAATACAAATTTATTACCTTACATCTCTAGAGGTCAGAAGTTGAAAATGGGTCTCACCAAGATAAAATAAATGTGTCAGCAGGGCTGCTTTTCTTCAGGCAGCTCTACAGAAAAGTTAATTTCCTTGCCTTCTCTGGCTTCTAGATTCTGCCCACATTCCTTGACTTGTGGCTCCCTTCCGTCTTCAAAGCTAGGAATAATCTGGTCTTCCTCATATTGCATTTGCTCTGACCCTGCTACTTCCTTCTTTCACTTATAAGGACCCCTGTGATTATACTGGGGACACCAAGATAATCCAGGATAATCTCACGTCTCAAAGTCAGATGATTGGCAACCAGAATTCCATCTGTAACTGCAATGCCCAACTCCCATCGCCTGCCACATAACATCACATACTCACAGATTCCTGGAATTAAGAGATGGATATCTTTATAGAGCCCATTATTCTGCCTGCCGTAGCGAGGAAATAAAAACCATTTTAATGTATTGTATATTTCTTAGCATTGGTGTTAACTCCAGCCTATGAAACACTGTGATATTCTTCTTTCAATCAAAAGTTTAAAAATTCTTTAATCCAAAATAGTTATTTAATAATTAGCCTTGCTAGCAAAGAAAAATATAAGGAATTATTCCCTTTTTACCCTGGTTGGCGTAACAACTTTGTGACAGATTAGTGTTAGGGGAAATAGAAAAAATGTACACCGAGAGATTACAGTGTGGATAAAAAAGTGTTCATTCTAAAATGCTTTAAGTGTTCAATGGCAGAGGCATGGATCTTTCCCTAGCCAAGTCTATAGTCCAAGCAATGTAAAAACACATTATATGCAGTCTCAAGCTTAGGCCCAGCAAAGCCAGAACAATCAAAAGTCATTCCAGAACCTGAACTGTGGAAAGTACTTCATAAATATTTGTTGAATAAATGAGTGAATAAATGAATGAATGAATGAATGAATAAAGGTGACAATAGATGGAACTCTATGATTGAACCAATGAATTTTCCTTGTTTTCTACATGTATGAATATTATAAGCAATAACGAGGCCTCTTAGGAATTAGCTGCCCATGAACCAATATTGTGTACACTAACCACTTGTTCCTGCCTTGTAAGGCCGAAAGGCAGTTACTGGAAGATGGCTGATATTTTTGTGGCCCCAGGATTTATTGTGGCTGGAAACATTTGTCATAGGTAGACACTGCTTCATAGAAATTTTCCTGAAATATTGGCGAAACTCCTCTAACTCTGAAGATACATTCCAGAAAAGTTGGTCTCCTGTCAAATTAAATCATATGTTAAATCCTGAACCAAACATAGACACATATGTACACAAACACACATGTAATTTTGTAGGCAAAGTACAGTGGCTTCTGCAATGACATAAGAATAATACAGTGTGAAAGGAATTACCATATTCTCTAAAATGAAAAAGGCAGAGTAGAAAACAATCATTTGTATGTGAGAGATATTTAAATATGTATAAAATGTTTATAGTTTTTAGTATGATTTGGGTAGATTTTATCTTCTTTTTGTTGTTTCTTTATTTTTATTTATTTATTTATTTATTTATTTATTTATTTATTTATTTTTGAGACAGAGTCTTGCTCTGTCACCCAGGCTGGAGTGCAGGTGTGCGATCTCAACTCATTGCAAGCTCCGCCTCCTGGGTTCACGTCATTCTCCTGCCTCAGCCTCCCAAGTAGCTGGGACTACAGGCGTGTGCCACCACGCCCGGCTATTTTTTTGTATTTTTAGTAGAGACGGGGTTTCACCATGTTAGCCAGGATGGTCTTGATCTCCTGACCTCATGAGCCACCGTGCCCAGCCTTTTTGTTTACTTTTACTTCATAATTTAAAAAATTTAACATGTTTGATGTAAGAAAAATTGTATTACATTAAAAGAAAATAATTACCTTTTTCTAAGGATCACTTTCTATTCAGAAGTTTTCATCCAAAAAGCTTAGGGAATCACTAAATCTGTTTACAGAATAGTTTCTATAGAGTCATGTGCCTTCTATGCTTTCTTTGGGTGCTACGTTCTTTTCCATTATTCCAAAGGTCATCACATACTTCTCCCCAATGAGCTTCTCATATTGAAATGAAATGTTCATACAATTAGTAGATGAGGTCTTTAACAGCAGGATTTTACTAATTTTTCTCTGCTTAGCACTTAAAGCCACACCTTCATCATAGTAGGAATTAATACTTGCCTGCTTAAAGTAGGGAAAAAAACTGCTTCATCTTGCCCGTAGGTAACAGGTGAACACCTGCCTGATGGTTGATTTCACCTCCTAAGAGGTAGCATAGCTTCGAGGGTCAAACTTTGAGCTGTATAATCCTGCTCTACTAACAGAATCACTTGGAAGACCGACCCTATCTATAGGGGTCTTAGCATGAGGCCTCTTGATTCCACTATGCCTTGTTGGATTTCTAATTTAGAGCTAAGGTGGATCTTAGAGATTATATATATATATAAAATATATATATATATTTTTTTTTTTTGTCATGGAGTTTCACTCTGTTGCTCAGGCTGTAGTGTAGTGGCATGATCTCGGCTCACTGCAACCTCTGCCTCCCAGGTTCAAGCGATTATCTTCCCTCAGCCTCCTGAGTGCTGAGATTACAGGCGTGTACCACCATGACCGGCTAATTTTTGTATTTTTAGTAGAGATGGAGTTTCTCCATTTTGGTCAGGCTGGTCTCGAACTTAGGCTGGTCTCGAACTCCTGACCTCAGGTGATCTGCCCGTCTGGGCCTCCCAAAGTGGTGGGATTACAGGCATGAGCCACTGTGCCCAGCCAAGATAATATTTTAATAATTATTGCACTGTGTATGTTTTCTCTGGTATTGAGCTAAATTGTGTACATGCTTTTTTTCTCAATATTATGTCAGAAATAACCAGGGTACATGACTTGTAAAATGTTCTGAAGTTAGTTTGTAGCAGAACCAGTGCTCTAGTCTACATTTTCTAATGCCGAGCTAAGGATCTTTCTAATTTTGCCCATATTACATAATAGGTTCCCCATTACTCTTAGAGACATGGCAGATTTCAGGTTCCACAAGCCCCTATTTGGTTTATTTCCTCTGCCACACAGTGAAATCAGGGCTATATATATTCGCAAAACTTCTTATGTTTAAGTAGAAATTTATTCATTTCAAAATATTGAGTGTCCCAGAACAGGGTCACACATACATGGTCGAATTAGGTTTTTACAAAGGTGTGAAGGCAATTGAATAGAAAAAGAAAAGTCTTTTTAACTGAAACATTTGTATATCCATGCTCAAAAACACAACTTGCATCCTATACAAAAATTAATTTAAAGTAAGTCATACCTCTAAGTGTAAAACTATAAAATATCTAGGAGAAAACTTATAAGAAAATTATTGTGAGCTAAGATTAGGCAAATATTTCTTTAATAGTACTCAAAGAGTCACAATCCATAAAACACACACACAAAAATAAATTTGACTTGATCAAAATTAAGAACTTTTGCTTTTCTAAAGATACTGTAAGAGAATGGAAAGGAAAGCCTCTGAGTAGGAGAAAATGTTTGCCAATTCCATATCTGATAAAGGACTCGAACATATAAAGAACTCTCAAACCCCAATAAGAAGATAACAAACCGATAAAAGATAGACAGAAGATTTGAATGGACATAAATACATAAAAGTGTCTTATCTCATTAGTTATTAGAGAAATGTGCATTAGAGCCACAATGAGATACTATTACATACATATTAAAATGGCATGACAAACAAGGAAAAGAAACACAACTCGACAATACCAAGGATACAAGGATGCAGAGCCACAGAAACTCTCGTACATTGCTGATATGAATGCAACAGAGTACATCCACTTTGAAAAACACTTCAGCAGTTTTCTGTAAAGTTAAACACATATTACACAACATACAGCAATCCCACTGCCAGGTAAATATTCAAGCGAAATGGAAACTATGTTCACACAAAACCCTGTAAGTGGGTGCTTGTAACAGTTCTAGTCTTCCTGATCATCAGAAGCTGGAAAAAACCCAAATAGCTACCAGCTAGTGAATGAATGAAAAAACTGTGGTATATCTATATATTGGAACACTACTTATCAGTAAAAAATAAATAACTACTGATACACATAATACCATAGATGAATGTCAGAATGCAGTATACCAAGTGAAAGAAGCCATATTTAAAAATCATCATACTGTATTCCATTTACATGTCATTCTTGCAAAGGCAAAACTATAGGGATAGAAAACACATGGGTGGTTGCCAGGGACTGGGGACTGATGGCAAGTACTCATGGGGAAATGTTTTTGGATATTGGAACTGTTCTATGTCTTGATGGTAGTGGTGTTCACATGACAGCAGGCGTTTTTTAGATTTGCATTACTGGCTGGGTGCAGTGGCTCATGCCTGTAATCCCAGCATTTTGGGGAGGCCAAGGCAAGCAGATGACTTGAGATCAGGAGTTAAAAACCAGCCTGGACAACATGGTGAAACCCCGTCTCTACTGAAAATACAAAAATTGGCCGGGCATGGTGGTAATCCCAGCTACTCGGGAAGCTGAGGCAGGAGAATTGCTTGAACCTGGGAGACGGAGGTTGCAGTCTGGAGCGCCACTGCACGCCAGCCTGGGTGACAGAGTGAGAATCTGTCTCAAAAAAAAAAAAAAAAAAAATTGTATGATTGTAAAATAAATGATGAGTTTCTCTGCATGTACATTAGAGCTTGATTTTTAAAACATAAAATATATTATTGGGTGCTGTACATACCAAATCAAAACCTTTAATAAAAAACACAACAAAAAGAGAAGTGAAAGAAAAAGGAATATAGTAAGAGTTGAGCACAAAGGCCCATGAAAGATTCCTATGCAGATTCTCCGTAAGAAATTCCCTGCCTACCCTTGTACCCCAGCTTTGAGGCAGCCTTATGAGACAGTCTAGATTTGAAATCTGTGATGATTAGAACTTGGGTATCCCACTGAGTTCCTTCAGGGGGTATTTCCAGGAGTGGGTGGGGCGAGGGCGGTGCTGATCCTCTAGGTCCCTCTACTCATTGTAAATATCCTTCCTCCTGGGCTACACTTATGTATTGAGTTTCAAGGGAAAGTTTTATTAACAGAAAGCCATCCATGACTCAAAAATAGTTTGAAAACCACTGACTTCATCAAATTATTTTCTATTTTTAGAAACAGTTAGAAATTTGCCTATATTTCTTTGCTAGTTAATAGCAGAGCTAGCTCAGGAACTGAGATGCCAAACTGGACTATCAACAGGACAAGATAACCTCTAAGAGGAAGGTAGGCAGGGAGAACATTGTGGCAAACAGAGTGTCCCTTCTCCAGGGCCCTGACCACCGCCATGCAACTTTGTATGTCCAGAGATACCAAATCTTTCCTTTTTCTCTTTCAAAAGAAGCTTGGATCTGGATTGCCATATAAAATCTCTTGATTTTTTTTTATGTTATTATTATTATTTTTCTTGAGACAGAGTCTTGCACTGTCACCCCAGGCTGGAGTGCAACGGGGCGATCTCGGCTCGCTGCAACTTCTGCCTCCCAGGTTCAAGCAATTCTCGTGCCTCAGCCTCCCGACTAGCTGGGACTATAGGTGCCCATCACCATGCCCAGCTAATTTTTTGTATTTTTAGTAGAGACAGGGTTTCACTATGTTGGCCAGGCTGGTCTCTAACTCCTGACCTCGTGATCCGCCCACCTCTGCCTCCCAAAGTGCTGTGCTTACAGGGGTGAGCCACTGTGCCTGGCTAAAATCTCCTGATTTTTAAAAGCTTTAAATCATTTCCTTTTTTGTTCACATGCTGTCCTGATAGAATAAAAGCCATCTGTCTGTGGGCTGGAACTGGCCACAGGCCACTGGTTTGTGACCCCTGGCCTGAGCGGGACTATCAAGCACATGCTTTGTTCTTTACATGGTCATCTGCCTCACTCGAGCTGTGAGCTCAGAAACCACAGGAGTAAGACGCAGAGGAGCTGTCTTGCATCCTCAGAACTATCTGGGCAAATGGCAGAGCTTCTCGACACAAGAAATCCCTTCTTGCATATCCTTTACCCAGACATGCTTAAATAGTGTGTTTCTTCCACCCACCCTCAGACAAATCCTCCACGCTTCACCAGGCAGCCTGCTCTGGGTTGAAATGGCAGCATTCTTGCATACAGAGACTGTAAACTATGTTTTAATGGCAGTGCAGAATAGTGTAAAAGACACATGCTTGAGAATGAGACAACCACACATTACCTACATAACCTTGGGCAAAGTACTTACAAATCTCAAGGCCCCATTTTCAACTATAAAATGAGAATGGCAGTACCTAAAGGATAGAATTGTTATAAAAATTAAATCATATAATCTGTTAAGCAAAGTTGCCACTTAGATATTTTTCTTTTCATATCTATCATTGTTATTATTACTATAAATATTATTAATACTTAGGACAGAATTAGAGTTCTGTAACTAGCTAGCCCAGCAACTGTGGGCAAGTCATAGAATCTCTCTGAGTTTGTTCCCTTTTCCCAAAAAAAAAAAAAAAAAAAAAGAAAGAAAATACCTAGATCACAAAGCTCTTGTTCATTCTTGTCAGTAATGACATATTAAGGGGGACTAGCAAAGTTTGCGGCCTACTGTAGCTCTCAATAAATAATTTTTATGAACAGATCATTGCTATAGATATGTCTTTATCAGTACCACTCAACAGTGTCAGCGATGTGCTCATGGTTACTTTTCTGCAAGGTATCAAGCTGTGCAAGCTTTTCTGGGGAAGTTAGGATGATGTCCAAGTACTCATTTTCCAAATAAGAGATGTGCTGGCACCGTGCCTGGACATCCAACCTGCAGTGGATGTCAGTAGACGATCACTTTGGAGCACCTGTCTCTTTAATTTTGAAATGGAGCCAGTGTGTTTTTCTCCACCAAGATTCTGGGACTAGTAGGGAGGCCCTTAGGGAGGCCCTTAGAGACTCCTTAATCTCTTAAAGATACTAAACTGAATCCTTGCATAGATATTCAACTGAAATCTGAGGTTGGGATAAAGTCCATTTAAACTTTTAAAGTTCTCTCTGTGGAACTGGACAAAGCTCTTAAACATTTTATGGATCCCTAGGCAGCTACTTAAAGCAACCATGGCTCCTTGAGAGCCAGGCACAGCAGTGAGTTGTGAAAACACAGCTTGATAGATTTCATCCATTCACTTATCATTTAATCTGCCACAGGCTCATGTCATCTCCTGTATTGTTTCTTTACATGTCTATTTGACTTTTCGTGAGACTACATCTGGCCTCCCCAGTCAAAGTGAGGGGCCCCAGAGGTAAGACCATGGCTTCAGTGGCACAACAATCATTGACTCATATGAGAAGGTAGAATTTTTCAAATAAATGCGCTATCCATCTTCCACCTTGATTTTTGCTACCATTCATTAATTGAATACATTTATTATTATTATTGTTGTTGTTGTTTTGTCTTCCACTTATAGATGAGGAAACTCAAGCTCAGCAAAATTAAATGACTTTCCAGAAAACACTATTTGAGAAAGTGGCAGGGCTAAGTTTTGACACAAACCAGTCTATATCAAAGCCAGTGCTTAAGCTATTGGGTAAGACAACACCACTAACACCACTTAAGATGTGTCTTGGCCAATTTGGTATTGCTATAAATGAATACCACATACTGGGAAACTTACAATGAACAGAAATTTGTTTGGCTTACAGTTCTGGAGTTAGGAAGTTCAAGAGTATGGTGCCAACATCTTGCAAGGGCCTTCATGCTGTATCATCCCAGGGCAGAAGGTGGAAGGGCAAGTGAGTGCACAAGACAGAGAGAGGATGGGGGCTGAACTTGTCCTTTTGTCAGGTGCCTACTCCTGTGATAACTAACCCACTCCCGTAATATTGGCATTAATCTCTTCATAAAGGCTGAGCCCTCATGACCTAACCATCTTTTAAATGTCCCATCTCTCCACACTGTTGCATTGGGCATTAAGTTTCCATCACATGCACTTTGAGGGACATATTTAAATCATAACAATGTTTCAGGAAGATTTTTTGTGTAATATTGAGGTAGCTTGGATGTAGTTTGTTATAGCTATCTGACAACTGGGATGGAGCCTTTTTTGGGACTCAAATCTGCATCATCATGCGTTAAAGTGGTTTCATCTCTAGTACTAGCCTAAGGGGAACTGGTCCTGTGCCTTTCGTAGCCTCTCCTTTGCTAGATTTCTTTTTATAATTACAAAAATCACTAACATTTTTATATTCACAGACTCATCTACAGAGGATATGAGTCTCAGGTAAATGCAACTGTAGATCTGTCTCCAATCTTATATTCTTATATAAAATTACAGAAAATAATTATTAATAAGGATAGATGATTATAAAGGTAGAAAAAAGCCCTATATGTGTTTAAAAGGAAATGGATGGTACAGGCAGAGGCTAGCTTTCTTTTGTTGATGGAGTCACTCAGCTGAGAGTTATATCAGCTACTAATGTGTGTGTGTGTGTGTGTGTGTGTGTGTGTGTTTTGCCACAGTTGAAGAAATTTCTTCCATCTGACCCTTACTGCCTCTCTCTCATGATCCCTCAGCAGCCTTAGTTGTAACAGATTAGGAGGCCTCAGATTTATCCATTAAATCATCAATTCTGTGAATACCTACTGTGGGTAAGGCATTTGCCAGAAGCTAGCAATCTAGGTACATAAAGATAAATTAGTTAAATGAGTTGGGAAGTCTCTGTCCACACAAAGTTTCAGACTTTTTAAAGTCATAATCAGCTTAATTATAGTAATCATCTTACAATGTATATGTTGTATATAAATAAAATTTCCTTTGTCAATTTGTCAATACCTTCAAATAAATTGTTAGTTTACCTTTGCCAATTACACTTCAGATGGGGAGACTGGCCGGGCGCGGTGGCTCAAGCTGTAGAAAACGGGTTTCTGGTCAGGATTAGAATTGCTTATCAGTCTCTACTTTACAAAAAACAGTATTGGCCAATTACAAGCAGGGTAATAAAATATTACAGATGGGGAGACTGAAGCACAGAAAAGAAGAGCTATCCCATGGTCACACAGTTAACAAATCTGGACCCTGAATGTGAACTCAAGTCACCCCTGGGACATCCAGTGGCATTTCCATCACACCATGCTGTCTCTTAGCTATTCAATAAAGATTTTTTGGAAGAATGCATGGGCTTAGCAGCTGAGAAGTGTGGAGGCAGTGGCAAGAGAAGACATGAGGGAAGTGAAGTCATCTAAGCTTTAGAAGCTGAGCTTTGCTGGCACTGAAACTACAGGAAGCTACAGGACATATGTAAAGACAGAGGGTGGAGCCCCTCTTCTGCACACAACTGTACCTTTGAACAGTATATTTTCCATATATTTCCCCAATTAACTTTTCAGAAGTGAGAATGTGCATTAATGAAACTGCAAGTTTATACTTCCCACTAGTAAAAGGAGATTTGAAGAACTGGATAATAAACCCTTTGAGAGCTATTAAAATGCAAACAAGAAGAGAATGGGAGAGATTGATGGAGGTTAGAAGAGATAATCTTTCTAATTTCCTCTGTACTGGGCACTCAAACATTTCCTGAATGAATCATTTGGCTCTTCAAAAAAAGAGATTTGGAAGGATGTCTACATCCCAGAGCTGTGCCAGTTCCATGACCACCTCTTTTCATCTTGCAAGGAAAAAATGCCGTAGCACCTCATTGAGGGTGCGATGTTGCTATTAAAGGAGGAACTGACAAGCCATTGAGTGAGGAACACTGAAGAGTTGGCTCAGCTCCCACAGAGTCCAAGCAAGCATTCAAAAGGAGGTGGCTGAATAGATTACTCAGCATCTATATCCTTAGACTAGAAGCAGCCCAGTGATTGTGGGGGATAATGTTGTACCACTGTGTCTTATTCTTGAATTAATTAATGTCTTAATCTTTCCCTGACACTAGACAATAGCATCCAGAACTCTAAGGGACCTTACAGATCAACTGTTAATGTCCTTTTTTTTTACATGGAAAAACAGAGGCAGTATGTAGCAAAGGCTACATACTTACCTTTGGATATTCACCAAGTTCTTGGCAGAGTTAGAACTGGAATAAAGGTTTCTTCACTGGTGTCGCAGTAAACTGTATTTTTACTCCAAATGCAAATATTAAAATTTGCAATATTCTTTTATATTTTCTCTGCTTTCCGTAGGACTTACCACAGTGTACAATACATAGCAAACGCTACCAAATAGCTCAAATGATGGGAACACCAATGCTCAAATGTTTTTTGTTTGAAAGAAAATTACAGAGATCATCTAGGACAACTACCTTCATTTTCACATGATTGTCTAAAGGTCTGGAAAGTAGAAATAGTTTAAACCCCATCTCTACCAAAAAATACAAAAAACTAGCCGGGCGAGGTGGCGGGCACCTGTAGTCCCAGCTACTTGGGAGGCTGAGCCAGGAGAATGGCGTAAACCCGGGAGACGGAGCTTGCAGTGAGCTGAGATCCGGCCACTGCACTCCAGCCTGGGTGACAGAGCGAGACTCCGTCTCAAAACAAACAAACAAACAAACAACAACAAAAAAAGAAATGACGTGTAGAGAGCCATACAGTCAATTAATAGAGAGCTCTGTCTTATAGCTAGAATGTAGTATCCTGATCTTAAAGCAAGTGTTAGCTGATGGATAATGTTTTCCTTCATCACAACACAAATGCTCTCATATGATGTGTTTATTTTACCATAGTTGTTTAACAGAGAAAATGAGACATTTCAAATCAAAAGACTTTCATTTGCCTCTTCAATGATAATATCTTTTCATAAAAGTCTCTGAATATGTCAGACAAAAGTTGCTGCTAGTAAATCAGGTTCTTCATGCAGAATCTAGAGGCATCCTGAAGTCAGTCACATAGTATAGTAGAAATATTATAGAAGAAGAAATAAAGTAATGAGGTGACAGTGTATTAAATATTGAATGCCCAGTTTGGGGATATACAAATAGAGATACATAGAAAGAAAAAAACTGTGGGCTGTGAAACATAGTCTGCAGTAATCAACCTATAAACAATATTAAGAATCTTCATCTTAGAATATAAAGAATGAGATGAATCAGATAACTTGAACCAAATTCTAGTCTTAAAGAAGAAAGCAAAAATCTTTTACTGAAAAAAAAAAAAGAGAGAGATTGTAATAGTGGTCATGCAAAGGGTGGAGAAAATTTGAGAAAATTGGTTGGGGGAAAATGGGAGGAGAAGCTGAACAGAAATCCACAAAAGAATCCCCATAACAAAATGCTTAGTCGATGTCAGTAGAGACTCTAAGATTGTGATAGTGCTGATCCTCATGGCTGGGGCACCTTCTGCAGCCTGCATGGTACCTGGGTGGGCAAGTGGAAATGTAGCCTAAGGACATTAAAGATTCTCTGGAGATGTGGCAAGGAACCTAAGTTTCGTATGGGTTCATAGGAAATAAAGAGAGAGATTAGAGTTTTTCTTGAGAAAAGGGAAAGTTTCAGAAACTCAAAATGCAAAGTAGGTTTGGTGGAAACACTGAAGAGAGAAATATTCAAGTAGAGAGAGTTATAGTCCGAGACTGAAAGGCTGACATTTCCTGTCTTAGAAATGGGAAAATGTATTTCAGAAGAGGAGTGGTTTCAGCTGTCTCTGATAGAAAATGTTCCTGAAATGGAGTGGATGTGATGCCTGCTGGAATCAGGAAGGTGAAGGAAAGTTAAAATAAGACAGTGTGATGAATTACCAACATGGATGCCGAAGTTGCTAATGACAACATTAGACCTGTGATGTGATGCCTGGCAAAAGTCCTGCTGAATTATAGACATTGTCAGAAAGTAGTTAATGCCGGCAAGGAAGAAGGTAGCAGAGTGACCGACAAGAATGGAAGAAAGCTGGTACAAATTCCTGCTCTATTACCCCTTGATGGAAGGGAGACCTGGCTGGAGACATCGCAAGTCAATATAAATCAGCCCTCGTTAGGGCTCTTATAGTTCAGAAGGAGGCCTGGGGCATAATTACACTGAATGGCAATACGAATCTACTCCCATGGGAAACCTTATTATTATTATTTTACAGAAGTTACCAGCTCCTCAATACTCTTTTAAAAAGATGATCTATGTTGATAAGTAGGATAAATGATTGTAGTACACTAGGGCAGAGGGTGAAACTTGTGAATTCAAGAGTTTTTGCCTATTGTTTTAGTCAAGGTCCTCCAGAGAAACAGAACCAATACGATTTGTAGAATGAGGAACTGGCTCATAGGATTATGGAGGCTCAGAAGCCCAGCCATCTTCCATTTAGAGACCCAGGAAAGCGAGTATTATAGTTCAGCCCAAGTCTGAAGGCCAGGGAACAGGAGAATTTGATGATGCAAATCCAAATCTGAGATATAAAAACCTGAAAATTCCAGCTCATGCAGTAGGGTAGGAAAAAATAGGGATGAATTCCTCTTTCCCCAACCTTTTGTTCCATTTAGGCCCTCCATAGATTGGATGATGCCCGACCATATTGAGGAAGGCAATCTGCTTTATTGTGTCCACTGATTCAAATGCTAATCTCATCCACAGACATCCTCACAGACATATCAGAAACAATGTTTAATCTGGGCACCCCATGGCCCACTCAAATTGACATGTAAAATTAACCATCGCACCTACATGTCCACTACTGCTCACTTTCAACTAGTTTAGGCCTTTTCCAAATACAAAGATGATCCCCACCACACCACCAAACACACATACACGAAAACCTTTTGCAGACACATTATTTAGACTATAGCAACAGCTTTCGATTGTTTTTGAAATCCTATGTCTTATCCTTAGACATAGATTTAGTCTAAGGACCAAATCCATGTGGGGCAAATGAAAATTCTTCGCTATTTGATAATGGATTGAGCAAATTTCAAAGAAAAGGAAGTGCTATATGAAAATAGACAGTGATTTGAGATTGTCCACGAAGAAACATAGAACTTCTATCTGCCCAGTGTTCAATGAACTAAGAATGGGGGATGGGGTGATGGAGGTATGGAAGGAGAATGAGTGCTCCTCCAGAGACCCATGGAGGAGCAAATCTTTTGGCAGATTTCTTTTGGGGACAGGAGGTGGGGAATTTATTTGTTTAGACTCAGTGTTTTTTCACACTAAAGAATTTGAGAGAATGTCTAGAGAGGAAAGGCTTTAAGCAGGGAGAAAATGAGAGGGGCTTACCTGTGAGGGGAGATCTTTGAACATCAGGACCAAGAGCTATGAAGAACTGGCTCTCCTGAACTTTCTAAGTAAATGAAGCCTGGGTGGACTAGTGGCCAGTTGTCTTCCATCTTTGTTCAGAGTTCCAAATGAAATGTTTGCTGAGGAGTTACATGATTCTGCAGAAAGTGTAGCCTGAGAGCCCACTGGAAGTGACCAGAAAAGACAATGAACCCGGCAGGAGAGTTAAGAGAGGACTCAGTGGCTGTTGATGTGGTTCCCTTCCATGGTGTTTGTTTTTGTTTTTGTTTTTTTGAGATGGAGACCCAGGCTGGAGTGCAGTGGCATGATTTTGGCTCACCGCAACCTCCACCTCCTGGGCTCAAGCAATTCTCCTGCCTCAGCCTCCCGAGTAGCTGGGATTACAGGCATGTGCCACCATGCCCAGCTAATTTTTTTTGTATTTTTAGTAGAGATAGGGTTTCATCATGTTCGCCAGGTAGTCTTGAACCCCTGACCTCAAGTGATCCACCCGCTTGGACTCCCAAAGTGCGGGGATTACAGGTGTGAGCCACCGTGTCCGGCCCTTTCCATGTTTTTTCCAGGGGCCTTGTGGTGGCCTGGAGACCCAAGTGCTCATCTGGTGGGACTACACATCTTCTGGATTATATTGATTAGAGAGAATGATAATGTTTAGTGTTGGTCTTTCCCCTAAATTCTAAGCTTCATGTGAACAGAGGCAGCTCCTTTCTTATTCCTTGTGTTTTAAATATAGTAGATGCTCAAAAAATTGCCTGTAGTTAGTTGAATAAATAAGAATACAAACAAGTACAATAATAAATTATCTTTATTGAACTTTTTCTATGCATCCGGAAGTCTTCTAAGTATTTACACTCATTAACACAATTAATATTCACTATGATCCTGAATGAATACATGTTAATTGTAAGCATAATATGAGTTTACTTTATTAGAGGAAATTTTGCTTTGAAATAAAGATGCCAGTTTGTTGTGAGAAAAGCTTTACACACACACTTGTGTGTGATACACATATGTGTTCATTACCATGTTTTGGCTTTTTTGTATATTGATAAGTCTAGAAAGAGAGAAATATACTTACTAAATATATGAGAGGTAGTTGATAGAGTTTTCTATTTTTCTCTAAATATTAGAATTTGAACTTGATTTGTTTTTACAATGTGGAAAATCATTTGTGTAATACATTGTGAGTCTTGTGCCTGTAACCCTGTTTTATTCTTCATAGTAAATAGGTGTGCCAAAGGAACCTTGAGGAGTTTTGAGGAGTCTTTCCTGCCGGGATGACACTAGTACTGGGTGGAAGAGCCAAGATCCATGGCTAGGCTGAGGGAGCAGCTGTTCTTTGTCATGTATACACAAGGGCACAGCTTGGCCGTTACCAGTGCACAACTTCTGTGTGAGAGCACAGATATCCTTGATTTATTTTGAATATATTTTTGCCCTATTTGATGAAGCAATTGACTTATTAACCCTCACCTCTCTGTACCAACCACAAATGGGATACTATAAAAACAAACATGCAAAACCCTATATTTTAGTAATTAAAAACTGTTTGTTGTTCAACTCTGCTATCTAGGTACTGACTTAGGGATGTTAGACTGGGGCAGAATGTTATAAAGGAGGCACATGAAACTGATTTTAAGGTGCATTTGTTATCTGGAGTTTTGGTCTTTCCTTTTTTGCAAATGTGTTTCCCCTCTAAACGTCTCCATCCTTGAGACGTGCTTGAAATGAAAGCCAGTTCTTGCTAGATTTGCAAAACTGCAGCACAGGCGGGCAAAGCCCCTGGGAGAGGCCATCTCATCCATCAGGCCCACTGGCTTTTGAAAGGAGAAGCCTGTGAGTAGTCAGGATGATGAATCCCAATGGCTGGCAGCAGCCAGATTATGTACACTGGAGGATGCCAATACATATTGTGGTAATGCTTGGCATACACAGCGGTGCCAGGATCCTTTGAGAGATCAGCTCTGCCTGATATTGAAGTAATGCACACACAGATAGTGTACGGACTGTGCTGTGCCTCCCTAGGCAGATCACAACACCCAAATGCAGCGGAACAAAAGTGGGGAAGACATGTGAGAGGCCAGGTATTTTAATCAGCAAATTGGTGAGTTTCTCTGCTATTGACTTGTTGCTATAGCAAAGAAACTCAGCATTAGAAAGGTCTTTGTGCTAACCTCTTGCATCCCCTCTGCTTGTGATCCAAGTCAACCCACTGATTCAATTGGACAAATTTATGGAACACCTGGTATGTGGCAGGCACTGGGCTTACTGCTGGGGCTAACCTATGAGACAAACAAACACGGTCTCTCTTATCGGGCTTGAAATATACAAAGAAAAATTTACAGTGCAGTGTAATGATTATTATGAAATTCCTGAACTGGACAGCCAAAGAAACATAGCTGAGTAAACGTAACCTGCCTGCTTCTGGCTGCATAGTTGTGTGGTCACTAAATTTCACTCCTGGCTGGTATTCTGTTCCTAGAGCTGTCATAATAATGACCCTAAACTGGATGACTAAACACAACAAAAATATTCTCTCACATTTTTGGAGTCCAAAGGTCTGAAATCAAGATGTTGGCAGGGCTACGTTTTCTCTGAAGGTTTTAAGGAAAACCTTTCTCTGCCTATTCCAGCTTCTGGTGGCTCCGGGCATTCACTGGCTTGTGGCAGCATAACTCTAATTCCTGCCAGCATCTTCACATGGCCTTCCTCTCTGTTTAATTCTCTGTGTGTACTGTCTCCTTTTCTGATAAGGACAACAGTCTTTGGATTTAGGGCCCACCCTAATCCAGTATGACCTCATCTTAACTTAATTACATCCACAAAGAACCTATTTCCAAATACGGTCCCATTTTGAGGTTCCAAGGATTTAAATTTGAACATTTCTTTTTAGGGGACAGAATTCAACCCATCACACAGCCTAAGATTTTTGACATTTTACCATTGTCTTTCTCCAGCCCTGGCTATCTTTTTGGGCAATTGACCTGCTTGATGCTCAACCCTTTTGCAATGTTTGGAACTTGGCTTTTACTTACCTGTGTCTCTTGGTGCTTTGAGTTGCTCTCTGTGAAAGACTTTTTCCTTCTCAAAGGTGATTAGTGCCTCATCTGATGCGAATATGGGAGGCAGGTCCACCTCAGACCCTGAGGGGAGACCAGACCGTAGCAGAGTATTGTTGAAGGAAGTGCATAAGGAAAATTGACAGGTTCATGTGGCCTTAACAAGCAACATGTAGTGAGAAGCTGTCCTCTGAGGAGGGGGGGCCTTTTGGAAGTACTCTATCTGTACCCCTTTGAGGGTACCCCCATTTTGCCTAAAAACCCATAATACACAACACGTTATTAACTCCTGATTATTTCAAAACTTCCAAAATTTTTTAGGAGTTGACTCTTTCCATTTGGTGGAGATGGCAAGCAGCTAACTATAGCAACAAAATCTCCAAATGTTACTATAGTAATGCAAGGAAGAAAACAACATATTTGCCTGATAAACCAGGCTGAAGCCAGTCAGAATGTTGTTTTTTTAGGATTCGTTTCCACAAACCCTCAAATTTGCAAAGCTTAGGGATGTCTAAAATCTTCTCCAAGATTGTAGCAAATGTCCAAGAACTAATAATCATATTTTCATATCCTACCTCTGAATTAGTCCTATGTAAACCTAAAATCAAAACTAAGCGTCTGTACCACTTTCTAAAAGAAACCTAGCATCAGATTACAATTCATTGTAAGGGGTTATGGCACTGAGCACATAGAATTTCTCTTCCTTTCTCTCTGTCTTCCCCTCACTCTTTTTCTCTCTCCTTCTCACCCTCGGTCTCTTTGCTCTTGAGCTCCTTGCCTCCTATAAAGCAGATGGCTTCTCTGTCTCTGAAGCCACAGCATGAATCCTTTTTACATGCCTTAGGAATCACCTACTCCAGGGGACATTTTTCTATATGTTTTCACGATACCAACTTGTCTTTCCCTAACAGGAGCATCCTACCAGATACTAAAAGAATAAACGTTTTCTCCATCTCATTATCCTAAGATAAGAAGACAGTACAATTTTAAGGGCTTAATGTGTAGGCTCTGATAATGATATTTTACCACCTATTACTATCTTTCCTCTAACAAGTTGTTGCTCCCTTTTTACAAGGAATAGGAGTTTTAAAGACCTCCTTGGCATTTACTCGTATTTTGGCAATTTGGGAGTTAAATACTTAGAAAACATGATTTTATCAGTCCCCCTTTAAACTTTAAACTGTCTGAAATATGAATACAAAGCAAAGATGCATTAGACTTCAGTTATTTATTATTTATTTATTTGTTTGTTTGTTTGTTTATTTATTTATTGGCTTGGAAAACTGGCATCTCTCAGAGTTACATTAACAGCAATTCATAGTCCTCATGGTATCTGTTGCCTCCTGAGCTTTATTTCAACACCAGAACATATGTCAGTAACCTCCCTTGAGGAATGCCAAGTCCCTTATAATAAGGGGGTTCTGTTACCAGAAAAAGGGTTAATATATTTGCCCACAATGAGGCAGGACAGTGCAGAGCACTCGTTCTTAATTCTGACTGCACATTCAACTCATTTGAGGGCAAGGGAGCTTTTAAGACACATTGATCTCCTTGGCCCACTCACAGAGATTCTAACTTAATTGTTCCAGGGTGGGGCTCAGAATTTGGGTTTATTTTAAAACTCTCCAAGAGATTCTCATGTGCAGTGGAAAAAACGCTGGTATGGCACAGTGCATCTCAAACTTGACGCTGTGCATGATTCTGACTTGGAAGGTAGGCCTAGGGACAACCCCGACATTCTGTGTTCCTATTCAGCTCCTACATCGTGTTCATGTTTGGGGTTTTCAGGACCACACTCGGAGTAACAAGAGCAGACTAAAATTGGCTTTATCTTGAATATTGCACAAACCTAAGTCTGAGAATTGATTTGTCATTTGGTTTTGTTCATATTTTACTATAAAGCACTGAACTTTAATCCTGTCTTCTGTAAAGCAGAAATAAAACGTGTTACATTTAAGGGTCAATGTATAGAAGCAAAAGTATTCTAAAAGGCAACTGGCAAAGGGCCTGGCACTCAGTGGCTACAGAAAAACTACTTCCATTTCACTTTGTTCCTCTCCACCTTCCCAAACACCTCCAACCTTCACAAAGGCAAAGTTGTTCCCTAAAAAGCAGTTGTTATAGGAATGCTGTCCTTTGGAGAAAAGGCATGGAGGGTATCAGTAACCAACATAGCTTCATGTGGACTGGTGTGTTGGCTCATGCCTGTAATCTCAGTACTTTGGGAGGCTGAGACAGGAGGTTTTCTTGAACCCAGGAATTCAAGACCAGCCTGGACAACACGGCAAGGCTGCATCTCTACTTAAAAAAGTAAATAAATAGGCCGGGCGCGGTGGCTCAAGCCTGTAATCCCAGCACTTTGGGAGGCCGAGACGGGCGGATCACGAGGTCAGGAGATCGAGACCATCCTGGCTAATATGGTGAAACCCCGTCTCTTCTAAAAAATACAAAAAACTAGCCGGGCGAGGTGGTGGGCGCCTGTAGTCCCAGCTACTCGGGAGGCTGAGGCAGGAGAATGGCGTAAACCCGGGAGGCGGAGCTTGCAGTGAGCTGAGATCCGGCCACTGCACTCCAGCCTGGGGGACAAAGCGAGACTCCGTCTCAAAAAAAAAAAAAAAAAAAAAAAAAGTAAATAAATAAAAAATAAAAAGGTAGCTTAGTGACTACTAACCCAGGAGTCTGGGAAACAAAACCAAACTTGAGGTTACAGTTGTAAGTGGAAATCTTTACATTTTTGAAATATAACGTCTACTCAAAGCCAAGCTCCTTGCCTTTGATTATATTGGTCCTCTCATCTAGAATGCTCTCTTTCCTCTCCATTACAAATTAGAGCCCCTAAATCCCTAGTTCCAAATTAAAATCATCATTTAAAGGTAGGGAGAGTCTACTAGGCAGGTATTTTAAGGGGATAGAGTATATGGATTATAACAGTAGATCCAGCTACTGGAACATGCCACATCAATCTGGAAAAGATGTTTGAGGCCAGAGTTTTAACACCAGATGGAGTTGGAACCATATGCTGTAGGCAATGGGAAGGCCTGAAGGGTTTGGTAACACAGAATAAGTGTAGCGTTTTTGAAATGTTAATATGCTTGAGTTGGGGGTGGATCAGAAGAATGAAAATGGGAGAGTAGCAGAGAAATAAATGTCACTCCTTTGTTCACATTTACTGATACTAATTGTGTGGGGGGCGCCATGCTTGTTGGAGGAAATGTATGGTCAGTAGACAAGTATTTTTCTTGCTCTAGTGACATTTTCATCTACTATGAACTTCTATCCTGTGACTGAGACAGAGTAACCAATGATTAACTATAATTAGGGCAAGTGTCTAAAGGAAAAACATAAAGTGCAATGAGAATAAAATAACAAGGAAATCTGACCTCTTGAGGTCAGGGAAGTCTACCCTTGAAAATGACTATCAAATGCTCTCAAGCTGAGCCCTTACCTATTACAAGTGCTCTCTACAGGTGGGGTGGAGGTGCGGGGTGAAGTATGAGATGTATTATCTACATCCTGACTGCCACTTACTAAGTGAGAGACTGGACAAGTTATGTTTCCTCTCTTATAAAATATATATATATAGTTACACACAATTTCAAGGATTGCTGTGATGCTAAATGAGGCAATCCTTTGTTAACAGTACAGTGCTTGGTACATGATGAAACTTAAAAGTGGTAGATACCAGGCCTTGTTTTTCAGTCCCACTTACTGAGCGCCTATGTCTCTGTTGCAGAAACAGTAACTGCAGATTGATTATTCATCTGGTGCCCCACCTTCCAGTCCCTTTTGGAGGAGCATGTGGTTGGTTCTGGTTGTGAGATGACTGACATGTGTCATTTCTGGATGGATTCGCCCCTCTTTTTCCCCTCTGTGTTGACTACGTGGCCAGGTGTTGAGATATTAGGGAATTCAGTTGGGTCCCTGTATTTACTATGTGGGGCACAGTTTCAACCCCCTCCATAAACCTCATTCAACATGTAGCTTGAACAGGAGTAAATCTTGTTTAAACAAGTCATTTTAAAGGGATAGATTTTTTTTTTTAATTATACTTTAAGTTCTAGGGTACATGTGCACAACGTGCAGGTTTGTTACATATGTATACATGTGCCATATTGGTGTGCTGCACCCATTAACTCATCATTTACATTAAGGTATATCTCCTAATGCTATCCCTTCCCCCAACCCCCTCCCCACAATAGGACCCGGTGTGTGATGCTCCCCTTCCTGTGTCCAAGTGATCTCATTGTTCAATTCCCACCTATGAGTGAGAACATGCAGTATTTGGTTTTCTGTTCTTGCGACAGTTTGCTGAGAATGATGGTTTCCAGCTGCATCCATGTACCTACAAAGGACACGAACTCATCCTTTTTTTTTTTTTTGAGACGGAGTCTCACTCAGGCTGGAGTGCAGTGGCCGGATCTCAGCTCACTGCAAGCTCTGCCTCCCGGGTTCACGCCATTCTCCTGCCTCAGCCTCCAGAGTAGCTGGGACTACAGGCGCCCGCCGCCTCGCCTGGCTAGTTTTTTGTGTTTTTTAGTAGAGACGGGGTTTCACTGTGTTAGCCAGGATGGTCTCGATCTCCTGACCTCGTGATCCGCCTGTCTCGGCCTCCCAAAGCGCTGGGATTACAGGCTTGAGCCACCGCGCCCGGCATGAACTCATCCTTTTTTATGGCTGCATAGTATTCCATGGTGTATATGTGCCACATTTTCTTAATCCAGTCTGTCACTGATGGACATTTGGGTTGATTCCAAGTCTTTGTTATTGTGAACAGTGCTGCAATAAACATATGAAGTTAGCTGTCTCGAGCATCTATGTGAAGAGACCACCAAACAGGCTTTGTGTGAGCAACAAGGCTGTTTATTTCACCTGGATGCACGCGGGCTGAGTCTGAAAAAGGAGTCAGCAAAGGTGATGGGATTATCATGAGGTGGTGGAGTTAAGAGCAATGTTTTGGGGACAGGGGGTGGATCTCACAAAGTACATTCTCAAGGGTAGGGAGAATTACAAAGAAACTTAAGGATGGGGGAGATTACAAAGTACATCAATCAGTTAGGGTGGGGCAGAAACAAATCACAATGGTGGAATGTCATCAGTTAAGCTATTTTTACTTCTGTGGATCTTCAGTTGCTTCAGGCCAACTGGATGTATTGTGCAGGTCACTGGGGATATGATGGCTTAGCTTGGGTTCAGAGGCCTGCCTATCTTTGCTAAAAGAGTGCCCAACACCAAGAACTTTTCATATGTTTTTACATCATAAATATTACAAAGTAAAAATTATAGAATATACTTTAATATATTAAAGTAGTATAAGTTCAGAATCTATTGCATTTATACAAAGTAAGATAAATGACTGAAGGAAACGAAATTTTAAGCCCGTGTTAAAGGAGGTAACAGTAAGCCTTGAGAAAACAACCCTTTACTTATTGTTGCTGTTTGTGCAATAACTTTACACCAAACACAGGAAACATTGGAAGAAAGGGAGACAACATTTTGTGCTTTTAGAAGAAATAGCTTTGCATCTCATGATGCTTTTGGTCTTTGCTAAGTGTCTGGACTTTAATGTAATTTGTAGCTTCACTCGACAGCTTCCCAACCCCTCCCCACTGACATGTAATCACAGACTCAGGTTTGCTCAATTTCTCCTTTAGAAGTGGATCTACTGCTCTTCTGACTACTGAGTTACCTCTTGAAGTGCTCTTGCCCTTGTCTTCAGCCATATCTCTAGGTAATGCTTTCTGCTGCTCTTCTCTTTGGCTTCTTGATTTGCCATGGATACAGCTCAGGATTGCAGGGGTGGTACAGGCTGCAGGTTTTTTGCCATGGTGCTCAACAGGTGAAAGACAGAGCGACTGCTTCTTTGGGAAACATCACGATCTTTTCCCCTCTCCCTCCTTCCACCCCTCCCATTGGTTGCTTGTGGTGGATACGGACATCTTGTCAGGTATGAGAATTCTTCTTTCTTTACTTGATGCAAAAATCTTCAAACTGGATTTCTGTCCAGCTCCTCCATTCCACATCTCCTGAGCATTATGAAACCAGCTTCAACATCAACTTGTGCTCAGATGATAGTGTTTTGATAAGCTTCTGATAGTGTGTTATTCATATATTTCCCTTCCTATGTAAATACTAAGCATTTTCTAAGTATCTTCTTCAGTGAAAAGATCTTCTCCAGCATAAAAAAGAAAAAAGAAAGAAACCAAAAAAAAAAAAAGGAAAAAGAAAAAAGTATTCACTACCTCTTAACTTGAATATAAGTAACTTAAGGTTTGATATGTGGACACTGGGTTTTTTTTCTTTGCAATTATCTTTTATGGCTAGGTTGCAAAAGAAAAGGAGCTGAGTGATAGAGGACTGGCTGGATGCTAATTTTGGCTTGGCCACCAAGTAAGATAGAATCATCTGTTTGTTTAATCATTCTTTTATCCTGAACACCGATGATGTCTCAGAGACAGATCTAAGTATCAGGGATACTGCGGCAAACAAAACACGTACCTGCTTCAGGAATCTTTCATTCCCTGGTGGTGACAAACTGTAAACCACGGTCTCTCAACTTCAGTAAGAATCCAGATCACCTGCAGGTGACTATTAAGACACATTTACTAGCTCTGGGGTGGGGTCCAAGAATTTTCATTCAAAAAGGTTTTCAGGTGATGGCCATGGCCCAGAAAACACCCTCTGAGAACAACTGATATAAACAAATAAATGGGAAAATACATAAAATAATGCCAGTTAGTGATGAATGTTATTGTTCGGTTCAGGGTCAGGTTCTAGCCCATGCTGTGGATGAACAGCAGATAGCTGAAAGAACACTCAGAGGGCTGTAGGTAGGTGAAATATGGCTTTATTCAGCAGCTCTCTCATCAGCAGCTCTCTTACACTGTCTGCTCTGTCTCAGATGCTTGCCCCGGCCGCTCCCACACATAGCTGCATGGCTGGCTCTCCCGACAGGGTCAGCAGCTTAACTCTTTCTCTCTCTGGGCACAAGTGCACCTGTACAGTGGTCAGCAGGGCAATTACACCTTTTGTTTGTTTGTTTGTTTGTTTGTTTAGATGGAGTCTCACTCTGTCACCAGGCTGAAGTGCAGTGGCGTGATCTCAGCTTACTGCAACCTCCACCTCCTGGGTTCAAGCAATTCTCCTGCCTCGGCCTCCCGAGTAGCTGGGACTACAGGCATGCGCCACCATGCCCAGCTAATTTTTGTATTTTTAGTAGAGACGGGGTTTCACCGTGTTAGCCAGGATGGTCTTGATCTCTTGACCTCGTGATCTGCCTGTCTTGGCCTCCCAAAGTGCTGGGATTACAGGGGTGAGCCACCATGCCTGGCCGGCAATTGTACCTTTTACAGAAAATAGTGGCTTATGGCCAAAGGATGGCCTTCCCATGTTATGGCTACATGGGTGTGATAACAGGTAGAGTTATATGCCTGCACTCTAAACTGGCTGAGTCATGTAGGATGCTTACCTCAGCCTATGCTCTCTTGGCCACAGCACAACTGTGTTCCTTACACTCCACCCCCTAGGCCGAGGGAGACATAGGTGTTGGATACGCAGTTTATACCCATAAGCTTTGGGTGCATAAGCTTGATAGACACACACAGGCTCTATACACAAGTGTTGGGCACATAGGTTTGATATACAGTCTTGGCACACAGGCCTTACAGTTATGAAGCCAAATCGCTCAGTGAAAGAGAACCAAGAACGATGCAGTGCAGCGTGTGCTGCGATTTTAGGTTGAAGCTTCAGAAAAGGCCTATCTCCTGACTGAAGTGAGGGAACAGGGTTTTTGGGTATCTGAGAAGACATTTTCAAGAAGAGCAGAAGCACATGAGGAAGCCTGGGCTTGGAGCTGCTGGGTCTGGCTGCTGTCATCCTAGTGGCTCTGTGCCCTGAGGATGCCACATGTGTGTAGATCATAGAGATAGGAAGTGGCAGAACCAGGATTGGAACCCACCTTTCCTAAAGATTGGGTGGATGAATAGATAGATGGATGAGTGAAAAGTTGAAATTGAGCCAAGAAGAGTCATCGACTGGTTTCTATGTTTTAAGAGAGGATTTGTAACACAATTGGAACAATTGGAACCAAGAGGTGGATGTTTGTCCTGCAGAGGAAGAAAAATGCCCTGGGTGGTGGTGTCCAGGTGAGAGGATGCATGTGGGGGCAGGTCTAGAAGGAATGAGACCAGGTGTGTGGCAAAGTTGCTTGCCTAGGCAGGTAACAAGCTCCCACTGCATGAAAGCAGGACATGCCTTTGGAAGCTGGAGGGCAAGATAAAACGAATTCAGCAAACCCCTTCCTCTTGAAGGACCCTGACAAGTTGTGTTTTAATCTAATTAATACATTCAGGAAGCTGGACCAAGAGGAATGTGATTATTTAATTGTTTTGTTCAAAGGGTACAAAGCAAGCTATTAGTCTGGGGTCAGGACTCCAAGGTTCATATCAGGTTATTACCAAGGAGGGTTTTGGAACAAGAGTGGCTGATTGATTCTTTCCCGCTGTTACCCTCATTAATTTACAAAGATTCATTGTGTCAGTGCTAATTTGCAGAGTCTGGAACAAAATGTAAAACAGACTCAGACTGATAAGAATTGTTTTGTATCTGCAATTCCATCTTGTTCCTTCCCCTACGTTTTCCCTTCTAAAGATTTTCAGGTACATGAATTTCCAGTCTGATTATAATGAACTCTTTTTCCACATGACAAAAGTTGTCTCTACTGATTAAGCAACAAGCAGGAAGTCTATACTTGGCATTTTATTTCCAGCCCAGCAAAAATGTGGCTCTTCTATTACTCTCCCTATGACCCAGAAAAAGTCATTTAATTTTATTGCTCAGATTCCCCTTCTGGAAAATCAGGAAAATAAAATGCAAATCTGAACACCTTATACCGACCTCCCCATTACCATTTTTAAATCACTCCCGTGGTCTGCAAGAGAAGTTTCAGACTTGATGTTTCCAAACCCTTGATGACTGGCCTCAAACTTCTAGTCTCAAATTCTGCCACCGTTCAACAAGTATGTTCTGTTCTATTGTATCAAACAATGGCTGGTATTTATTCTTTCTCTGGAAAGCCTTCCCTCACCTTTGGATATTTGCCAAATTTCTTTTCTACCTTTAACTTCATCACTTTCATGAACCTTTTCCAGCCCCGGGAGGCAAATTATTCAATATTCAATGACTTATATATCCTTTCTTGGTTCCTCCATTAAAGCTCGCCACATTTTATCATAATTATTTGTCTGAATGAATATTTTATTGTAGTTGTGTGTGTGTGTGTGTGTTTGTGTGTGTGTGTGTATCCCTCACTTGACTCTGAGCTTCTGAGGGCAGGGAAATAGATTACATCTTAATCAGGTCTGTATGCCAAATTGCTAGCAACCTGACTGGCAACAACAGGAACTTCCGTATTGATTGAATGAATAAAGGAAAGAATGTCTGGCTTGCCTGACACCTAAGATTATAATGAGCAAATCATATGTTAAATGCTAAAGCTCTTTGTAAACCAAAACAACACAATGGTGTGCTGATGTTAGGAAACACTTCTTTATTGAAGCGCTCTAAACCATTTTTCATGTAATCAACAAATATGCCTGCCAAGCAATGTGCGAGGCACTGAAGACAGAATGAAAAGTTGCAGAAAAGTGGCCACAGGCCTCATGGATCTCACAGAGGCACCCTAGATGAGGCATGAGTAATTCCTTCAGGGTTTGGGCTGGTCAAACTCTTCCCAGTTTGGGCTGCCACCTCACTTAAGTGCCTGTCCTGTGCACTGACCGCAGGTGGTATCCTATCACCTGGGCCCTTTATTCATCATAATGCTTTGATCCTTGGTTGGTCTAACCTTACATCTGAACATGTTCCTGTTTGGCTCAGCAGGGCTGGATCCAGGTTATTGGAGATGCCCCAGGGCACTCAGCAGTCAGTTTTCTGGGCTGGTCCACCAGATTCTGGCTGCCATGAGCTGCAAGGAAAAATGCAAATGAATCAGTTCTTGGGAGGTTTTGGCCTAAGGCCTAGACTTCAGTGTCTAGGACCATGGGTAGTCTTTCAGCCTTTTTTAACCTTTCAGTCCCCAAACAGCATCAAAATAGAATCAAAGTATTGACATACAATATCTGAACTTCCTTTGATAAATAGGCACAGTGAGAAAAGCAGCCTGAACCTAATTTTTCTTCCCAGTCTGTTGTTTCTTATCAGAAACAAAGACTTTGCTTCTGTAATCATTAGTAACAGCTATGAGTTTCTTCACTCGAAATTGTCCAATTCAGCTGCTCACTAGATTTAACTATTCTTGGCGGCCTCTGACTGAGACCAACTGGTTTCTAATGATCATTTTCTTGAAAAGTGACCTGTCTTTCCTTGCCTGAGCCTGTCTCCCTGGCTCTCCCATGGCCTCCATCAGGTTAGCTAAGAAGGTGGTAGGGAGGGACAAGGGGTCAAATCTGTTACTTTTTATAAAGGCAGAGTGAAATTAATTTCCTGTGAAAGCTGAGGACATTCCTCGTTAGTTTGGCTTCCTGCTCTGTGTCTTAAATGCTGGGTAATTTTTTTTTTCTTTTGGAACTTCTATGGGCCAACTTCCCATGCCTGAGGCTGCTGAAAGAGAGATTTACAGACTCAGCTTACTACACAGCAATGAGCCAAGGATAGTGATGAATGAACAGAAGAGAGATGCCTAAGCCATTCCAGAATGTTCTGAACATGAGTTCAAAGAAGCCTCCAAGAGGTGTCCTGGAAAGCAGTCACCCATAGAATTTTAGAGTTAAGAAAGACCCAGTGGGGGAAATATATTCTACCTCCCTATCCCTTGGATCTCAATGATAATTCTCTCCAAATTGATCTTTCAAACTTTAATCAGTATATACTTGCTGAGAACCAACTGTGTGTTGCACATTGCTCTAAAGGCTGGATGAATCACACAATGGCCAAAAATACAACTCAAAGAGGCTGAAGCAGAAATGTATTATGGTTCAATCAATCAATCAAGTTAGACTATTACTATTACTTTCAAAAGCATGACATAACTTATCCATCCAATATACAGGAGTGATTCACTTTGATATCACAGGTTGGCCTGATTTTGTGGCACCTTATCAAGACCTGAGGTTATTTATCAAGACCTAATGGTTATTAGGCATGCTGTATAAATAAATTTGTAGTTCTCATGTGAAAATACTAGAAGAAGAAGATAGGGAATTCAGGTTTCCACTTCAAGATGGTAATTCTAGGGGAAAAAAAAAAAAATTGAAAATTCCTCAACTCCAAAACTATAATTACTAGCCTAAATTCTACTTTTAAATTCATAAACTCAGCAGCTTTTATTGATTTTGGAGGGGGAGGGAGCAGAAATGTTGAAACTACAAAAAACAACTTACATTCTCTTCATTCCAGGCTACCTCATGTTAGTGAGAAAGGTAGAGCAAGGAAACCAAAAATGTGTGGAAACCTGGGGAAAGGCAGGGAGGTGGGAGACTATTGAGAAGAATGGACTGCTTAGTGATGGTCAGAGTTACATAAAGAATAGCTGAGAATCTGAAACCTGGTGTTTTGGAGGAAAGAGTCTGCAACTAAGTGACAAAAGAGGGGAATTTCTAGCTCAATTTTAGTATTCATCAGCTCTGTGATATAGACTTCAGTTTCTGTACATATTTAACACACATGCATAAAGGGAAGACCTTCCATATCTGCTATGCCCACTTCTCCAAATGAGTGACAAATAAAATCCCGAATGTGTCTTGTAAACTCTAACTTGTGGGATGGCATTAATTTTGAGCATTTAAAAACAGTCCTGGCAGGTACAATGCCTCAGGCAAAATGACCTGCATAAGGCTTGGGAATAGTGAAAAGGAGATAGAAAGGAGGGGCTTTGGAAGATAACAGAGCAAAGATAGAAAACTCTAAATCCTACAAATTAAAGTCAGCATTGTGAAGCAATGGAGACTGCACATCACCTTCTTAAAGGAGGAAACCACTCCTTAGTCCCAGGCTATCACTACCATTTAAGAATCTTAGTCAGAATTTCCAGCTTTTTCAATTACCATGAGCATCTCCAAATACAGACACTCAGGTGATATAAACGAATTTTAAAATTTAACGTTCAATAGAGATGGGAATAGGAAATTACTAGAGGATAAAAAAGATAGAGAGAATGGGCATAAATTACCTGTTCTATAAAAAGGGGAAGACTGATCCTTGAGGGAAAAACGAGATATTCAGCTTAAACGTATTGTACTTGCATCTATTTACCCAGCAAGTATTATCAAGTACTTGTGCATCCCATATATAGTATCAAAAAATCAATAATAATAACAAAATACACAATCTTGAATTCCTTTGAAGTTCTATTCCATACATGACTCCTACTCAATACACATCCTCCTCTTGTCCATGCTTCCTGTGTTTCTGCCATGTTAAACTTCTAAATAGTCCTTGGACATAACAGACTTTTTATAGTTTCTTACTTTCTCAACTTCTGTTTCTTCTGAATAAAGTTCTTTTCTGAATATTTCATAACAGAGCTAAGAATTCTTATCTAAAATCCAACTCAAATGTCTGTATCATCCATTTCATGCCTTCTGTATGCAGTTGTTCACTGTGTTCCATATTTCCATAGCTGTTTGCTCCATATTTCCTTAAAGCATTTACCAAGTTGAATTAAAATATGAAATATGTTTGTCCTCCAAATCTATGAGCTTCTTGAAGTGAGAACCTGGATTTTTAAACTTGTTACACTAGTACATAGAGTGGTTATTGAAACAACATGTGTTCTCCAGAAATATTTATTAAAAGCATAAATGAGAGAGTTTACATTTTCACCTAAAATATGAAAACTGGGAAGAGTATTGTTCAGCCTACTTTAATAAAAATGAATCCATCTTTTTCTCTGTTCTCTCAGTACTAAATTCTTGTGTTAACCTTATTATCACACAAGGTTTCCCTACTCAGTCACAAGATGGTCACAGACAACTTCAGGCTTACATATACTTTGTACAGGACAAAGTACAAAATAATAATTTTCCCCCAAATCAGTAAAACATAAAGCTGGAGATCATCCACATAGATTAAAATACAAGGAAAGACAATTTTTTCTACTGACAGGTGAGACACAAACACTTATTCATTAGTGGCAAAGTATGAGATAAAAGGCTTGTAGTATGATACAAGTGGCTTACGTAGAATTCAGCTAAAATTTTTAAACAAATAAAAGTCAAAGTGTGGTTAGTCCAAGTATATAAACCCCCCCCAGAAACCAAAAGTCAAGAGAATGCTATTTACTTATGTTTACAGTGTTCTAAACACAAAGTATATTTACTCAAAACTTGAAAGGTATATAATAAAGCCAAAAAAATAAAATATCAAGAGACAAAACAATTAATAGAATCAGATTCAGTGATCCAGATATTGAACTCTTCCAACTATTTATTTAAAATAATAGTGATTAAAATGTCAAAATTTCTGGAGGAAAAGATAAACAGCATACATAAACAGATTGGAAATTTCAAGAGTCATGGAAACTATAATCCTTTGGCTAATGAAAATCCTAAGAAAGAAACAAACAAATAAACAAAGCACCAGAGATGAAAACAAAAACATCTGATGGGCTCATCTGTAGATTCAGTATGGCCAGGGGAGAAAAAAATCAGTGAACCCAAAGATAAATCAATAGAAATAACCCACGCTGAAGCACAAAGAAAAGAGAGAGAGAGGGAAAAACAAAAAAGAACAGAACATACAAGACCCATGGGAAAATTTCAAAAGGTCTAAGATGTAAGTTGGAATTCCAGAAGGAGAAGTAAGAGAAAATGAGGGTGATATACATTTTCTAAAACTAACAAAATACATCAAATCACAGATCTAAGAGAGTAGGATTATATCAAGCAAAATAATATCAAAAAATAAAAAAGAACACTTATAGATACCATATTAAAACTTTTGGAAATGTAAGACAAAGGCAAAAATTTGATGGAAGCTAGTGAGAAAAAACAAAAGACACAATGAATACAAAGAAGCAAATAGATGAATTACAGGAGACTTGTAATTAAAGCTATGAAAGCCAGAAGACAATGGAGTGGCAACTTAAAAGTACTTCAGGGAAGAAAAAAGATACATAATATGCCTATGTCATGTCTATATTATATACATAATTTAATATGTATTATTTTATACACATTTATATGAATTTTTCTATAAATATGCTTTAAAAGTCTTCACATAAAATAAAGAATTTTAAAACACTAAAGCTAAGAGAAATCATTACAAGTAACTTCCACTGAAAGAGATATTTCTAAAAATTTCTTTAGGCAAATGACATATGATCCCAGACAAAAAGTTAAATGTACATAAAGTTGTAAATATTTTAAGAAATTTTAAAGTGATGATAAGTATGAAAGACATTTTATCTAATTTTTAATTACTTTAAAATAAAATTAATTAACTAAAGTGAAAATAGCAATCCATTGTGTGTAGCGATCCCTGCCCCTCTTCATCGCTGGTAAGAGAAGAGCTCCATCCTTCAAAATCTACATGGAGGCAGCCACAGCCCCGTGACTTGTGCAGCAGCAGAAATGGTGCCATATGAATACAGTCAAATGCCTCTGTCTTCTTAAGGGGCAACCACTGTGGCCCACATGGTACCTGAGCCTGCCAAAGCCACAGCTTGCGGGGATGAGGAGCATGGAACCAGAATGCAAAGAGCAGAGCCTGTGATGTGAGGTACTCATGCATGGTGGTACCTCAGGCACAGGTGGCTCCTCTGATAATCTCTCAATTGCCTTGGGACAGGGGTGAGGGGGAAAGGTTTCTTCCATTGTCTTAGACAAAAGCTCCTAGCTTCCATTTAGATGATTAAACAATCTCATTTGATAGTCCTTTGGCCATACCCTTTGTGTTTTCTCCTGAACAGGCTTTCTTTTTCCTTTCAATATTGGCAGGCCAAGGATTTCCCAAATATTAAAGTTTTACTTCTCTTTTGATGAATAATTGCATACGTAAGTTCCTTCTGTTTTCTCACACTTCACTGTAAACAGTCCAGAGAAACCAGGTCACCCTATCAGCATTTTGTATAAGTATTTTCTTAGGCAAATATTCAATTTTATAACTAGCAGGTTCTGCCTTACATAAAACACCATGGCACCAGGATAATTCAGCATACTTATTTGCCACTTTATAAGAAAGATGATCTCTCCTTTGTTGTCCAATAACATGCTTCTAACTTCTATCTGAGATCTATCAGAGTGGTCTTTACTATCCATATTTCCACCAAAAGCTCTACTCAGGATTACTTCGAATTTTTTTTTTTTTTTTTTTTTTTTTTTTTTTTTTTTTTTTTTTTACACAGGGTCTCACTATGTCATCCAGGCTGGAGTACAAAGGTGTGATCTCAGCTTACCGCATCCTCCACCTCCCAGGTTCAAGCAATTCTCCTGCCTCAGCCTCCCTAGTAGCTGGGACTCCAGGCACGTGCCAACATGCATAGCAAATTTTTGTTATTTTTTTTTGGTAGAGATGAGGTTTTACCATGTTGGCCAGGCTGTTCTTGAACTCCTGACCTCAAGTAATCCCCCCTCCTCATTTTCCCAAAGTGCTGGGATTACAGGTGTGAGCCACCACATCTGGCCTACTTACATATTCTAAAGGAAGATGGAGATTTTCTCTGCAGCTCTACTATTTTTTTTTTTCTGAAGGCTCACCGAGATTGCCTTTAAAGTCCCTTTGTGCTGATGTAAGCTTTTTCTAGCATGCACCTCAAACCTCTTCTAGTCTACTCATCACCCTGTTCCCAAACCACTTCCACATTTTTAGATATTTGTTGCAGCATCACACCACTTCCTGTACCAATTTTCTGTCTTATATTGTTCAGGTTGCTGTAATAGAATATCATAGACTAAGTGGTTTATAAACAATAGAAGTATTATTTCTCATAGTTCTGGAGGATGGGAAGTCCAAAATCTGGGTGTGAGCAAATTTGAGATCTGATAAGGGCCCAATTCGTCATAGATGCTGTCTGGTCACTGTAACTTCATCTGTTGGAAGGGATGAGGAGTCTCTCTGAGATCTCTTTTACAAGAGTAGTAATTCTATTCATGAAGGTCATCCTCCTGACCTTATCACCTCTCAAAGCCCTTCTAATACCATCACTCAGGATTTGGTTTCAACCTATGAATTTGAAGGAGACATAAAAAGGTAATTCAGACTCAGCTTGGATTGAAAAATTATTGTATAGAATACTGTGCCTGGCCAGTCCTGACACACATGTCAACTCCTCAAATGAAGAGAGTAACTGCCTTATTGTAAGTATATGACACTGGGAAACAGAGTTTACTGCTATTCACAGAAAGACAGACAGAAAGAATTAAGGATGGTAGGAAGGAGAGAGTGAGAGTGAGAGTGAGAGTGATAGTGACAGTGAGAGCGAGAGAGAGAGAGAGAGAGAGAAAGGAAAGAAGGAAGAAAGAAAGAAAAAAGAAAAAGAAAAAGAAAGGAAAAAAGAAAAAAGAGAAGGGTAGATATGTACTAAGGTAGGGGTGCTTATATTGAACTTCAGTAAGGTTTTTCTATAGCCCTATAACTGTAATGAATTTACATATTCTTAATGTTTTGCACATTTTCTTCTTTTTCTTTTACACCTTGTTTTTTGTTTTTTCTTGTTTTGTGCCTTTGCATCATTTGCTTGCTCTGAATTTTCCTTGTATATCTTTTAATATTATTGACTTGTGCTTGTCCTTTTAGGGCTAAGATAAGGATTCTCCTCCTCCCAGAAACCTTATTTAGTCCTTCCAGGCTGGATTGAGTGCTCCCTCTCTTTGTTCCCTTAATACCTTGGGTACATCTTTATCAGAGTATTTATCACAGTGCTTAATAGTTGTCTATTTACTCATCTGTCACACAACTAGGCTGTAAGGTCTTTGAGACATGATAGATATCATTTGCTATGTATTGCCGTTTGCCTTCTTTACCCCGCTTTTTTCCCTCATTATTATGTGTCTGTTTTCAGACTGCTGTAAAGATATCACCAAAGACTGGGTAATCTAGAAATAAAAGAGGTTTAATTGGTTCATAGTTCCAAATGGCTGAAGAGGCCTCAGGAAACTTACAATCATGGTGGAAGGAGAAAGGGAAGCAAGGCACATCTTACATGGCAACAGGAGAGAGAGAGAGCAAAGGGGGAACTGCCAAACACTTTTAAAATCATCAGCTCCTGTGATAACTCCCTCACTATCCTGAGAACAGCATGGGGAAACTGTCCCCATGATCCAGTCACCTCCCACCAGATCTCTCCCCTGACATGTGGGGATTACAATTCAAGATTAGATTTGGGTGGGGACACAGAAACAAATCATATCATTACGTATCATCCTCTATATGCTTATGTATGTCTCCTTCTCTACCCATTAGAGTTCTCTGAGTTCAGAGGCTGCTCTTTTTTTTTTTTTTTTTTTTTTTTTTTTTTTTTTTTTTTTTTTTTTTTTTTTCATTGGTATAATCATGAGAGCTTAAAACGGTGCTTGGCACAAAACTCAATGTTTTTGGGTGTTGGACAAGTTGAATAAATATACTGGACTAAACTGGTCAGAGTACAAGTTATATCTTAGAGCAGAAACCATATATGGAGAACTAGACAAGTTTACTTGGTAAATATCATCAGTGCAAGGTCAAGCAAATTCAGCAGATAAATTTAACATTAACTCTGCAGAATAGCACAAGGAGAAGAAAGAGGAGAGAGAGAATAAAGCAGAGGAGAAGAAGGAAAAAGACAAGAAAGAGAAAGAGGAGGAGAAGAAGAAAGAGAAAGAGTAGGAGAGGGAGGAGGAGAGGGAGAAGGAAGAGGAGAAAGCTGAGAAAGTAGAACAATGACAAATGATAATTAAAGTAGATGCTCACACTTATTAAGCATTATGTATCTGTTATTTATTTTAGCCTCACACCTAAATACAAAGGGAGGTATTATTATGTCTGTTTTACTGTGAAGAAACTGAAACTTAGAGAGCTATACTGCTAATTAGTAATGATAACCTCATTCTAATCTAATATGTAATATTGTTCACCAGTAGGAAGAAAAAAGAGAGACAAGTATACAAGTTAGGAGATAGGTACCAGAAAATCTAAATTTCCAAAGGCCATTATCTGTGTTCATTGCTCCAAAGCAAGTGAAGGTCTAGATAATACCTTAAGGGGTATGCATGTAAGAAAATCACAAGGAAGAGATAACTAAAACAATGTTTTAAAGAAAAATGAAAAGGGATATGTATATCTTTATTCATTTTAAAGGAATGATATCCTATTCTTGCTCCTGAGAGTGGCTTCTTTTTTTTGTTTTTGTTTTTTTAGCTTGTGACTATTATAATGAGAATCATTTCAAAGAGATACAGGGTGTTTTAGACTGTTTGGGCTGCTGTAATAAATGACCATAACTGGGTGGCTCACAGATAAAAGAAGTTTTCTTCCCACAGATCTGGAGGCTGGAAAGTCCAAAATCAAGGCATCAGAATATGTGATGTCTGATGAGGACCCACTTCCTGATTCGGAGATGACACCTTCCGTGTATCCTCATGTGGTGGAAGAGAAAATTCACTCACTGAGGCCTCTATTTGAAGGACATGAAACCCAGTCATGAGGGCTTCACCCTAATGACCTAATTACCTCCCAAAGACCCCACCTCCAAATACCATCATCTTGGGGATTAGGATTTCAACATATGAATTTTGGTGAAATACAAATATTCAGACAGTATCAGAGAGTAAGAAAGAGCTAAAGGAATGGCAGTGAGATTAAATGCCCCTATTTTCAAAGGGAGAATGTGTAGGAGAAAGCAGCTTCCAAAGAAAGAAGCATCAAAGGTTAAGAAAAAGAAATGATATGAGATTAAAGAAATATTCAATTTAGCCCTCAGTATAATAGTGGGATTTATGCAGTGGGAGTTCATGTGCTTTCTGTGACACACAGACAACAGAAAGAAACAAACGGATTGGTAGGGGAAGAGAAAGATGTAGCAACTAAGACCCTAGAACTGAGTCTAACCTGGTCATCTGTAGCCAAAAAAGGTTTAATGCTAGAAGAGGACATGAAGGACAAAGCTAAATTCACATTCTCATAGCATCTTTAAAGGGAGTGTATGGGGTATAATTGGAACATTTGTAATAAACATCAAGAACAGTGTGTCTGGAACATAGATAGTAGGTCCTTAGTTGATGACAAAGGTTTTGATCTTAAAATTGAATTTGAGGAAATTAGAGGGAATGCACCTAAGATATCACCTGAACTAAGGGAGTGTGCCTGCACACACAGGCACGTGCACTCATAGACATGACTGATATTCATTAAGGGCACACGATACAGCTGTACCACATATTTACACATTGCAGTCATTCCAGTTGTCAGGAATCCATTCTGTTTGGTTATACCTATGACATTCTGTTTGATAAATATTTTGAATGACAATCATTGTGCACATGTATGCACTCACACTCTTACCTGCCTGTACGAATGGGTTCTGTTTTCCCAGAGAGAAAGAATAGAATGAGGTACATTCATAGGCTTTGTAGTCAGGTAAACTGACTCTAGGATCTGACATTTACTAATCATATGACCTTGGTGAAGCTTCTGAGAACACTCTTTATTCTCATACATAAAATGAGGATAACAATTTCACAAACTGCCTTATATTTTAATGAAGCCAAAATTATCATTTACGCCAGAATAGAATAAAAAGCAGTGCCCTGTTTTTTCAAGGAGACAGTTCAAAGAATGTTTTGGGGCAATCAAATACATGAATTTTAGTGATATATTTTTAAAATCTAATGTCTATTTAGAAAATTTAATAATTTATTACACATAAATACTAATGACATATTATATAAAATAAAATACTAATTTGGAATTTTATTTACTCTTTTGTTCATTAAAAAATTTACACAAACTGTTTACAAGAGACTTTGACATCAGTACCTTCACAGTACTTAGAGACATTAAAGTCATTTAATACTATCTCCTCCTCTAAGTTGTTTGAGATATAGCATAATGTTTTTGAATCTGCAAAGCATGCTTTTATTGTGTATTTTATACCATGTTGAAGATAATGTAGTCATACAAAATTGAGAGAATTTTTCATTTATACTGTTGATACATATTTAAAATCTTTAAAAAGTAGCTTTTTTGTATTTCTTTGTGAGTAATCTTCAAAAGGCTTATTTATGATATTATTCAAAACTTACTGTTGCAAAATGGAATACTACCTTCTCTTTTTACTGATTTTGTTAGGTGGATTCTGCATAATAATCTTTCCTAATTGGTAGTATTGACTGCAACATAAAGTCATTGAGAGAGAATCATATAATATGAGTTGACTTGTATGTTTACTAGGGATAGAGACATGTACTTGGGAGGGGGTGTTTCTCCTTACATTAAGACATATATACCTACGTTTTAAGAGACTGACACACAGTAAAATGTTTTTACTGTCTTCTTGTCTGTTTTTGTTAACTATGTAGTAAACATTTTTAAAGTCTTTCCATAAACGGAATCATTCAGTTTTTCTCAACCAGTCCCTTTAGTTGAGTTTAAAATATACTACGTCATTGGGGGGTGTAGAAGGGGTTGATATATTCCAAGTATTGTTAAGTAGAAGAGTCTTGCTTTGGAAGATCAATTTGCCTTGAAATTTCTGATACTGTTAATGTGAAGATTGGGGAGTTTCAGTGTGCAGGGTCTGCATTAAGCTTTTTTCCTACCTTGTGTATCACACATTAATAGAGGAAAAGTGAGCAATACCTAGATCTAGTGATTAGAGTGAAATCATATGCATATGCCTAGTAAGCAGATATGTATAGTACATGACTGGAGTGAAGTCAATTTGGTCAAGGAGAGTGAATTTCTATTATTTTCATTGATCTTTTCAACATAGTAGGTTGGCAATGCACACCCAAAACTTTCTCCCTCTAAACGTCTTTCCAAATATATTTGTCTTTCCTCTCCTGCACACACCTTTTACTCTAACTTAACTGAGTTTCTAACTATTTTCCATAAAGCTTTATTCTTGTCTACCTTCAGGTTTTTCTTAATGCAATTCCTTCACTTGTAATAAAAACACATATATCCTTGGAATGACTCTCCATACAACACTGATTAGTTAAAAGCTATTTGTTTCTGCAATATTTTTGTTTATACATAGTATCTCAACATGCTACAGTATGCTTTAATATTTATTTTATTTACTTGTGCTTTCAGCCAGTTAGTTGGGGCGATGGGTTTTGGCGAGCCACGTTATAAATAGCCTCAGGCAGTGATGTTCTACCATGTTAATGTGAATTGAGGATGTTCTGCAATGTGCAACACATCTTATTCACTTTACTATGAGCTTTGCTTTCTCCACTCATACTCTGGATATTCTTTAAGTTACGAGGCTGACAAAAGATGTGCAAGAGATAATGTGGATGTGTTACAGAGTAGCTAGAGGGGTATCAGTTTGCATGTTAACTTATTTTTCAAGTATATGGTTGAGGAAATAGATGGTAAAGATCAGAGGGCAATTAGAAATTGGTACAAGTCCTTTGACCATGTGAAGTGTTAGAGTAGGTGGGTAGGTAGACATAAGCAGGGCAGGATAGGGGCTTCCACCACCCCTGGGAATGTCAGGTAATCATCAGGTGATGGTCAGGTGGTTGTTGAACCGTCTCTCTAAAATAATAATTGGATGCAGCTGGCACCAGGGAACAGGCAGTCTCCCAGTGGATAGAAAACACCTGAAGGTTGTGATCAGCAGCTTCCCAATAAGGTCTTAGGAGTTGGGCGAGTGGACTCAAGCATGCACACTAAGAGGCAAAAATGGTAGATTTTAACTGGTATGTGACCTTCTTCTAGGAACACTTGACTGGTAAGGAAAGAATGCCTCAAGTGAGCATCCATACAATGTCAGTAAACACACTGTGCACACGGCCCCTCACAAATGCTGGAGGTCACCACGCATGCAGATAGGAAGAATCAGGGAGGAGAGACACGATCCCCGGAAGTATGCCAACATATAAGACCCCAAGTCAAAAATCAAACCATGCACTTGATCTCAGGTTGCCCACTTGGCCCTCTTCCAAGTAGACTTACTTCTTTTTGTTCCTGCTCTAAAACCTTTTAGTAAACATTCACTTCTGCTCTAAAACTTGCCTTGGACTCTCCCTTTGCCTTATGCCCCTCAGTTGAATTCTTTCTTTTGAGGAGGCAAGAATTGAGGTTTCTGTAGACTCATATGGATTCAACACTGCTAACAGAAAGACATCATGACATCACTACAGTGTGGAAGATTGCACAATTGTTTGAACAGTAGCTGACAGAAACATTGGCTAGAGATATGCTTCAGGGGACTTCAGAAAACTGAAGAGAATGATTTCTAATATACTGGTACCAGAACCATGAGCTCTCCCATTCTCTGGAATGTATCCCATCTCTCCTACATTCTTCAAATTGGCTGTGAGCTTATTCACTGAATGAATACCCTAATAATAAGTTAATGACTGGATTATGAATGAGTAAAAAATTATTGAAAATAGTAAGTGGCCATTAAAGACTAAGATTACGTATTTAGTCTTTGTAGCTTGTTATTTGTGTGGCATGACTTTTATGTCCTGGTGTGAGGCCGTATGTTTAACAGAATAGAGCAACATTAGATTCTGCCTCATTAACCAGTCAGTTATTCATGATGAGTTCAATTCTGGTTTTCTGGCTTCTTTACTCAGTTGCTTTTAAGGCCACACCTGCAGGAATTTATGTTCACATATTACCTGAACCTCTGATTCCCAAATAATGGTTTCCCAAAATGATGATTCCTCAACTTTTGCCACTCATCATATACTGGGAAAGAGTCTTCTAATTGAACGTGTAGAAACAACATACAAATCAACAGGAGAGGAAGAGAGAGAGAGAGAGAGAGAGGAAGGAGAGAAGAAGGGGAAGAGAGAGAGAGAGTTATGTGATTCTCTACTGTAACTGCTGGAGAAGTTTTGAGGACAGAATATCATAAATTTCATAGAACCTTCCCATTCCTGATTTACCAGCCTCATTATCAGACAGACTCTCCCCATTTGTTGTGAGAATGTTATGGTACATTATCCAAAATGAAAAGGATCATCTCATAACCAGCATACATTATAATATACATGCTATATATTATAATAATGTTATATTATCTTAGGGGTGATTCTGATTGGTTCATTTTGTCACCTGCCCTTCCCCAGAATAATTAGTGATGCCAGTTAGATGTCATGCCCTGATTGGTCAATATTGGATCTTGTGCCCATTCCTGTAGAATGTGAATAGGACACTTGGTTGAGAGCTCCTCATGGACTTCTTTAAGGTGAAAGGAAAGATAATTGGCCAAAGAAGAGATGAATAACAGAACCAGAACCAGTGTTCAGAACATCTCTCTAATTGTCTCCTAGAGCCCTAGAAATAACTTGAGTGATATTAAAAGTGCATTTTTTCTCATGCTGTTTGCTTCCATTTGACTTCTTTCTACCCAAAATTAACTTTTAAAAAAACCCTCTTGATTCCATACCAATCCATTTTAAATCTCCATGAGACTCCCAGAATGCAATGAACCACTCCTTCCTGTGAAATACTTTAGCACTTTTTATCTAAATCACATTTTTATTTCAAAGCAATTCACCAAATATTTCTTGTACTTGCACTATAATGTAAGATAATCTGCTAAGGTTGTACAGAAATGAAATGGTCCCCATTGTTAGGGTATTTAAATAACATGAGTTAGATTGTCGTGCACATGATCAACTAAAGATGAGGCTGTTTTTGCAAATACGCTTTCAAAGACATGAACCTTCCTATCTTTGTCAGTGCTATTTCTTCTATTTGCAACGCCCAATCACCAATTTTTCTTTCATATATAAGCCAAATATAATTTCCTCAGCCAATTCAAGAACAAAATACCCCTCACATTGATATGTTTTTCCTATAAGCACTAGATTTATAAGGGTTATTTTGTGTGTGTGTGTGTGTGTGTGTGTGTGTGTGTGTGTGTGTGTGTGTGTTTTCTTACCCCACTGCAAGGGTCTGAAAAGTAAGGGGTGCACTTATTTAATTTTTGTTTCCCTACACCTAGCATATTACTTATAGAATAAGCCCTCATTAAATAGGGAATAAACATATTTCTTGCTTCTTGTGAATTTTAGGTCACTTAGGAGCCATAAGCATGGAAGGTAGTGTACTATGGGAGAAATCATGAACGCTTCATAAATCTCAGAGGTCTTTGTGCTCTTAACAATTACCTTATATGGTACTGTTAGTATTCCCATTTTACAGATGCAAAAACTGAGGCACAAAAGTGAAATACTTTGGCCAAAGTCCTGGGAATTGTTAGTGGCAGGGATATGACTTGAACTGGACAGTGCAGTTTCAGGGGTAGGGTTCTTCACCATTTTAAACTGCCTTTCAAAGATAATATTATGTATTTTTAAGTGCATACTAGATTCCTGAGGTTTGGCAACTATTTTTCCATTTCCTGTCCCTTTTTCAATACTGACTTTACTCCCTGCTTTAACCGGAAAGAGAATAAGAACGCAGTGCTCATGGAAGTACAGATTTTTGCTAAGATAATACTCTTCCAAAGTAAATAAATAAATGAAGTGTTCATTGTTGAGAAGCTTGCCTACATCTCTCTAAAAAAATGCTAAACTCTAATTCTGTTGATCTACTTTACAGCATTCTGGAGATAGCATTTTCACTTAACCACATGTGAATTTCATTGAAATATCAAACATCCAAATGAAAGTGTAGCTCAGAGACATTCACTTATACAGAAAGTAGAAAGAAACCAGCAAATGCCAAATGACATAGTCAGAGGTCTCTGGCCCAGACCCCCATGGAGCTTTCATCTGCTGGAAGCATGTCACTCATCATGGCATTTTGCGGAGAGCCACAACTAAAGGGCCAAGGCACATTCCCATAAAATGGTTATCAGGTGCAAGTCTGCAGTTTCTCAAAGAGCACCCTGTGGTTTCAACTTAGCAGTTCACCGCAGAGCTAAAGACAATTCCAGCAGCCTCCTTCCCCAGTTCTCTCCAGAAAAAGGAAATTAGTCAAACATAACAGTGGAGATAAGTAGTTCATTCCCTGTGATCATCAGCTACATAGATTTACCAGAAGTATTGGGTTGGAAATAAAGATAACAGAACCTCATACATGAGTGAACTAGACAGTTACAGGACAGCCTTTAGCTCCCAGTGACATTTGAGATCTAAACACAAAATTCACGGAGAACTGGAAGAGACTAAAGAGACAAACAGCTATGCCTTGTCTTCACCTACAAATAAGAAAATGTAGGCACAGCAAGGTGACTTGCTTTGCTAAGATCACATGGGACTTATAAATAAGCATATCACAAACATGGTGCTCCAACTCGAAACCCAGTGTTTCTTCTACAACAAATCAAAGTTTGATATACTTATCATCATCATTGATGCTAAGCGTATCATCTGTGACAATAATGGGAGGGTCCTTTAACTTCTTAGAGCTTTATCTTTGTCATCTGCAACGAAGGAAATTGTTTTTAAGGCTGTTTTATGCTTTACAGATAATGCATGTGCAAGAACAAAATTGTCAATGGTAATCGTTTTTATTTTACCTCCATATACTCTTTGGGAAACTGAACACAAAATAAAATCAAGTATGTTCATCAAGTTATGTTCACTCTGCCTTATGTTAAACAGTAACCAAAATCTAACAAATTTTTCTGCACATATCTAGCTGCTGTATTCTTTTGTTTCTTGGTTGGTTGGTTGGCTGGTTTTATCTTGTTTTCTCTACCAAGCCATTAAAGAGAACTATAAAAGTTAGAGATGACACAAGAAAAGAACTACTGGAAGTCATGGCTATGATTGGCCTAGCCATATGAGTCATGCCATAATCTGTATTGACAGGAGATAGCTGTTTTGCCCAGGTTCTCAATGTATTAGTTCTTTGCTTTTCTGTTCTTCTGACATAGCCAGTATTTTAGTGCATTAATATGAAAAGAATGTAAAGCAATAGAATTCTTGTAAATTAGAAAAGGGTAATGTTTCCAGTGAGAATGACAACACCATTAGTGGTGAATAACTTGGCCCTAATCATTAAGCATTTGCATAGTGGAAAGAGAACAAGATTTAAAGGTATGTGATACCTGGATCCATCACACAGTGTATGACGTTGGTTATTGGTCTCTCTGTGGTTTCATGGCCTCAAGTGTAAAATAGAGATAATAATTGTATCCAACTCATCGAGTAGTTGTGAGGTTGAATCACAAATGCAATGACCTTGAGGGTAACAATAACAACCATCATTTGTGTGTCATGGACCATGTGCCAGGCACTGTACTTATTGCTTTTGATGTTTCATGTTGTTTTCATGATGTCCCTCTAAGAAAGATATTACCGTTTGTTCTGGAAAGCTAGAGGAAAGGTAAGCCCTGGAAGTTGAAGTGATTTGCTCATGGCCACATAGTAAACGGTAAAGCTGGCTTCTGTACCTGGGTACTTTGATTCCAAGACCACACTTTGTGTCACTATTCTATTTTGCCTCCTTTCTGGTATGTGACAAATGCTCAATAAGCCTTTGTTTTCACCTTTCTTTTTCTTCTGTTGGTCCTCCATTACTTTCATTTGCTTTTTACTAATTTAACAGACTTGGCAAAACTGTGAGAATCAAATGATTATGTATGAACTCCTTAAGAACCACAAGCAGAATTTCTTCCAAGCCAGTTGTTTGAGGGAGATAATAGGAATACAGCACCTAACAGAATGAATGAGGCTCACAAAAGCTCTTCATGAATATTTGTTGAATAAATATTAACTTGGCCGGGCGCGGTGGCTCAAGCCTGTAATCCCAGCACTTTGGGAGGCCGAGGCGGGTGGATCACGAGGTCAGGAGATCGAGACCATCCTGGCTAACATGATGAAACCCCGTCTCTACTAAAAATACAAAAAACTAGCCGGGCGTGGTGGCGGGCGCCTGTAGTCCCAGCTACTCGGAGGCTGAGGCGGGAGAATGGCGTGAACCCGGGAGGTGGAGCTTGCAGTGAGCCGAGATCGTGCCACTGCATTCCAGCCTGGGCGACAGAGCGAGACTCCGTCTCAAAAAAAAAAAAATAAATAAATAAATAAATAAATAAATATTAACTTAGAGGCAATGCCTGTGACATTTTGTAAGCTGTGACATTTAGTTATTGTTGCACTCATTGTTCATTTCATAACTCCCTTCCAAGTCTCTCAATAGGAAAAGAAGGTGGCCGGGCGCGGTGGCTCAACACCTGTCATCCCAGCACTTTGGGAGACTGAGGCAGGTGGATCACCTGAGGTCAGGAGTTCCTGGCCAACATGGCAAAACCCCGTCTCTACTAAAAATACAAAAATTAGCCAGGCATAGTTGTGGGCGCTTGTAATGTCAGCTACTCAGGAGGCTGAGGCAGGAGAATCGCTCGAACCCAGGAGGCGGAAGTTGCAGTGAGCCTAGACTGCGCCACTGCACTCTAGCCTGGGCAACAAGAGTGAAACTCCCGTCTCAAAAAAAAACTAAATAAATAAATATGAAAAGAAGGTACAGAAGATACAATTTCCTGAGCTCACGCACAGTCACCTAGTATCAGTACAGATGCTCAAGTTGCAAACAAGAACTTGGAGGAGTTCATAAATGAGATGATGTCATAATGGGCACATTCTCCATGTGCTGGAAAGGAAGTGCGAGGAATTGCTATTGGCCTGTGACAGAACTAGGCATTTTTCCACTTAGGGAATTAAGTTCATCCTAGATCTCTTGGATTAATGTTAGTGCATTCTCCTAACCAAAGGAATTTGCATTAGAGTAGGCAGCTGCTTTCACCTCTCCAGCTGCACCTCCTCAGCAAACTCCATTGATATTTATGTAAAACATAAGCTCCGATTTGGGGTAATTGCTAGATTAGCTAATAACAGAGGCCTCTCCTTCCTGCCTCTATTACCCCTTGAATAGCTATTCTGATTGTTAAATCCATTTTTTATTACAAACAGAGAACAAATTTCAGCAATTAGTGAACATTTTGTAGTTCTTGACCTGTTTGTAAGACCATGTTTCTGTTGTACACATTATATGAAAGTCAATAAGTAAGGCATGCTTCATTAATTGCAGCTGCTTTTATGTGTGCCAATTTTTTTTTCCACATGCACTAACTTAAAATGCAGTAGCTCAAAGGACAAAATTTAAAAATATGTTTATTATTTACAACCAAAGCTGAATAACCAAAGAAAATTATTCTAAAATTCCATGTGATATTTTTGAAGAAAAAAAATAATTAACCTCAGAAATTGCTTAAGGAAAGATGGTAGTCAGCTAGAGCCTTCCTAGCATTTCCAAATTGTATCAAGTCAATCATTGAACAGTGCCTTTGAATATGTTTCATTGTTGTAAGCATATCCTAGTTCATTCAGTCCATTAGTTACACATTTTAATACCTGTATTGAGATATAATTTACATGCCACAAAATTTGATTATTGTAAGTGAACAGTTCAGTACATTTTAGTAAATTGATTCAGTTGTACAATCATCATCCAAGTCCAGTTTTAGAACATTTCCACTAATGTAGTTTCCTTGTGCCTATTTGCAGTAAATCCCTGTTGCTTCCCCTAGGCAACTATTGATAGACTTTGTGTCTCTCTAGATTTGTCTTTTCTAGAAATTTCATACAAACGGAATCACACATCTGTAGTCCTCTGTATCTGGCTTTTTTCATTAGCATAATGTTTTTGAAGTTCATGTTGTAGGGTGTATCAGTGCTTTGTTTCTATTGCCAAAGAGTATTCTATGGTACGAGTATACATTTTTAAAATTCATTCTAATGGGATTGTTTCCACATTTTGGCTGCTATGAATAATGCTGTGATGAACAGTGTGACTCACTTTTGTGAGATGTATTTCTTTATAAACTTTGATGAGCAGAAAGTACTCCCTTCGTTTTGACTTTGAACTCATTCATGTGACATACCTTGGTCAAAGGGATAGTAGCAGATGAGATGAAAATATAGATGTAGTTGCTGGGTTGGGGTTAGGGTTAGGTCTCTCTCGTACCTCTGTTATCACCATAAGAAGAGTTTTCCAGGTAGCTATTGCCCTTTCAGACCAGCCCTAAGCATGAAAACATGTAGACAAGACCCGAGTCCAGACCACAGTGAGGAGCCAAGCCCAGACTCACTCCCATTCTGAAACAAAGCTGTGTAACTGAGCTTAGTTTAGGTAGTTAATCCCAAACTTGATGGCAGAAGTATGACGGGTAATAGTTGCAGCAAGCCAATGTACTTTAGGGTGGTTTATTATAGCAGATGAACAAAGAAGACATGAGTAATCTGGCTACTTCTGCCTCACCAAACCTATTTCATACTATTTTCACTCTTCTAGTTCTAGCCACTTTGACGTTCTTCTAGACATTCAAACTTAGCATCTGCATGCCTTCCTCAGGTTCTTCTTTATGCCTGCTAGTCCCTCTATTTGGAATATTGATCCTCTTCCCCCTTGTGTAATTCATCTCCACTGAAACTTCATACTTCGATTTAAATATCTTTACCTTAGGAAAGCCATATTTGCATTTTCTGAGGAACAAAATGCTGTAAAGCCCAGTAGTTTATAACACCAACTTATTCTCATGAAACTGTAGGTCAACAACATGGACTGAGCAGTTATGTTGCTTGGCCCCTTGGATCACTGATGCAGTTTCAGTCACATAGAAGATTAACTAGGAATAGACAGTTTATGTTTCACTTCTATGGCATGTGCTGGCTTTTAGCTGGGTCATGTGTTTCCAGCAGGCTAGTCTATGATTCTTCACAAGGGTGCAGAGTCCCCAGCAGCAAAACAAAGCAAATCCCAATGCACAATCACTTTTCAAGTGACTGCTTGCATCACATCTCCTAAAGTTTCATTGGTGAAAATAAGTCACATGGCCAAGCCCAGAGCCACTATGGGAGGAGACTACCCAAGGCATGCATACAGGGAGGCAAGATGCATAAGAGGCCTACAGTCTTCTCTTTGACTCCAGTGGTTCATTTTCCTCTAGCATGCCAAATAAATTAACTTCCTATGGAGAGCCCTAAAATGTCATTCAATTGTGATATCAGACCCAAAGCTGTGAATCTCATAATCCACATTAGGTCTAGATACAGATGAAGCTTCTTGAGTGTAGCTCTTAGGCTATGGTTCCCATTGATTCAGACATGACAAATTAAAAGACAAGTTATCTGTCCTCATATACATAATATACAATGATGAAACAGGAACAAAAAATTCATAGTAGATACTTTTTCATTCAAAAGAGGAAGGAATGGGAAACAAATCATAAAATAAAACATAAAATAAAGACAAGTACACGTTGTCAGGCCCCCTACTGTGGTTTTGCTCAAGGGATTGGATCTATAAACTACTATTTTCCTATGCTCTTTTTAAAAATTATTATTTCAATTTATTATTTTAAGTTTCGGGGCACATGTGCAGGATGTGCAGGTTTGTTACATAGATAAACATGTGCCATGGTGGTTTTCTGCATCTATCAACCCATCACCTAGGTATTAAGCCCAGCAGGCATTAGCTATTTATTCTGATGCTCTTGCCGCCCCACTGCCCTCTCCAGACAGGTCCCAGTGTGTTTTGTTCCCCTCCCTGTGTCCATGTGTTCTCATTGTTCAGCTCCCACTTATCAGTGAGAACATGCAGTGTTTGGTTTTCTGTTCCTGCATTAGTTTGCACCTCATGCTATAACAATTTTGTAAAGTAGTGATTTTTTTTTCAGGCTGCCTCTTATCAAAAAAAAAAAAAAAAAAGAAAAAAAGAAAAATTGTGGTAGCGGGAAGGGTCCAGCGGGCAGTCTCAATTTCCTTTAATCTCCAATTGCATAACTTCCTTAAAACCTTTTTGGGTTTGCTATGTATCACCTTACATCCCTTTGTCTAGTACTCAAAATCGACAGTCAAAATTCTTTTTTGAGAAGGCCTTCTCCCACTACATTTTAGGACTGTTTTGAGATTAAGATTCCATAGGAATATGCAATTAATATTTTTAAAAGCAATTTTGTTTAGCTGAGAGAGTCTACTAAGTACAAGTTTAAATCTTTTAGGGATCTTAACAAGGAGTTATATCAAGTCACACTCTTGATTTGATCTTTAATCTGAGGCCATTTCTTACATAAGAAATCTTATTGCTATCTGGAGAGACTAAAGCTATGAGACAGTTTTATTTATCAATGTAGAAAATTCTGATTACATTACAATTCCTTTGAATATTGCTTACAATGTCAAGAGTTCTCACTTCAGCTCATCTCACCCTTCCCCAACCCTTTCAGATGCAGCTAATAAAAGCCAATTGTCACTTTCAAAGTTCTTCCTGGTAATATCCTTAGCCAGATCTGCAAATTCATTACGAATATTTTCTTTCAGCTAACTCAGATGACAATTTGATACTGCAGCATAACACAAATCAACTGTTTTCCAATTTCCAAAGGCAGTTTCCTTAGCACTTCTCAAGACCCTAAAAAAATTGTGTTCACAATTTTACAAGATGTAAATAACAGCTTTCTCACAACTTTTTCTTTCTCCACCTACTGTCCATTCCCAAAGCTCATCACTCCTGTTTTAGATTTTATGACAGCAGCACACATCTAGGTATTTTTTTTTTTTTTTTTTTTTTTTTTTTGAGACGGAGTCTTGCTCTGTCGCCCAGGCTGGAGTGCAGTGGCCGGATCTTCTCAGCTCACTGCAAGCTCCGCCTCCCGGGTTTACGCCATTCTCCTGCCTCAGCCTCCCGAGTAGCTGGGACTACAGGCGCCCGCCACCTCGCCCGGCTAGTTTTTTGTATTTTTTAGTAGAGACAGGGTTTCACCGTGTTAGCCAGGATGGTCTCGATCTCCTGACCTCGTGATCCGCCCGTCTCGGCCTCCCAAAGTGCTGGGATTACAGGCGTGAGCCACCGCGCCCGGCCTAGGTATTTTTTTCTATGTCAATTAGCCTTTGCTGCATAGCAAACCATCCCAAAGCTTACTAACTTAAATGGACGACCATTCTATTTGTTCATGACACTTCTGGTCATAATTTGGGCTGAGATTAGCTGGATAGGTCTTCTGGTCTTACCTGGGATCATTTATGTAGCTGTAGTCATTGTTATCTCAGCTTCGACCGAATGATTTGATACTATGAAGCCATGAAAAATCAATGAAATCACACCCTTTGTGTTGCTATAACAAAATACAACAGATTGAGTGATTTATAAAGAATAGTAATGTATTTCTCACAGTTCTGGAGGTTGGGAAGTTCAAGATCAAGTTGCTGGCAACTTCTTTGTCTGGTGAGGATTCTGTCTCTGCTTTTGAAATAATGCCTTGAATGCTGCTGCCATTGGCATTAGGACATAAAGGGATGAACTCCCTCTGGCAAGTCTTTTTACAAGGGCACCCACTCCCATTCATGAGGGTAGAGCCCTTATGACCTAATAGCCTTCCAGAGGGCCCACCTTTTAATACCACCACTTTGGTGATTAGGTTTCAACATTCATTTTGGAGGAGATATCACATTCAAACCATGGCAGATGTTTCACTCATACACCTGGCCATGGGTGCTAGCTGCTGGTTGGGCAACATATATCCTGCAGGTCATCCTGAGTTTCTGCATGTGGTAGCAGAAGAGTTCCCAGCAGCAAGAGAAGGCAAGCTCCAGTGCACAGTGCTTTTCACACCTCTGTGTACTTCAGGCTAGCTTCTATCTCATTGACCAAAGAAAACCACATGGCCGACCCCATAGTCATTGCAGAAGGGGACCTCACGAGGGTATAGACAGAATAAATATAATTCATTGATGGCCATTGCTCTCACAGTCTACCAAGAAGCATTTTGTGGCAGCCTTGGACTACAGTCTGATGCCTTGTTTTATACTCACAGTACCTTGTATTTCTCCTTTAAATAATCAATATTATTTTAATATTTAACTTTTGACCCTCAGCTAAATGTATGCTCTTGAGGACAATAATTATATCTTGTTCCCTGTTGTATTTTTTTTATTTTAATGCAGCTGTGCTTGGATCACTGTTGTATCTATAACATAAAAAATTATGTGCATGATAAGCACTGATGAATAAATAACAGGATAAACAAATGAATAAAAACAGTCCTAAGGGAAACTTTACATCTATTCACATTTTCTTTTCTTTAGCATCTAACATATCCGAAATAAGTTGCACATTTATTTGTTTGTTACCTGTATCCTCTTCTAGAATGTAAGTTCTGTAATATCAGGAACCTTGCCCTTAATGTTTACTTTAAAAATGCCTGAACAAAAACCAACAGATGTTGGCAAGGTTGAGGAGAGAAAGGAATGCTTATTCACTGCTGGTAGGATTGTAAATTAGTTCAGCCATGGTGGAAAGCAGTTTGGAGGTTTCTCAAAAAACTTAGAACTACCGTTCAAACTAGCAATCCCATTATTCGGTATATATCCAACAAAAAATAAATCGTTCTACCAAAAAGACACATGCACTCATATATGCCCATCGCAGCACTATTTACAATAGCAAAAATATGGAATCAACTTAGGTGCTCAGCAATGGTGAGTTGGATAAAGAAAATGTGGTACATGTACACCACAGAATACTATGCAGCCATTACAAAGAATAAAATAAAGTCCTTTGCAGCAACATATATTCAGTTGGAGGTCAGTATCCTAAGTGAATTAACGTAGGAATAAAAAATTAAAAATTCCAAGTTCTCACTTATAATTGGGAGCTAAACAATTGGTACTGATGGACATAAAGATGGCAGCAATAGACACTGGAGACTACTAGGGAGGAGGAATAGAAGGAAGGAAAGGGTTGAAAAACTAACTGTTCGGTTCTTTATTCGGTACCTGGGTGTTGGGATTCATCAGGCCCCAAACCTCAGCATCATGCAATATACCCAAGTAACAAACCTGCACATGTATCTCTGAATCAAAAATAAAAGTTGAAATTATTAAAAAAAAAAAAAAGTAGAAAAAAAGTGATGTTCTAGATCTTCACAGTCACTCACCACTCACTCACTGACTCACCCATAACTACTTTATGGTAGGTGCCCTTGTACGGGTGTATCAATTTTATCTTTTATATTGTATTTTTACTGAACATTTTCTATGTTCAGATATTTTTAGATGCAAAAATACTTACTATTGTGTTACAATTGACTACAGTATTCAATACACTAGCATGCTTACTATTGTGTTACAATTGACTGTAGTATTCAGTACACTACAATATTCATTACACTAACAGTACTCAGTACATTAACATGCTTTACAGGTTTGTAGTCCAGGAGCAATAAGCTACACCATATAGCCTAAGTGTACAATAGGCTAGAGCATCTAACACTTTATGATGTTTGCACAATGATGATCTTGTCTAACGTCACATTTCTCAGGACAATCCCTGTAGTTAAGAGATGAATGTACTAGAGGTGCCTAAACCGTGTTGATGAATTAGTACAACAATCTCCATTGTGGTAATCGAAACAAAATGTATCTTCCTTGTTAGACTAGGAACAGAGAAGTGCTTCCCCATCTATCTCTACTGCTGCATTGACAATTTCCTGATCATGTCTAGAGGAGATGAAATAGCACTGGAGTCATGGGCAGCCTCTGCCCAGCTTGATAAAGCTAGCCAGCCTTTATAACAGTCATGCTGGAAGGCCAGTGACTCGGTGCATCAAAAACTCTCAATGGAGGATGTTTATTTATACCGACTGCACACTTGCAAACCTGAGTAACTGACGATTTTCAAATAGTCTGGTTTCTATACATTTGCCAATTTCCAAAGCCTTTTTTAACAAAATTATGGGAGCCCATTGTTTTGGACTGAGTTCCTACACTAGGCCCCAACAGACCAGACCAAACCAAAATGGAGTCACTCATGCTAAATACCACGTAATCAAACTGAAACTGTAAGGAAACAGATAAATCCTGAAACAGACAGGTCTTTTTCTCAGAAAACCAGAAGTTCCAGTCTACCTGAATCAGAGTAATAAGGAATCCATCTCGGCTTTAAAGCCTACAAAAATGTAAACTGAAGTAATCTGATGTTAAATAATGTGTGTGTGTATGTGTGTGTTTGTATCGTTCTGTTTCCTTATTCCCATCTTACAAATCCCATGTTCTGCTATTGCCCAATGGGAACTCTCATTCTATTTTGCAGAATGAAGGCCACCCTGATTGATGAATTATAAATAAATGTCAATTAAATTTGTCGTAATTTTGTCTCTTGACATTTTTTAATGTTAAAATTTAGTGGTCCAGTCTCTGTGCTAGGTACATACACTACCTGCTTATTCACCTTTACACAGCTCTGGTGGCAAGCATTGTTAACCCCTAAGGCAGATAAAGAAATTGAAGCCAGATGGGGTTTAAAAAAATCTGCATGGTAGAAAGAAAGATAGAACCTTTTCATTCACTTCACATTATCTGAATATCTATTATACTCCGGGCCTAAGTTGGGCCTGTGCTTGAAGACAATTACTTTGCTTCCTGAATCTGAGCTCTTTCTGCCAGGTCAGTCTGGCTTCCAGAAAGGGGGCTGGGGAGAGAGATAGGAGGGAAAGCAGGGCTGGAGAGTGTGAAAGACAAACACTCCAGATTTGCCTGTGAACAGCACCATCCCATCTCCTTTTATTCTTGCACCCTACCCCCCTCTTCCCACCCTCCCCTACTCCCTCCACCATGCCCAAATCCTCACCTCCATGACCCAGGCAGAAGTTCTTTCTCGAACATCTCCCTTGAAAGGATAACAAAGTGTTTTCACTGGCGCTGTTGTCATGTGATCAAAGCATAGCTCAGGAAATGGGGTCCCTCAAAAGCTGTTTATCTAAAATCTCTGATTTCACCAGTTGGAGCATTTTAAGAGAACATTCTGCGCTTTCTCTCCCAAGGGCAAATATTTCAGTTACCTGTGTATGAGGAGCCAGGCTGAGGCCACACATACTTTTCGCAGTAAAAGAAAACACAGCTCCCTTGTGAGAGCATTCCTTTTGTGCTCATGTACAGCCCTGGCCCCCAGCCCCACTTGGAGGCCATGAGGAAATCCTGATATGTCTCTCACAGGAAGTCTGAGTGATTCTAGGCAGGCAAGATTGAAAGACAAAAAGCTCTAAATCCCACTTTAGGTGGGAATGTTTTTTATTACTGATAAAAAACAGAGTCCCTTTTCTGGGTTATTCAGATGAGCCCAGAGTAAATATTTATGCTTTCAACTGATGGGTCTGTTTTGAGGAGTTCTGGGACTCCCAGACAACCAAGCTAATGGATCCGTTTTTGCTTCCCCTGTGTGAGAGGAGGACTGGGCAAAATTACTTGGCAAGGGGAGCCCTTTTCCTGTGGCCTGCTGGTTGGTATGTGTGAGACATAACACCCCTCTTTGTGCCAGAATAGGGTAGTTGTGGGGGAGGGCCTGGCCAGGACCTCCCAGCTCCACCACTTGAAATGATTTACTAGCTACCTCGTCAGTGTTCCCAGAGTACACAGCCACCCGCCTCTGGGAGAAGGAGAAAGATGGATACCTGGGGCTGCAGCCACACCTCCCCTCACGTTTCAATGTAGTACTTCATTCTTTGGCACTTTCAGAGAATCAGAATTCACACCACCGGCACCCCCAACACACACGTGTCCACACTCGGGAAAATTTACATACGTGAATCAGTGTGAAGGATACATATGGACACTGTGCTGTGCTGAGAGGTGTTTGAAGGTGGAGATTACTCCTCTTTCGGATTTGTATTCTCACATTGCCTAGCAATGCCTGGCGCAGAGCAGATGATTAATACATTCTTTTTGAATGAATACATGAATAATTATAATTATAACCATTTAGTTAACACTTCATAGGAGCCAGGTATTGAAGGAAATGCTTCATAAACATTCTCTTGTTTAACCCTCAAAACAGACCATTAAATTAGGTGCTATTTCTCTCCCCATTCTACTGATATGAAGAGTGAGGGTTAGGCAAGGACACCCCCAGCCAGAGGTAGCAAAAGACATCTCACTCCAGAGTTGACACTCTTAACACTTTTCTCTACAAACTCATCTACTCAAAGTGTAAGGTAAAAATATTTCTACCTATGTGATGTACAAATAGCAGCAGTGTTATTGCCCAGGTACAAACCCCCAGCCGCAGGCCCCAATTATACAGTGTCTCAGACATTTCTTTCTTGACCTTTCTCCCCATCCCCAGTTGTTAGAAACTCAATGGAGGCATCAGCTTCAGAGTAAAGATTGCATGTTTCCAAGTGATAAGAAAAGCACCCTGGGTTTAGCTCCCTTCAGTGAGTACAGATATTTTCCTGAAGGGTGAACGGGCAGGTTCCTGGCTGTATTAGTTTGCCGTGACTGCCAGAATAAATGATCACTACTTTCCCCAAGTGTTTTTATGTGTCCCTTGAAACCGGGTAAAGCCCAGTCCAAGGGCTTTACCATGTCCATCATATATATCCTACCTATTTCTGGCAGAGTTTATTATAGGCATTTTATCTTTTTAACTTTTAAGTTCAGGGGTACATGTGTAAGTTTGTTATGCAGGTAAACCCACGTCATGGGAGTTTGTTGTACAGATTATTTCATCATCCAGGTATTAAGCCTAGTATCCATTAGTTATTGTTTCTGATTCTCCCTCCTCCCACCCTCCACCCTCCAGCAGGCCCCCGTGTGTGTTGTTTCCTCTGTTTGTCTATGTGTTCTCCAACTTCCATAGTTCGCCTTGATAATTTTTCAACTTTACAATGGTGCAGAAGTGATACACATTCAGTAGAAACCAAGCTACCCATACGACTGTCCTGACTTTCACTTTCAGTCCAGTATTCAATAAATTACATGGGATATTTAAAAAATGATCATCGACTTAGCATTTTAAAGTAACACTCATTTATTATCTCACGGGTTGGCAGGCCAAAAGTTTCAGGCAGGCTTAGCTGGGAGTACTCATAGTTTCACGAGGCTGAAATCAAAGTGTGGACCAGCTGGACTCTTGTTCAGAGGCCTCAGGAAAGAATCTGTTCTCAAGCTCATTTGGGTGGTTGGAAGAATTTAGCTCTTTGCAGTTGCAGGATGGAGGGCCCTGTTTCCTTACTGGCTGCTATTGTTTGAATGTTTGTGTCCTCTCCAAAATTCATGTTGAAACTTCATCATTAATGCAACAGTATTAAGAGGTGTGGCCTTTGGGGAGTAATTAGGTTATGAGCACGTTGCCCTTATAAATGCATGAATGCTCTTGCAAAAGGGATGGAGGGAACTAGTAAGGACCATTTTGTTTTCTCGTTCCTCCCACCAGGTGAGGACACAGTGCTTGTCCCCTCTGGAGAAGGACATAGTATAAGGCACCATCTTAGAAGTAGACACTGGGCCCTCACCAGACAGCAAACCTGCCAGTGCCCTGATCTTGAACTTCCCAGTCTCCAGAACCATGAGACATAAATGTATGTTGTTTATAAATTACCCAGTGTCAGGCATTTTGTTATGGCAGTACAAACAGACTGAGACACTGGCTGTCAGCCAGAGACATTTTTTCCTCTTAGAAGCTGCCCACATTCCTTCCCCTGTGGTCCCTTATATCTTCAAACAGGAAAAGCACACCAATCCTTCTCATGCTCTGAATCCTTCTGTCTTCATCTCTGTAAACACCTGGAGAAATTATCTTCTTTTAAAGACTCCTGTAATCATATTAGAGCCATTCAGATACTTTCATCTTAAGGTCAACAGTGCCGTATAGCATAACACAACTACAGGAGTAATTCAAAAGTTCCAAAGATTAGGGCATGGGATCTTGGGCTATTCCTGGAAATTCTCCCGGTTACACTTCCCTTGATTATAATTGAAGGCAAGAAAAGGAGAAAGCTTTATAGGAAGAAAAAGGGGATCAACCCAGGCACACCTTGGTAGTGACCCACCATGTTAAAAAATCTGCCAAAGTGGAATGGAAGAATTGCATTAATTACTTCAAAAATAAGCAAAGTACATCAGGAGAGAGCAATAGCCTACCTATTTTTCAAGGTGAACTTGCAATGTTATATAGAAGAAAGAAAAGAAGAGGGAAACCTCATTACACAGTCCTTGGTTCCATAGGAGTAGTTTGCCTGTATTGACTCCTTATTGTATACCAGGCACAGTTCTAAGTGCTTTACATGTATTAAATCATTTGCTATTCAGATAAAGGTATTATATTCATATATTATCACTTTCATTTTACATAAGAGGATTGAGGAACTTGCCAAACATTGCACAGCTAGTGAGTGTTATAGACAGGTTTTGAAAGCAGATAGTCTGGTACCTGAGACTGTGCACTTACACTAGATACATTTGGAATCTTAGCCTTTTGGGGATCCAGTCATGAAAGAACTAGGTCAAAAATTGGGATATAAAATAGGGGCCTGTGACTCCGTGACACTGACTAGGGCCAGTGGGGGTCAGTGTGGTCTGGTGGAGAGACTCTGAGGTTTAGAGGTAAGAAAGTCTGGTGTCCAGATGCAACAATTAAAGTTAAGAAGGTTGTGACCTTGGGCAATTCATTGCAGTCCTCTGAGCCTCATATTCTCATTTATAAGATGTGGATAATAACACCTAGCTCTGTCTTTAAGGGACTGTCATGTGATTCAGTGATGTGCAAGTATTTTAATGGATTATATAAACCTAAGATATTGTTGCCATCTAATATTCATGTTTTGTTTCTTCTCGATCTCAGTGGTCATGTGATTCCAAGAAGGGTAGCTTTGTTAGTTAAGAGTGATTTTTGTAATCTTAGGCCAAGATCCTTGCTACCTGCAAGTTTTGTGTTAATACATAAAGTACTACCATTCATTCTTTCCTTTTCATAGTCTGTCTTTGTTTTCCTTCATGTAAAGCCAGTAAGTGTTAATATCTTTGAGGAATTCTATCAGAGATTATCAGAGGGTATTATCCTATAGAGTGAGTGGAAGATGAGAAATTGAAAGTAGGAGATGGGAGAGAGTTGGGACAAGGACTAAAGTAGACAGGAGGAGAAAAAAGGCTGAGTGACCTCTTAGACTTTTACTTTTCTCTGTAGATGGTTAGAAGGGCAAGTGAACTGGAGAACTGGAGAAGTCAAGGGAAAAGGTGATGTTAGAAGTAGCTTCTTTGTATAAATGAAAGGGAATTGGGTAGACACATGTTAAAGGATTGTCAAGAAACACTTAGAGTCTGGCTGAGATGGGAAATCATAAATTTGTTATGAAGTCAATTAGCATGATTATGCAATTTTCATCCAGTAAGTCACAGCTGGAGAACAGAAGAAAAAATTCTGTGTCTGCATAAAACTCAGAGAGAAACTATATACTTATTATGCATCAACAATTCATCCACTCATTAATTTTAAAAAATTTATTATCTGCTATGTTCCAGACATTGTTCTAGGCACTGACAATAGAACAATAACAAGCCAGGTCAATTTTCTGTCCTTGTGGAACTTGCAATTTTATGGCAAGAAATAGAATGTTAAATAGGCAAATAAGTACATCATTTGTGTAAATGCAGAATGTGATTTATCTGTTATCAACTGTATAGGTAGATATTGATATATATATATATGTATATGTATAAATATCTATATACATGCATAAGCCTATATATCTATATTGATATGTATGTATATGTATATCTGTATCTATAATCTAACTATCCATATGAAATCACATAGGCTTATAACTCTAGCTGGTAAAACACTGTCTCTGAAATTGTTAAGGTATTAAGTATGCATTCCTGTATTAGTCCATTCTCACACTGCTATGAAGAAATATCAGAGACTAGGTAATTTATCAAGAAAAAGGCTTTAATTGACTTACAGTTCCCTATGGCTGGGGAGGCCTCAGGAAACTTAGTCATGGCAAAAGGCACCGCTACACAGGATGGCAGGAGAGAGAACAGTGTCAGCAGGGGAAATGCAGATGCTTATAAAACCACCAGATCTTGTGAGAACTTGCTGACTCTCATGAGAACAGCATGGGGGAACCACCCTCATGATTCAATTATCTCCCACCAGATCCCTCCCATGACACATAGGGATTGTGGGGATTACAATTCAAGATGAGATTTGAATGGGGACACAGAGCCAAACTGTAACATTCTGGTCCTAGCTCCTCCCAATTCTCATGTCCTCACATTTCAAAACACAATCATGCCTTCCCAATAGTCCCCCAAAGTCTTAACTGCTTTCAACATTGACCCAAAAGTCCAAGTCCGAAGTCTCATCTGAAACAAGACAAGTCCCTTCAGTCTATGAGCCTGTAAAATCAAAAGCAAATGAGTTCCTTCCTAGATGCAATGGGGGTACAGGTATTTGGTAAATACACCCATTTCAAATGGGAAAAGTTAGCCTAAACAAAGGGGCTACAGGCCCCATGTAAGTCGGAAATCCAGTAGGTTAGTCATTAAACTTTAAAGTTACAAAATGATCACCTTTGACTCCATGTCTCACATCCAGGTCATGCTGATGCAAGAGATGGGTTCCCATGGCCTTGGCAGCTCTGTCCCTGTGGCTTTGCAGGGTACAGCCCTCTCCTGGCTGCTTTCATAGGTTGGTGTTGAGTGCCTGCAGCTTTTCCAAGTGCATTGATCAAGTGATCGGTGCATCTACCATTGTGGGGTATGGATGATGGTGGCTCTCTTCTCACAGCTCCACTAGGCAGTGACCCTGTGTGGGGACTCTGTGGGGTCTCTGACTCCACATTTCCCTTCAGCACTGCCCTAGCAGAGGTTCTTCATGAGGGCTCTGCCCTTGCAGCAAACTTCTCCCTGGACATGCAGACATTTCCATACATCCTCTGAAATCTAAGCGGAGGTTCCCAAATCTCAATTCTTGACTTCTGTGTACCCACAGGCTCAACCCCAGGTGAAAGCCTTCACATCTTGCACCCTCTGAAGCAATGGCCTGAGCTGTACATTTGCCTCTTTTAGCCAAGAGTGGAGCTGAAGCAGCTGAGATGCAGGGGGCCATGCCCTGAGGCTGCACAGAGCTAGACTCTACCTCATGAGCCCTGGGCCAAGCCCAAGAAACCATTTTTTTCCTCCTAGACTTCTGGGTTTGTGATGGGAGGGGCTGCTGTGAAGGTCTCTGGCACACCCTGGGGGCATTTTCCCCATTGTCTTGATGATTAACATTTGGCTGCTCAATTACTTATGCAAATTTCTGCAGCCAGCTTGAATTTTTCCTCAGAAAATAGATTTTTCTTTTTTTTCCGCATGGAGGCTGCAAACTTTCCAAAACATTACATTCTGCTTTGTCTTGAATGCTTTGCTGCTTAGAAATTTCTTCCACCAGCTACCCTAAATCATCTCTCTCAAGTTCAAAGTTTCACAAATTTCTAGGGCCAGGGCAAAATGCCACCAGTCTCTTTGCTAAAGCATAGCCAAGAGTCACCTTTGCTCCAGTTCCAAAAGAGTTCCTCATCTCCATCTGAGATCACCTCACCCTGGACTTTATTGTCCGTATCACTATCAGCATATTGGTCAAAACCATTCAACAAGTCTCTAGGAATTTCCAAACTTTCCCACATCCTCCCATTTTCTTCTGAGCCCTCCAAACTGTTCCAACCTCTGCTCGTTACCCAGTTCCAAAGTCACATCCACATTTTCAGGTATCTTTATAGTAGCATCCCACTACCTGGTACCAATTTACTGTATTAGTTTGTTCTCACACAGCTAGAAAAATACCAGAGACTGGGTAATTTATGAAGAAAAGAGATTTAATTGACTCACAGTTGCTCATGGTTGGGGAGGCCTCAGGAAACTCAGAATCATGGTGAAAGGCACCTCTTCACAGGGCAGCAGGAGAGAGAATGAATGCCAGCAGGGGAAATACCAGATGCCTATAAAACCATCAGATCTTCTGAGAACTCATTCACTATCATGAGAACAGCATGAGGGAAACCGCCCCCATGATTCAATTACCTCCCACTGGGTCTCACCCATGGAATGTGGGGATTATGGGAATGCAATTCAAGATGAGATTTGAGTGGGGACATGGAGCCAAACCCCATCAATTACCTAGGCTGTTTTCCTCCTTTATTTTTCACAGTAGGTTGTTATTGAGACTCATACATTCTCAGTTCCTCCATGCACTAGTCTAGTCTGTTATGGGTAGGCCAGTCATTCCACAGAGGAATTGTATTGAAAATCTTGATTCTGGCAATAGCTCAAGCTGTAGTCTCCTGTCAAGCTTTATTGAGAGTAAACAGGTAAATTTGATTCTCATCTATCTGACTCTTGATACATCTCTCAAGAGAAAATCACTTTGCATTATCACATTAGCCTGGGAAACACTGTTCCCTTCCATTTTATAGAAGAGATGTTAAATATCTTTTTCAAGGTCTTGTGGATATAAAGTTCAGAACCAAGATTTGAACCCAGATGCTATGCCCAAGGCCAGTGCTCATTCTACTGTTTCACCAAGTTGTACTACGGAATTCCTTGGAGGAGTGGGGAGTAGGAGGTACAAGGGAAAGGGATCAGTTGGTATTGATAAGAGTGACTCCAGGGCCGGGCGCGGTGGCTCAAGCCTGTAATCCCAGCACTTTGGGAGGCCGAGATGGGCAGATCACGAGGTCAGGAGATCGAGACCATCCTGGCTAACATGGTGAAACCCCGTCTCTACTAAAAATACAAAAAAAAAACTAGCCGGGCAAGGTGGCGGGCGCCTGTAGTCCCAGCTACTCGGGAGGCTGAGGCAGGAGAATGCCGTAAACCTGGGAGGCGGAGCTTGCAGTGAGCTGAGATCCGGCCACTGCACTCCAGCCTGGGGGACAGAGCTAGACTCCGTCTCAAAAAAAAAAAAAAAAAAAAAAAGAGTGACTCCAAAAGAACTAGCTAAAAGGAGCAAAAAACAAAAAAAAGTGAAGCCAGAAAGGAGAGGTGGGCTCTACCTTAGAAAATAGAGGTCAACGATTTGAACGTTTTCCTGAAGATTTCTAGGATATTAAGAGAGGGAGGGTGATGTAGATGGAGAGAACAATCTGGTAAGGCTCTGAACTGGATTCTACTGGGAAAGCATGGTTTAGCATTTCATTGTGAGCTTCTACTTTAAGATGGTGTTGGTCTTTCCTTGATGACAGGTATTCTTTTATTCCTGGTTAAGTTTCTGGATCCCATCACAGTGGGGCACATATAGTAAGTCCTCTGTAGTTTTTAATTTAATTCATTAATTCAGATGTGTGAAGTACATTTGTCACATGGTAAGTGCTCCAGCAAATGGCAAGAGCTCCCCAAATATTGTTTGCTATTACTATTGTTGTTGCTTAATTTCTCCAAGTACGCTTAAGACTGAACAAATAAAAAAGTCCTACTGTTGCAGAAAGGGAGGAGATTATTTACCTTTAAAACAAACAATTTGCTAGACTCTAAGGTATATGCAATTGAGAAAAGAGAATCCTTTTGTTGATAATAAAACTCTTGACAAGGCATTTGATGAATACACTGAGGATCATTTAATGAGCTGAAACTACAGCCTCCTCAAGTTTACTTCCTCTGATTTAAGGGAAGAGCAGTGTTGTTTTTTTTTCCCCTCAAAGACCTTCATGTTAACATTCCAACTTACTCAGCATCAACTGAGTCAGCATTTCATTGTGAGTGACAGTCTAGTTCAGTGAAGAGGCAAAATGGTTTATTTATAAGTCTCTTTCTCAACTGAGATCCTGGGAAAACTACTGTTCTCAAAAGTAAATAAAGGTCAAGATGGCTTAATGCATACTCAATGGTAAGTCTAGTGATGTTTCTTTCATGATGGGCAGGTCTGCAAACTCTGAACTATTCCTGGATCTATCGGCATAAAATTCTAGGGGCAAATGTGCCATATTGAACCCTGCTTCTCAGCACTTTTATCCACTGCCTGCACAGTCATGATACTCATTAGGAGGACTGTGATGATAGCTTCTCAGCTAGTCTCTCTGCCTTCCAGCTTTCTGCCTGTCCCTACTCCATCCTATTCCCTCAGGACAGATCTACGATTCTTAATCACAATTCTGAAAACCTCAGCTTCTCTCTCATAAGGCTTAATGCAGCAAGCTAAGAGCTATCATTTATTGATTGGTGACCATGTACCAGACAATTTTTACCATGATTTTTGTCTGTTTTGTGTAAACACATACCTCAGTGCCTAGAATTTTAAAAATTCTATATGTCTGCCTCAAGGATATTGGTTAGATGAAGATATGATATCATTTTATCTTTAATATTGCCTCATGTCATATTATTTACCTGTTTTGGTAACCTGAGGTTGATGATAGTTAATTAAATTATCCAAAAATGTAGGAGAGAACCCAGGTTTAAATTTCAGGCCTGTGTGATTTCAGAGCTCATTCATTAAACTAATATTCAATTCTGGCTCAAAATGGCATTTAAGCAACTGACCTAAAGACCCTGAAATGGTAAGTCCAGCCCCTACTCTCCTCAAGTCCTCCAGTAGGACCCACAACCTGCTATTTTCAACACGTCTCACATCATGGTCTCCACTTAGTTCAAATGCTGGCTGGGCGCAGTGGGGCACGCCTGTAATTCCAGCAATTTGGGAGTCCAAGGTGGGAGGATCACCTGAGGTCAGGAGTTCGAGATTGCCTGGACAACATGGTGAAAACCCATCTCTGCTAAAAATAGAAAAATTAGCCGGGTGCAGTGGTGTGTGCCTGTAGTCCCAGCTACTTAGGAGACTGAGGCAGGAGAATCGTTTGAACTCTGGAAGCTGAGATCGCACCACTGCACTCCAGTCTGCGTGACAGAGAGGAAACTCTGTCTCAAAAAAAGAAAAAAAAAAAAGAAAAAGATAATGTCCTTTAAGACCCATCACACTCACCATCTCCAAAAAGCCAGTCCAGATGGTCTCTACCATAGATTCTCCTTTGAATTCCTGCCACAAACTCACTCACACTCATACTTTGATGCAAACAATTTGCATGTTAAATTGTTTGTAAAGGAGTAAGAGTCTTGCTGAATTTTTATGTTCCCCACAGGATTTGAAAAAGCACCGGACACCAGGAAGGGTGTTAGTAAATGCTTTTTTAAACTAAATCATGTTAAATTTGAAATTAACCCCTGTCGACTTCCAGTTTCTCCTGTCAGCGGTAGAGAAGGGGATATTTACTAGAAAATAAGTTCCCCCAGTTTGAGAAAATGTTGCAAGCCAGAAAAGAGTTTGGACCAATCCCCAAAAGCAAATTTTCTCATCGCCTGGATAGGGACTGAGAAAAAGAGTCACTTCTTTTTTTTTTTTCTTGTGCTCTGGGCATCACTCCCAGCCTCCCCTAATTTTTGAAATCAAGCTTCTGGGAACACTGAGTACACATGTGCCTCTTCAGTCCCTGACACACAGAGGCATCCACCCATTCCATAGAACTTTATCACATCCAGACTTACAAGCAAATATCCGAAAGTGGGAGGCAATGGGGAGAAACAAAAAGTAGAACTACCTCATAGTAGTAGAGGTTTTGCGCTGCTGAAAAACAAGGCAGGAGAATCATCCTTACAGAGAGATGTTGGGGATATTTCTGGTGCATTGCTTTGGAAATCATCAAATAGAATCCTAAATGCCAAGGCCTGAAAACCTATCTCCACTGTTCTTTTCTTTCTTTCTAAAGCTGGCAGAACTGCAAGCTGAGATAACAGCAAGGTATTTTTAGCTGTGTATATTGATTTTTTTGTCCTTGGAAGCTACTATATTCTATTATAACCCAAAAACAACACGTGAAAAAAGCCAGCTGTGGCAAAAATCTCATTTAAAGCAGCAGCATAATAATAATGATATTAAAATAATATGTTTGGAAGTATCTAAAGTTACAAATAATGCCTTTTGACTGACTGTTCTGCAGCAAAACCATTAGGTGAATAAAAATTTTAAGATGCGGTACGCTTGCTGGCAAACATTAAACAATACAAGACAGGGATAGTCAATATCAATAACTGTCCCTGAAAAAAACAAGCAATCAGAAAAAGCTGCACGTGGGTATCTTCATTAAAAAATTTATCACTATCCAGACTTTCTATCTCTCTCCATAACATCATTATCCAAAATCGAAGTGATTTTTCTTAAATCTTTGCTGCTCTCTGCCTGTGCAATACCAGGGACTAGATGGATTTTATGACGTTACTTGTTCTACTGAAGGTATTACCTGTAAAAAATCTTCCTCTTCTTCCTGTACATTACAACCACCAGCTAAGCTCCTTTCGTGTCCCTCTTGGAATACCATTACATCCTATACCTGGCTTTCCTTTTATTGCCGTTTTGTGTGAGAGGAAATATTTTCTTCTCCTTCTTGAGTTTCTGTCTGGGGCCTCTAGAAAATAGATTCTTTGATTTGTTTTTTTTGGAAGTGGCCCTTCTCTCCACTCCTGCTTTCATTTCTTCCCATAGGAGGAGTAACTATTTAGAGCATTCCTGAAATTGGTAAGGTATTAAGTCTGCAATACCTAGGCTTCTTTCCTCCTTTATTTTTCAGAGTAGGTTGTTATTGAGACTCATACATTCTCAGTTCCTCCATGCACTAGTCTAGCCTGTTACGGGGAGGCCAGTCATTCCACAGAGGAATTGTATTGAAAATCTTGATTCTGGCAATAGCTCAAGCTAAGTCTCCTACCCAGCTTCATTGATAGTAAACAGGTAAATTTGATCCCCATCTATCTGACTCTTGGATAAATCTCTTAAGATAAAATCACTTTGCATTATCACATTAGCCTGGGAAACACTGCTCCCTTTCATTTTATAGATGAGGCTTAGAGATGTTTAAGATCTTTCTCAAGGTCTTATGGATATAAAGTTTAGAACCAAGATTTGAACCCAGAAGCTATGCCCAAGGCCAGTGCTCATTCTGCTGTTTCACCAAGTTGTACTACTGAGCTCCCTGGAAGAGTGGGGAAGAAAGAGGTACAAGGGAAAGGAATCAGTTGATATTGATGAGATGATTCCAAAAAGACTAGCTAAAAGGAACAACCACCAAAAAAATTAAGTCGGAAAGGAAAGGGAGGTTCTGCCTTGGAAAATAGAGGAAGGGGTGAAGGGTTTGAACGTTTTCCTGAAGATTTCTAGGATATTAAGAGAGGGAGGGTGATGTAGATTGAGAGTACACTCTGGTAAGTCTCTGAACTGGATTCTACTGGGAAAGCATGGTTTAGCATTTCATTGTGAGCTTCTACTTTAAAATGGTATTGGTCTTTCCTTGATGACAGGTATTCTTTTATTCCTGGTTAAGTTTCTGGATCCCATCACAGTGGGCCACATATAATAAGTTCTCCATACTTTGTTATTTGAATTCATTAATTCAGATTTGTAATGTGCACCCGATAAGTGCTCCAGCAAATGGTAAGAGCTCTCTAAACATTGTTTGCTATTGCTATTATTTAAAACCTGGTAGATACAGCCAGAATGCTAATCCCAAAACCTTCATTTTCATGGTTTAATTTTGATCAGAAAACCTGCATCCATCTGCCAATTACACTGGATACTAGAATTTTATGTTTGGATGCAAAGTTGAGAGTTATATTGGACACTAACTAATCTAATAAAATAGTCTAAAATCAATGAAGATAATAATGTAATTCCCAAGTCAGTACATCCAATGATTAGGATGTCATAGTTTTTGTTTTTTAAATATTTTGACACAAATTGTACATAGTTATGATGTACAACATGCAGTTTTGAGATATGTATATATTGTGGAATGGCTAAATCAAGCTAATTAATATATGTATTACCCCACATACTTATTATTTTTTGGTTTGTGCTGAGAACAGTTATACTCTCTTAAAAATTTTCAATTATGCAATGCATTATTAGCTATAATCATCTTATCGGACAACAGAGCTCTTGAACTTATTTCTGCTATCTAATTGAAATTTTGTGTCCTTTAATCAACATCTCCCCAATCTTCCTACCACAACCCCCAACACCTGGTAACACCATTCTACTCTCTATTCCTTTAAATTCAACTGTTTTAGATTCTACAGATAAGTGAGATTATGTGGTATTTATCTTTCTGTACCTGTTTGATTTTGTTCAACAAAATTTCCTCTAGGTTTATTCATGTTGTTGCAAATAAGAGGATTTTCTTCTCTGTTAAGGCTAAATAGTATTCATTGTGTATGTGTGTGTGTATATATATAGAGAATATATACACATATATTTGTATATGGTATATATATGTGTGTGTGTATTTTCTTTGTTCATTCATTCATTGATGAAAGTAACCCCTTATCTCACACCATATACAAAAATAAACTCAAAATGAATTTAAGACTTAAAAGTGCAACCTGAAACTATAAATCTACAAAAAGAAAATGTAGGTCGGGCGCAGTGGCTCACGCCTGTAATCCCAGCACTTTGGGAGGCCAAGGTGGGCGGATCATGAGGTCAGGAGATCGATCATCCTGGCTAACACTGTGAAACCCTGTCTCTACTAAAAATACAAAAAATTAGCCAGGGATGGTGGTGGGTGCCTGTAGTCCAAGCTACGCCGGAGGCTGAGGCAGGAGAATGGCGTGAACCCGGGAGGTGGAGCTTGCAATGAGCCGAGATCACACCACTGCACTCCAGCCTGGGCGACAAAGCTAGACTCTGTCTCAAAAAAAAAAAAAAAAAAGAAAACCGAAGAAAATGTAGGGGAAATCTCCATGAGCTCCATGATATTGGTCTGGGAAATGGGTTTTTACATATGACCCCCAAAGCCCAGGCAACAAAAACAAAAATAGATAAATGGGATTACATTAAACTAAAAAGCTTCTGCAATGGAAAAGAAACAGCAGAGTGAAGAGACATCTGATAAGGGGTTAATATCCAAACTATATCAGAAACTGAATAGCAAGAAAACATACAGCCTGATTTAAAAATGGGCAAAATGCCTAAGTAGGTATTTATGGCATACAAATGGCTAACAAGTTTATGAAAACATGCTCAATGCCACTAATTATTAGGGAAATGCAAATTAAAACTACAAATAGATGTCCCCTCTCACTTGTTAGAATGACTATAATAAAAAATACAAGAAACTAAGAAATGTTACTGAGGATTTGGAGAAAAAACAACCCTTGTACATTGTTGGTGGGAATGCAAATAAATAAGACCATTATGGAAAACACTATGGAAGTTCCTCAAGAAATTAAAAAAGGAACTACCATATAATCTAGCAATATCACTACTGGTATATATTCAAAGTAAATGAAATCAGTATGTCAGAGATGTCTGCACTCCCGTATTCCTTGCAGCACAATTCACAATAGTCAAAATATTGTTAGAGAAGGTTTCTCCATGCTGAATTGAAACCTATCTCTGCATATCAATTTTTGGTATTGATTAAGGTATTTGGTGAAACACATGTGAGGCTCTTGCTTCCAAAGTTAAGTAAAATGGGTGAGTTCATATGGTTGGTAGTTGGTGTGAGGCTTCAATCCATTTCTGGCTGGCTGCAATGTTTATATTCATAACCCTTGTGTTGCCTTAATCTTTGTGTTGCCTTAATCCCTGAGCATGAGTTTTACTATATAGAAACTTCATGAAGGAAGGAATCACTTACTAATGAGCTTTGTCTCCCCATGGTATCTAGTAAAAAACCAACACATATAATTTAGAAAATATTGGTTAAGTGAAAGGGGTTAACTCTGTTCCCTTTTTCACAAAGGGTTGAACCAACCACATTCCAAACCTGTCCACATATGTTTGAGTATTGATTCTGTCATTTGCCCTTTTTTCCAGTATTATCTGGGGTTAAAATCCAAAACATATATGAAACTGAATAGTAAGAAATCATATAACCTGATTTTAAAATGCGGAAAAGACCTAAATAGACATTTCTTAAAAAAAAAAAAAAAAAAGACATACAAATGGGCAACAAGTTCCATGTTTATCTGGAAGAAAGGGCAAATCTGAAAATTGGATCAAGAGCTGTTTACATCTTGTAAAGTGAATAAGCACTATCACATAGTGGCTTGGTGCATGGATCCTGAAGTCTGATTACCTGGGTTTAAAATCTGGCTCCTCCAATTCTTGCTGTGTTAGCTTGGGCAGTAACTAAATGTATCTGTTAATAGGAAGAAAATAGGACTTTCACAGGGTTAGTGTAACAGCTACGACCTGCTTTCTACATACACTTTCTAACAGGTTCATAAGGCTGTAGAAGGAGAGAGTTTGTCACATATATTGATAATATCAAGGCAATATGAGTTACACCCTTATTCTGTTTAAATATTTTAATGTATTTATCAATCTGGGAAATAAAGGCTGAGGTTTTATGCAGTTAACTTATGCAGAATTTTGGGGAGCCCCTTCTTGTTCAGTGTATTCTGTGCCAGAATCCTTCCTGAGTTTGATAAAAGATCTCTTACGTTGTTTGGTTCCATAATCTAGTTTCTTTTCCTTATTAGAAATTGGAGTAACACTTCTCCACTTTCACTTTCCTAATACCCTTCATTCTACATGATTTTACAAGATGATTTGCAGTTCCTCTGTACTTATATCAGCAAGATCTTCTGGTACATTTAGAAGTCATTTGTCTGCACCTGGAAGCTTGAACGAACATAAAGAAGATAAGGCTTACTCTGTATCACCTCACATTGTAGCCTTCAATTCCCCATTAATTGCATCTGTTTCATGGCTTTCAGTTTGCAAATCATTCACTTTGATTTAAACAACAGGTGCATAAAAACAAAGCAGCCATGGTTTTCTCTGCCATCTGTTAACACACCACCATCTGCAAGCATTGGTCTACTCTTCCTTCCTTTTGTGCATTCTTCCCTGTTACTTCAAACTACTGATCAGGAAGTTACCTTAAGGACTCGCCTATTCCACTTGTCTCTTATTCCATTCCTACCTATCCCTGTACCATTCTAAGAAAGCAATGTTTTAATGATATTAATGATATACAGGTTAATTCCTTTTCTGAAGATCTCTGGAGAAGAAGCTGTCCCATACTTTCTGCTAATACATTTCAAAGTTTAGCAGTTCAAATTCTTAGGAAATAATTATTTTTTATTTTTATAGATTTACGGGTGTGCAAGTGCGGTTTTGTTACATGGGTATACTGCATAGTGGCTAGTGTAACCATCACCCAAAAGGGTACACTGTTAGAGAAGGTTTCTCCATTCTGAACTGAAAACTACCTCTATATATCACTCTTTGGTATTGGTTAAGGCATCTGGTGAAACACAGATGATGCTCCTGCTTCCAAAGTTAAGTAAAGTGGATGAGATTTAGGGAGTGCAAGCTAAGGAATTTGGAAATGACTAATGGGAGATTGATTTCTGATCTATGAGGATCATCTGATCCACGTGCCTGTCCCATGGAACACGGGTCATACTGGGAATTGAGGCCCTTTGTTTAGGTTCAATCAAGGTTTTCAGATGGAGGATGTTAGAGGGGGTGTGCTAAGTGAAAATGCTATATAAGCTGCATGCTTTTGATAAGCGGTTGTGGTTCTCCTCTCCACCCTGCCTGCACTGGACCATCCCTGTATGTAAGTCCTCAATAAACCCTATGTCTCCTTTGCTGGCTTCAGGACTCTTCTCCAGCCTCTTGAACCTGGTACCATTCCTGCTGCAGTCAATATGAGTCCAGCACAACAACCAAAGACAACCAATTAAGATCAGTAACTTAGAATCATAAATGACTGATTCATAGATCTGGAACATCATTAATCCTTTATTCAGATGTTATTGACTGCCTTTTGTGTGCCAAGCTCTCCTCTAGGTGCTAAGATCACAGAAACTCCATCCTCGAAAAAACTTATTGTCCTTTAGAGGACATTGAATATGCTCTTTGTCTTCAAGTGATGAGACCTGATGGAGGATTATAGCTCTGAGCCTGAACTTGGTTTCCCTAATTACCAGGCTCTGCTCTCATAGATGCGTCTACCAAGGTACGTCCTGATTGCACAAAAAAATAATGCAAGAGGCTGAGCACAGTGGCTCACACCTGTAATCTCAGCACTTTGGGAGGTCGAGGCCGGTAGACCACTTGAGGTCAGGAGTTCAAGACCAGCCTGGCCAACATAGTGAAACCCCGACTCTACTAAAAATACAAAAAGTAGCTGGGTGTGGTGGCGTGTGCCTATAGTCCCAGCTACTCTTGGGAGGCTGAGGCAGGAGAATCACTTGAACCCGAGTGCATCACTGCACTCCAGCCTGGGCGATGGAGCAAGACTCCAACTCAAAAAAAAAAAAAGATGCAAGAAATGCCTCTGCCAGTCTTATTTTCTCTGCAATAGGATACTTTTTTCCCTTCAGTATGTTGAGTCTGGTGATTAACACAATACAGTATATTGCATGTATGTGTTTAAGGGGTTTCTGGGAATCAGTTATAATTTTGTCTCCCATTCCCAGATTAGAATGTAATCCTGTCTGCATTAGAGTCAAGCAGACCTGAGTTTAAAGCCTACCTCTGCTACATATCAACTTGGTGGTCTTGAACAATGAGTGCATCTCTCTAATCTTCAGCTTGTTCATCTGCAAAATGGGGATAATAACCACTCCCTCAAAATATTACCATGAAGATAGAGCTCATGTGCCTACCCTCAAAATCTTATTGTGTCAGAAAATAGCCATTATTGTTATTGTTAGAGCTTTCCTGGTTATTTTTTCTATTCTTGCCACCCTGACGTAGATCTTCAGAACTCAAATCTACAGACGCTAAGATTTTCAGAAGCCATACAATTCAACCTTCTTTCTTTATAGATGAGGAAATTGAGGAGTAGATAGGTTAGGCCCCTTGTTCTAAGTCATAGAGCTAGTTCAATTATTGAGCTGGAGTTAGAAAACAAGTGTCCTGACTCTTAATCTGGTGATCATTTCCACCTCACAAAAGCTCCTAAAGGGAGGTTTTATTGCCTAAAATTTTAAGCCCCATGTGAAGCAGTGTCTCATCGACCAACATTGAACAAGGACTACAGTGACTTTCATCAGTTCAATGGCCATTACCAACTAAATACCTTGAATACCTAGTTTCATTAATCCAGACAGAACCGTGTCGAATACTAAAATACCAGGCGTAAAACATCTTTCACCTACTTCTCATAACCATCCATGAGTAAAAGTAAGAATGCACATATTCCCACAGCAGAGACAGGAAATTACACTCCACTGTGGTTATGAGATTACATCTTTTGTATTAATAAAATTGCTCATGACACTGTGATTCCCTGCTACAGTCTTACCGACTTCTGCTTCCACTCTTTCCTCTACCTGCCACACTCTAGAGAATGCATGCAATAAAAACTCTTAATTATTTTCCATATATTTTTATCCTTTTAGCAACTCCTATAATAAAAAGATAGTGCTGTGGGGAAGTAGTTGCCATGGAAACTGACCAATGCTAAACAGTCTCTTACTGTTGCATGATGTGAAGCAGGAAGACAGGAGCAGTCCACAGCTCTCAGGAATGTGAAGGTAGTTGTGGATCACGTTGCTCTCCCAGCCCTATCTGCCTGGATGTTTGGACCTTACAGGAGCATTGTATATTTGTCCATTTTAAGTGACCCTAGAGGTATGACGGGAGAGTGTCATGACATATCTTCAGGTGCATCTGACACAAAGGAAAGCAGCCTACTGGACCCACAGACCCTAGAGAGTTACAAAGAAATACATTTTTTCAATGACCTTACAAAGGTTTGCCCTGGGCTGGAAGCAAAGCAACCTGGGTTGTTAGCTCAAGCGTACTGCTGTTTGCCTGGCAGAGCACATTCAAGTTGGCAGATTAAATTCACAAGCTCTGTTTCTTGATGATTCTTAAATAGATACGCTTTGGGTCAGCCTTTCTTAGTTCAAATCCTAGTTCTTGCCTCCCACTTGATATATAATCTTAGGCAGGTTATTTAACATCTCTAATCTTCAGTTTTCCCATCTACAAAATGCAAAATGATGATGATGATAATCCTCTCTCTTTTTTTATACTTAAAAGATATGTACCATTCAGTACAGTTTGTGGCACATTTGTGCCACATGCACTGGTAAAATGTTAGTCACTATTATTGCTTATAGATGGAGTGATTTTGACAAGTGATATGGAATATTCTTTTGTGTCCTGTAAAAACTATTATATTTAGATAAGTCTTACTTTGTAGTAGCATAACTTTTATGTATGCTTAAAATTCCCAGCCACCCTGTGAGATAGGTATCAATACCGTGTGTGTGTGTGTGTGTGTGTGTGTGTGTGTATAAATATATGGTGTTGTGTCAGATACCTTATATACATATATATGTAAACCAAATCTCAGAAGAATTATAAATGTGCCTTCAAATAAGCTTGTTCTGTAAAGTGCATAGTAAAATTGTAATGTGTTTCATCATTATTATTTGCTTATGAATATCCACTGTCCAGGTGCTCAGGAACTAAGCAAAAAAAGAAGTATCTAGTCAACTTGCAAAAAGTCTAACAGGGTACATGCCATCCTATGTGTGTTCTGTGTTACAATGTGGAAAACAATGTAGAAGACAGTTTGTTTCATTTTCCAAGAAATTCCCTCTCTGCTTCAAATTTCCTCCATCAGCATTAAATAGAGAAATGGCCAGGTATGTGTCTCTTGGCACAGGTCTATGGTACCCAATGCCCTTTCTAAATGACCCCCTTACCTTTTTCATCTTTTTTTTTTTTTTACCTTTTTTTACCTTTATGCTTTTTTCATCTACTTTCCAATACATATTTATGTTCTAATATTTTTTCATCTCCTGTCAAATATGCTTCCATCTTCACATAATTGCCATGGCATATCTTATGGTATAAACTGTTCTTTCTTCCTGCCATTCCTATTCCCATTACCTTGTTGGATAAACGTTCACAATTCTTCACACCTCAATATAAACATTCCCCCTATATGTGATCTCCTTATAATAGATTATAATCTACTCATGATAGATTAAAGATCTTTGTCTTTAGCAGTGTATTACACACATACACAGACACAGACACACATACATAATATCATCTTTGGATACCATGTTTTTTAAATAAAATCTGTGTGGGTTTACATGACCTTCAACACTACTAGCTCCCCAGAGGGCTGGAGCAATATCTGTATGAGTGTATTCCTAGAGTGAAGCATGGGGTTTGGAACAAGTATATGTGTTCAACGTTTGTCTGTTGAATTGAGTAGATTCCAGCCAGAAGAAGATTGTTTTAGGGGCTAAACTTTCCTACAAAAATTCCCTAAACCTTGAGAAAAGTTATATGTCAGAATTCAGGCTCCACTCTAAGGAGCTGAGAATCAAATGATCTCAGTTTGTTTTGGCCTCTTCACTTACTAACTCTGTGATTTTGAGCCAATTACTTTGCAACTCAAGCATTGATTAACTCTTTTCTAGCTCCTTCCTTCCTTCCTTCATTCTTTTTCCTCAAGAACATCTTATGTGTGAGGCTTTATACTAGGTGGCTGGGATGCACAAATAAATAGACGTGATTCCCACTCTTAAGGTTTAGATGGACTTAGGATTGGAGTAGTGTAGGGTTAATAGGGGCAACAGGGAAGAAGAAACCAGTTTTATCCAGAATGAGCATGGTGAAGCGAGCTAACTCTTACAGAAAACGTTAACAGTGATGGTCTCTGTAAGAGCCATGTGGATTCAATTCCCAGTACTGTTAAATACTTTTAATGCTGCTGTTGGAGGAGGGTACAGTGTGTTTGTGTGAGTAAGGGAGAACTCTGGTGGATAAATCGCTAATTCTAGGTACAATAAAATAGATTGGCCAGGCGTAGTGGCTCATGCCTGTAATCCCAGTATTTTGGGAGTCCGAGACGGGTAGATCACGAGGTCAGGAGTTTGAGACCAGCCTGGCCAATATGGTGAAACCTCATCTCTACTAAAAATACAAAAATTAACCGGGTGCGGTGGTGGGTGCCTGTAATCCCAGCTACTTGGGAGGCTGAGGCAGGAGAATCCCTTGAACCTGGACGGTGGAGGTTGCAGTGAGCTGAGACCTCGCCACTGCACTCTAGTCTGGGTGACAGAGCAAGACTCCATCTCGAAAAATAAATAAATAAATAATTTTAAAAAGGTTATAATTTATTACAACTACGAGAATTCCTTTAGCAATCATTAATTTGCCAATCTGTTTTAAAAGTTTTCTTTTTTAAATTAATATGAATTTAAATATCCACATTTGGCTTTTGACTACTACAGTTTGAGTCCAAAATTACTTACACGAGTAAATGACTGCTTAAGCAAAGCCTGAAGCACAAGTGAAAGGTAACCAAGTGAGAAGGTAGTAAGAAAAAAGACTCCAGCATTAGTAACAGAACTTGGTCTATTAAGAAATCCCATTATCTTAGTGAAAGCAATCAGCGTCATTTTTGGCTGAGTCAGAACTCAGAATATGAAATTTTTTACCCAGCTCTGAGGGCCAGGCCATACTCATACTCTTAGTAGTGTCTCTGGATAACCAGTAGCTTCTACGGAGAGGTTAGCGTAAGAACTAGGATGGGGCTTTGGGTATGAGAATAGCTGAAGGCAGCAGAGGTAAGGGAGTAGAAGCAGCCTAGGGGGTGTTGAGTCCCTGGAGTTGGGAGAGGAAAGGCAGGTTCACCATTCAAAGACATGCCAGTCTTCACTTCTGTCTCTCTTAGTCAGGATTCCACTGCATAGCAATACTTCAGGAGGAAGGTCTTATGTTTTAACTACCCCGACATTTCCATCCTTCTAGGTTACAACGTATACTTGAAACAGAAAGTATTCACACTTGCACATCCATCTGACAAGTCAGTCCATGCTGAGTCCAGCTGCTAGCATTGGAAGTACCAGGGTCCAGTCTTAGGCTGGTCTTGTGTCAATTGGCCATAATTAGGAAGTTTGGGTTTGCATGGGACTCTTGGATGGTGGAGGTCAACCAGCATTTGAAGATGGTATAATAGAAAGCAACATAAATTTTAACACTTATTAGCCATGTTGCCTCCAGAAGTTGCTCCCATTATCTGGGTCTTATTTTTCTTATCTCCTAAAATGATTGTGAGGATGAAGTGATGTAAAACATGTAAATACTGAAGACCCTGCAAGAATGTACAGAGGCAAGATAAGTTACAGAGTTGAGATGTGAACGAGCCAGACGTGAAAGCTCCAACCCATTTCTAGAACAATGGATCCCAATCAGGACCCGGTCAGGGATAAGTTTGGACACATTTACCCAACCAGTAGAATTTTCTGACTCCATTACTATGAAGCCATCTAGACTGGGAGATGCTCAATAAGATCGCAAAATAAACTCTTTAACACATTACAGTATTCTTAGGGAGAAAAATAATAAAATGAGATATTCTAGGTCAAACGTGTTCCTATTATCAAAATACTAGCTCCATGAACTTGGAGATTTGTTCTGTCCACTGTTATATCTCCAGTGATGGAAACAATGCCTGGCACACAGGAGACACTAAAAAATTTTAAATGAATGAATGAATTAAAGAACAAATTAATTGACTATAGAGTTGATGTTGAAGACATTGCTCAGTAAACTATGTAGCATCTTCTCTCTGGGATTTTAAGAAGGAAATTTCCCCTAGGGCTAAGGACCAGGAATGACTTTGCTTTTCCAGAGCAGCAACTATTTTTCTTTATCTTACTGATAAAGAGAATCACACTCTTGTTTGCACTGGCTACATGACTCAGAATAAAACTTTTAGCCCTTCTCTAACAAAATATCATTTTACTTTAGTTTGACTGTTTTTTTTTAATTTCCCTTTGAACTTTATTATTTTTTAACTATAAAGTTAATTCTTTAGGGTAGCAGTCCCCAACCTTTTGGGCACCAGGGACGAGCTTTGTAGAAGGCAATTTTTGTATGGACCTGGTGTGGGTATGGTTTCAGGATGATTCAAGCATATTACACTTATTGTCCACTTTATTTCTATTATTATTACATTTTAATATATAACAAAATAATTATACAACTCATCATAATGTAGAATCAGTGCAAGCCCTGAGCTTGTTTTCCTGCAACCAGATGGTCCTATCTGGGGGTGATGGGAGACAGTGACAGATCATCAGACACTAGATTCTCAAAGGAGCACACAACCTAGATCCCTCACATGCACAGTTCACAATAGGGTTCATGATCCTATGAGGATCTAATGCTGTTGCTGATCTGCCAGGGGACAGAGCTCAGGTGATAATGTGAGCAATGGGGAGCAGCTGTAAATAAAGATGAAGCTTCTCTTGTTTACCTGCTGCTTACCTCCTGCTGTGCGGCTTGGTTCCTAACAGGCCACCCACAGTACTGGTCTATGGCCTGGGAATTGGGGACTCGCCGGCCTTAGTGTCTTCATATTGTTTCCTCCAGAACTAGAATTCTCAAAGCTAAGTTCTTGAATTAAGACACCCATTGATGTACACATTTTATTCCTAGGCATGTACTCAAGATCTACACAGAACAAGTCAATTATATGTTCAAGCTAGAGGGTCCTGTTGATTAAAATTGCTAGATAAAACAAAGAACACAGTTACATTTGAATTGCAGATAAACAAAAAATAACTTCTTTAGTATAAGTATATTCCCAAATATACTAAGTGCCTCATACTTTCATCTGATAAATCTGGAAACTGTACTCTTGATAGGTACCCAAACCTAGCTCAGGGAAGAAGTTTGAGACTAAGAGCCCCAATTAACAGGTAGCTAAGGACTTTGGAAGTGCCTGAGACTGATAATTCCACGAGATAGAATGTTTCCCTAGGCACTGTATAGAACTGTCAACCCCTAAAGAAAACAAAAGTGTGGGTCCTGGTCCTTGAAGACCAGCAGTGTGTTATTTCAGAAGCATAAATCTATTGCCTTGAGTTAAGGGGACTCATTTTCCTCGGTTTGGTTTGAAGCAAATATTTTCTGAGAATTACTTGAGATGCTTTCCTCAAAATGCAATCAATGTTCACTACAATATAAAAGGCCTCCTCTTCGTGTCCAATTCCACCTCTGACGGATCTTCCACCTCGTTCACATCTCTGTTAGACTTGACTGTATCTCAGGTCTGTCCCAGTTACTAAGAACTGGCATGAGTTCATGCATCAATAATGCAATTTATGCAGGATGTTTTGCTAGGTTCTTTGCAGATAAAAGAAGGTACAAATCATGGATTCCACCCTCTAGGGGTAGTAAGTCCATATGAGTTATATAGAGCATCATAAAAAATAGCACAAAATGTTAAATATGGTACATAAGTAAAGAATCCATTGAACTGTGTTGTAGATCTAGTGTGTGCTATGCAGATTTCTATGGATATATTGATGAATTATATTATTCAGAAACTGAATCCATCCACAAATTGACTGTTACAATAGGATCCGAAAGAGCCACAGTGTAATTTCATAAAGATATTTGTTGAAGACCTACTGAAATCTAGGCACTGCGTTAAATGCTGGGGACACAGTTTTTTAAAAATATTATTTTAAATGGTTTCTACCATCTTGGAGCTATCAGGCTAGTTAACAAGACTCATATTCAATAAATAAAGATACAAACACATACAAATGCTCCCCCAGTTATGATAAGTTTATATCTTTATAAACCCATTATACATTGAAAATATTGTAAGTTGAAAATGCATGTAAAACACTTAACATACTGAACATTACAGTTTAGCCTAGCCTACCCTAAATGTACTCAGAATACTTACGTTAGCCTACAATTGGGCAAAATCATCGAATACAAAGTCTATTTTATAATAAAGTGTCGAATATCTCATGTCATTGATCGACTATTGTGCTAAAAGTGAAAAACAGATCAGTTCTGTGGGTATCATTGTAAAGCCGATAAATGGTAAGTTGAACCACTGTAAGTGGGGGACCATCTACAATTGCAAATTATGCTAAATCCTATAGAGGAAAGAGATTGAGATGTATGAAAAAGAGTAGCAGAGAAGCCCTGCTTCACAATGAATAGTTAGGAAAAAGTTCTGCAAGAAAGTGACACTTCAGCTCTTTCTGTTAGGAATACTTTCCCTTCTTTTTTGTCTCACTAATTCTTGAAAGGCCCAAGGTAAAAGTAACCTTTCCTTAAAACTTTTCATATCTGATGGCCTAAAGCATCATTTACTGGTTTCCCTTTATAGCCTATTTTTTTCACACCCTGACTATATTTAGCAAGAATTTCTATTATATAGTATTGCACATATTGTACTTAATTTATTGAAAAAAGTCAATTGTCCTCCAAACTTCCAAGTACTAAGATTGAAACAGTCTTTCCAGTTGCATCTAAAAACACCAGCCACCACATCCCCAACTCCCAGGATAGCATGCTGCTACTTGAACTTCAGGCTTGATGCCTTTGTCTTGTCTTCTAATTGATAAATTATCTCCCGTTTTCTAAAAGCCAACATTCTTCAAATTAATTTATGTTCCAAAAGGAGTGAGAAATCAACCAGAGAGCAGAATTGATGAGATAATAAAATACTTTCCTTTTCTCTCTTCTTTGTTCCCTCGTGAAGTGATCTTCTGGATGACAAGACTTAATTGGAAGATATAATTTAGGATCTAGGAACTTCCTGTTTATAAGGAACTCTAGCAGTGAAGTGTTGATCAGATTCAGATTGGAGCCCCAAGGGCAAAAGGAAGAAAACTGAGAGGGAAATAAATGACCATTGTGTTTTTAATATGGACAGGCAGGGTGACTAGGGGAGAAAGGTAGGCAAATATATGGACAGAACCCGATGAAGTATGGCTCAAATTGGCTGTGTACACCCCGTCTTATTTCTCAGGAACCTAAGAAAATAAGACACACCTGAAAGTGGTGCAGAACCAGTGGAAGACAGGGAATCTTTCAAAAGTCTCATAATATGTTCTAGGGAGTTGTAGGATGCAAATTGTTGTAGTCAGAAAAACGCAGCTTGTAGAGAACAGTAGAAAAATCAAATGAGTGAAGTGATCCAGGTAGGACTGAAGTGACTGGGATCAGGCATGACTCGTCTCATGGAGGCAGCTGCAGTTCAGATCCAGATGTGGCCAAATAGGACCTCTGGCCCACTCTTTCCAGACCATTTATTTGTTTGATATTGTTTTTTCACTATTATTTCTTTTATTCTATCTGGAACACTTTTATTTTGTTTCAATATGAATTACTTTTCATTTAATTAATATCAGTTAACTCAAATTATTAAAAATTGTGTTAATTTTTAATTCTTGAGAGAAACTCTTTGGCAGTATCTACTAAAGATAAACATACCCACCCCTCCAAATCAGAATTTTCAATATTTCCAATGTGCTCACAAAAAATTTGCACAAGTATTCAGCAAAATATGCACACCAAAATATTAACAAAAGCAATATTTGTATTACTCAGAAATTGTAAGCATCGAAGTTTAAGTATCCCTAAACAGTATAATAAATAAATACGTTTTTGAATAAATAAATAGATAAATAAGTTATAAAATAGATACATTTAATCCTTGAACAACACAGGGCTTAGGAACGCCAACCTTCCATGCATTTGAAAATCCACACGTAACTTTTGACTCCCGCAAAACTTAACTACTAATAGCCTATGTTGACCAGAAGCCTTACCAATAACATAAACAGTTGATTAACACAGATTTTGTATGTTGTATGTATTATATACTGTATTTTTATAATAAGCTAGAGAAAGAAAAATGTCATTAAGAAAGTCACAAGGAACAGAAAATATAATTATTATTCACGAAGTGAAAGTGGATCTTTATAAAGGTCTTCATCCTTGTCATCTTCATGTTGAGCAAGCTGACAAGGAGGAGAAGAAGGAGGGGTCGTTCTTGCTGTCTCAGGAGTGGCAGAGGATGAAGAGATTGAGAAGATGCAAGGACAGGCCAGAGAGGCAGGCACACTTGGTGGAACTTTATGAAAATATATTGTACTTTTTGTCTGAATTTTTGGTACCAATCCTTTTTCTATTATTTGCTTTTGTTTCAATGCCTGTATCATAGAAGGATCTGTGTCATGAAAGGAGTCAAAAGCAGTCTTGAATCATCAGAACCCTTCCGCCCCATTGTCTAACGTCCATTTGTTTTCTGGAGCTGCTTCTTCTATGTCTTCTTCCTCACTATCTAGCACTAGTTCAGAAGCGCTTATCTCCGTTAAGTCATTTTCTGTTAATTCCCCTTGTGTGATGTCTATAATTGAATCTCTCCAAGATTTATATCTTTAAACCCTTTACCACCTATCTTTTTTGTCATATTCACAACCTCTTTGATAATTGTCTTGTTTGGCTTTGTTATGAATCCTGTGACATCATGCACATCTGGACACAGTTTTTCTCCAACAGGAATTTATTGTTTCTGGCTTGACAGCTTTTTCTATAACAATAATGGTATCTTCAGTGGTGCAGTCCTTCCAGATTTTTGTGATGTCTTCCTCTGTCAGAGTTCTTCTCCGTAGTGTTGACAATCCTTTCCATAGAGTACCATGTTTAATGAGCTTTAAATGTCCTTATGACCTCCTGGTCTAGAGACTAAATGAGAGATATTATGTTTTTGGTCAAGTAGGCCACTTTAACACCTTCAGTGTTGAACTCATGGGGTTTTTGGTGGCCAGGGGCATTCTTCAGTATCAAAAGTACTTTAAAATGCATTCCCTTACTGGCAAGATACTTCCTGACTTTAGGAACAAACATAGATGGAACCAATTCAGAAGTGGATTTTTATGGTACAGGCCTTCTTGTACAATGAAAATACTGGCAGCTGGTGTTTATCTTCTCCCTTCAAGGCTTAGGGATTAGCAACTTTATAGGTAAGAGCAATCCTGATGGTTAACCTGAATGTGTTTTCATAAAACATTAAAGTTAACCTGTCTTTTTCTGCCTTAAGTTCTGGCACTCATTTTTCTTCCCTACTAATAAATGTTCTTTGTGGCTTTTTTGTTTTCTTCCAGAATAGGGAACTTTCATCTGTATTAAAAACCTGTTCAGGCGAATATCCTTTAACCTTAATGATTTTCTTAATGGCATCTGAAAGCTCATCTGATGCCTCCTGATGGGCAGAAACAGCTTCCTCTATTATTTTGACTTTTTAAAGTCAAATCTCTTTCTAAAAGTATCAAACCATCCTTTGCTGGCATTAAATTCTTCAGCTTTAGCTCCTCACCTTCCTTTTGCTTTAAATTGCCATATAATGATGTCACTTTTCCTGCATTCATATTAGAGTCTATAAGTATGCCTTTCTTATAGCAATCCTGCACCCACATAAAAGCAGCATTTTCAACACAAGATAAAAAGTGTTTCACCAAAAAGTGCAAGTTTTTAATGCTTGCTGGTGTGGTTGCAGCAATGGCTTCATTAATTTATTTTTACTTTTTTTTTTTTTAACAGTGGCTCTTATGCTGAATTCATTTATCTTCAAATGGTGAGTAGCCACAGCTGCAGACCTTAATCTACAGTACATATTAAGCAATGCAACTTTTTCTTGCAATATCAGAACTTTTCTTTGCTTCTTGGAAGTAAAACTAGTAGCACTTTATATGTGTTCCATAGTGTTATTCAAGATTTATAGTATTGCATTAAACATAGTGAACAATACAGAAGAACTTTGAGAGATCACATTTTACTGTGATACACAATTTATTTGAGAGATTAACTGCTCATTCAGAGATGACAAGTGTCACAAAGCATTTATACTTGGAACCCTTGAACTCACAACTATAGCAAGAGAAGGTGGCTACAAAATTATTACAGAAGTACAGTACCTACTACAATAAATTTTATGCAGTTATGATTTAATACTGCACACTTAAACTTATTTACATTTCTCTCTATTGCAAACGGTACCATGTATGGTCTGTAAGTGTTTGTGTAAGCTTTGATAAATTTTAACTTTTATAATAGATTCATGTATATTTTATGGTAGTAAAAATGATAAGATAGATCTGTATTTAAATATATTTCATGGGCCAGGTGCAGTGGCTCATGCGTGTAATTCCAGAACTCTGGGAGGGCAAGGCGGGAGGATCACTTGAGGCCAGGAGTTCAAGATCAGTCTGGTCAACATGGTGAAAACCCGTCTCTACTAAAAATATGAAAAAACCAATTAGCTGGGTGTGGTGGCATGCACCTGTAATCCCAGGTACTTGGGAGGCTGAGACAGGAGAATCACTTGAACCAAGGAGTGGAGGTTGCAGTGAGCTGAGATCATGCCATTGCACTCCAGCCTAGGCAACAGAGTAAGACTGTCAAGATAAATAAATAAATAAATAAATAAATAAATAAATAAAATCATTTCTGTTTTCATAGCATTACTTTAATTTTTTAAAAAATATTTCTAGGCTATGCGGTTTGTCTGAAAATTTCTTAAAATTCTTGCAAATCCCCCAATTTTTTCCAATGTGTTTATTGAAAGAATCTGTGAATAAGTGACCCACATGCTTCAAATTGATGTTGTTTAAGGGCCAACTGTACATAAGCAGTGAAGTAAATAAATTACGGAATGAAATATTTTACAATATACAACTTACTGCTATGTGCAACAAAATGAATGAATTTTATTATATTTGATTAAACATCAAAAGGCATAAAATGTGCATACGAAAATGATTTAATTCAGAGGAAAAACTTACAATATAAAAACAGTCAAAACTAACGAAGACATAAAGATAGTGAGAAGATGATAATGATAGGTCAGTACATAAATGGGCATTTTTGGGTACTGGTAAAAATTTTAGTAATATACAGATGTCTTCATTTTGTAAGTATTTGTTGAGCTGTACACTTACAACATAGAGTTTTTGTGTGTGTGGATATTACACTTCAAATAAAAATTATTTAAAAAATAGACATGTAGAAGGACATGAAGTGCTTTTGATCCTGTGATATACATGAAGAAATGGATACAATAAAAATAATACCTTTTGACTAATCTGTCAAATAGTGCTAGATGAGATCAGGAGATCTATTGTACAAATGGCGATTGTAGTTAATAACAATATATTATATATTTAAAAACTGCCAAGTAGATATTAAGTGTTCTTGCCACAAAAAATATAAGTATGTGAAGTAATAGATATGCTGATTAACTTGATTAAGCCATTTTGCAAGGTACACATACATCAAAACATCTTGTTGTACCCCATAAATATATGCATTTTAATTTGTAAATTTAAATCCTTTTAAGTGCTAGATTTAAAGAAGCTTTGTTGAATTGAAGACATAAATTATAAGACAGAAGTAGAAAACTGTCTTTTTTTTTGCATACATCATGATTATGTACATTAAAAGTCATTACAGTGTATTAAAAATAAATAAATAAGCATGAGAGCAGTGACTTCAACAATGCTTCAAGACAAAAGGTCAATATATAAAAATCACCTGTATTTCTATACTCTAGCAATTAACAATTGAAAATTAAACATTTTAAAATTAATATTTACTTTAGCATCAAAAGCATAAAATCCTTTTGAAAACTTTTAACACAAGTTGTACAAGACTGCAACACTAAAATTTTAAAATCATTGTTGAGACAAGTTAAAGTAGTAAATAAAATGAAAGTTATACCAGTTTCATGAGATGGAAGGTCAATATTATTAAGATGTTAATGCTTCTCAAATAGATTTACATATTCAGCCATCCCAATTAAATATTCAGCAGGACATTGTGGTAAAAACTGATAAGCATTTTATTACATTGATATGGATATTCAAAAGCCCTGGAATAGCTAAAACAATCTTGAAAAGAAAAAAAAATTGGCAGATTTGTATTATTTAATTTAAAGACATTTTAAAGCTACAGTAGTTAAGACTATAGTTAAGATTAAGACAGTGTGATCCTGGTGTCAGTCTAAACAAATAGATCAATGGAAAATAACAGAAAGTCATAAAGTAGACAGACATTGATGCAATTAATTAATTTATGGCAAAACTGTAAGTACAATTTAATGGGAAAATGAATGTCCTCTTAAAATAGTGGTCTAGAATAATTCTATTCACGACCCAAAATAATTATTTCAAGACTGATTATTTTCCTAAGAGGAAAGCCAAAACAATATTTTATTTATTTCATGTAATTTTTCTTGCTCTGTCACCCAGGCTGGAGAGCAGTGGCATGATCATGGCTCACTACAGCCTTGACATTTGGCACTCAAGTGATCTTCCTGTCTCAGCTTCCCAAGTAGCTGGGACTAAAAGCATGCAACACCATGCCCTGGTAACTTTTATTTATTTATTTATTTATTTATTTATTTATTTATTTATTTTTTGAGATGGAGTCTTGCTCATTGCCCAGGCTGGAGTGCAGTGGCTCGATGTCAGCTCACTGCAAGCTCCGCCTCCCGGGTTCACGCCATTCTCCTGTCTCAGCCTCCCGAGTAGCTGGGACTACAGGCGCCCGCCACCACGCCTGGCTAATTTTTTTTTTTGTATTTTTAGCAGAGACGGGGTTTCACTGTGTTAGCCAGGATGGTCTCAATCTCCTGACCTCGTGATCCGCCCGCCTCAGCCTCCCAAAGTGCTGGGATTACAGGCGTGAGCCACCGCGCCTGGCCAACTTTTAATTTTTTTAAAAAATTTACCCAACATAGGTTTCTCCGTATGTTTCCCAGGCTGGTCTCGAACCCCCAGGCTCAAGCAATTCTCCCACTTCAGCCTCCCAAAATGCTGAGATTATATACATGAGCCACCATACCCAGCCTACAGTCTTTATTTTGTATACATAATGCTGCAAAGAAACAGAATGTCATAGCAAACTTGGCATAGGCAATGATCCCTGAGACAAACACAAAATGAACTAACCATAAATGTGGAAAAAATGGATTTCATCAAAATTAAAGACTTCTGTTGATCTAAGGACTCCTTTAAGAGAAGTGGCAAGTTACAGAATTGGAGGAAATATGCATAGTACATATTTATCACAAAGAACTTATATCCAAAATATTTAAAGAACTCCTTTACATCAAGAATAAAAATACAAATAATCCAAGAAAAAAATGGGCAAAATACTTGAAGAGGCACTTCACAGAAGAAGATATGCAAGAAACCAAGAGCCACAAGAGAAGGTGCTCAACATCATTAGTCTCTAGGAAATGGAAATTAAGACCACATTGAGATACCACTTCACACCTGCTAAAATGACTAAAATTAAAAATTTTGGCAAGTTTGTGGAGCAAATAAAATTCTTACATTGCTGATGGAAATGTAAAGTGATTTTTAAAAAATGCTTCAGAAACTTGCTTCTTATAAAATTAAACATATTCCTGCCACCTGACTAATAAATTCCACTTCTAGATATGTTTCCAGAAAAATATGAAATTATATGTCTAAACAATTCTTACAAGAATATGCATAGCAGATTTACTTTTCAGCCAAAAGTTTCTAGCAATAGGAGAATGTATAAACATATTGTAGTATATTCATACAATGGCATAGTAATCATCTTGCACAGACATGATGTTAAACACATTTTGTTAAATAGACATAAGAGTATATATATTATATAATAACATTTATATAAAATTCTAGAACAGGCACAATTCTGCTGAAATCTATCATGTTAGTAGTTTTGTTAGGCTAAGATTGGGGATTGACTGCAAATGGGAATGAGGAAACTTTCTGGGATAACAGAAGTGCTCTATATCTTCACTGGTAGGGTATTACATGGATGTATACATTTCTGAATAAGTTATCTAACTATACACTTAAGTTTTGTGTGTTGTCTTTTTTTTTTTTTTTTTCTGAGATGGAGTCTTGCTCCGTTGCCCAGGCTGACGTGCAGTGGCACGATTTTGGTTCACTGCAACCTCCACCTCCTAGGTTCAAGAGATTCTCCTGCCTCAGCCTCCCGAGTAGCTGGGATTATAGATGCGCGCCACCACACCTGGCTAATTTTTGTATTTTTAGTAGAGACAGGGTTTCACCATGTTGGCCAGGCTGGTCTTGAACTCCTGACTTCGTGATCCACCTACCTCGGCCTCCCAAATTGCTGAGATTACAGGCATGAGCCTCCGTGTCTGGCCTGTATTTTCTTAAAGTTAATTATACCACACATATGTATATCAACAAAAAAGTCCTTAAATTTGGCAGACTGCTGGATTTAAGTTCTGACACTAAAAACTATGTGTCTTTTGACAAGTGACTTCACTTCTCTAAGCCTCAGTTTTTCTACCTACATAAAAGAATATTTATGCTATCAAACAAAAATCTTCCTTTGAGAAATACACTAATCTATATCATCTAACATTATTCTGGGCACATAATAGTCACTCCATAAATATTAACCATTATTATTAGGGATTGATCACTAATTTTTTTCTCATCTTTGGACTTCGGCAAAATTCACTCTAAACTTAGGAAAGGAGAGTCAAACGAGGCGCAACATGACATGTAGAAAAAGCCCTTGTCTGGGAATCATGAAACTCACGTCCTAGCCTAGTGTAGCAATAACCATAGTGTTGTTTAGCAGGAGAAAACATGACCAATTAGAAAAAGAAGTACTTTGGAGGCACAGAGATTTGGGGTTGAATCCTGCCTGCATAGTTTATAAGCAAATTACTCACAACAGCTTATAAACTCTACTATGTGACCTTGAGTAAGTGAATTTAACATCTTGAAACCTTAATTTCAATTCATCTCTAAAGTACCAATAAATATGGCTATCTCCAGTTGTCTGGATTAAAAGTGATAGTGCATATAAAGGGCCTGGCACATAGCAAGTCCTCAATAACTACTACAGCAAGCCATCCTTTTCCATAGATTCCACATCTACAGATTCAACCAATAGTGGACCAAAAATAGCAATAAACATAATACAAAGAAAGATAATACAGCATAGCAAACATTTAAATAGCACTTACAATATATTAGGCATTATCAGTAATCTAGCAATTATTTGAAGTATAAAGAAGGATGTGTGTAGTTTATTTGCAAATACTATGCCATTTCATATCAGGGACTTGAACATCCTTGGATTTTGGTATCCATGAGGGTCCTGGAGCCAACCCCTCACACATACTAGGAGATGACTGTGCTTTACTTTCCATTCTTTTCCATTGGTGTACTCATTTGGATATTGTGGACTTCAATTACTTTAGTAAATTAGGCAAATTGATCTCTGAGGCAACTTTAAAATTTTAAATTCTTCTGATTTAAAATGTTTAAACTTGTCAGTACAATCTGTAGGTCTATCAATCTATATTTTTTTAATCTAAGATGAACCAAAAGCTCCTACAGAAATTAATCATACTCTTAAATCTCATAGAAAAAAATATTTCATGGTGGATAACAGGGGCTAGGGAGGTGTGGGACAATGGTTGTTATTGATGAGATGTTGGACAAAGGATTGCACAACTTGAGTGACTATAGTTAAAAAAATTAAAGCACATCAAAAAAGCAAAAGTATAGATTCACTCAGATTAAGAAGATCTCTGGCCTAAGCTCATCACTGCCTGGGTCACTGTGTTTCCTGTTACTAAGGCTACAAGAGTGTGTTTATACAGGGAGAACATCTTTAACTATCTAAAAAAATAAGATGTAGGGACAGACTGTACACTACTAAGAAAAAATATAAAACCACAAATTCATCTGGGGGGGGGATATGACATAACCTTTAATTTGAAGAGTAACATAGTCAAGGAACTCATGTAGAGATGACTTAATTTTCTATTTGGTTGAAAATGAAAATCTCCCCTTTCCTTCATCTGTGTTCCTTAGCACAATGCAGCAATGTGGATTTGTTAGAGATGTCAGCAAAATACATGCAGTGATTTTCCACTATGAATTCCTTTGTAGATTTAAAGAGTCCTAGAAATATATAGAGAAAAGAGTGCTTACTAGTTATCTATTAGAAGTTCCCAGATTTACATGTAGAAACTGGCAGCCAAAAGGGGGAGGATGGCTTGCTCATTTTAATGGATATCAGATCTGGAATAGAATCTAAGGTCTAAGCCTTCTTCGATGATACTCCTCTTTTATGTGTTTCATATTAAGGGTAACTTCGCTTAGAAAAGACAAACCACAAACACATTGGTAATCACAGTTCTTACCATGTGTTTTGCCCAGTAGATTGGGAGGTAGATGTTCCCAATGCAGTCAGTTGAGCTAGATCACTATGAACGCCAGCTTCATAGATGTACCCTAGTAGCTTACATCTGGTTTTAGTTTATGATTTAAATCAGCTTTGTTGTTGTTTTTGGTTTTTTAAATTTTTTTAAAGACAAAATGTTGAAAACCACATATAAAGAGAAAATCTTACAAACAGCCAGAGAAAAACAAAACATTTTATTTTTAATACAGAGGCCTCATCAGAAACCATAAACACTAAGAGATAGCAGAATAAAGGTATTTTCAGATAAAGGAAAATAAAAGGAGTTTGTAAGCAGCAAAGATGCACTACCAAGAACACAAAAGGAAACTTTTTAGGCTGAAAAGAAATAATATGACATAAAAACTTAGTTGTTCAAAAATGAATGAAGGGCATTGGAAGCAGTAAATATCTGCGTTAAAATTAAAGATGATTTCATTTTCCCATTAAATGATTTAATTTACTTATGACTATGTAAAGCAAACTTATAACATTTTGTTGTTGGTATTATAATATATGTATATATGTTAATGACAACTATAGCACATAGAACAAAAAGGAAGTTGCAGGATTTCTACATTTTATATCAAGTAGAACTATACTAACATTAGGTAGAATGTGAAATGTTAAGAATACATATGCTAATCTTTAGAGCAATCACTAAAAGTTATGTAACAAGGTAAAGTTAAAAATCCAATAAATACATTACAATTAAATCCTAAAAAAGTATTCAAGGCTGGGTGTGGTGGCTCACGCCTGTAATCCCAGCACTTTGGGAGGCCAAGGTGGGCAGATCACCAGGTCAGGAGGTCGAGATGGCTGCATTATTGACCAACAGCTTTGTTGCAACCTCATGAGAGATCCTGAAGCAGAATCACTCAACTAATCTGCTTCCTGCTCCCTGACCCACAGAACTGCAAGATGATAAATGTTGCTTTAAGTCACTAAATCTTAGAGTAATTTGATTCAGGACAATTTATAATTATTACAAAGTAAGCATGAGGAGGCTGGGGTAACTATATTAACAATACATAAACTAGGAAAAGAGTTATAATATAGGAATTATAACAGAGATAAAGAAAATCATTTCAAAATGACAAAAGGGGCAACCTATGAGTCATCATAATCACAACTATACCCGAAATAACAGTCTCAAAATACCTGAAGCAAATATTGATAGAATTCCTGGGATAAATAAACAATTCCATAAACAAAAAAGAAAATGTTAATACTTTACTCTCAGCAATGGATAACACAACTAGAAAAGAAAAATTAGTAAATGCATAAATGATCTGAATAGCACTATCAAGTACAACCTAATTAGGACCTGTAGAACACAATGCCTCACCTAGATGCACAATGTGTGTTCATCAAGAAAGAACACATACTTGATCACAAGTCTCAGTAAATGTAAAAAAAATGCAGTCATATTATTTGAGTACAATGTAATGCAATTTGAAGTCACTAACAATGAGATACTTAGGATACCCCAAATATCTGAAAATTAAACGAAACAATTCCAAATAATCTACCAAAGAAAAAAGCACAATGAAAATAATACAAATTACAAAGAAAATATACTAAAGTATGAAGGATGACAATAAAGAATAGTAAGAAGTTGACAAATATAAGTCCATATATTAGAAGGGTAAAGTCTAAAATATAGATGCTAAGTGTGGTGACTCACACCTTAACCCCAGCACTTTGGGAGACCTAGATGGTAGGATTGCTTGAGCCCAGGAGTTTAAGACAAGCCTGTGCAACTTAGTGAGGCCCCATCTGTAAAAATAAAAAACGAACTAAAATTTAAAAATAAAACAATGAGCAAAGGTCCCACCCTTAGAAATTAAGGGAAAATAGGCCAGGCGCGGTGGCTCACGCCTGTAATTCCAGGACTTTGGGATGCCGAGGTGGGCGGATCATGGGGTCAGGAAATCGAGACCATCCTGGCTAACACGGTGAAACTCCTTCTCTACTAAAAATACAAAAAATTAGCCGGGCGTGGTGGCGGGCGCCTATAGTCCCAGCTACTGGAGAGGCTGAGGCAGGAGAATGGCGTGAACCTGGGAGGCGGAGCTTGTAGGGGAAAATAAAAGCAAAATAAACTCCAAGTAAGTAAAAATAAATAAGTAAATATGAGCATAAATCAAATAAACAAAATAATAGAGGAAAAAGTAAGATTTGAATCTTTAAAGAAATCACTAAAAATGATAAAAAGTTAGCTAACTGATAAAGATAAAAAATATTGGAATGAAAGAGGGGCTATAACTATAGATCCTCTAGATATTAACAGAATAAGATTATTATTTAATAACTGTACCAACAAATTTGACAATTAAGAGGAAATGGACTAATACCTTGGCAAATACAACTAATCAAAACTGACAAATAATGAAACAGAAAACCTGAGTAACCTTACGTCCGTAAAAGAATTACACACACATAGAGACGTACACACTCACACACACAACTGTGGACCCAGATGGTTTTAATGGTCAATTATACATTAAATATAATACATTAGAAAAAGCAGTATGAATCTTACACAAATTCTTTCAGAAAATAGAAAACAGGTAGGAATACTTTCTCATTTGTTTTCTGCATAAACTTATTACTAAAACCAATGAAAGCATTACTTTAAAGATATACATAATGTTCCTCATGCTCTTGAATGTAAAACTACTTAACAAATATTAACATTAAGGCTTAGGTGAATGATTAGCAAATCATGATATTATATTGCTTTACTTATGTAAGCAAAATATTAAGAATGGATGAGCATGAGTAAGTCAGCCTGCAATGGAAAAATCACATTCCTTTCCTGTTTTCTTTTTCAGAATGTTATGCACTCGGAATCACATAGTATGTAGGTTTTCCAGACTAACTTCTTTGATTTGACAATATGTATAAGAGTTACTTCATTCCTTTTAAATCACTGAATAATATTCCATTGTATGGATGTACCACAGTTTGTTTACCTGCTCACCTTTTGAAGGACATTTTAGTTGCTTTCAATTTTTGATAACTATTAATAAAGCTGCTATAAGCATTCATGTACAGGTTTTTGTGTGCACTAGGTTTTTAAGTCATTTAGGTAAATATCTAGGAAAGCAATGACAGCATATGATAAGCTTATGTTTAGCTTTGTAAGAAACAGCTAATCTGTTTCCCAAAATTTGTTTCCCCACCAGCAATGAATGAGAGTTCCTGTTGCTCCATATTCTCACAGGTATTTGGTATTGTTAATATCTTTGATGTTAGCTGTTCTGATAGTGATGCAATGGCATCTCACTGCTGTTTTAATTTGCAATTATCTAATTACATGTTATATTGAAGATCTTTACATATGCTTACTCACCTTCTGTATATCTTTGGTGTGGTATCTCTTGAAGTCTATTGTCAAATTTTTAATTGGGTTGTTTGTTTCACTATTGTTGAATTTTAGGAGTTCTTTGTATATTTCTGATACAATTCCTTTATTAGATATGTGATTTGCAAATATTTCATCTCAGTCTGTGGCTTTTTGTTCTCTTAAAAGTGTATGTCACAGAGAAGACGCTTTTAATTTTAATGAAGTCCAACTTAATAATTTTTTTTCATTCATGGGTCATGATTTTGGGTGTTGTATCTAAACAGTCATCACCAAACCCAAGATTGTCTTAAATTCCTTTCTATATTATCTTCTAGAAATTTTATAATTTATATTTTACATTTAGAAAGATCTATGATCCACTTGAATTAATTTTTATGAAATATAAAATGTCTGCATCTAAATTTATTTTTTTGGCATATGGATGCCCAGTTGTTTTAGTACCATCTGTTGAAAAGGATATTCTTTCTCCATTGAACTGCCTTTCCTCTTTTGTCAAAGATCAGTTGACTGTACCCATGTGGGTCTATTTCAGGGTTTCCATTCTGTTCCATAGATCAATTTGTCTTTTATTTTACCAATATCACAGTGGCTTAATCACTGTATTTTTATGGGAAATCTTGAAGTTAGGTCGTGTCAGTCCTCTGGCTTTGTTCTTCTTCACGATTGTGTGGGCTTCTGGATCATTTACCTCTCCATATAAACTCTGCAATCAGTTTACCGATCTCCACAAAATAACCTGCTGGGATTTTGCTTGGGATTGCATTGAATCTACACATCAATTTGGGAAAAACTGACATCTTAACAACATTGAATCTTTCCACAAACATAAATTTTTGTTTAGTTAGTTCTTTGTTATCTTTCGTCAGAATTTTGTAGTTTCCCTCATATATATCTTGTACATATTTTGTTAAATTTATACCTAAGTATTTCATTTTATTGGGTGCTAATGTAAATGGTAATGTATTTTTTTATTTCAAATTCCTTTTTTTCTTAGTTGGTTTATAGGAAAGCAACTGACTTTTGTATATTAACCCTGTATCCTATAATCTTGCTATAATAGCTTACTAGTTTCTAGAATTTCTTTTTTGTGTTGTTATAGTTGATTCTTTGGGATTTTTCTACATAAACAATTATGTCATCTGCAAATAAAGATAGTTTTATTTCTTTCTCAGTCAGTTATTTTTGTTATTTTAATGTTATTATTATTACATTGTTATTGCTATATTGTATGTATTGTTGTTTTATTGTTTATTTGTTTATTTTCTTCTTATTGCATTAGCTGGGACTTGCAGTACAGTATTGAATGGGAGTGCTAAGAGGGGACATCCTAGTCTTGTTCTTGATTTTAAGGGAATGTTTCTAGTTTATCACCATTAAATATGATATTAGCTGTAGGCTTTTTTGTAGATGTTCTTTGTCAAGTTGAAGTCCTCCTTTATTTCTAGTTTTCTGAGCATTTTTATCCTAAGTGGCTGTTTGAATGTCACTGAATACATTTTTTTCTCCATCTATTATGATGACATAATTTTTCACAGCCTCTTGATGCCATTATTTTCACTATTTTATTTTCAAATGTTGAACTAACTTGCATAGTTGGAATAGATCCTATTTGGTCATACTGGGTAATTTTTAATGCATTGTCAGATTCCATTTACTAATATTTTGTCAATGAGTTTTTGCGTCTATATTCATGTTTTCATACACTTTTTACAAATATTTTCTAATGAGATTTTGTAATCTGAATTTCCACAAGAAGCTATGAAGCAGCTAAGACATATAATGGAATACTTATTGGAGGTCAGATGCTCAGAGCAGATAAGGGGCTTTGCCCCAAGTCAAATAGCTAGCTACTTAGTGGCAGAGGTCAGAAGAAAAGTGTCCCCCCCGACTGCAAGTCCGTATAATAATATGCCTGTGACATGGCCCTGCACATTCTCTGTTTGCCTTACAATAAAAGCGATGGTACAGAAAATGGGGCAGCAAGGAGTTTTTCATCCGTTAGTCCTCCTATTTCTCCCCAACCAATATATGCCATGTAAATGGTGAAGACTGTGAATTCCCTGGGTCTCAATTTCTGTATCTGTGTGATGAGAGGGATTACATTCTCCTTCTAAGCCACCTTCCATACCTAAAAGCCTATAATCCTCATTCACTTCACTTGATGAGAACCTCATATATTCTAGACACTGGCAAAAGCTGGTGGTACAAAAATAAATGGTATTTGCATTAAACTGTGTGATCAATTTGCAATTTTTCAAAATAAAAAGTTGGAAAAAATAAGTGGGACGAAATGTTGGCCCTCATGAAATTATAATCTGATAGGTAAGGCACACATCTAAACAGATAATTCCGATATTAAATGATATGTAATCACAGAGGAAGCAGTGAGTGCCCGTGAGCACAGAGTAGCACCACCTAGCACAATCTTCAGGTTCAGGGACTCTGGAGTGATGAGTAGTACTAGTGAGACTTAAAGATACGCAGGGTTTTCCAGGAGGAGACAACATGAGAAAAGGCAGATAAATGAAAAAAAAAGAAGGTGGGAGGGTGAGAAAGAAAGCTGATTTGGGTAACAAGATGTATAATTTGTGAATCTAAAAGAGATTGTTTTCTTCCAGGGCTGAGAAAATTTGGAGTTATCAGGGGTAGCAGAGTCACAGCCTTCCTCTCTCAGGCTGCCCTGTCCTCCAATATTTCTGACACTGAGTACCACCAGGAGGGTTGCTGAGAAAGAACCTAGTAGAAGTCTCACCTTTGTTGGTAGTCCCCACCCCTGCTGCCTCGCCCCACCCTGGGGCACTAGGTGGAGCTCTATGGAAGCAGTTCTGGGGTGTGGCAAGTACTGGAAAAGAAGAGCTAATGAGTTTGCAGAATTGGAATTTCTCAACTGGAACTGAGCATTGCTCACTGAGACACAGCCTTACAGATGGCACCAGCTGATAGATGGCCTATTTCTAGAGCATTGACGCCTGCAGTTTATACATAGAAGCACCTAGAGAGCCAGAACCATAAGAGTCATCCTAGGGCATCATATGCCAGAGGGAGCAAAGGCTCTGAAGTTCACACAAGAGACCTGGGGTGAAATTTCAATTCTGCTGTATATAGCTGGTTAAATTTGGGCAGGATCTTTCACCTCTCTGACACAGGGTCATTATCTCTTAAGTGGTGAAGACAATGCCTCCTTTACTGGATTGCTGTAAAGACTAAATAAGGTAGCTAATACAAATAAAAATACTTGGCATAGAGGAAATTATCAATATACATATTGGGTTCTGTGCAAGTATGTGTTGGGGTGAAGGAAGTGAATGTCCATGGCGATTAGCAATGTTGGAAAATGCCAATGCATTCATCTGACTCCTCCTTTGTTTTTTAAATCCAGCAGTAAAGTGTGAGCCATGAATAAAGTATAGAGTGAGGAGAAGAAAAAAGAATGGGATCATATCAACTAAAGTTTAAAATCCTCTATCCTCCTTTTTTTCATAAAATATGTTCTCTTTGTCTTACAACAATTCTGGAAAATGTTAATAACACTAATATTACATCTGACACATAGTATTGCATGGCAAGCAATTTTGTACATATGTTTGCATGCACAAATGCATTTAAGCTTCCCAATAACCCCACAAGATTGGCTCTATTATTATTCTTATTTTATGTATAAGGTTAAAAAGTCATGCAGATGATAAGTAATTACTAATTTCATACAAATATGAATTGGTATAACAGTTCGGAAGACAGTCTGCAGTGCAAGCTCTTGTTCTTAGTTTTCTCTCAATGGCCTGAATTTACCAAATACCTGATGAACAATTGAAGGTTGTCCATAAACTCTCTTAGCATCTTAGTTCCTCCTTTAATTCTCAGAATTACTCATTCTGTAATAATTTAACCTTCTCAGTCTCTGATTTCCCTGGTCCTCCTTCTTCTTTGGCATTTCCTCAGAAAGTACATGAAATGTACATGAATAATTCCTACCTCACGCTCAAAGTCTGAAGCAGTTTTACTTTCAATTTGTGCGGATGATTATGAGATACCTCTTTGGTGCCGTGGCTCTTTGTCGTGACAAGGCAGTGAGTGGGCTAAGAATATTGCTTAAATTCTATTTGGAGATAAAAAAGGGCTCAAAATTCTACTTTGCCCCTTGAGGTGTTTCTCAGGAAGGTGTTTTACACAAAAATACATAATTTGTTAATAGATGATCAAACACTCACAGGAAGGTTGCAGCAGTGAATCAATGAGTAGAATGGAGAAATTTGGAAGTATTAGTTATAAAAGGAAAGTACTTTAAATCCTTTAGTGGGGGAAATAAAAGTGGGAGGGTATGCATATATGTGTCTCAAGTAATAAGGCAACCCCTTTGACCTGATCTGCAGGGTCACCTTAACCGTTGTCCTCTACTGCCCTGCAGTCACGGGAAGCATTGGAAAACTGAGCTACTCTTTACAAGCAGAGGAAAATATGATGCTAGATATGAAAAAATTAAATGGGAAGAATCTGTCAATTTCCATACCTTGGTATTTTTGTCAGGGGCCTCTTTCTAACTTATTTTATACCTACCCTGAATAAACCCTCAATAGTGCCTTTGCAACTGGTCTCCTGATTTCTCTCCGTCCCTGCCACTAAAAGGCTTATATACCTTTCACGGGGTCTTTGGCCAATGTTTTTCAGAGGGATAAAGAAAAAAAAGAGGAAGGGCAAAAAGTGTGAGAAGAGACGGCAGGAAAAAGGGAGTACAGAAAGAAAGAAAAGAATAAAGACACTAGCACTGATAAAAGCTTATTTATGAACCACATACTATATATGCATTTCCACCTAAAGTTGCTCATTTAATTCTAACGTATATGACTGATGATAGTTTGATGATAGTTGTGCCTATGATAAGGATCCAAAGCCAAAGTTAATTTCTGCTGAATCTTGATGGTTACTTTACTGTCTCAAGAATGTTTGCATTTGGTCATGGTCTTTCTTTAAGTGCATATTTATTGATAGTCCCTAAAGCAGAATATACTGTGCTATTAAGTCTCTTCAAGGGGTTAAAATGTAAATGAGGCAGGCTTACTGTCCTTATAGAATTCACAAAATGCGAGCAGATTATGGTAGTGCAAAAATAAGACTAACAGTAAGCAATGAAATAAGTCCTGTGTGAGAAATACTCTTATCTCTATGCACTTTCAGAGATATAGGACATTCATTTGAAGCTCTTTGGGTCTTTTTTCTTTCCTTACCTTGTAGTTGAGGCTCTGGCTACTATTGATAAGGAATTTTGCATCCTGACCTTAGAGGATGTATTTTACACCCGTTTGTTTTAGATATGGCAACTTTTTCATGGCAAGGTTAAGTGATATGCCTTGTATAAATGTTAAATAATTTTTTGAACCACAGTGAGAAAAAAGTTTAAATCTTAGAGTTATACAGAGAGCATATTATGTGTGATCTGAAGAAGACAGTTAATTTAGAAGCAGTTTCAAGTCTTTGGACAGATATAGAGCAGGACTTCCTCAGTAAACCAAAGGGCAACCCTTAAGCCTTCAACACAAGTTAGTTCTTGTTTTCTTAGCATGATCTATGCTATTCTAGAAAAGTTCACAGTTTAGCGCAGAAGACTTTATGCTCGCTTCTTCTCAGGTGCACTTTATGGTCCGTCATTTGTGTTCCTGAAGTCAAAAGGAATAGGTTGAGTGTATGTGGCACAATGTTCTCTGCTAACAAGGAATTTAAAGCCCAATCAAGGAGGGAAATAATAGCAATATCTTATGTTTACACAGCGCTGTGTACGGAGCACACTTTTGTCTTAACTCAGCAAGACTTAATCATACTCTAGAGGCTGCATGGGACTGAAGGGGAAGGGAAGGGGTAGTTTTGGGATCTTACTGGATCTTACAGATGCCTGAAGATGGATCTAGCAGCACTGCCTGAGTATTGGAGTTCCAGCAACACATCAGTATTCAGAAATCAGATGACTGACCACAAAGAAGACTTAGGGAATCCCTCAGGAAGAAAATGCTAGTCACATGGCTAATAATTGCCAACATTTACTCACTGTTTATTATGTGCAAAGAAATATGCCATTTACCATTTAATACTGACAAAAACTTGGCACATATTTCTACTGTGATTCCAATTTTGCCAAAGAGGAAACTGAGGCACGGTAGCTTAACTAATTAGCTCAAGATAACACTAAATGGGTTTTGGAATTATTCAGGTCCTGCCCTTGAGAAACTTTTGCTTCATAAGTTTCTCTCAGAGAGTCATCCAAGGAATCATATACGTGCAGTAAACTGGTAGTATGTGCCGTGACAGAAGTGAACATAGGGCTTAGGGCAACACCCAGAAGGAGAATGGGACACTGCTTTTCTAAGGCACTTACATATGCCTTAAGGGTAGGGGCTGCTTCACCCTTAAACGTCCTGAGATTTCTCCGTAATGTCTAGATCAGAGCTGGTCATGTGGTAACTCTTCAGCAGAACTCATTTGACTTTCTGCCCACTGTTCTTGAACACATATTGACCTAGAGGGCATTTTAGAGTGAATTCTTAGAGAACAAAAAAAAAGTAGGGGGAGGCAAGAATAGAACAGCAATATGCTGTTCTATTATCTAATTACATATTAGGTATCATATTATCCAGTAGGATAATAAAGGTGTAATGATAGAGTGTTCTGAGAAAAGAGTAAGAAGGTGATTTGGTATTTGCTGTACTAGAAAAGTCTTTCCAAAAGAGGTAAAATGTATTTATTATTTTAAGCTTCGTTGAGGTATAATGACATAGAAAACATATACTTAATTAATATATTTTGATGAATTTGGACATAGGCATACATCTGTGATATCATTACAACAGTCACAGCACTAACTATATCTATCACCTCCAAAAATTTCCTGTGTTCTCTTGTGTGTTTCTTTTAAAAGAACATTTACCATGAGCTCTATCCTATTTTTAAAATGTGCAACAAAAGGTAAAGTTTAAATGAGATCTTAAATAATGACATAAAATTTGTCAGAAGTGAGAAAGTGGCATTCCAAAACACAAGTCAGCATATCTGGTGGTTTCCAAATTAAATGAATAAGTGAATTGTCTGGAGGACTTGTTACAGAATAAAATCTTAATCTCTAAGCCTAAAGGTTTTGATTCAAGTTATCTGGAGTTTGGTTGGGAGCTTCAGTTTTTAACAAGTCACCCAAGTCTCTCTAAGTAGTTCATTAGCAAGCTATTTTGGAACATGCATTGTATACACATGTTTCTTTAGAACAGGTAAGTATTTCTGTGAAGTTGTTGAAGGGGTTGATTAGAGAGAAGTGTGGGAGATGTGGCAGAGGATATAGGTGGGTTCTAGATCGTAAGAGCCTGCTTGTAATATATATATTTATTTATGTATTTATTTGTTTATTTATTTATTAGAGATAAGGTCTCACTATGTCACCCAGGCTAGTCTTGAGCTCCTGGGCTCAAACCATCCTCCCACTTCAACCTCCCAAAGTCCTGGGATTACAGGCATGAGCCACCGTGCCTAGCCTGCCTATGTTGTAGACCCTGAAGGGCCAGTGTATTTCTCATGCAGAAGAGTACTGTAATCAGATAGGATTTTTAGAAAGACAGGTGGTTGGACTTTGTAGCATTATTAGATCTTGAACAACTGAGGACAAAGAGAACATAGAAGAGAACATTACTATAATAGTCTCATGAGAGGAGAGCCTTATTTAGGTAGTGAAAGTGAAGAGAAAGGCACACATTTGGGAGATCATGCCAAGATAGAAGGGACAGGCTCATTATCAATTATTTTAACATATTTTTCTTTGATAGTTCCAATGTTATTTTTGTCATTACTTCAGACTTGACATAAAATATTTCTTTATTGGGGAAAAAAAAAAAAAAACCTTTTCACCCTAGTAAGTCAAGAAAATCAAAGAAACACTGAAATGCTTCCTTTGGGTTTAAATTTGTTTATCCAAAAATAGGCTATAAGAAGATCATTCAGAAAATTGGATGTGGACATGAATTTCCTTCAACACTTTGAAGGAGAATCAGATAAATCCCGGGGAATGAAATGAGCCAAGGGGGAGAGGGCAAGTAGAGAAGTTCCTAGTATTCATGGCAAATTTCAAATTTTTGTTTCTACCATTTTCCACTCTTTCATCTAGTGATATTTTGCTGTTAAGGTTAATACCTCACTGGTTCTACATTTGAAAACATTGGCAGAAGAATTTTTTTGAGACTAAATAATAATAAATAACAATATGTAGGGTGTTGGGATCATGGAAGGATGAAGGAGTAGGGAGACCCACTGAATGCTTCAAATGAAAATTTAATTCTACAGATACTTATTTTTACCAGTAATCCCACTAATGAAAGTTTATTGCAAGGATATAATTCAAAAGGAGAAAAAATGAGTGAAATCAAAGGCTTCGGAGCAGCATTATCTATTTAGGGTAAGTCTATACAAAAGAAATGAAGGAGAAGAAGGAAAAAGAGGAGGTAGAAATAAAATAAATATTCCAAGCACAACTGATACTGTCATTGCAAAATTATAACTGAGACTGAAAGAGATGTGATCTAACTAACTCCATCTTGCTTCTAACCTCCAAGCTGTCCTTGTTCGTTCCTGGGCATAGGCTGAACTAACTTTGAGAGGAACTTCATTTTAGTTTATAGTTTGAAACAAAGATGGTAACAGCCCTTTCCCAAAATAAACCCCTTCTTGCCTGGGGACTAGACTGCCTTTGCAGGGCTAACAAATCAATCAACAGATTAGAAATTATGGTTTAGGAGTCATGCAGTTGGAGGCTATAAGATTCTAACCCTCCCCGAATTGCTCCTGAGGATGACATCACTATTTGTAAATCCTAAGATCAGTGCTTGAGATATTTTTAGACCCTGCACTTGATGGATCAGCTGGCACCACCCAGATTGATAAACTGGCTCATCTCATCTTGTGGCCCCCATCCAGGAACTAACTTAGTGCAAGAGGACAGCTCCGACTCCCTATGATTTCATCTTCGACCTGACCAATCAGCACTCCTGACTCACTGGCCCCCCAAGCCCCAACCCATCAAATTATCTTTAAAAACTCTGATCCTCAAATGCTCAGGGAGACTGTTTTGACTGATCCCCAAATGCTCAGGGAGACTGTTTTCAGTAATAATAAAACTCCAGTTTACTACACAGCCAGATCTACATTAATTACTCTTTCTCTATTGCAGTTCTCTTGCCTTGATAAATTGACTCTGTCTAGACAGTGGGCAAGGTGAATCCATTGGGCACTTACAAATTAGGATGATTAACTAAGTTGTGGTAAATAATTAATAACATAATACATTTAATTTTTGCACCAAAATCGTGACTGATGAGAGAAAGATAATTTTGTTTTTCAGATATTTTATATCAGCAATTGGTCAAGTATGGCACATGGGTCAAATCTAACCCACTGCCTGTTTTTATAAACAAACTTTTATTGAAACATAGCCATGCTTAACCCTGTACATGTTTCAACTTACTACTATAGAGTTAAGTAGCTACACAAAGACAATATAGCCTGAGAAGCTTAACATATTAATTATCTGGCCCTGTTCTGTGGTAGGCAGGCCTGTGCAAACCTACCCACAAAGGCCAAGGAAGCTGAGAGGCCGAGGAGAGAGGCTGGCAAATCCAGTTTCTCAGAAAGAAATATTTCACAGGGACTTATGAACAGAAGCCATATCTTGCTTAGGCAGCCAAAGAAGAGACAGTGGATCCCCATGCCACTACCTCCCATGCCATAGGGAAGGAATGTGTAGGATGATTCAAGTTGACTGGTCAGGGAAAGGCAAGAATGCTTCATGAATCTGCCTAAGGAAGGGATTTAGGATTTATGGTCAAGGTTGTTTTGACCTGAGGGCAGGATTTACAGTAAGTACATGTTCTTACACAAAAAACAGTAGATAAAAAATAAATCTCAGAGGCATTCCAGGAACTGAAGTTAACGAGAAGTCAGCATGGCGGAGTGGCATCCAAGATGCAGCTGCTTAAGCTCAATAGGCCCTTCATAGAAGAAGTTTTCTAAGCCAGGTGTGGTGGCTCACGCCTGTAATCCCAGCACTTAGGGAGGCCGAGGTGGGAGGATCACGAGGTCAGGAGATGGAGACCATCCTGGCTAACATGGAGAAACCCCATCTCTACTAAAAAAATACAAAAAAATTATTAGCTGGGCTTGGTGATAGGCGCCTGTAGTCCCAGCTACTCGGGAGGTTGAGGCAGGAGAATGGCATGAACCCAGGAGGCAGAGTTTGCAGTGAGCTCCACCACTGCATTCCATTCACTGCGCCATTCCATTCACTGTGCCACTGCAGTGAGATTGCACCACTGCATTCCAGCCTGGACAACAGAGTGAGACTCTGTGTCAAAAAAAAAAAGAAGAAGAAGAAGAAGAAGTTTCCTGACCTCTGCTCTAGACAAGAGTGGGAACAATACTTCTTAAATTTGTTTGCTATGAGCTCTCACATCAGAGAGTGTCATCCCAGAGGAAAGACATGAAACACACAAGTTTGAACTTGGCCTCTGCCACTTTTTAGTGCATGACCCTGCGGATAGTATTTTACTATCAGGATCTCAGTTTTCTTGTCTGTAAAATGAAGATCATTCCTGTCAAGGAGATTGGAGGTCTTATTTATAGCACACATAGTTCAATGGCTTGGACATAGACAGGTCTTAGGCCTGAATACCACTGGGACTGAGAGGTCAGTCATACTGGGCTCACATTCCAGCTCAACAACTCAATTAACTCTGTGACCTTGAAGAAGTTATTTGTCTCTCCTAATTATTCAATCCTCTTATAATGTAAAATGAAGATGACGATGAGATGCTATCAGGGGTTGAGAGTTTAATGAGATGATGTTTGTAAAAGGTTGAGCACTGTGCCTGTGTTACCCTGTGCTGCAGAGTAGCAATACTCTCTACAAGATGCAGCTAATATCCTGTCCCCCTTCACATTCCATTTCTATCTCATCATGTAGGTGTGACCATGTCACTACTTGGCTTAAATTAATATGCCCTCATTACCTTCATGGTGAAGACTGAACTCCTTAATAAGGCCTCCCATGTCTGGTTCCTGCTACCCTCTGCAGGTTTATCTCACCACATTCCCCCCTACCTCCACTTTCCTACTCTCCACAATAAAACACTTAACATAGTACCTAACAATTAATAACTGTGCAGTACATATTTTAATATTTTAAGTGAACAAATATTGATTATGGTTTGAAATTTAACATGAATAAATTACTTGTTTTAAAAAAACACCTTTTGTAAAATTTTATTTTTATAGATTTAGGAGTACAAGTGCAGGTGTGTTACATAGATATATTGCATAGTGGCAAAGTCTGGACTTTCAGCATACCCCTCACCCAAATAGCATAAGATCTATTATGGTGTTTGCAATGTGCTATTCTAAGAGCCACATAATTCTCATTTATTTAATCTTTACAATCACCTTTTGGGGTAAGTATACCTATTAGACTTATCTTGCTTGAGAAAACTGAGACACAAAGAAGTTGAGTAACTTAGACAAATTTACACAGGAGACAAGTAACAGACCTAGATTTAAAATTCAGGCAGCTCTACTCAAAGCCTTCGCTGTTAAATATATTGCTAAATTTTCTCTTATAACGTAAATGGAACTGAAATAAGAGTTAACAGAATAATTGAGAAGACTGATAATTCCAAGTGGGTTGAAGATGCAGACTAACTGAAACCCTCATACATTTCTGGTGGGAGTGTAAATTGGTACAATTATTTTGAAACATCTCTTTAATGGCATCTTCTGACCCTAAGTATGTGGGTACCTTATGACTTAGCAATTTCATTCTTAGGCATAGTTTCAAGAGAAAGAAATGTATACATCAACTAAAAGACATGATTATAAACATGTTTATAATGCCAGTTTTTATAATAGTCCTTAAATGGAAAGAATCTAAACAAATAGGTAAAAGGCTAAAAAAAAACTGAAGCATGTACATATAATGACATACTACATCAATATAAAGAAATAAACTACTGCTATTGTTACAGGTAATTAGACAGTCATAAATGGGGCAGGAGAGGACTCTTTTCTCTCCATGCATTAGGAAAGTCAGGTGACAGTTCAACAATTACCACACTGCCTCTCTACAAATGATAATTTGACAGCCCACCCAGGGCTCCAGGGAGAGGCCTTTCATGATGATCCACAGCTATTAACATTAAAGTGTTCATTGAATACGGGTGTCAGGGAGAAGAAACTTCCTGAACTTGTGCATTAAAAGATAAAATGGTGAAGTATGACCTTCCTGGTGCGATCCACCAGAAAAGGGAAGAAAGCCTCAGATGGGCATGCGTACAACTTCCTAAACATACTGCACATGCTTGATTCCCAAGGGTAAAAAGGGCATTGTGAATGTGGGAAGCCCACCCTAAGGGAAGAATCAGGAGAAAAAGTGAGCCTATAAAGTCCTAGGGTCAAGGTTACACCCTCTTTGACCTTCAGGCTCCCTTTTGGAATTTTTTCCAAGAGAATTTTTATTTCTTTCCTGTTCTAAACCCTTTCAAATAAACTTTCACTCCTGCTCTGAAACTTGCCTTGATCTCTTTTTCTGCTTTATGCCCCTCAGTTGAATTCTTTCTTCTGAGGAGGCAAGAGCTAAAGCTGCTGCAGATCCATACCTATTTGCCACTGGTAACTTGGGGTAACTCAGATCTCTTCCACTAGTAACACTATACACGATAATAACATAGATTATTGCCCCAGATATATACTGAGCAAAATAAGCCAACCACAAGGAATGCATTCTATATGACTCCTCTTATATAAATTTCAGACATAGGCAATATTATGTTGGTAGAAGTTGAAAGGTGGTTATCTGGGTGTATGTTTATGTGTGTGGTGGGAATGGTATGACTGACAGATTGCACAAGGGAGATGACTTCCTTGAGTCCAGGAAATCTTCTTTTTCTTGAACTGAGAAATGATTGCACAGGTGTAGACATACATAAAATTTCATCAAGGTGTGTTCTTAAAATTTGGGCACATTAGGGTATATATTCTATTATCTCAACAAACAAGAAAACATACAAACAAAAACAGAGTAAGTAAATTACTATGCTTTAGTGTATTAGTCTGTTTTTACGCTGCCAATAAAGACCTACCTGAGAAAGGGCAATTTACAGAAAAAGAGGTTTAATGGACTTAAGAGTTCCACATGACTGGGGAGGCCTCAAATTCATGGTGAAAGGCAAGGAGAAGCAAGTAACATCTTATGTGAATGGCTACAGGCAACAAGAGAGCGCTTGTATAGGGAAACTGGTTTTTAAAACCATCAGATCTCCTGAGACTTATTCACTATCATGAGAACAGCACGGGAAAGAACCACCCCTATGATTTAGTTATCTCCCACTGGGTCTCTCCCACAACATGTGGGAATTATGGAAGTTACAAGATGAGATATGGGTGGGGACATAGAGCCAAACCATATCATTCTGTCCTGGTCCCACCCAAATCTCATGTCTTCACATTTCAAAATAAATCATGCCTTTCCAACCGTCCCCCAAAGTCTTAACTCAGTTCAGCATTAACTCAAATGTGCACAGGCCACAGCCTCATCTGAGACAAGGCAAGTCCCCTCTGCCTATAAGCCTCTAAAATCAATAGCAAGTTAGTTACTTCCTAGATACAATGGGGATACAGGCATTGGGTAAATACAACCATTCCAAATGGAAGAAATTGGCCAAAACAAAGGGGCTACAGTCCCCATGCAAGTCCGAACTCCAGCAGGGCAGTCAAATCTTAAAGCTCCAAAATGATCTCCTTTGACTCCATGTCTCACATCCAGGTCACACTGATTCAAGAGGTATGTTCCCATCGTTTTGGACAGCGCCACCTTGTGGTTCTACAGGGTACAGCCTCCCTCCTGGCCGGTTTCCCAGGCTGCAGTTGAGTGTCGGTGGCTTTTCCAGGCACATGGTGCAAGCTGTCAGTGGATCTACCGTTCTGGGATTTGAAGGACAGTGGCTCTCTTCTCACAGCTCCACTAGGTGATGCTGCAGTAGGGAATCTGTGTTGGGGCTCTTACCCCGCATTTCTCTTCCACACTGCCCTATCAGAGTTTCTCCATAAGAGCCACACCCCTGGAGCAAACTTATGCCTGGATATCCAGGCACATCCATACACCCTCTGAAATCTAGGTGGAGGTTCCCAAACCCTAATTCTTGACTTATTTGCAGCCACAGGCTCAACACCATGTGGAAGCTGCCAAGGCTTGAGGCTTGCACCATCTGAAGTCACAGCTTGAGTTCTAGGTTGGCCCTTTTCAGCCATGACTGGAGCAGCTGGGATGCAAGGCATCAAGTCCCTAGGCTGCACACAACACAGGGACCCTGGACCTGGCACACAAAACTATTTTTTCCTCCTAGGCCACCAGGCCTGTGATGGAAGGGGCTGTCATAAAGACCTCTGACATGCCTTGGAGATATTTTTTAATTGTCTTAAGAATTAACATTCTTGACAATTAACATTTATTACTTATGCAAATTTTTGCAGCCAGCCTGAACATCACCTCAGAAAATGAGATTTTCTTATCTATCACATTGTTAGGCTGCAAATTTTCCAAACTTTTATGCTCTGTTTCCCTTATAAAACTGAATGCTTTTAACAGCACCCAAGTCACATCTTGAATGTTTTGCTGCTTAGAAATTTTTTCTGTGATACCCTAAATCATCTCTCTCAGGTTTAAAGTTCCACAGATTTCTAGGGCAGGGGCAAAACGCCACCAGTCTCTTTACTAAAGCATAACAAGAGTCACCTTTGCCTCAGTTCCCAACAAGGTCCGCATTTCCATCTGAGATCACCTCAGCCTGGACTTTATTGTCCATATCGCTGTCAGCAGTTTGGGCAAAGCCATTCAACAAGTCTCTATGGAGTTCCAAACTTCCCCACATTTCCTATCTTGTTGTGAGCCCTCCAAACTGTTCCAACCTCTGCCTGTTACCCAGTTCCAAAGTTGCTTCCACATTTTGGGTATCTTTTCAGCAGCACTCCATTCTACTGGGTACCAATTTACTGTATTAGTCTGCTTTCACAGTGCTGATAAAGACATACCTGAGACTGTGCAATTTACAAAAAAAAAAGAAAGATTTAATGGACTTACAGTTCCACATGGCAGGGGAGGCCTCATAATCATGGCAGAAGGCACAGAGGAATAAGTCACATCTTACATGGGTGGTGGCAGCCAAATAGAGAGTTTGTGTGGGGAAACTCATTTTTAAAACCATCAGATCTCAGGAGACTTATTCACTGTCACGAGAACAGCATAAGAAATACCCACCTCCATGACTCCCTATCTCCCACCAGGCCCCTCCCACAACATGTGGGAATTATGGGAGCTACAAGATGAGATTTGGGTGAGGACACAGCAGAGAACCATATCTCTTAGTAAACTGGAGACTTGTGAAATTTAATTCAACAAGAAGAAATTATCTTCTCTCTCTGTCAATCTCTCTCTCTCTCTCACACACACACACATTTTCCCCCAAACAATCCATACTTTTTACTGTTCCAGAAGCTTCTAGATTGTGCTATATTTAGAGTCTCACAATATTAAATAGTGAACTTCTCTGGTAGAGGAACATAGTTGCTCTTGAATTCTCAAATAGAATATCAAAATCCATCTTTTTCCTGAAATAGTTAAGTGAGTAGATTTCGCCATTGCGACAGTTTGAGCCAATAAGGCAATTTTGATTGGCCCAAGGGCAATGGGATTGTAAAAAGCATCCAAGGATAGTGTTTCATGATATGCCCCAAGCCACAAGCTCCTACACTAAATCAATAAAAATCATCCACAGATTTTTGGACTTACTTGAAGAAAGTAGCATTTCTATGAATCTCCTAGACAGATACAAGAAACAGCTTGACTCTGGGTTTAGGAACATCTTGCAGACAACAATTCCCATTGTTCAGAGTTATTCTGGCTGAAGAGCAAATAACTTCACAGTTTGACAGAATGCATGTAGCTATGTATTCACTTTGCACTTGAGAGAACCTCAAGATTTGTTTCCTCAAGAGGAAAACTCAGATCATAAAGCAACCAAGAGCCAATAATTTTTGAGTTTTGCTGGTTTGCATCAGTTGACTGGGGAGAGAGCTAGAATTTTATCTGGTGACTAAAACATTCCACATCTCTCTTACTGCCTTTGAATACAGAATGTCTCAAAATTTGATTTTAGCAAAACCACACATATGATGCCCAGTTTCAGATCCAGCAAATCTTTATGGAGAATTTACTATGCACCTTGACGTGGGTATGTATTAGTCCGTTCTCATGCTGCTATGAAGAAATACTCAAGACTGGGTAATTTATAAAGAAAAGACGTTTAATTGACTCACAGTTCTGCATAGCTGGGGAGGCCTCAGGAAACTTACAATTATTGGTGAAGGCACCTCTTCACAGGGTGGCAGGAGAGAGAATGAGAGCCAAGCAAAGCAGGGAAAGCCTCTTATAAAGCCATCACCCACGTGATTAAATTACCTTCCACTGGGTTTGTCCCACAACACGTGGGTGTTATGGGAACTACAATTCAAGATGAGAACTGGGTGGGGATGCAGCCAAACCATATGACAGTCCCATTTTGTAGATAAGAAACTGAGTTAGCTAAGTTCCTATAATACTCTATCCTGATGGAGACAGAATTTGAATTAAGATTTTCTGACCTTAGGAAAAATGAAGTTTCTACTTAACAAATACTTGTTTAAAGCAAAATAATAACATGTGAGGACTAGTCATATTTCTGTTATTAACTAGGTATATGACCTTGGGATAATAATTTTACTGCTTTAACTTTAGTCCCTTGATCTGAAGAATAAATCAATTGCCTAGTGTCTCCAAAATGTTGTGGTTTTGTACTTACCATGTTTAGCTCTAAAAATATGTCCCATCTTATTTCATGACACAGCACAAGGACTGCATTAAAAACAAAGACAGTTTTATTTGAATTAGAAATCTGTTGGGAAATTGTAAATTAAACCACTCAATCTATTCTTTTCCCTGATAAGATTATTTAGCAGTGCCCAATCTCACAGAGGGACTTGTGATGAAAGGCTAGGCTGTACAAACAAGACTAGACTTTTCAAATTCAGCATAATTAAAATGAATAATATATTAAATGACAGGAGAATGTTTAGATAGGGAAAAAAATGTAAATGTTTTAAAGAAGTGAGTAAATGAACATTCTAATGGAAAAAGTAGAGATTTTTGTTATATAATGTGGAAGTGAAAAGAGGGACTTTTGATCTTATATTGGCTCATAGTTTCATAAAGTGATTTTCAGAAGGATCTCAGGTGTCTGTGCTTTGCTATGGAATTGTGAAGGTGATAGCCACTCAACTGAGCAGATCAATGTCCTTGCATATTTCTCAATGGGAGAATTCTTTATTATCTCTAGAGCCATACAGATATGGGTTTCATCTACCTGAAATATACTATTAGAATAGCAACACAGAATTCCAGAAAGAAATAAAACAAAACAAACAAATAAACAAACAAAAATCTCAACTCCTTGCTATTTGGTAAAGCTGGAAATGATATGTTCTCATCTCATCTAGTTTAAGATTAGACATGATAATACAAAAATTGGCCTTTTTATATTTTAGTTCAATTGCAAACATACTGATTGAGAATATATTGTTTGTATACGTTCATACATACAGTATGATTTGGAGGATACGAGTTTCTAACTGTAAAAATGCACTTCTACTAGGACTGAAATTGTAATAAAATAAATCTCAAAAGAGATATGATTATATCTTATAAATATCATGAAAGAAGAGAAATTATTATAGCCTTTGAGAATCATGGAAGACTCCCTGGAAGCATTGACTCATGAGAAGAATATTTAAAGAGTTATCCAGGTAAAGGAGTTTGAAAGGACACTCCTCAAAGATGGCATGCAAGGGAATTATCCATGACATGGAGAATTTAAGTACCTCAATTAAGTAATTGAAATGAAGCACTTGCCATAGTGACCTGGGTACCTTCTCTGGTGTCATCAGTCCTCCTATTAGGGCAGCTCATAACCCTAGAATCTTCCAGTCCAGTTCTCGGAAACTTCAGTCTATTTCTCTGCTCAACTGACAATTTTTTCAAAGACTTTATGGACCACCAATGTATTGTTATGCATAAAGCACATGGGAATCATTCCAAGAAAGTAAACAAAACAAAGTGATATAAACACCAGTGTTAATGAATTCACCTTATGCAATTATGTTTCCCTGTTGAAGAAATAGGGTAAGGCCTTGTAGCCACCCCTCAAACAGTTATTGGATGTGGGCTTAATTTTTTAGGTAAAACATTTTGTTTCAGTAGAGGGCAATTTCCAGAAAGGGACTCATTTATGAGCCCTACTCAGTCAACACATGTGGTCTTTGGAGGAATAAGCACCTCTGTCTGGAAAGGGAATCTGGGCAGTGAAACACAGGACTTCCTACAACTGTCATATTCCTTAGCCCTATTGATCCATTTAAAGATGCAAGTATACACAATCCTAATAGCATTTCAACCCTTGTTGAAATTAATTATTACATTTATTATAGGAATGAAGTAACAATATTTCCTAAAACACCAAGGTAAGTGATGGAGAGACCACAAATTATATTATATATCTATTAGGTAATATTTCACACCCTCAAGGACAGAGACTAGTGAAGGGAGAAGAGAACTATTCCATCCCCAGAACACATAGGAACATCAGCCAAATGTAAACCGGTGGATCACATCATTTTACAGTGAAAATAGCCCCTTATGTAGGGGGTCCATCAATGTAGGAGATACAAAATTACATCAGGAGATCTTGATTTCCAATATCCCTTGACCACCATTCCCTCTCAATCCTCCAATCTTATACATTTCTCTTCTAGTGATATTGAAAAGTGTCCCACATACCTTATCTAATTTAATCCTCACAACAGCTTTATGGGTTTGGTATTCTCCTTCTCATTTTACAAATTAGAAAATTACTGCTTAAATAGTTTAAGTGTATGTTATCCAAATATACCAAGTGACAGAACTGAACTTCCACACAGGTCTGTCTTGCCAACAAGCCATACAAAACCTTTACCCTAAAATAAAGTGGTGTCTCTGGAAGCTTCAAATTAGAATGCACCTCTAAGGGGTAAAAGTTAATTCACTAATGGGGAAGAGAATTTTCTAGAAACCTCTCAGAGATGGAAAGAATTATTTATGAGCCCAGTTCCCTTAATACCTAAGCATTTTAGAAATGAGATACTTTAAAGCTGTTTTTGTTCTCTAAGGTGCTATTTAGTGCCTCAAGAAATAATCCACTAAAGGTGTCTTACCTAACTAAACTACTAGTTAGCATTCCAACAAATAATCAAAATACTCCATGTACCCAAAGATGAATTCAATCATCAGGGAAGCTACAGAGAATAAATAGAAATATAATTCTAAAACTTCATTATTGGAATTTAAAATAGCACTACTTCTCTTTAATTTCAGCAAAGCCTTTAAACTGATCAGGAAGCAGCAGAAATAAGAATGGATGGAAGTGATTGATTCTTAATTGTAAAATTTTACTGCTAAAGAAAACCCTGAAGTTAAAGGTGAGATTATATAAATGCCAACTATTAACAAATATTGGTCTATGGTGCACAAGACTCAGAATGGACGTTGAAGGGCAACAGTAAGAAGCTGTCTTAGCTTTCCATCACAGTATCCTTTACCTCTCTATGAACTTCAGCTGATAAGTAGGGCCACTGCATTCTGGTTATAAACTGGTGAGAGGATGCTTAGATTATTCAATGACATTTGGCATCTCTTAATATATGAGCATCAAGTCAACACAAACTAGAACTCTTGATGAATTCAGCTGGTAGAATATTTTACTATTAGAGAAATTGATGAGTTGGTGTAATAAAAATTATATAGTCCTTAGAGTCCAGCTTTTGGGACATACTTAATTTCTCTTAGACTGAGCTTTCCTGACAGTAAGAGAAGGATGGGGAGCAGAGGCCATCCACGTTGCTGAAATACAGGGATAACTAAATGAAGTGACGCATGACCACAGTATTTACTGTTCTATTGTTTTTCTTTTTCTTTTTCATGATGAACTTGCCTTCAAGATTTGCTAAAGATAATGATACATTAATTGTGAACAGGCTGATATATTAAGTAGGTAGGACAAAGCAGTAAGTGTATGTAAAAACATCCTGTTTAATCATTCAGAACTGTTTTCAAATAACTTCCTCCAGAAAATTGAAAAATATCAATAGTTACATTTATATCACTTTTGTAAGGTTGAGATTGAGAGAAAAGTCTAATTTCATTGGAGAAGATAATATATATGTGTATAAACTGCCTAATGCAGAGCCAGTGAAATTGTAGGTGCTCAGTAAATAGAAAGTCTTATTATTTTAATGTATGTGCTTGATTTTCTCCAGCTCAGTGGCTTCTGGATATTTGAAGTACCCAGGACATTTGTTCCTGACTACTTCTTATGGGCACAATCTAACTCCCAGCTCTCGTATTTCTGAACATTTTGGTTCTCCATCTTAATTAATGCCTGTCTATACCCCATTGAACCATGATTCCTTCACTTAACATTCAATTCAATCGTCCCTTCTGAGTATTATTCCTGGCTTCTGCTATCACTTCATAACTGACATACTTCATACAAGGCGACCCACACTATACCTTTCTATAATTTCACAGGATCATCTCTGACATTGTCAGCTCCCAGCTAGCCACTAACTTAATTTGGAAAGTGTATTTAACCTTTGATGTTTCTTAGAAGAAAGCAGGACATTATCCTATACATAGAAGAAGAAAAGAGAAGCAATTTTTTACCAAGTACTCTACATTCAGTGTGATGGCCACGTGGTAGATTGTATTATATTGGTGAATTGCTTCCAATTCTTTACGTCACACTTATACTAAAACAGTACATCCAAGCTTCCTGTTATGTGACTTTCTAGAACTTTCTACCAGAGTTGGTAGAATATATTCTTCACATCATTGATGCAGGACTTGGTCAACAGGCTACTTTGGCCAGTGAGATGTAAGCAGTTGTGACATAGCAGTTTTAAGTGCATTTTTGTGGCTAAACTCAGCCTCTTTCACTTATTCCTCTATAACGGAACAAGCATCCCTAGGAACTGCTGGTGCTATAAGAATGATGAGGTGACATGAACTACAGCTTGCTTTATAGTTGGGTTGAAGAAGGTTAGAAAATGTTCTAAGTCCACAAGACTGGTCATTTGTACCATCATGAGAAGAGTGTTATCATCTAAATTCTATTTTCAGATAGGAAACAAATACTTCAATTAGAAACAGTTATTTTTAAAAGGAATATATTATATTCATATTAGCCCATTCTCACACTGCAATAAGGACATACCCGAGACTGGGTAATTTATAAAGGAAAGAGGTTTAATTGACTCACAGTTCCACAGGGCTCGGGAGGCCTCAGAAAACTTACAATGATGGTGGAAAGGGAAGCCAACACGTCCTTCTTCACAAGGTGGCAGGAGAGAGAAGAATGAGAGCCAAGCAAAGGGAGAAGCCCCTTATAAAGCCATCAGATCTCGTGAGAACTTACTATCATGAGAATAGTTTGGGGAAAACACCCCCACAATTCAATTAACTCCCACCAGGTGCCTCCCTGGGGGTGGACCTGGTGGGGACCTGACAAGTGGGAATTATGGGAACTACAATTCAAGATGAGATTTTGGTGAGGACATAGCCAAACCACATCAATATTCAATTAGAAACTGATTTAAAAAGAACATATAATAACATACAACTTCTGAATGCTGATGATATGCTTCACAGGCATTATCCTACTCTTTATAACTATGTTACAGTAGGTACAATAATTATTCCCATTTTTAAAAAACATTGCATGTATCTCTATTTTGTTCCTTTTTTTTTTTTTTTTTTGGTAGTAAGTTTCTCTTTATAGATAGTGAAACTGTTAGTGTTTAGGGCTTCCGTAACCAATTATCACAAGTGAGTGGCTGAAAACAACAGAAATTTATGCTCTCACAGTTTAGGAGGTCAGAAGTCCAAAACCAAGGTGTCAGCAGGGTTGGTTCCTTCTGGAAGCTCTCATGTTCCATGTCTCTCTCCCAGCTTCTGGTGGTTCCTGCAATTCTTGGTGTTCCTTGGCTTGTAGACTCATCATTCCAATCTGTACTTCCATCTTCACATGGCATTCTATTCTGTATGTCCTCTCCTTTATTTTTTTAAATGCCTTAATTCTGAAAAAATTTTATTCCTTTTTTACCTTTTTATATAATTATGTATTAAGTGATAAAAACCAAATAACTTTATTCCTTTTATAATGTTATAAAATGAATAAAGTAGATTAACCATATCTATATTATTTGCATATTGGCTGCTTTTAGAAATATACCTACATTATGCATTCTGTTCATTAATAATGATTGCTTTTTATCATATTCCTCAAAGTTTATATTAACATATTATTTGAATTTTTTAACTTTTAAGTTCAGGGGTACATGTGCAGGTTTGTTATATAGGTAAACTTGTATCATGGGGGTTTGTTGTACAGATTATTTCATCACCCAGATATTAAGTTTAGTATCCATTACTTACTTTTCCTGATCCTTTCTCTCCTCCCACTCTTTACCCCAGTGTGTGTTGTTCCCCTCTATACGTCCATATATCCTGTTAAACTACCAAAGACATTCTTCACAGAACTAGAAAAATTATTTTAAAATTAACATGGAACCAAAAAAGACCCCAAATAGCAAAGGCAATCCTAAGCAAAAAGGAACAAAGCTGGAGGCATCACTCTACCTGACTTCAAACTAAACTGTAGAGATACAGCAACCAAAACAGCGTGGTACCTGTACCAAAACTGGCACATAGACCAGTGGAACTGAATAGAGAATCCAGAAATAAGGCTGAATATCTACAACTATATGATCTTTGACAAGGCTGACAAAATCAAGCAATGGAGAAAGGACTTTCTATTCAATAAACAGTACTGGGAGAACTGTCTAGCCATATGCAGAAGACTGAAACCGGACTACTTTCTTACACCATATACAAAAATCAACTCAAGATGGATTAAAGACTTAAATGTAAAACCCAAAACTATAAAAATCCTGGAAGACAACCTAGGCAATATGATTCTGGACACAGGAATGGGCAAAGATTTGTTGACGAAGATGCCAAAAGCAATTGCAATGAAAGTAAATATATATGTGTGTGTGTGTGTGTGTGTGTGTGTGTGTGTGTGTGTGTGTGTGTTTGAGATAGAGTCTCACTTGCTCTGTTACCCAGGCTGGAGGGCAGTGACATGATGTTGGCTTACAGCAACCTCTGCCTCCTGGGCTCAAGTGGTTTTCCTGCCTCAGCCTCCTGACTAGCTGGGATTACAGGTATGTGCCACCATGCCAGGCTAATTTTTGTATTTTTTATTTTTGTATTTTTAGTAGAGATGGGGTTTCACCACTTTTGCCAGGCTGGTCTCAAACTCCTGACCTCAAGTGATCCACTTGCCTTGGCCTCCCAAAGTGCTGGGAGCACTTACAAGTGTGAGCTACTGCACCCAGACAAAAGTAAAAATTGACAAATAGTATGTAATTAAACTTAAGAGCTTCTGCACAGCAAAAGAAACTATCAACTGATTGAACAAACAATCTACAGAATGGGAGAAAAAATTTGCAAACTATTTTTGCAGACAAAGATCTAATATTGAGCATCTATAAGGAATTTTTAAAAAACCATTAAAAAGTGGGCAAGGGACATGAACAGACACTTCTCAAAAGAAGACATACATGTGACCAACAATCATATGAAAAAAAGTTCACCATCGCTACAAATCAAAACTACAATGAGATACCATTTCATGCCAGACGGAGTGGCTACTATTAAAAAGTCAAAAAATAATAGATGCTGGTGAGGTTGCAGAGAAAAGGGAATGCTTATATACTGTTGGTGGGAGTGTAAATTAGTTCAACCATCATGGAAGACAGTTTAGTGATTCCTCAAAGACCTAAAAATAGAACTACCATTCGACCCAGTAATCCCATTACTAGGTATATACCCTAAGGAATATGAATTGGTTTATCATAAAGACACATGTATTTGTATGTTAATTGCAGCTCTATTTACAATAGCAAAGACATGGAATCAACAAAAATGGCCATCAAGAATAGACTCGATAAAGAAAATGTGGTACATATAACCCCACGGAATACTATGCACCCATTTTTAATAGATGAATAACTTTAGTCCTAGAAAGATTTAATAACTTGTGCAAGGTCACAAAAGCGATGAGTTTATATTAGAATCCAAGTTAGACTTCAGTGCTAGAACTATTAAGCACTATGACTGTGTCCTACTCCATTTTAATTGTGAAAGAGAGGCCGGGCGCGATGGCTCAAGCCTGTAATCCCAGCACTTTGGGAGGCCGAGACAGGCGGATCGCGAGGTCAGGAGATCGAGACCATCCTGGCTAACATGGTGAAACCCCGTCTCTACTAAAAAATACGAAAAACTAGCCGGGCGAGGTGGCGGGCACCTGTAGTCCCAGCTACTCGGGAGGCTGAGGCAGGAGAATGGCGTGAACCCAGGAGGTGGAGCTTGCAGTGAGCTGAGATCTGGCCACTGCACTCCAGCCCAGGCGACAGAGCGAGACTCCGTCTCAAAAAACAAACAAACAAACAAACAAATAATTGTGAAAGAGAGAAAACTGGAGGTAGTCTACCAAAAACTGAGTACAATGGGAAAATATGTGGCCAGTCAAATTGAGTGCATCATTTTCATCAAGGAAGATACAGGTAGGGGACAGTAGTAATAGAGGAGATGTTTACAATAATGCATTAACACCCCAGAATAAGAGTCAGCTGTAAACACCAGCAAGATCCAGAGAGTATCATAACAGTTCATGCCAATATTAGTCATGTGAGACTTCTGTTGCTCCATCTATCTCTCCTACCCTCTTAGCCTCTCTTCAAACCCAGAGGGTCAGAAACCTGGGTTTTCAGAAAGTAACATGCAAAAATAAAGAACAAATCAATTATGTTGGCCTCTTTCTGCAGGAAGCTAGACTGCAGCAGGCCAGGAATGCAAGAGGGCATCACTAGAACCTTGATGGATGTTTACAGTTTTTGGTATTTAGTGGATAGAACATATTAATTGCTGAATGGAAGACCTTTGATTACATGAATTAATTTACCCAGGTTCAGAATAAGCACTATTGTTTTTTGATTATCTATCATGTATTCTGCATGCTAAAATTAGTGACTACACTAGATTACATGTTGCTTTCTGAAGGAAAGAACTGTATGCTCTATTGACTTTCACATTCCCTATCCTGTCCAGATCCCTCACCTCCAGGCCCTCATCTACATAAAGTTATTCACATGCCACATCAGCCACATTCAATTCTTAGTGCAGCCCTGACCTGACCAGAGAAAATAGTATTCAAGTAGATTCAATATTGAAATCAAAATTATTTTTGATTATTGATTACATTAATTATTGATTGTATATATCAAACCCAGGTGATAGAGATGAACAAAATAAGACATAGTCTATGTTTTCAAGAAATTCACACTCTTCTAGGGGAGAAAAATTGTAGATGGAAACTACAAACCAGAATGTTCTATATTGTAAGAGATTATAGTCAAGCTATCAAAGGATCAGATGGAAAACAGAGCCAACTCTGCCACAAGGCTCAATAAATTGTTTACAAAAGAGAATTTGTGAGTCACATATTCAAGGTATTTGAATATTTGTAGCAATTGGACAAGGAGAATCTTCTAAAACAGAGAGAACAATATTTTTAAAGGGCAGAGCCATGTGTAATGTGATATATTGAAGGACCCACATGTATGGCTGGGTCAGAGCATTCATAAAGGAGCAGTGCAGGGTAAACCTGGAAAGGCAGTCTGGCTCTCCAGTTCAGTGGCCTTGAATTGCTTGGGGGAAAGATTAATTATATGTTGATTCTTCCTCTTCAAGAAGGGGTGATCTCCACTCTTTATGAAAGCTGGAGAAAGCATACTCAGGCATTATTTCTATGTTCTCATCCTTTGTACCTTATTAATGAGATGATGAGGCTATTGTATCAACATTTGGCAGGAAGGATTCAATTCTATCTTGTGCATTTGTCCCAGTATGTGCCTAGCATTATGAGTATCTTAACTCACTCATTCTGATCTCTTTTTCTTTATTTCAGCTTTGGGTTAAAATAATAAGACTGGGAAGTAGAACAAACCATGTCATTTTCATGAGTCCAGATTTAGCAGTGATGAAATTAATACAGTCTTTGATTTCCATGTGGTTTTTCAGGTCTATTTCTTAAATTGGTTGGAACTAGTAAGACAGGAGAAATGATTGACAAGGTTTCTCCAGGAGTCCTCATAATGGTAGCTTTGAATTGTCATTGTATGCAGTGCAGAAACTTGGAAGAATTTTTAAAAGGCACTCAATCTGGTGAAATTTGTGAGCCTAAACAGATAATGAAAGAGGTTAGGTAGAGGTGTTGAGTTTGGATTTTGAATGACCAGCATTTGTAGGTGGAAATGGATGACCATTCTAGACAGAGAGGACCAATAAGAGAATAAAAGTAGAAACAAGAAAGGTGGAAAGGATAGGTGTTTGTAAACAGTGCAATGGGAATTAATATAGTGTTGCTGGAGTATGAATGTAGATAGGGAAACAGAATAAAACTAAGCAGTAGATTTGTTTCAAGAAAGTCATAGAAAAAGCATAGAAAGCTAGAAGCTTTGACGGGGTGGGAGGGTGATGGGAAATCATTGAAAGGTTTTATAAAAACAGTAACTTAATAACATTTGTCAGCATTGAATATTCCCTTTCATGTAAAAAATTGTGCTGTGTGTGGTATATGCTTGAGTAGTTGTGCATTTTTTTTTTAGCTTGTATTGCTAATGTCAAAAGGAGCCAGCTAAGGTTGATATTCATTGAAACCTGAACTTAGCCCAAGCCAAAATATTTGCATGTGTAACTGTGTGTGTCTATGTATTTGTGTGTGTAGGTTTTCATGTAAAAATAGCAAGTTATTTGTAAATATTCCAAATTTTATAAAGAATTTCCATGCCAAAACATTAAAACGTCATTTTCAATCTCATTTGTTCTTTAAAGGAGGGCTAAACCTTACCACACTTTGAGATTCTCCAAATGTCTCGAACTATTTTTTCAAATGCTTTGGGTTTGGCAGGTCTTAAAACCAATGTTTGCTGTCATTTTTCCCTTAATTTCTAAACCCACATGTATTTCAAGGGGATTTTATACATATGTTTTATATTCATTTACACTTAACTCATCAAAAAAGTTTTAAGGATATTTGAAGTCCAGCAAACCTTCAGAGTTTCTATTATTAAAATCTTGGAAATTGTAATTAAATCCTGGACACTAGATTGACATTCATTCAGAAATCAGGACTCCTGATTTTGCACATGTACCTAACCAAACACCTGTTTCATTAATGACGAATTGGAATCATGTTTTCATGTTTGGTTCTTCATGTGGGAAGCTGATGCTACCAATATCACCAACACCGCATCTGTTTCCAAGAGGTAGTGGTAGGTTTTTATTGGACCATCCAAACGTTTCTTGCTTCTGTTTGTGACCAGCGAGATACCTTTGTGAGACAGACAGAGTTTTAACTATTAAATTAAAACATAGGTGCTTGAACCTATGATCTTTACCTTATTAACATGTGTAGCTATATTCCTCAGTGCTAGAATTGTGAAGTGAGAATTACGCTCAAGGGCCACCACATTAATTTCCTGACACTGACAGCTGAATTTAAAGGAGAACATCAGCCAATGCTGTGTAATTGAATTTCTGATATCTGGCTGGTTCTCCACAAGTGAAGATTCTTCCTCTATTGTCAACATTCAAGAAAGTAAATTTCAAATTTTTCTCTTTCATTTTTTTTTATTAAAGGAGAGGAGAATTTGGGGGGGGGGTTTGGATTTTATTTTTGGACTAAGAAAAAAGTGAAATTTTCACAACTTTCACAAGGATATAACGAAAGGACTGCACTAGGCTAATAATACTCTCAACCTAGTATTATTTGACTTAAAGTGATCTATGTAGTTAGTAAGGTGAATGATCCATGAGTTATGTAACATTTCATAGAATATATAAAAAATAATGCTATTGATGTTACTGTTCCAGAAAATATTGACATCATTGTGCACATTTTGAATAAAGTAAAAATAAAAATCATATGTCAGCTTTTAATAAATGAAGGTTGGTCGTCAGAGGCTTAAAAAAATAATAAGCTAACTAAAACTATTCACTGGCATCCAAAAGTTGGAAACCATTAAAATCAGTGATTTTTCAGAGACAAATCCGAGACCCCTTCCAGTTTTAAGACTCTTAAGTATCTTTAATATTTAGAATACTCTTTGACATACAAGGTTTCCATGTACTAAACATTTCTTGAGGATTTTCCTAATTTATATCTCCCTCTTCTCTAGAAGCTGCCCGCACCACACCATTAGAGGTGGTTCACCTAATAGTCAGGCTTTTTCTACAGAAATGTTTCCCCTCTGCTCCTAGCCATAGTTGATTGGTCCATATATTATCACCTGACCCCAGCTACATCAATTAGAATCTTCCTCAAAATTTTGAGCTAGAGAAACAGATTAGGTGCTGTTAGAACTAGTCATTACTGATATGGTACCCAGAGGGAAGATTCCGAAACGACCACGATTGAAGGCATTCAAAGTTCACTGAGTTATTCCCTTACCAAGAGTGTTTTGCATTGTTGCATTACATAGCACCACAAACTTAGTGGCTTAAAACAATGCAAATTTATTATCTCAAATTTCTGTGTATCAGGAGTCTGGGCACAGGTTATCTGGGTTCCTGCTGTAGATCTAACACAGCTAAAATCACCATGTCAGCCGGAGATGCAATCTTATCTGAGGCATGGAGTTCTCCAAGATCATGCAGGTTATTGGCAGAATTCAGTTCCTTATAGTTCTAGAACAGTGGTCCCATTTTTCTTGCTGACTATGGGCCAGGTGTTACTTTCGGCCCCCAACAGCCTCACTTGGATTACAATGGCCCTTTCACAACATGACAGGTTACTTCTTTTGAAGACTACTGGACAACGTCTTCTAGTCTGTGATGACAGAGTCTTATAAAATGTAACATAATAATGGAGTGGCTATCCATCATATTCAAAAGGCAGACCCACACTTGATGAGAGGAAATTAAACACAGCATGTGTACAAGGGGGCAGGAATTGTGAGAGCATCTTAGAATTTGACTTTCACATTGGGGTCTGGTAGTTCAAGTCTTATTTGGATTTCTTGAAACAGACTTGTATCCTTTACAAAAATTGTGTGTGTGTGTGTCCTTATCTACCTTCAGGTTTGGTTTGGTTTTTCCACTTACAATCAAAAAAATATTAACTGATATGTTCACCATATTATCCCCAAAACTCCCAGAAAGTATCTGGAGTAAAGGGCAGATGTTTTTACTATGGAGTCATACAAATTCATATAATTAAAAAAATAATAATTTGGTAATTGATTTATAAAGATGGTAAATTGACTTTCTTTTCTATGCCACCAAATTCTTGACCTTGTAAAATATTTAATAGCTCACTTAAGGAAAAGTCATGTGTGGGATTATTTCTACTTGGCACTCCTCAGCTTGGCAGCATCATGCCACCTTCCTCCTCCTCCTCCTCCTCCTCCTCCTCCTCCTCTCTTCTTCTTCTTCTTCTTCTTCTTCTTCTTCTTCTTCTTCCTCCTCCTCCCTCTTCCTCTTCCTCTTCTTTTTTTTTTGGGAGGGGCAGGCAGTGAGGGAGAGAGTCTTGGTCTGTCCCCCAGGCTAGAGTGCAGTGATGTGAGCATGGCTCACTACAGCCTTGAACACTTGGCCTCGGCCTCCCAAGTACCTAGAACTATAGGCACATGCCAGTACATCTGGCTTATTTTTAACATTTTTATACAGAGGAGATCTTGCTGTGTTGCCTAGGCTGATCTCAAACTCTCGGCCTCAAGTGATCCTTCTGCCTCTGCTCCCAAAGTGCTAAGATTATAGGTGTGTGCCACCATGCCTGGCCACATATATCTTCTTGATCTCATTCTGTGAAAAACACAAAGTTTAACAATTTTAGATACTTTACATTAGAAATACAGAATTTAAATATTTTAGAACTTCCATATGTTGAAAGTTTTTTTTTTTTTAATCAAACTTCTACAGAAGGCGTTTGACAAATTAATTGATGCTCTCCATTCCCTATAAATTACTGACAGGTGCCACTGGTATCTCACCAATCACAGCAGCAGGCTACTCTGTTGTACATTTGCACATTGCTTTCTTCAATACTTATGAAGAGCCACTTGTGCCTTTTTCCAAACTTGTTTATGCCAGCTATACTTATAATTATGTATTTCAATGGAATATATAAAAGTATAAAATATTAATATGAAAAGATATTTATGCTATGATGCTAAAAAACTAAGTGGAATGCTTTGAAAAATCTCAATAAGTACAATTTGTTTTTTAAAGGCAACCAAATTTTGTAATTAAATTAGGATCAGGTGAACTTATTTCATAAGACTGAGAAGTCATGATAAAAGATCCATATCTCACTTATTTTCTGAGACTCCTCAAGTTTGACTTTCACTTTAAATAAAAAAAATAGATTATATATAATATTTCTATAAGAAAGACCTTATAACACTTCAATTAATAGATCCAACTTGGATGAGAAAGCCTCGGGCCTAAATCAAGTTATTAACCAATATATATACTTTATTAACATTATATTTAAATGAATTATTTAAGGAATATAGGCATCATATTTTATATTTTAAAAAAATTTTATTAACTTCTAATTATGAAAAAAACTGATAGCAGATCTGATAGTGGAGGTTAGAAGGCTTTTTCTACTGTAGTAGCTTTTGTCTCCTCTTCCATGAGCCTGACTTATTAATAACCCTCAGATTTGTAAGAATGGTCCTTTCCTACATTCCTTTGAATGTGTTTCTGAGCGTCTCTCCTTCCTTATATGAACAGGCAGTTAGGTGACCTCTTGGATCTAGGTAATATCTTGTTTTTTTTCCTAAGACACTTTCCAATCCACCATTATTTTGTTCTGTACTTTTTAGTTCCTCTTTATTAGCATTTCTGTGTCATGTCAGCTTAAGATGAGAAATGACTGTTATTAGTCTTTACTAAGTCAACAATCAGAATCATAAGGCTATAAATATTTCAATAAATGACCATTGCAAAATTGTGGAGATAGTAAAGCATGATGAGAAAAGCAAAGCAAGGAAGACACAGACCTAGATTTAAATCTAGGTAATGCAACTGCCTCGCTTTGTGGGCTTTGATGCATTATTTGAATTCATCAGCCTATGTTTCTTTATTTCTAAATGGGCTTTGACAGGCTATGATAAACTCTCCATAACCTCTCCAGAAAACAAATAAACAAACAAAGAATCTCTAGGAGTTTCCTCAACTATAGGTTGCCATGATTTGCTTTATAGGCAATACATTATTTGTTCTATAGGAAATGAATAACCATGGCCACTGCAGACCGGACTTGAAAATAGGGTTTAAGTTAAGAGCCAAGACTAGCAAATGTCCTATGTGTCCTATGTGGAAACCTGGAAGGAAGAACTCTACCCAATAGGGACATGTTTTTCTCATATGGTGACAAAGAGCTCAGTTAGTTGCTCTTTCTTAGAAATGATTGAACATGAGGCTGGGGCAGAAATGAGGAGCAACTGAGTCATCAGAACAGCAGACCAAAAGATTTGATTTGGGGCTATTAGACCAATGACGATTTCACTAATGTTTTCCTATTCTCCGCATGATACCTGGTCCATCAACAAACAGGACAGTTTCAGTGCCTTTATGTGTCCTTGTGTATTTTCACAATAAACCTCCATCACCTAGGGTAATCCAAAGGTACCTTTGTTCCTTGCTCTGAAATCACCCTCTGCAAAGCGCTGATGTGAGATCAAGATCATGTGCATGGAGGATCTGGAAGCAACTTAGAGAGTTCTGGGAGAATTGAAGATAATCTCCGTCCATCAAATATCAACCACAGGCTAGGACACAGGTGGTCAAGAAGTGGTGCTGCTGTTAATAAAATTTTGTATATAATATTTGTAACTAAAATATTGAAAAATGTTGAATTTTAGTTTCTTTAGAGGAAAAAAATCAGTTTCCAAATTGACAATTAAAACACTTCTCTTATGGAAAAAGCTTAAATCACCCCCTGAGAGTCATTAGAAGCCCATGTCAGAGGAGAGCTGCACCCATTCAGATGTCTCTACCCCATTCTCCCATTTTCACAATCATTACTAGTGCAGTCATAATCAAGTTGTCCTACTACATACTAAAAAAGGGATGGCTCATTTTCAACCCAAGATATTTCCCCCACTAAACCTAAAAATTACTCTGGCAGAAGAGCTAACTTTGCTGGAAGTATCTTTGGGACAAATCACCTTCTCCTTGGCCCCGGCAGAAGGAGAGAGGGGGAAGAGAAGGAGCTGGTAGGACCAGGCAGGCAGCTCAGTGGGTGAGCAGAATGGAAGGTGGGAGCTAAGTGAACAAGTCACTTTAGAAGAACATCTTTTGCTCAGTTGAGGACAGCCTCAGTGGGGACTGGTGCTGATTCCTTTGGCTGCTTGACATGATTTGTCCCTAGTGACATGAATGCCTAACTTGAAACTTGTTGTTTTTATAGGAAATTGAGGGTCAACTTTTATTGCATTTTTAGTTTCCAAGAAATAAATCCTTTTTTTGTATCCTGGAGAATGGTGCTTCAACCAGAATCTGACTGTGGCTGAAGAATATTTGGAAGGCACTCTGCCTTGTTGGTTTATAACTTCATGTATATATTCTCTCTTACTGTCTATTCCTTCTGTTCTGCACTATCCACTACACAGATACACAAACTTCATTATACCCAAGATAAATTCACAATTTCTATTCTCTCTCTCTCTCGACACACACACACACACACACACACACACAAACACACACATATACACAATCATAGAAGTGGTTTTCTGATCAATGCATAAATACCCAGGGACAGATATACCGAATTTGTCACCTCCAGTTAGCCCTAACAATTATGATATAAAGCATGTTGCCCTTTCTTTGTAATCCAGAGGATTCTTCTACCGGCCAAACAAAGTCATCATCTGCCCAGCATGTTTTTCCTAGAATGGCATGCCCATACAAGCAGCATGGAGCCCTGAATACGCAAGCTTGACTCACCCTTGGCTCCAGGCCAACTCTCATCCTTATGCAGACTTGACAAAATGCAACATGGGACAAAAATCACCCAATTGACGGGCTACAGATATTCTCCATTTTCTTCACTTTTCTTAGAGTCTGTTATTTTCCTTTGAATGTCCAAGTAGAAAGAAACCTTTTCCTCCTGATTCAAATTGGGCATAACAGCAGAGCAGATGGTGCTGGTGAGTTAAGTAACAGCAGAACACAGAGTACAACTTGTTTTCAAAAACAAGTGGCTCTTCTTGGAAGGTACAGTCTAATAGGACTGACAAGTTAAAGTCGAATTCAGAGAATTTTTTTTTAAAACAATCAACAAGCTAACCATTTCCCTAAACTATACTACAAAGAATTTAGAGGCCCTCTCCTTCAATTTCTCCCAGTATTGAAGATGCCATGCCTCCCAGGAGGAAGGACATAGTGAATAACAATAATCAGTCTAGCTTGTCCATATCACATCTCATTATTTTTGTATTTCCCAGACCTGATCTCACAGAATCCTCTCGATTAAACAACAAAGAAGTGAGAGAACTAGTTTTCATTTTTCTGTTGAAGATAGTGTTTCCAGGATTTTCAGTGATTTGTCTAAAGTCAAAGACATAGTAAGCACTATGTACAAGATTTAGTCCTGTTTATTATTCATTTGTTCATGTAAGTATGCATATATACTTCATTTATGCATTGCACTTTGTCCTGGAGACCCCCGTGATGAACAAAACTATCAGAATATCTGCGTTCACAGGGCTTACAATTTAGTAGATTGCAACAGGCAAATAAACAGACAATAAAAATAAAATGTAAAAAGACAGGTGAACTACAGTAGTAATAGGAGAACATATAGTAATCTAGTCTAGAAGTGAATAGGAGGATGGGTTGGGGGAAAATAATAAGTGTCTAGAAGTCATGAAGTTTAAAATGAGATTAGAAAAATCAGTGGGAATTATTGTGGTAGAAAGTTAGGGGTTGGAGAGGAGAAACAGAGAGGAAGAAAAAGCATTATAGGCAGGGAATAGCAGCTATGTGAAGACCAGAAATTAAGTCAGATTGTGGCAGATGTGAAGATTGGAAAGAAATTTTGGATGGCTGGAGCTAAGAAGGGAAGGAGTGAGTGGTTGGAGATGCAGTGCAATGGTAAAGAGAGGCCTGGGTCCCCATAAGGTGGTTCACGCCTGTAATCCCAGCACTTTGGAAGGCCAAGGCAAGTGGGTCATTGAGGTCAAGAGTTTGAGACCAGCCTGACCAACATAGTGAAACACAGTCTCTACTAAAAATACAAAAAAGATAGCTGGGCTTGGTGGCGCACGCCCATAATTTCAGCTACTCAGGAGGCTGAGGCACGAGAATTGCTTGAATCTGCGAGGCAGAGATTGCAGTAAGCCAAGATTATGTCATTGCACTCCAGCCTGGGTGACAGAGTGAGACTCTGTCTCAAAAAAAAAAAAAAAAAAAAAAAAAAAAGAGGGCTGGAAGGACAGCACTGCATAGACAACTTCAGTTAAAGGAGTTTGGGTTATATTCTATGGATAAGTAGGAACCACAGAAGGCTGTGAAGTACAACTGGCTGAAATGTGACTTGAAAAGAATACAAAACAGAGGCTACAGGTCCAGTTAGAACCTGATGAAGTCCTCTAAGTGAGAGATGAATTAGATTTAGATTTATATAGTAAGTATCGGAGAGAACTGGATGGATTCTAATGACATTTAGAAGTTAGATTCATGTGTCTGTTGGCTGTATGAATGTCTTCTTTTGAGAAATGTCTGTTCATATCCTTTGCCCACTTTTTGATGGGGTTGTTTGTTTTTTTCTTGTAAATTTGTTTGAGTTCTTTGTAGGTTCTGGATATTAGCCCTTTGTCAGATGAGTAGATTGCAAAAATTTTCTCCCATTCTGTAGGTTGCCTGTTCACTCTGATGGTAGTTTCCTTTGCTGTGCAGAAGCTCTTTAGTTTAATGAGATCCCATTTGTCAATTTTGGCTTTTGCTGCCGTTGCTTTTGGTGTTTTAGACATGAAGTCTTTGCCCGTGCCTATGTCCTGAATGGTACTACCTAGGTTTTCCTCTAGGGTTTTTATGGTATTAGGTCTAACATTTAAGTGTCTAATCCATCTTGAATTAATTTTTGTATAAGGAGTAAGGAAAGGATCCAGTTTCAGCTTTCTACTTATGGCTAGCCAATTTTCCCAGCACCATTTATTAAATAGGGAATCCTTTCCCCATTTCTTGTTTCTCTCAGGTTTGTCAAAGATCAGATGGCTGTAGATGTGTGGTATTATTTCTGAGAGAAATGCAAATCAAAACCACAATGAGATACCATCTCACACCAGTTAGAATGGCGATCATTAAAAAGTCAGGAAACAACAGGTGCTGGAGAGGATGTGGAGAAATAGGAACACTTTTACACTGTTGGTGGGATTGTAAACTAGTTCAACCATTATGGAAAACAGTATGGCAATTCCTCAAGGATCGAGAACTAGATGTACCATATGACCCAGCCATCCCATTACTGGGTATATACCCAAAGGATTATAAATCATGCTGCTATAAAGACACATGCACACATATGTTTATTGCGGCACTATTCACAATAGCAAAGACTTGGAATCAACCCAAATGTCCATCAGTGACAGACTGGATTAAGAAAATGTGGCACATATACACCATGGAATACTATGCAGCCATAAAAATGATGAGTTTGTGTCCTTTGTAGGGACATGGATGCAGCTGGAAACCATCATTCTTAGCAAACTATCACAAGAACAGAAAACCAAACACCGCATGTTCTCACTCATAGGTGGGAACTGAACAATGAGATTACTTGGACTCTGGAAGGGGAACATCACACACCAGGGCCTATCATGGGGAGGGGGGAGGGGGGACGGATTGCACTGGGAGTTATACCTGATGTAAATGATGTGTTGATAGGTGCTGATGAGTTGATGGGTGCAGCACAGCAACATGGCACAAGTATACATACGTAACAAACCTGCACGTTATGCACATGTACCCTAGAACTTAAAGTATAATAATAATAATAATAATAAAAGAAGTTAGATTCAGTGGGATTGGTGGAGTGATGAATTAAGTGGATTAGAGTAAACGAGATGGAATCAAGATGACTTTCAGATATTTGTGGGGCTGTGTAGGTGACAGGGCAATTGCCTCACTATTTTCTTCACCTGTTCACATTCTGCGGATTCTTACGACTTGTCTCCTATTATGGTCTCCATTCTGGAGGCCCTGATGGCAAGAGACACCATTCTAATCGAAGGGTTCTACAGGTGGTATCCAGGATATTATTCTATTCGATCTCAAATTGCTTAAGGATTGAATTTAGAGACAGACTAACAGAAGAAATTAATTCTCCTTGGAACTGGCTTTTGGCATATATTGAGGAGGCATATATTGGAACTGGCTTTTGGCATATATTGAGGCATATATTTGATCTCTATGTAAAAGTATTAAGAATCTCTGTTCTTATTGGTACAATAACACCTTGGTCAACTACCAAAACCAGGAAACTGAAAGGCCACCTTAATCTTTGTCTAAAGTTAGATTTTCTTTGTTTGTTTAATGTCAGAGCTAAGCAGAATTCTAAAATTCATCTAGCCCCTTCCATTCATATAAACAAAAAGCCGACACCTAAACAGATGAAGTGAATTTCTGAATGTCATTGGATAGTCAGTGAAAGAATCATCATTAAAACTGTTTTCTAACTTCTAGACCACTGTTATTTCAATTAGCCTCATAGAATATTCATCGTGTCTACCACACACTAAATATTATATTTAGCGTTTATTGTATTTTTTCTCTAAAAGACAGGGATTGCTTTATCCAATCACATTACAAAAGAAAAACAGGTTTGGAGAATCTAAGTGACTTGACAGGTGAAAGTACAAAATGGCCCTAGTCTTCAGTTGAACTCAGAACAGCTCCAAATTCCACATTCTTTCCACTGTATCATGCTGTCTGTCACAGGCTTCATAACTAAGGGGAAATATCTAAGGAGGATGGTTGCAGATTAGAGTCCCACTCAGGGCACAAGGTTCATCTGATGTCAAGGAGAAACGTTAACTCTTTCCTCTCAACTTTCATGGAATTCTGACCACCCCTCAGCTCTTGCTGGTGACTTGAGTATTCATAACAAATAAAAAATACCAGACCATCTTACCAACAGCTTATTACCTCTGCCTAATCATGCAAGGCTGAAGTGGGAAAGCAGCATGGATCTAGACTTACTTATCATTTTAAACTGTAGTTTATTTTAATCTTTTTAGCTTATGGCATTATCTTTTGGTGTCTTAATTGGAGAAAGACTTTTTGTTAAGACAAAAGATTACTGAAGCATATTTCTCATGAGTTCACATAGTTCAGTCCACCACAGGGTCCAGTTTGGGCGGATTTGGCATTTCTCTGAACACTTAAGTGGCATTGTCGGGCAGGCCAGCCGCATGAGGCCCTTAGAGGGATATGGCCGTTTTGGCACTGCTAAATTCTGTGATGTATTAGGGCTTCCTCTCAATGGCCATTACATTAGGAAAAAATTTACAGCTCATGATCAACAGCTGTTCTTCTAAATAAAACAATATAGTTCATTCTTTCCCTTTTAGCATGCCAGAACCCAGTGCTGTGTGAGACCAAGGCTTGTACTTGCATTCTATGGAAATTATTTAATTCTTGAAAACACACGGGAAATCCAGTCATTTGTTCATTCGTGTGTGTGTTCATCTGCCTCTTTATCCTACTTATTCTTGCATTCATTCATTCACTCACTTTTGCAATAAAATATATTTATACATACAAACAATTTGCTATTTTAACCATTTTAAGTGTACAATTCAGTGACATTCACATTGGTGTGCAACCATCACCAGTATCTGTTTCCACAACTTTTCCATCACTCCAAATAGAAACTCTGTAATCATTATTTTCCCTTACTTGTTATCCTTTTATTCAACAAATATTTATTAGATACCTACTCTGGCCAAAGTTCCATGACAGGAGCTGTGGGAAGATAGAAACCTTAACGCTATATGGTCTGATGTGAAGGAACCGAAACTCTGATGGGGCTACATCACCTTCATTACCTTTTCAGACCTGCTGTCCTCAGACAGTGCCTTGGGCTTCAGGTGACATACCAGAGCACAGATGTGAAAGTACAAACTCACTAGTGTGGTTTTGGTCTCATGCTTTGGCCTTAACTACCTTCCTAATCCCAGCTGTCGCCACTGCATTTTTCACTCTATACTCCAGTTGATTAAAGGAGCAATTATTATTATTATTATTATTATTATTATTATTGTTGTTTTTCAAGACAATGTCTTGCTCTGTCACCCAGACTGGAATGCAGTGGCGTAATCTCAGCTCACTGCAACCTCTGCTTCCCAGGTTCAAGCGATTCTCCTGCCTTAGCTTCCCTGGTAGCTGGGATTATAGGCACGAGCCACCATGCCCCGCTAATTTTTGTATTTTTAGTAGAGATGGGGTTTCACCATGTTGGCCAGGCTGGTCTTGAACTCTTGACCTCGTGATCCACCCGCCTTGGCCTCCCAAAGTGCTGGGATTATAGGCACAAGCCACTGCACGCAGCAGAAAGCAGCAATTATTAACAATTACTTGATAACAGAATCATCATCATCATCAACAACAAAACAGCAATAAAATCTGTAATTCTGCCAGACTACTGCCCTTAATATGATAAATCCCCAGCACCTAGGCTACTTCTAACACCTCTATGTGAAACTCCTTTGTAATCCCCTACTCTCAGGTAAACTGAAAATCTCACTCAGAAGCGTACCTTTCAAGGACCCCATTCTAGATCATCAATAGTCATGTAAAAAAAAAAATGGGAAAAATATGGACTGCCAGTGAGTGGCTTTGTGAAGGATACAATTCTTTAAGTGAAGAGCAGCTAATTCTTTGAGAGTCAAAGGGAAATTAGTACTCTAGGCAGATGGAAGATAATACATCAAAGGCTAAAATACTGGCTTTCAAGGCAAACAAATTATTTTGATTGCATCCTAACTCTGCTACCAGGTGCCACATACACATGTGGCTAATCATATGACTGCTCGAACCTCAATTTACCATCTGTAAAAATCAGAGTGGTGGTGACTAATGATACCTACCCATTGTAAAGACTGGATATATTAGGAAATGCAAAGTAAAATAATGACGACTCATCTTTGTTGAATACGTTACATGTGTCAGGCATTATTCTAAGTCTTTCACTTACATTTATTTAATTATCACAGTAACACCCTAAGATGAATAGCAAGATCATCCCCATTTTGCAGATGAAGAAACTGAAGTGGAGAGAGTTAAAGTAATTAACAAAGAGCACTCAGCTAGTTAAGTGACAGTGCTTCATACGAACCTAGGCTGATTCTAGCATCTGTAATCTTAGTCATGCACATAACTGCATCCTAAGAGTATTAAGGAAGTACAAAATAGGTTATTGATATTAGAAAAGATAGCTAGATTTCATAAAATGGCCATGGTCTTTAATATATCTATTTAGAGATTCCTTCTACTTTTACTACTATGAGTTTACTGTAATCTCACATTGCCTCTTCCTTGTGTTGATGTGAAGATGTCCTAATTCTTCTCCCTTCACACTCCTGGCTCCCAATTCATCCTCCCCAAAGTGGACTTTATGAAGGATATAGGTGCTCAGGACACTCCACTGCTCAAGAGTCTTCAGTGGCTCCTCCTTATACTCAGGACAATGTCCAGGTGCCTGACCATGCTACTCAAGGCATTTAAGATCTAGCACCAACTATTTCTTCGACTTCATTCACATCCCCTCCTCAAAGCCAGTTCACCATCCAGACTTACTGAAGGATTCATGGCCCCTTCACATCTCTGTGCCTTTGTGCATATGAGACCCCCTGTCTGAAATTATCTCTATTCTCTTATCTGACTCAATAATCTTGCCCAGTTTTTAAAAGACAGATCAAGCATCTTCCTTCCTTTGTCTATCTTGTATGCCACTCCCAAAATGAGTGTGTGTGTGTATGTATATATGTGTGTATGTGTGTTTTGCCTTACAAAAATGAACTGTATAGATTTCTCTAACACAGCATCCCAATGAGTGGCAGTTATCTGTTTACAAATTGGATTTCCCTTCTAATCTGTAAGCTCTTTGAGATAAAGACTACATTATAGTCTTATTTATATTATTTTGGTTATAAGAGATTAAGAAGGGACTCAAATTACCTTAAAAATATGATAGTCCCTCTTATTAATGGTTTTAATTTCCAGTTTCAGTTATCCACAGTCAACTGTGGTCCCAGAAAAAGTCTAGAAAAAAAAATTATAAATTTTAAACTGTGTGCTGTTCTGAGAACCATGATGAAATCTTGCCCTGCCCTGCTCTTTCCCGTTAGTAACATGAATCATCTATTTTCTTAGCCTATCCACGCTGTATATGCTACCTGACCATCAGTCGCTTAGTAGCTCTCTGGGTTATCTGATCAGATTGGCCGATCACAAGAAGAAGGGAGAGTATAGTACAATAAGATATTTTGAGAGAGAGAGAGAGAGAGAGAGAGAGAGAGAGAAAGACCACATTCATGTAGCTTTTATTACAGCATATTTTTATAATTGTTCTATTTTATTGTTAGTTATTTTCGTTAATCTCTTACTGTGCCTAATATATAAATTAAACTTTATCATATGCTTATAGGAAAAACATAGTGTGTGTGTATATATACACACACAATGTATAAGATGGATATATTTCTTATAAAGATATATATATATCTTTCCGAACTATATGTACTTTCAGGCATTCACTGGGGATCTTGGAACGTATCCCCCATAAATAAGGTGAGACTACTGTAATGTATTTAACTGGAAAGTCCAGACATATAAATGACTTCACGTATAGCTGGTTTATTCTTTCAATCTTTAATTTATAATTTTATGGGTACATATTAAGTATATATATATTTTGGATACACAAGATATTTTGATACAGGCATATAATATATAATAATCACATCAGGTTAAATTATGTGTCCATTACCTCAAGCATTTATTATTTCATTGTGTTATGAAAAATCCAATGATACTCTTGTTATCTTAAAATGTACAAAAAGTTATTGTTGCCTGTGGTGACACTTTAGTGCTATCAGCTACTAGATATTCATTCTATCTAACCATGTTTTTATACCCATTAACTATCTCCACTATCCCCCCCAACTACCCTTCTCAGCCTCTGATAGCCATCATTCTTCTCTCCATCTCCATGAGTTCAAAGGGTTTAATTTTTTGCTCCCAGAAATAAATGAGAACATGAAGTTAGTCTTACTGCCTGGCTTATTTCACTTAGCGTAATTTCCTCCAGTTCCATGCATGTTGCTACAAATAATAGGATCTCATTCTTTTTTAATGGTTGAGTAGTACTCCAAGTGTAGCTGGTTTAAACCTTCTTACAGTATAATCAAAATCAAATTCCAAGTTTTTTCTCTCCAATTCTCACCTCCATTTTCCTTTTATTGAACATCATACACGTTTTGCAGATGGCTCCTCATTGGTATTAAATGAGTTCCTGTAACTTCCAGGTTCACATCTAGGATTCTCAGAAACAATTCACTTCTTATCACTGATCTTAATTGGGTTATGCTTTCAATCTTTTAGGCCAGAAGAAAACAATATACTCATTTGTCTAAACTTAACTCATACAGTCCAAAACGTGGAGCCCTTTCAGAAGCCAATGAGATGACAAGGGGATTGCAGTGATCCCCAGAACAGTCTTGGAATATGGTTACTGAATGGATAGATTTATGTTGAGTAGTGCGCATGTGCATAAACACACACACGTTCTTTCCTTAATTCTAATGTCAATCACACTCAGCTAATAACAATGAATAAGTAATTGTGTGTGTGTCTGAGTTTACTCATTACTCATGCATACATAGAGAGAACAGAAGACAAAGTAGAGACAAATATACCTTTTTTTTTCTTTCCCAGAAAGAAGGTATTACATCCTTCAGACTGTGCTCTGTTATGTTTGGCAATAAGTGAATGGTGCTAGACCAGCTAATGAAATACAGCATTTGTCTTCATGCTGAAAAGCACTTTATCACCTTATGAATGGGAGGAAAGGGATAACCCCCTTTTTGCCCCTCAGTATCTACTAGAAAAAATGGACTAAAACATCTAACCAATGATTGGGCATATATTCTCTCTACAGCGCAAAGTAGCCAGTGCTAAGAAAGTCAGATCATAGAGGCCGGAGAGTTGGTTATTTTGTGGCACAGGAGTCTGGCGAAATGGTGATTATGATGCCTAAACGTGTGAAGTGTGGAAAGTTCTGATCCAGTCTCACCTGCCTAAATCCTAGTTATGTGTTTTGCCTTATGACCCAGTGATGAGCAAAGCTAGAACTGAAGACAGAGAGGGCTTCCAGCTCCCAAGATGATGTCTTGAAACATCCTGTATGCTTTAAACACTTATTTAGTAGCTGAGAAAAGTGAGGGTCAGAAAAAGGAAATGAAATTTACCCAATAATGTTAACACAGAGAGGCCCAAAGGGAGGGCAGATCTGCACTACCTTTCATTCTGAGAAGACTTCCTTAAGACAGATGAACAGTATGTCTCCATTGTAATAGACTCAGAAGGGTTAATTGTAACAGATTCGTTAAACTCCTATCTAAATGCTTAAGTCTTGATATTTACTGGGACTGAGAAGTGCAAGTATTCCTGAGTGTTTAATTACTTTACTCTTTTTTATCCCACTATGATTTATTCTAATCAATTTTTATAGCTCATTTTATATTTTTATATTTTTCCTAGTAGAGTTTTTAAAATGAAAGTACCTTCAAGAAAGGAACCTATCCTTAATCTCATCTTTATCTATTCTATGGCTTGAGATGAACCTTGAACAATGGGCATTCATTCTTTATGTTGAATCTTACCTAAAGGCTTGTAAATCCTGCATTGTTCACAGATTATGTCATTTATGCATTCATTCATTCAACAAATATTTATTCAATTTCTCTTATATGTCAGATGTATTCTAGCTTGTTTCTAGTTTATCAGCAATTTTGAGTCAGTGCAATCCAAATAAATGAGAATTTGTCATGAAAAGATAAATGTGAAGGACTAGAAAGATATACTTACTCTAAGAGTCAAAAATAAATAACAAAATATTGGGAATCTCTTATGTGGGTTTTTTCCTCCTATGTTTTTCATAATAAACATCTATTACTTTTGTAATGAGGAAAACTATACTGTACTGAAAATATATTTTCTGGTTTAATTGTAAAAAGATTTGGCATTAATTTTTTAAATTTAATGTCTTTCCCACTCTGCCTTCTCCTGATATCTTCCCTCTTGGAAAAAAATACTTCAAGTTCATAGACATAGTCTTTTACTTTTTATTTCTGATTCTCACTTTATTCAGAGATTGGAAACTTTGTATTTGTTTAAACCAAACTCTTTTTTTTTTTTTTTTTAAGTCGGGTTTCACCATGTTGCCCACACTGGTCTCAAACTCCTGGGCCAAACAATCCACCTACCATGGCCTCTCAAAGTTCTGGGATTACAGGCATAAGGCACCACACCCAGCCTATGATAATTTCTTTTTTAAATTTTTATTGTTTTATTTTATTTTATTTTTTAAATTATACTTTTAGTTCTGGGATACATATGCAGAACGAGCGGGTTTGTTACATAGGTAAACACGTGCCATGCTGGTTTGCTGCACCCATCAATCCATCATCTACATTAGGTATTTCTCCTAATGCTATCCCCGCCCTAGCCCCCCAGCCCCCAAGAGGCCCCATTTTGTGATGTTCCCCACCCCATGTCCGTGTGTTCTCATATTTCAATTCCCACTTATGAGTGAGAACATGCAGTGTTTGGTTTTCTGTTTCTGTCTTAGTTTGCTGAGAATTATGGCTTCCAGCTTCATCTATGACCCTGAAAAGGACATGAACTCATCCTTTTTTACAGCTGCATAGTATTCCAGGGTGTATATGTGCCATATTTTCTTTATCCAGCCTATCATTGATGGGCAATTGAGTTGATTCCAAGTCTTTGCTATTGTGAATAGTTCCCCAGTAAACATATGTGTGCATGTATCTTTATAGTAGCATGATTTATAATCCTTTGGGTATATCATGGGATTGCTGGGTCAAATGGTATTTCTGGTTCTAGATCCTTGAGGAATAGCCACCCTGTCTTCCACAATGGTTGAACTAATTTACACTCCCACCAACAGCATAACAGTGTTCCTATTTCTCTACATCCTCTTCAGCATCTGTTGTTTCCTGACTTTAATGATAGCCATTCTAACTGATGTGAGATGGTATCTCATCGTGGTTTTGATTTACATTTTTCTAATGAGCAGTGATAATGAGCATTTTTTCATATGTTTGTTGGCTGCATAAATGTGTTCTTTTGAGTAGTGTCTGTTCATATCCTTTGACCACTTTTTGATGGGATTGTTTTTTTCTTGTAACTTTGTTTACGTTCCTTGTAGATTCTGTATATTAATCCTTTGTCAGATGGATAGATTGTAATAACTTTCTCCCACTCTGTTGGTTGCCTGTTCACTCTGATGATAGTTTCTTTTGCTGTGCAGAAGCTCTTTAGCTTAATTAGATCCCATTTGTCTATTTTGGCTTTTGTTGCCATTGCTTTTGGTGTTTTAGTCATGAAGTCTTTGCCCATGCCTATGTCCTGAATGGTATTGCCTAGGTTTTCTTCTAGGGTTTTCATGGTTTTAGGTCTTACGTTTAAGTCTTTAATCCATCTTGAGTTAATTTTTGTATAAGGTGTAAGGAAGGGGTCCAGTTTCAGTTTTCTGCATATGGCTAGCCAGTTTTCTCAACACTATTTATTAAATAGGGAATCCTTTTCCTGTTGTTTATTTTTGTCAGGTTTGTCAAAGATCAGATGGTTGTAGATGTGTGCCATTATTTCTGAGGCCTCTGTTCTGCTCCATTGATCTATATATCTGCTTTGGTACTAGTACCACGATGTTTTGGTTACTGTAACCTTGTAGTATAGTTTGAAGCCAGAAAGTGTGATGCCTCAAGCTTTTTTCTTTTGCTTAGGATTGTCTTGGCTATACGGGCTCTTTTTTGGTTCCATATGAATTTTAAAGTAGTTTTTTCGAATTCTGTGATGAAAGTCAATGGTAGTTTGATGGGGATACCCTTGAATCTATAAATTACTTTGGGTAGTATAGTCATTTTCACAATATTGATTCTTCTTATCCACGAGTATGGAATGTTTTTCCATTTGTTTGTGTCTTATTTCCTTGAGCAGTGATTTGTAGTTCTCCTTGAAGAGGTCCTTCACATCCCTTGGAAGTTGGATTCCTTGATATTTTATTCTTTTTGTAGCAATTGTGAATGGGAGTCCACTCATGATTTGGCTCTCTGTTTGTCTATTATTGGTGTATAGGAATGCTTCTGATTTTTGCACATTGATTTTGTATCCTGAGACTTTGCTGAAGTTGCTTATCAGCTTAAGGAGATTTTGGGCTGAGATGATGGGGTTTTCTAAATAATACAATCATGTCATCTGCAAACAGGGACAATTTGACTTCCTCTTTTCCTAATTGAATACTCTTTATTTCTTTCTTCTGCCTGATTGCCCTGGCCAGAACTTCCAACACTATGTTGAAAAGGCATCCTTGTCTTGCGTCGGTGTTCAGAGGAAATGCTTCTAGCTTTTACACACTCAGTATGATATTGGCTGTGGGTTTGTCATAAATAACTCTTATTATTTTGAGATATGTTCCATCAATACTTAGCTTATTGACAATTTTTAGCATGAAGGGGTGTTGAATTTTATCAAAGGCCTTTCCTACATCTATTGAGATAATCATGTGGTTTTTGTCATTGGTTCTGTTTATGTGATGTATTACATTTATTTATCTGTGTATGAGGAACCAGCCTTGCATCCCAGGAATGAAGTTGACTTAATCGTGGTGGATAAGCTTTTCGATGTGCTACTGGATTCGGTTTTAATTTAACAGATTGCATACTGCTATAGAAAGAGTGATGAGTTAGAAAGACCAGAGTCTGAAGCTCATCTTTATCTTCAGTGGTAATAATTTAAAGAAGTTATGGCATCACCTCCAGTCTTAATTTCCTTATGAGTAAATATGAGAACATTAATACTTTCATGATGGCTTGCACAGGGGATTAAATGAGGTAAAGTGTGAAAAAAATGCCTGCCACATATTACAAATACTTCAGAAAATGGTTCCATTCCTGCTGTACCTCTAGTCTGACATTCAAAACTGAGGCTCAGACAAGTTAAAATGTTTTTTCAAGGTCAGAGATTGAGACAGGCTTGAACCTGCACCTTCCAGTACCAGTCAGTCCTCTGTAATCTGTAGTATTTTTTAATGAAGGTCAGGAATTAGAAGCATCACAAATGACATTTCCACTTGCTCTTTGTCTCATAGCTCATGTTTCTAGGCAGTTTAAATAGCATCAAACAATTAAAATATGTATTCCTTGACATTCAATGACTTCTTTTTTTGGCAATAGCCTACAACCAAATGGCCTTTGAGTTGGCAAAGTTATTGTTTTAGCTGCCTTTCTGCCTTCCAAAGATCAGGTGACTGTTTCCAAATGTAGAAAAGAGCCAGCCCATAAATCACAGGGAAAAGAACTCACTTTGAACAAGCTAAGCTGCTTTGTAGAACAAGTGCTGGAGATCACATCGCTCATGGCCTATTAATTCTTGGGCTGCTCTCACTTCTTCCAGGACAAGTCATTTCCAGCATTCCTCTCTTTAAGTAAGACTTAGAAATTCAATAGTGATACTATCTTAGGATATGAAGAAAGATGTGATGCCAAGGCATGTTTAAAGCAGGAAGCCAACACCAGTATCCTTCCTTAGGATAAGTAGAAGTTGTGTTTGTTTATAGATATGATTATAAGGAAGCACTATGGGTCCAAACATTTAAAAAATGTTTATTTGGGATAATCAGTAATTCTTCGAAAGTGCAAACACTTGGGAATTGTTATCAAAGGAGGTCAGATTGTCAGGGTTCTATTACAAGCCTTGAAATAGGTTAATAAATGTTTGAAACTAAAGGGATGTCATAAATTTGTTATCCAACCTTTCTGTACTATTAGGGGAAATGTCGTAAAGGAAAACTGAGGTACAGACAAATTAAGATGCTTTTTCAAAGTTGGTGGTTGAGCCAGGCTTGAACTTGAGCCTTCTGCACTAGTTCAGCCCTCTGTAGTCTATATAACACTGATTTTCCTAATATCTGCAAGTCAGATATTAGAAGCATTCCACATGGCATTTCCATGTACTCTTTGTTTCGTATCTCATAGTTCTAGGCAATTTAAATAGAAACAAAGTATTTATTCCTTGATATTCATTTTTTTCAACAAATATTTAATGGATCCCTTTTTATGTCATATATATTCAGCATAAAGACGTGGGTTTATGTGATGAATCAGACACCTTCATATTGAGGAACTGATAGGATTTCTTAGCCTGTCTTACAGATTATGGACTTGCTCTTTGATGGGTTGAACAGGTGAACATTTATATCATGATAAACAATAACATGAAATGTTTCTGACTCTGTCTACATGAGAACTTGTAAGTATTTTTAGGAAGTTATTAGTCATAGCACTTGTCTCTGGGTAAGAGCATCTTAAAAGGAGACCTCTTCTAATTATGTATTTTCCTGTTTACTTCAACATTCTGGGATCTGCCCAAGCAAGCGGTTTGCTTCCCTATGGTCCAGTTTCCTGATTGGATAAAAGGAGATTCCCAGTGACCTGTCAGAGAAGACTTATCTTGAATTGTGTAAGCAATGAATGTAGAGAATGGAAAAGCATCTGAGAAAAAGAAGTGACTAGATAGAATTCTAAATAAACATTTATGTGGATCAAGGAAAAGGTAGATATCTTCCTCACCATTTGGAAAACTTGTCTTGTGTTGCTTAATATTCCTCTCATACTGTGGGCAGATGAATAGAGACAAATCACAAAATGTTAAAGATTTTATAATCTAGAACATCAGGATCTACTTATAACCACAACCAAATTACCACTACTTATGACCAGGCACAATCCAACTCTTTGTTTCCTATTCTGGAATAGCATTTCACTCAGGATGACAGCAGAGTGATTTGAAATGAGCAGGAGACCTACAACACTTCTAGATACTTTCAATTTGGCCAAGATACTTTGTCTCTCTAGGTCTCAGTTTTTTTTAGCTTTCAAACGGAAAAATACTGAACTGTACCATCATACAAAGCATAGAGATGCTGTGAGGATCAACTAAGATAATGCCTGTAAGAAAGACTGGTAAATAAAAACCGAGTCATATAAACACTAGCTATTGTTATTTTCATGGTCTTCAGTCACTCTGCTAAATCACTTTGCCATAGAATGCTTTGCAGTAGAATTCATTAGGTAAGTCTCGAACTTCCCACTGGAGTTTAAGCTCCTTGAGGTTATTCATCTTTAAATCCCTATCATCTAGCAGATCTAGATGTACTTCTAGATGAACATGTTCATCTCTTTTCTTTCTCTTTCAGGTGCACATTCTATTCAAGGAAATTTCTATCTCTTTCCCTTCTTGGTAAGGGATGCTCATCTAGGATGGCTCAGTGGATTTTAGAAAGGGCTTGAGCTCATTCTTCACCAGGACTCTGCCATTTAATTTTAGCCTCAAGTGTTAATGGAAAAGGTCGTAGAGTTCAGGACACTCTTCAGTGAAAATAAAACCGGAGAAGGGCATGAGGCCAAAAATAAGGATCTTTCTAAGTAGTGTTTGGGGACGTGGGCTTCAGCACTTCACGTGCCCATAAGTTCTCTCCTTGCTGCAGGCCCTTCACAGCCCCTTGCTCAAGCCCTCCCAGGGTACAAGAGTTTGTATAGGAAGGTGGAATTGCCATTTCCTGACACCAAGCTCAGGAGAAAGTAATGTACCGCAAATAGCCTTGTTTTCTCAGTAACTGCTTATGGGCCTCTTAGTCCTTAGGGCCCTCCTCTGCTTGGAGTTGACACGCTGCAGAAAGCCAGCTGTTGACAGCAAAGGGACAATAAGTTTTGTTTAGGGGAAAGACTTATATAAAATGCTATTAATTGCACCCTTTCTGGAATGTCTCCTTGTCCCGATGAAGGAGAACTGGGGTGGAAGAAGAAATTGTGCTGTGTGATAAAGATTGTATATCTTCTATATGGGGTAGATATCATAGTTCCTGAAACACTTTTGGAATCCATTGGTTAAAATCATTGAGGGCAGAGGCAGTCATATCTGTCCAATTTGTAATAGTATATTTATTGGTAATAAAAATTGGTAACTTGAATAACTTGTAATTTAAATGTCCACACCTATGATTGGCAGATGATTCATGTCACTACAAATTTTTTTTTCCCCCCGCTCCGCTTCTATGTCAGTGAGTATACAAGAATCCTACCCTCCACTTTGAATTTTCCAAACAACCTTGAAATGCTTGCATTTATTGGTAGGGGTTTCAGAATCCATGACTCCAAAAACATTACAGTTTGTTCATATATAATTCTTTACTTCTATTTTGTGTACATAGTACTATGAATTTATGCATTTTCCCATTGTAATGTTTGTGGTATAAACAACGACTTACTCTCTTATCGTTCCAGAGGCTGGAAGTCTGAAGTTAAGATGTTATAAGGGCCATGTTCTCTCAGAAGGCTCTGGGAGACAACCCCTCCATGCCTCTTTGGAGTTTCTGGTGGTTTCTGACAGTCCTTGGCTTTCCTGGATTTGCAACTGCATCACTTCAATCTCTGCCTGTATTGTACATGGCCTTCTTCTCTGGGTGTCTGTCTCTGTGTCTCTCCTCTTATTAGAAAGATGTCAGTCGTATTGGATTAAGGGCCCATCCTATCCCAGCATGACCTCATCTTAATTTACATCTTAATTACATCTGCAGAAACCCTATTTCCAAATAAGCCCAGACTCACAGGTACCAGGTACAGTATTCTAGTAGGTGCTCAGTAAAGATGTGGTGGAAGAGTGAGCTAAGCTTCCCAACTTGATAAGACAGAGCCCTCTGTGTTCTGACTCCATCAGATCCTCAGCTTTATCTTCTCCCTTTCCTCTGACTCCCACTACTCCATTGATGTTAACATTTTGCTTACAATTTTCTTCATACACAAAGTATTCTAACATATGTGTAATTCCTTTTACTTGTGATAACCTTTCTTCATTTCTTCACCTGACTAATTCTATCTCATGTTCAGTATTCTACTGACATATCAGCATGGAAAGCCCGCCTAACAATGCCCTCAATGCTAAGTAAATAGTTCTTATGTCTTATACTTCTATATATCTATATTCTTCTTATATCTATATACATCTTATACGTCTAAGTAAATGTCTCCTAATACTTCTTATATCATCTTACACCACCCTGAACAAACATCTAGCACAGTACATTTCACATAATATTGCAATTATCTTTTCTTTCTCCATCACCGTGTCTCCAACTATTAACTCCTAAGGAAGAGGAAGATTACTGTGGTTGAGTTCTATTCCCCCCAAGTGAAGTAAGTGGAAATTCTAGCCCTGGTACCTGTGAGTCTGGGCTTATTTGGAAATAGGGATTTGCAGATGTAATTAAGATGTAAATTAAGATGAAGTTATGCTGGGATAGGATGGGCCCTTAATCCAACATGACTGACATCTTTCTAATAAGAGGAGAGACACAGAGACAGACACCCAGAGAAGAAGGCCATGTACCATAGAGGCAGAGATTGAAGTGATGCAGTTGCAAATCCAGGAATACCACGGACTGTCAGAAACTAACAGAAACCTGGCGGAAGCATGGAGGGGTTCTCCCCCAGAGCCTTCAGAGAGAACGTGGCCCTGCTGACATCTTAACTTCAGACTTTTAGCCTCTGGAATGATAAGAGAATGAACATTTTTGTACCTACCCAGTTTGTGGCAGTTTGTTACAGCAGTTCTGGAAACTAACACAGAGTGTGTCTTATTTAATATCATATTTAAAGTATAAGAAAGAAGGGAACAACAGACACTGGGGACTCCTTGAAGGAGAGGGTGGAAGGAAGGAGAGGTTCAGAAAAACCACAACCACCACCACCACCACCACAACAAGAACTGTTGGGTACTATGCTTAGTACCTGGGTGACAAAATAACTGTAACCCAAACTCCTAAGTCATGAATTTACCTATATAAGAAATCAGTATCTATCTGTACTCCTGAACCTAAAATGAAAGATAAAAGATTTTAAAAATCCTTTTATACTTGTTTCCCCATACTTCCTAAAAATAAAGTGTCAACATAATTTTTGGCACTTAGTAGACAGTCAAATGATTGCTTAATTGTCATTTAAATTAATATGAAACCATCCAGAATGTTCCACTGCCTTCTTCCCTTCTTATTCACCATCCAGCCAAATCCTACACGGCAACATGAGCCCACATAATTGCCTGTCATCCTAGTCAATCAGCTTTTTCTCCTGTGGATTCTTAAACCATTTTATTGTTTATTATAATTTTAATCCTATGTTTCAGTGCACCACAATGCACACCTTGCCTTTCCCAAATATTTCACACATTGGAGATCTGGAGGAAACTCTATCTAGGCTGTCTAGCATTAGGTGTGTGTGAATCATACCACATTCAATATATAATGTAATCAAAACTACTTCCGGCATTGTCCACATTTTCAAATGATAATGATAAAAATAAGTCTCAGATTAATAAAATCACTCCTGTATGACATCAGGACTAGGAAGTCACAGAGTCGGGATTGGAACCCAGGCTTCTCTGGTTCCATATTGTGCTCTTTCCCTTTCTGCCTTTTAGTAAGACTTCAGAATGCAAAGTCCTCAATTGCCCTTGCTGTCACTGAAGAAGAAATCTGAGAACTTTGACCGGTAACAAGAGCTGAGCATTAGATATGTGGGACATATAGACCCTGCCAACCTAGAGAGCTGGAAGCCAGAGCCTGCAGCAAACACACACAGAACCCTCTTGTCATCTCCGTAATGAGGTCCAACATATCCCAGCTTTCCATGGGATGGCTCATGCTGATCCGCTTGCCCCAAATAGCAATGCAACTTTTAGTGAACACAGGTTGAATTACGATCAGTAAATGGTAGCAGAAAAGAATGACATTGAGGAAGTTACCAATATGCTGTCTTCATTCATTTTCCAGTCATTATCCTCTGATTCTTCCTTCCCAAAATATATGTCACTGGCTGGAGGAGGGGACTTTTAAAAATAAAAACCTAGCATTCTTAAGCTGTAAGAAAAATGTGCAAATGCTATCAATTCTACCCTTCTAAAGCAAAACCATGTGCCAGAAAACATTTTGTAAACTTCAAAGAGCTACATCAAGAGCTACTGCCATTGATTTAAAAATATGTGCATGGCATTTCTTGATGATTTTTATAGAACCAATAGTGGTTTGTTTCCATTATCTTAATCTAGTTGTTTTAAATCTGTTTTTATCATGTCAGTATTAATTTTGTTAAAATAGTGTCTTAGTCAGCTGGGGCTACTGCAACAAAATGCCACAGACAGGGTGGCTTAAGCAACAGACATTTATTTCTCACAGTTTTGCAGGCTGGAAGACCAAGATCAAGGTGCCAGCAAATTCTCCTCCTGGGGAGGGCCTCTCTTTCTGGCTTGCAGATGACTGCCTCTCACTGTGTCCTCACACGGTGCAAAGGGAAAGCTCTGACCTCCTCCTCTGATTCTAAGGACAATGATCTCATCATGAGGGTTCCATCCCCATGACTTCATCTAAACCTAATTACTTCCCAAAGGCCTCACCTTCAAATACACTGGGGATTACGACTTCAGCGTATACATTTGGAGGGGGCCATGAACACTCAATTCAAAACAAATAGAATGTGATTTGAAGCAACAGTTTTTACTCACATAGCAAAATCCATTTTATTATATAAATTAAAGAGGAGATAGTGTGGAATACTTAATTCTGAATATTCATAGAGGCATAAAATGTTTATTTTGTTATTCTAAAAAGCCTAAGTATATATTCTAGAAATCAGAGGAATGAGGACTCTAGGTTTTATTCCTGGCCCCAGCACTTACAAATTGTGTCATTTTGGATAGGTTTCCAAACCTCTTAGAAGAGGCTCATACTGGCCAAATCTGGGACAATTTGCACATCAATACAAATAATGATAGTAGAGGATTATAGCCCACTGAATAAAATAGGAATCTGTGTGTCTTCAATGAATAAATAGAGAGAGGAAAAGGCTTTAGATACCAATAATATAGATGTAGATGAAATGATGGAGTTGCCCAATCATTTGACAACCAGCATAGAAAGAATTCATATGGGTAAGAAACACCAATGGATGCTAAAACTAGAAAATGAAAATACAGGATTTTGCATCTTGTCAAAGAAACTTCTCACAAAATATCTGTTAATTACAAAGGTTAAAAGAGTAATTTTAATATAGAAAAACTGGCTGACACCAAGTGATCAAAATTAATACTATTAATGAGGCAAATTGGCAACGTGTGCCACTAGAAAAGAGGCAATGGGAACACAGCATTACGGATGTGAAGTTCTGGCCAAAAACACATAACCTGGATCTAATCACGATCAAACACTGGACAAACCCAGATGCAGAGACACTGCAAAATAACTTGTCTATGATCTTCAAAACTATCAACATCAGTAAAGTCTAGGAATGGCTGAGTAGCTGGTTCAAGTTAAAGGAAATCAGAGAGAGAGGAAAACTTGGAGCAATGTGTGATACTGGATTGGAACTTTTTACCATAAAGAACGTTCTTAGGTAAATGATAAAAACTTGAATGGCATCTCTGGGTAAATGGGGATCCAGCAATTCTTTGCACTAATCTTATAATGTTTTTCAACTTTGAAATTGATTAAAATAATATGTAAAAACATTGTAAAAAGATAAAAACAACTCGAATTCTATAAAACACTACATATTGTGATGAGAGGAAACTGATTGTGTAAAGAATTTTGAATTAAAAATTAGATTAAATATGAATTTGGGAAGACATTAGTTACCACTGTTATTTTTCAGAATAATAAAAGATATTTCCATTCTTGATAGATTAATGTTAGTGCTTGCGAAACAAAATCTCAAAACTTAAAATGGCCTGTTGCTTTGATCTTCTAAATCCTAGTGTTAGTTGAGAGAAGCTGAAAAATAAATGAAATTTTATTCAATCATGTAAATGGTGCATTTAATTATAGGCATTATGTAAGGGACACATGAAAGCATTCTGGTGGTATCTTTTGTGTTTCTTCTATGATAAGAACAATGGAATTGTTTTGTGCATGGAGGAGCAGATACATCTTTCCAGGGGATAATGCAATTTAGAGGCTCTTTGTGTTTTAAGTGTTTCTCAGGACTGATTAAAGCCTTGCACTTGCACTGGAAAGCGAATGCTCATCTGTCTAATGAATGTCCTTTCATTGCATGAACTTAAGTAGGAGTTAGAGTCATGACAGGATTACATGAAGGCAGGTGGCCCATGAGAAGGGCTGGGGCAAAGTTAATAGGAAAAGTTTTGGCATTCAGAGTTTGAGAGATGTTTCCAGAGTTATTGGAAATTAGATTTTCTTATGCTTTAATCTATAAAATTAAATAGTTCTTCATTGAAATATGTATATTTTACTCATTATTTTATTCCTATTGCCCAGAGCAGCATCAATAAATAACAGGTAGATGAATGAGTGAATTGGAAACTGAATAAATAAATAATAACAATGAACGATTGAAATGAATTATTGTCTTCTCTTATCGACTATTAATTTCAACCTCTCTTCTTATGTTTTCAACTTTCTAGAGTAGAGAAACTACAACTACAACTAATGGGCCTAATCTAGCTTACTGCTTGTTTTTATAAATAAAGTTTTATTGGAAAACAGCCATGCCCACTTGTTTATGTATTTTCTATGGCTACATTCATGATACAGTAGCATAGTTGAGTACTTGCAACACAGACTACATGATCCATGAAGTCTACAATGCTTACTATCTGGCTTATTTTACAGAATTGTTTGCTGACTCCTGTTCTAGAGCATGATCAAGTACTTAGGGTTTAAATAATGGTAATGCCCAATAGAGAGAAACTGATGGGATTTGCTATCAGGATATGGTTCATAACAACAATTTCAACTTCTTAGGACCCCTTGCAGAAAACTCATAAAAGAAAATCTTCCTGTTTGCTCTTTATGCTCTGCATTAGGAAAATAGGAGCTTCTCTGGGTATTTAAAAATAAGTAATTTGAAACAGATAACTGTTTGCAAAGGTGTGAGAAGGAATGGTGGGACAAAAATGGGAAGGTCACAGGTTAGTAACTGCAGAAAGCAATAAGACTACCCCAAAAGCTGCAAAAAAAAAAAAAAAAAAAAAAAAAAGGAAAGAAAATAATGAATGATGTTACTTGGAGCCCACAATTTTTGCACCACAACATTGGTGCTGTTGGACTAGCTGCTTGAGTAGGAGCCCACGACTACACAAGTGCCACCAGCACGGCTGCTGCCACTACCAAAGGTGCCACCAAAAGAGGTAATTAACATGCTTTTTCTTCCCTTTCACTTTCCAGGCTCCCATCAGTGGCCCCTGCCCTGGCATAAGCTAACACAAAGCCACTGGCATTTGGTGTCTGACAGATGTAGTTTACAGGCTGCTAGCTTCAGAAGTAGAGAGAAGTAGGAACAATGACTGTAAAGCTGAGTGACAACAGGAACTATCTGCCAAATGCTCATATTTAACTGGCTTGATCTTGAAGTTTATAGTCTCATATGAAGATCCTCTCAAGTAGTGGTGATGGTGGTGGTGGTGGTGGTAGGGAAAGGTGCCATAAAAAAAGACACAGTGAGAGGAAACAGTATATACGAAGTCAAAGAGTTGTGAAAGAGTATATCAAGTAAGAGAATTTGTTATCCCTTGCTTGAAAATACATGATGTGTAGAGAGAAGCACTATTTGTCAAACTAGAGAGATAAAGTTGGATATGGGAGAAATAGCAAATCTCATGCCTAAATTATAAATAAGAAATATACTTCATTATGAAGTTTTACCATACTTTGTTCATTTGGGGTTTGATATTCTTCACCAATGGCCAGATTTCAGCCCCCTAGGCCAAGTATCTGTAAAAGAGACCAAAGGAAGTTTCAGTTTTTATGGTGACTCAGATCGATTCGCAATGGCTGCCTGTAGGTCTGAATGGTGCAGGATTCTGAGCAACTTCTAGGTTCTTGGGAAAGAGTACCAGGTTTGATTTATGATGCCTACCACCAACATAGGAATGGGACAACGTGTGCTATGTTTGCCCCCATGATTTATAATAGTGTACATACATGAGGATGTTCAATAGTTCAGTCATTTTTGATGAGAGCAAAAGGATTTGTTAAGAGTATACGCCACGATAAGTCTTCAATATATAGTTTTATAGAAAAAACAAGCAGTTTTATAGAAAAAAGTATACAGTAGGTTCTTGAATTAGTCTCCAATTGTTCTTTGTTAAAAAAAATGGTGACAGCATTGATAAGTGTGGTAAGGGAACAGTTTCTGGTTGTTCTGACTCAGGCATCCTTCCTAGATTACATGCTGCATTCGTTGCATGGGATCTTGCCTGGGCAACATACGTTGCTTTAGGACACCTCCTCAGAAACTCTTTGTACAGCAGTATAAATTTTAGTCCACAAAATCTTATAAGAATTAAATATATATCTTTTTAGATATGTTAAATTGATTTTTACATCGTTCCAACTATCCTGGTGGTGAGTAGGAGAGCAAAACCAAGTGAATTAAGAGCATCACAGCACATATTTCTCAGGGTGGATTTTAGGATAACAGAGACCTTGCAGGGTCCTGGGCGGCCTGATCTTATGAGGCATTTACTGAACCCTCTGCTGTTGTTGTCTTGTCTACAAGTCCTCTTTGGGTCTTAGGTACACACGGTGAATTAACTGATCCATGTCATGCTGAGGCATGGAAAATTTCCGAGACGCTATCAAGAGTGCTATGCGTGCGCGCGCGCACACTCACACACAGCTATTTCCCTGCAGCTGCTTTATTCTTATCATCCTGGAGCCTCAACTGACAAGCAAAGCACACATCCTCACAGCTCTGCTTTCATAAACCAATCTTGGTCTTGTATCTGTTTCACAGAGGTGGCCAGAAAGGAGATAGGACTTTAGGGACCTTGAATGCTGCATTCTGGCTCATTCCTTCCAACTCTACTTCTCTAGTTTTGGAAGTTGGGGAGCATTGACTACTCGAATTATGATGCGGGAGAGAGTAAGGGTGAGAGGTGAGGGAAGCCTTTAGCATAATAATATTCTCAACATATTTCCTTCTATAGTTACCAAAACAATAGCCTTTAATTACTTAAGCTTTAGATGGCAATGCAGAAGTGTATGCAAATGCTTCAGGTCAGACAGGTGTTTTTTTTCAGATCTCCCTGTTCACTTCCCTATGTCCCTCTTTGGTTTCCCTTTCACAGAAAAGAAAATAAGTGAATGAATGATCTGGGTTAATATCTTCATTCTGTAGATTAGAAAGCAAATAGATGAACTTAACCCAGAATTCACCCACTGATTTGTGGCAGAGCCAGTAAGAACCAAGTCTGTGGATTCTGAGGTCAGAATGTTACCTCCACAGCTTTGCTTCTCCAAATGTGGGGAGCATGAAGAAAACAGAGGGAAATAATTTGAATCAACATTTTACAAAAGAAGATACACAAACATCCAGCAGTGCATTGTTAACAGGTTAATTAAGTTCATTACTCTTTAGAGAAATGCAAGTTAAAACGACCAAGTTAAGCCACTCCATACTCACTAGTATGACAGAAATAAAAGAGACTAAATGCCAACTGCTCAAAAGGATATGGAGCAGTTACACCTCTTACATGCTGTGGTGGGAACACAAAGATGTTTGGTGATGTCATATGAATTTAAATCTATACTTACCATATGACTCATCAATCCTATACTTCTAGATATTTATATGAGAAATAAAAACAGATATCCACAAAAAAATTAATATAAGAATATTCATAACATCCGTATGCATAATGGCCTAAAACTTAAAACAACCTGTACCTCTATGAACAAAGGAATCAAATAAAATTCTGGTATATTCATACCTTGGAATAATGTTTGCAAGAACAAACTTCTTAAACCTATAATGGTGTGACTGAATTTCAAAAACATGATGAGCTAAGCAAACCACACACAAACATATACACACACATAAACACTCACACACGCATTTTGTATAATTACATTTATATAAAGCCCAAGGACAGGAAAATATAACCAATAATGACAGACGTTATCTCTGAGCAATAGTGAGAGTTTAGCAAAGGGCACTATGGAACATTCTCAGATGATAGAATTGTTCCATATTTTATTTCTGGTGTTAATGACCAGGTGGGTTCAGTTGGCTCAAATGAGTTAAAATCATGACAAACTCAATACCCAGGATTTGTACATTTTATTTTGTACAAATTATGCGTGGTAGAAAAAGATCAGAAATAAAGTAATGTAACAGTGGTATTAAAAAATATGTAAGATTCTAGGTCAACTCTGGGCACACAGCCTATGAGTTTGCCCTGCTTCTCAAGGAGCAGTAAAAAACAAACAACCACAACAACAAAAGTAAGATCCTGAAATGAATCTGGGGAGAGATACAGATGTGGCTTCTTTAACCATGCCAATCAGAGATTCTAATAAGGGAAGTCTTGGTAAAGCCGAGAAATCTGCCTGGTAATAAACCTCCTTAGGTGTTTCTGACCCAGATGTCCAGAGGACCACACTTTGAGAAACACCACTCCTCGCTTTACTGCTGAGAAATATTTGTAACACTCTTTTTAATGTTTCCCTTTGACTGCCCGCTTTCTACTTCTGTGATATTAGGTAACTTTTCTCCACTTTTCAACACTTATACCAGTCTAAAACAATCCTGTCCCATAGTCCGAATATCTGGATTGGTTTCCCTGGCCCACTAACTGGGTTTGATTATGTGAACTCTCATAAAATATTAAAAACCTTTAATTAAAACACTGGTAGGAATCCACGTTCTCTTTGGTGGCGCATATTTGCTTTGGGCCAGAAACCTATATACCTGTCCTGTAATCCATATGTTGTTCTGCTGCTGCTGTTGCTTTTCAACTGGAAAGCATGAATGAGAAAATAATGCTTTGTAGGTGCAATGCCTGCCAAAGAATGTTGCCCATAATATATGCTTGATAAATGGTGTTGGCTTGAATTGGAATGGGTAGTTAAGAAAAAAGAAATAAAGAAAGCAGCACTTTGACAGTATGAGCTTGAGAAGAGCTTCTTCATTTCAGATAAGTGAAGACACTTGAAACTTACTTTTTATAGCACACGTTATGTATCTGGCACCATGTAGCTACTTTGCTTTCTCATTAAATACACATATTTTCCTTATAAAGTAGATACATATTATCCTCGTTTTACAGATGAGGAAATTTAGGTTTGAAGTGGCTGAGTGGCTAAGATCAAATAAATGTTGCATCACTGAGGTTTTTAAAAAATAATTTTCTGAGGCAGAAATAAACAACCAAAATTATTTTAGAATCTTAGAACAACAAATGTTTACTTTTTTGTGAGTCAGACTTGGCCCTGTTTTATACATCTTCATATTGAAGAAAATAGACTGAAAGAGAATGCACTATCCAGGACATATTATCTTCACAGGGGAGGTCACTATTTAGCCATGCGATGGCTCTGAAGTTGCGTTAGAACATCACATCAGCTTTTCTCACATTGGCAATGAACAAAAATGTCTCATCCCCTTAAAGGAAATGGTGAAGCAGACACTTAGGAGAAAATAAAATACAGTCTAATAAAAATGGTAACTGGCAAAGCCAGGATTTAAAGTCAGATATATCTTATTAAGGTCCTTTCACTCACCACTTAGATCATCCATTCATTCATTCACTGATTCATTAATTCAATAATTATATTTTAGTCTCTAAGTAGCATGTAGTGACTAAGAAGATATGATTTGGACCCAGAAAGATCTGTCTCGGAATCCTATCTCTTTCATTTATTGACTATGCAATAGTAAGAATTATATTCTACTGCAAAATGAAGTTGAAAACTTTTAAACATTTATCCTGGAAATAATGACAGGAGTACAGACTCCACCTGTGCAAGTGTGAGATCTTACATTCACAGCTTGGATCACATGACTCCCTGGAAGTTTTCTTTATCTTTCTGGCATTTCCTCTGGTTTCTATGGGTCCAAGATTTTAGGATTCTGGAGATTAAGAATATACTAACTAAACAATTTTGAAAATGGATTTTATTTTGACGCTTAAATGCATTAAACTAACTACCATCTACTAGAAAGATTGTTTCACATTTTAAAAAATAGGGTAAAGGGCACACTTAAAATTATTTGGAATACAGAGAAAAATTAAAAATCAGCATAAAATATATTTTATGTTAGTTATTAATATGTAAAATTGATTTCTTGTTCTGTTGCAAGTTATTCAGCTAGAAATACTTTCATTTTTATCATATTATTATTAAAAGCACTCACATAGGTACGAAGATGAAGATCAATTTTACATTCTTAATATAATTTCACTTGATATAAAATATTTTGAGAACACTGAGAGAAGCCAAAATGTGACATCTTATTACCTAAACTTCTCCTATCTGCCAGTCTAGAAAGAAAGCAGTTCAAATGTCTGGCTAAATTTTTTCTTGTTAAGTTTTGAGAAAAGTGTTAGCCTGTGGACTGATTTCCCAAAAGTGAGCAGCCAGGAATGTCTGAGAAGGAACTTGCCAGAACTCTTTGTCATGGAATAAGATGATCTGAAGACCTGTGCTTTAGAAACGTGTCCTACTGAATTCGGGAGCTGAAGAGGCAACCCACTGGTGATGATTACGCAAATTGATTTTAGGTCTGATTAATTTAATTCAAAAACATTGAGTGGTGACAATGTGCCACATATTACTTTTAGGCTCTGAGAGTGTGACACTATACAAAACAAGAGTCTTGCCTTGTAGATTCTAGTGATGTGGCTACAGCCACATATGTGACTGTTAGATAGTTTTCTAACAAGTCCTAAAGCAGCATACCGCAACCATGATCGGTCAGTTTTCCTCTCCTTCTTCATTAACTTAGCAAAGAATTAGCAGTAGTAGCACTACAAGACTGCCACAGATGTTGCTTGTTTAAATCCTGGGCTGTGACTTAAGAGGATGTAGTCCTGTATAAATCTGATCCTACCACTCTTCTGCTAAAGGTCCTTCCTTTAGCTACTCTGTAATCTGGTGCACAAGGCTCTGTGGCATTTGTCCCTTGACCAAACTCTCATAGCACCACTTAGCGTGCAGTAGTTTTTTTCATTTACTGCAATTGGCCAGCTTTTTTCATGTTTTGGAATCTTTGTCCATGTTTTTCCCTCTACCTGTAGTGCTTCTTCCTCTTCTCTATACCAGGACACTGTCTATTCATCCTTTAGAGCTAATCTTAAAAGTCACTTCTTCAGAGGTACCATCATAAGATTTTCCTTCCCAATTGATCATTTTCTTACAGCATTCTCCACTTTTTCTTCATTATGCTTATTACTGTTTGCACATTTATTTACTTGTGCATTTTTATGTTTAGTGTGTCTCATTTTTCTAGAATAAAAACTTGAAAAGAATAAGGGTATTTTATAATTTCCTCATCACCCTATACCCAGGATACAGTGCTTGGAGCCTTCAGTTCTAGTTTACATTGTATTGTGTCTCTAGTTTTTTCCTGAGGGTATTTGAAGAACTTTCAGTTCTAAATCTTGAAAAAGTACATGGATTTAAAATCATGTGATGTGGATTTGTTAATAATGCTCAAGCTAGGAATATTTGAAAATGGAAGGGCCCTTGTTGAATTAGAGTCTTTGTAGAATTAGAGCCCTAATTCTACTCAAAAGAATGAGGACCTCTTCTAGTGAGATGAATGTAGAGGATCAGGATCCATTCTTCTGGTGAATAAGGATTAGCAAGATCTTGGGACTCAGTAAAGCAGAACTATGGAGAGGTAGCGTAACCAGAGACAGTCTTGCACAAAAGAGCCAGCACTGAGTTGAAGTGTACTGACCATAGGATCAGGCATGAATTGAGTTCTTCTGGAACTCAATTGGTTTCTGGGTTTACTATGAATCAAGAAAAATTCTGTTTTAGAGCATCATCATTTACTTCATCATCAGCACTGTAATCCTTATAACAACCAAAGCTGACCTTACTGAAAGCTTTCTCCATGATAGAGACTGGGTCATGTACATTAAATGAATTACTTCATTCAATTCCACAGTGATCTTTTAAGGTAGGCCTTATCTTTAGTCCCATATTAAAGATAGGAACACCGAGACTTGGAAAACTGAATTAAGTTCCTCAATGCCATAACACTAGTAAGAGATACAACAAGAACTGGAAATCATTACTGATGCGACACCTATGTTCTTAACTACTGTATCTCTTTATTATTATTATTGTTATACTTTAAGTTCTGGGATACATGTCCAGAATGTGCAGGTTTTTACATAGGTATACATGTGCCATGGTGGTTTGCTACACCCATCAACCCATCATCTACATTAGGTATTTCTCCTAATGCTATCCCTCCCCTAGTCCCCCATCTCCCAACAGGCCCTGGTGTGTGATGTTCCCATCCCTGTGTCCATGTATTTTCATTGTTCAACTTCCATTTATGGGTGAGAACGTGCAGTGTTTGGTTTTCTGTTCCTGTGTTAGTTTGCTGAGAATGATGGTTTCCAGCTTCATCCATGACCCTGCAAAGGACATGAACTCATCTTTTTTTATGGCTGCATAGTATTCCATGCTGTATATGTGCCACATTTTCTTTATCAAGTCTATCACCGATGGGCATTTGAGTTGGTTCCAAGTCTTTGCTATTATGAACAGTGCTGCAATAAACATCCATGTGCATGGATCTTTATTTTCTTTAAGACAAATCATGCTTAGCAGTGATGATGGCAGCTTCAGGATCCAGGTCTAGCCTTGTGCTTTCATTCAAAGCCCTCCTGGGCAGGGACATTGGTAGCTACTGACTTATGTCCCGAACTTCTCCAGGTTGGCTCAGTAACTGAAGAAGTCTTTTTTTTTCACAGGAGAGTCCCTCTGTGAGAAAGTAGGATTGACTTCTTGCAGCAGCAGAATGAAGCCAGAGACTGATATTCTCAGGGGGCAGCAGGCAATTGCCCAAAGGATCGGGGAAGCACTATCTCCAAGGCACCCCTCTTCATTCTCTTACAGTTCTGAACCTTAGGAAATTATTTATTATCTAGAGCTCAAATTTATCTTACTGTATTTTGTAGCCATTGGCCATGATAAGTAGTTTTTAGCAGATTTCAGGGCAATCACTATTCCTATGTCTTAGTTCACTTTGAAGTTCCTATCAATGAAGAAGGAGTCCCTTTATCATTTAAATATAATGATATTTGATTAATGTTCAATTGTTTAAAAGACTTTCTTCAGTGCTCATTTATTTGATTCTTACAGCAACACTTTTAGAGGGAAGGTATTATTATTACTCTTTTCTAGATAAAAATACTGCAGATCCAAGATGCACCACAACCTGTACAAAGTAGTATACCTAGCAAGTGGCAGAGCTAAGACTAGCTCTAACTCCAGAATCATCCAGGCCTTCTAAAGTGATCATTTCAAGGTTATTTTATCTTCATCTCATCTCTCTGGTTGCTCATTGATACCTAGTGGGATATACCCTGACTGTGATGTGATAGTCATTTTGGCTGTGGAGGCAGAGTTTCTTCTCATGCATATACATTTTCTATTTATAAAACTGGTGTGGCTAGGCTGACAGAGCCAGGGTCATAATTTCTCAGGAAAATGGCAGACTAATAGAGAAAAGGTCATAAATATCATCAAATACAAGGCCTGACATTTACCAAGGACAATTATTTTATCATAAAAGGCTCAGGTTTTTTGGAGCTTTTCCACTAAGCTTCTACAAAGCATCCTGCCTCTTTACCAAGGAGGAGGGAAGGAAAACAAAGTGTGTACGTGTGTGCGGACGGGTGAAATGTGGGTGGGGAGTAGAGGTAACAGATGAGAAGAGGAAGGCCAAAGGGGACATTCCTGGGGTTTCAGGAGTAAATTGAGCTCCTAATTCTTTGTGACCAGTGGTAGGATTAAGAGTTCAAAAGGGCAGGTCATACAAGGGCAGGGGGCCAGGCTGGGTCTTGCAGGGATGTGACCCAGGAAATGCTGGCAGGCTAGGCTCCCATCCTTCCCCAGCAGGCCTCCAATTAGGATTTAATGGCCAAATGTGGAATGCATTAGGACATCTGAGCAGAAAGTCTGTGTTCAAAGGAGCTGAATCTTTTGGGCTAAGTAGAAAAACATTCCTCCCTGGTCAGTTTCCCCCTGAACCTTGCTAATTCTGAGGACCTCACTGGCAGTGGTGCCTTACAAAGCATCATTTGCAAGTGGTCTAGGTATAAACATCCTCTTTTCCTTGAAGATGACATAAAGAGAAAGCAACAGGCCCACCAACTCTCTTTGGTATTTGGGGCAATGTGAGGAATATAAACAAATGGCCGACCCAGAATTCTTCATGTCTGTGCATCTTGTGAATATATATCCAATTGAGAGAACCTAAGTAGACAGTGCATATATGTCAATATACATAGATATATGCAAGAGAGAGTTTAAATACATGTGTACCTCAGTGTCTGCATGTATTTATTTATTTGTTACTGCTGTATTTATTAATTACTTTATATCCCGCCTTGTCAATAATCCAAGAGCTTGCCCAGGGTACATTCTTTGTGTTTGTGTGTGTATGTGTGCATGTGCACATTGATACAAGGGTGTATAGATGTAAGTCAGTAAAAAGAGAAGGGGTAACATACAAATGTACAGAGGTAAATATGTGAATCTGAATCTGTGTAAACTTTTATACCTCTGAGTGTGACTAAATATATGGATTTGGGAGGATATGTTAGCGTTCATATAAATGCTTCTGGAAGTGGGATAACACAGTGGGTGAAAGGTCTGCTCCACACAGATGAGCATGTGCAGTTGAGTACTCTGAAAGTGTGTATGCACATATGTATCAATGGATGTCTCTGTGGTGACATATTTTGCTTTTCATGTGTTGTTTTGTGTGACCATGAATGATAAATCACATCATGCATGTAGTATCTGTTAAAAGGGTATGTAGATGGGTATGTATGGCCCTGTTGACGTCTTTATATTTGTGTGCCACTGTGAAAGGGTGCAAATAATGTATGAATCCAATGAAGCTTAGATATGCATATGTATGATTATGTGTAATGATTGAATATGTATAAGTCATAAATGTGTGACTACATGAATATTTATGCCTCTGGCAGGGCCTGAACTGGGGGGTAGATTGTGGAGGACATACCTAGTTTGGGGAGCATGAGACTGTGGATGTATCTGTGCAGTGAGTTAAAAAACATGTCTATATCTGTGCTTGTGATTTTCCCATCCTACAACACACAAGGATGAATATCTAAACTTCGGCTTAGAAATGAAACTGCTTCTACTCGCTGGTCTAGGCCAACTGCTCTTTTGGAGTTTAAATAAATGACACAAGAAAATATGTCCCATTTATGCCTAACAATATGATAAAGTGCTTGTACACACACACACACACACACACACACTATACACTACACATTCTTTGGTATAAAGCAAGTGACCAAATGAATTTTATCTTGAGCATTTTAATGCTATCATATTAGCCCTAAATTTGTGGTGACCAACTTATCCACGTATGCCTTGGACTTTCCTGGTTTTAGCACTGAAAGCCCCCCAGTCTTGTACAAACCAGGTCAGTTTGACCCCTACCTGAATTAGTTGGTGGTAGACTCCAGAACAGGGAAACTGGGTCTGGGCCATTTTTTATGCATGGAGCTCCCCGCCTCTTAACACAACATAGAGCATAAAAGCATGGAAATTTGCAGCATCATAGATCCATTTTGGAATTGAACTGTATCTCTTTCCAGATATGTGAACATGGCAAATTTACTCAAGCTTTCTGAGCCTTAGGTTTCTCATCTGTAACGTGAATATAATAACTACTTCACAGGGTTATTTTACAGATCAAATGAGAACATACAGATGCAAAGCGTTTGACTTACTCCTCTGCATGTAATATATGCTCAATAAATAAATTGTACATTATTATTATTCATGCATTATTACAATATTTTTATTGAGCAACAACTACAAAGTGCCTGCCAGAGGCTAAAAATATAAATATGCAGCAAACATAACTCCTGTTCTAAGAGGTCTTCATTGTACTGTGGAAGATATTAGTTAAAATTTATAAAAAACAATGACATTTTACTAATTGACGTGAGCTTTAACAATTAAGGAATGCATCTGTATTACGAAGGGTAGTAGTTGTATACTCCCAGCAGTTTTTAACAAGAAATCCTCGTCATCTTCCAAAAGCAACAGCTGTTCCTGAATAATAACTGTGGGCCTGGTGGTAGGCTGGGTGCCAGCGATACTCCACAGAGCAAAGTCACTCTTCCATGGAAAGACTGCCTCCAAAGAATGAGGAAGGACAGATGGCCACAGATTGTTCTGGAACATAACCCCAAGAGTCAGACTGCAAGAGAAGACTGAAGAGAAAACGTGGAGGTTGGGAGGGGCAGATCTGCAGCCAGTGCAGCCATAACAATGCCTGATTCATGGTGCAAAAAGTGAAGCTGTGTTCTTAAGGAGCTAAGTATTTTGCAGCTGGTGCCTTGCTCTGTACGAGGCACTGGGGATAGATGAAAGTGGCATGTCGACCATCGAGTTGGTCACAGTGGCTTTGGAGACACGACATTTACACAAATAATTGTTATCAAGGTGAGGCATGCTCTAATTAAGGTAAAGTAAGTGGAACAAACTAACCTCTTGAGAGTTGTGAAAGGGTTGTCAGAGTCAAGAAAATAACAACTTACGTTTACCTTATAGGACAGATTCGCAAGGCAGAAAATTGGGATGGCTGGTGTTTGGCAGTTTTAGGGGGACATGGAGGTTCTGTGGAAAAGAAAAGATATTCTAGGAGACAACAGAGACTGCATGGTGACAGGAATAGAAAATCCAGGATATTGAAAACCTTTTTCCAGACTGGGAAGGCTTTGAGGACAGGACAGCATCATGTCCATTTCCCCAATGCTATACACCAGATCCACAGGCTGTCAGTAAGTGCCAGTGCAGTAAATGAAGGAAAAATGCGGGGAATTGGCCAGTTATGAACACCGTAATTGCCCTGCTGAGGAGTTTGCACTTTATTCTGGAGGTAATGAGAAACCAACAAATAATTTTAAGATGAGAAATGATGCCATCCAAATTTGCATTTCATAAATGTCACTCTGGCCTCAACAGGGCATAGCTGGGTTGGCAGAGATCAGGGAGGCAAAACCAGAGGCTGGAAGACTAATTAGGAGATGTTTTCAGACTTCTGGTGCCACATTCAGGAGGTTGAAATGAAGAGAGTGGCAGGAAGGATGAAGGAGGGGAATGTGATCAACATTGTTCTCAGAAGTGAACCTTGACACCCACTCAGTCCTCAGATCTCAACATATGTAGGAACATTAGTCTCATTCCTTCCAAGTTAAGAACATAATTAGAGGTCTTGGAAAGAACCATTGGGTTTCCTGAGCACATCTGATTCAGTCACATGATCACATCATGGACAAGTGGTGTAGGTGGAGTCACAGGGGAAAAATAAAGAAAATAAAATACTGGAGTTTACAGCAGCATATCTGGGTTCTATTCCCATCTCTTCCACTTAGTAGCAACCCAAGTTTGGCCAAGTCCCTTATCCTATTTCTTACAATAGTTGGATTAAGTGAGAGTAGTAATGTCAGCATCATGGTATTGTGGGAATTTGCTGTAGAAAATATATGTGAGTCTTTTTAAAATCTTTGAAAAGCCATGCAAACAGCAGGTTTTAATTATGCAGAGACACTGGGCAGGGTTGACATAGTTTCCAAGTGAAAACAATTTTTTCAAGGCTGCCCTGTGTTTTAGATCATCAGCTGGATGAGGGAGTATTCTCTTTAAACCTGTGTCCTCAGGACTTCTGAATTCTCTCTCTGTCTTCTTCCACGGGACAGTTTTATTTCTAGAGAAAGCTCTCCCCCAGCATGGTGCATTAAAAGGGAATTAAATCAGAAGACTACCAGCTGACTTCTCCGTGGCAGTACTGACTAGGTTCTTTCTGGAAAGAAGATGACACCCTGAAGACTGCAGCCTATGAGCACACCACCTATAAAATATCCCAGGACAAACATCTCTCTAGGGACTGCTCCTTCCACGTGTGACCCTACCTCCCTTTGCACATGCTTTATTTCAATTAACATTTCACAATCCCTCTGTCCTCATTTTTTCCAGACTATCCAAGCACTGACTCTCTCTTATCTTAGGAGCTCAGAGAGCACCAGAGGCCCCATTGAAGTCAGTAGAAATATGTCCTTGATTAGCAAGAAAGACAAATGGTGGGGAGGGTGGTGGACACACTTTAGACGCAGCAAAGGTTTTCAACACAACTGAAAGTGGAAAGGCTTTGTCCAGAGTTCTGAGTTTTGGTTTAATCATGAATAGATGCTATAGAGTCATGACATGACATGGACAATTCCCTGTTATCAGGAGAAGTGGGAGCCAGAGACTCGGTGTCACAGAAATGTATTGCTTGGGTGAAACTTGAAGGTCACTTAGTACAGCTGCTTAGGAAGTGCCTTCTTTTAACACACATTTGTAGAAACATCTCATTAAGTTTCAGATGCTTCACTAAGTGCTAAGCATATAATAATGAAGGCCTGGTCCCCAGTCTCCAAGTGGGAGGGAAGAGATTAGTTCATTCACTTTTTCATTCATTTATTCATTCAATGCATATTCATTTGGCATTTACTATCTGACAGGCATGGTGCCAGATGATAGAGATACCATAATAAAATATGGACCCCTTTTGCTCACGGCTCCACAGACAAATGATGAAGACATTTTAAAATATTCATGCAAATACATACACCTCTGAAATGACAAGCTATGGTAAATCTATGGAGGTAACAAAGCCCTCACCTAGTCTTAAGGATCAAGAAAGCCATTGGCCTAAGATATGAAGAATGAGTGAAAATCAGTTGGCCAAGAGATTAGGGGTCAGGAACGATATTCCAGGCAGAGGGAACAACTGGATAAACATTCTGGAGTCAGAAAGGGATGAAAGGAGGCCAAACTGAGATTCAGGGAGGAATAAGAACAGTACGGAAAGAGAAGCCTGAAGAAGGCTTCGAAACCCTGCCAAGAATGTTGCTCTTTATGTCAAGATCAGTGGGAAACCGTAACGGTGGTAAGGGCTTGGGAAATTATATTTAGAGTTTTAGAGGATTACTTTGTTAGCAGTACAAACAAAAGATCAGAAGGGGCAAGAGTGGAAGTAGAGAGACAGATGTGGGTGGGTTAATGTGGTTCAAATCAGAGATGACAATGCCTTGCACTAGAGTAGAGACCAAGGGTACTGACAGAAGTGACCAAACTACAGAGAATAAATACAGTATGACACGATAGGTGCTATGTAAAGGTGAGCAACAATGCTCAAAGTGCACCCAGTAGAGAAGGGGAGGTTTAGAGATAAGGAAGACAAAGCTCAGGGAGCAGAAATGTGCATGGATCACCCAGCCAGTGGGTAGAAAAAGTTGGCTGCAGCCCTGTTCATCACCTCCTCACCCTCTAAGAGATCAGACAGGACACAAGCCCTGGCTTTCAACTCTCAGTATCTTTTACATTTTGCTTACTTAGGGGTTTTTCTTTCCTTATTTTTTCCCCCCTATAATGATGATTTATGCTCTTTTCTGAAGATAGCAGTCTGTTCAACAGTGTCCAAGGTCTTGTTCCTGTGACTGGAGATGGATTCATGGACAGAAAACCCCTGAGTGCCTTTTGACAGTCACCTAAACATAATAATTTTAATAACTACTGTTTTTGGAATGCCCTGTGGACATGGGGCTGTTTGCTTAGTGTGATGGTTAATTTTATATGTCAACTTGACCGGGCCACAACATGCATATATATTTGATCAAACAGTATTCTGGGCATTTCTGTGCGGGTGTTTTGGATAAAATTAACATTTAAATCAAACTGCTAAGTGAAACAGATATTCCTCTCCAATGTGGGTGGGTCTTGTCCAACCGGCTGAAGTCCCTGCAAGAAACTACAATTACTTTTGCACCAACCAAAGAGAATGACCCATCCCCAAGTAATAGCAGAATCTCCCTGCCTGTCTTTGAACTGGGACATTGGCTTTTTTTTTTTTTTTTTTGCCTTCAGACTTAAACTTAACATTGGCTCTTCCTGGGACTTGATTCTGATAAACTCCCCTGGGTCTCTAGCTTGCTGACCTACCTTACACATCTTGGGACTTGCCAGACTTCATATTTGCATGAGCCTATTTCTTATAATAAATCTTTCTTCTCTCTCTCTTTATATATATTCCATTAGTTTAGTTTCTCTGGAGTATTTCAGCGTTTTTCATCCTTATAACAACTCTGTATGGTAGGTATTAGGTGGGTGAAAGAATAATTGTGGCTTTTGGCATTAAAAATAATGGCAAGAAACAACAATTACTTTTGCACCAACCTAATATTATTGTTCCCATTTCACAGCTGAGGAAGAGAAGGCCAAGATGAGTTAAGTCATTTTTTCTTTTTGATCACGTGAGTCATAGTTGACAGAATCATAACGAATGTCTTAGTCTAACTCCAAGCTCTCCACTTGTGATATGATGTACTGACTCTTCAAAAGAAGGAAAACTAACAAGGTCATGAAAACCAAGGGGAGACTGAGACACTTCTACAGACTAGAGGAGAATGGAGAAACATGACAACTAAATGTAATATGGCAACCTGGATTGGATCCTTGGACAGAAATATGACGTTAAAGAAAAAATTCAAATAAAGCATGGAGTTTAGTTAAGAGCAATGTACCAATGTCAATTTCTTAGTTGGGACAAGTGTGTCATGGTGTTTATAGTGGGAGAAACTAGGTGAGAGCTATCAGGGAACACTCAGCAATGTCTGCCAATTGTTTTGTAATTCTAAAACTTTTCTAAAATAAAAATTTTATGAAAAGAAAGGACTCTATGTTGGAATACAAGAATAGTTCATGAGATACTGTTCATCTAGGAAGTTTATTTGTATCTATAAAAAATATACATTTTATGTTTACATGCATTATTTTAAATATTTTAAATATGAAATACGCTGTATATGCATATAAAATATGCTGTATATGCAGCATTTCTTTTGAAAGACTGAATTATTTAATTTTACAGATTAGGAAAGAGAGACACATTTCTGACATGCATAACAGAATTGTCATATCTGAGCCAACATTTAAAAGCATGACTGTACCACCACAGAGCTGTGTCCTGTTTTTTCTGTTGACGGGCTATGCTTTGCTGTGTTGTAGAATGCAGAGACCATGTGTTTCTCTATATCACCTCATTTATCAAAGTTCAATTTGGAGTTCTCAATTTCCATGAAGTTTTTTCCAATTACTTTACTTAATCTTGAACTTATATTTTTGTGGCTTCCGTGACTTTTATGGTCTCTGTTGGAATCAAGGGAACCCAGTAACTAGTGCCTCTAATGTCAAATTAAGGACATTAAGACAAGAAAGTTAAGCAGATATAAGTCTGAAATATCACCTTTGGAGAAGGGGGCTGTTATTTGTGAGCAAGTGAACATACAAACTCGGAGCTTTAGGATTAAACTTACCCAAATCAGCCTACTCATAGGCAATGGTGGGTAAAAACCATAGGATGGCGGTGCAGGATATAAGGCAGGCTCTCTATGGGCAGGTAACATCCTGAAGAGAAAAAGACTGCTGGCCTGGGCTGCACTTGCCCAGTTTTTCCTTCCAAGCTCACCAATCAGGTGTAAGAAGGTGGAGAGAGCCAGAAGCATTATTTCATCTGGCTTCCCTGAAAATGGAAATAAATAAGGAGAAACGTCTCTCTCCAAAAGTCTCAAATACCCATTTTGAACATTCTTTAAGTGACCCTGTCTTCCCTCCGATATTATTCACATGTATACAAATTGTTTCCCAACATAGATCATAAGCTACTAGAGGGTAGAGATTATTAATTGCCCGCTGTACCTGGCTTGGTACCTGACAGGCAGTCAGATTTATATAATAGAAAGCACTGGGCTCTGGAGTCAGACTCAAGGGTTTGAATCTGATCTTTGCCATTTATTACATTTGTGATCTTGGTTGACTTAATCTCTCTAAACTCAGGTTACTTGCCTGTTCAAATAAGTACATCTTTTTTTCTGAGCTGCTTTGAACATCAATTGAAACAATCTCTATTAAATGTCTGGAACATAGTAAGTGCTAATTAAGTGTTATTCCCTTTTGCTCTTACTAATCCATGTCAATAAACACTTACTAACTTTTAGGGATTTCCTTTTTAAAACAGCTAAGCCTCAAAGTTTCCTCATTTATGTAGAAACTAATAATATGTATAAGAGTTATCAAACCAATTAAAAAGAGGAATGCGTAAAGTGCCTAGCTACGTGCCTGGCATGTCAACAGAGAGCAAAATAGTCCATGTAGAAATAGTGGTTAGATACGTAGCTTTCCTTTTTGCCCTTATTATTCTAGTTATTGCTATAGAGAAATAGAAGAGAAAGCTGTCTGCCCAGAAGAGCTTAATGTCTATAGGCCTTAACATTTGGTTAATCCAAAGAAGTATGAATGAGTTTGCCTGTAAGGTACAGAGTACATGTCTTTTTAATCAGATCTGTTTCTTAATGTCCTAATGGGTAGACTATCTGGAATCATTAATGTCTGCAATGTACTTTATGTTCATGTTAGCAGAGGTCAAATTTGAGTGCATTTTTAACAAACCCAATCAGCAAATATAATCATATCCACTCTAGAAATGGCCAAGCCATTATCCTGTTAGGAAACCATAAAATAGAATGTCATGCATCACAGAGTTAGACTGTAGAAATTTGGGTTGCTGTCTCTTTAGTGAAAGGATTGTTTATTTAAGTTCATGACTAGCACTGAAACATTCTGTCATCAAAACATGTAGCAAAAAGGTTACCTCAACTTTTGGAGCAAATGAAATATAAATTCAGACCCATACTTTTATACAACTTTTGGAGGATATGGGGAACCCATAATGGTAAAGACCTGTTCCTTGAAGAGAAAATATCTGAATGGGAAGAGGAATTTCTCATGAGAGAGTTTAGGCTGCTGATAGCTTTTCCAAATACCCTATGGCAAAGGCTGGTGATGTGTTTTACAGCAGCAGCTCTTTAAGAGATAAAGATGATTTCTACTGAGTGACTGTTTCTGTTTCCTGAATCCCACAAAGAATATTTATATCACTTCAAGATGTGAAAGCCAGTATGGGAGATAAAGCTAAAGTATCTAAAACATGTTGATGATTTAAGGGAAAGTATGTTGGGCTCTGAAGTTAGAATTTACCAGAAAATATTGGTTATAAAATAATCCCACTGTACATATCCAATTAACAATATTGATAATACAGACAGAAATCCCCAATCACAATTCAAATTATAAGTGGCTCTAAAATCTGTTAAGTCTTTTTGCAATTCCATGCAGATTTGTTTGATGACTAAGTCTGACCTGAATTCACTTAAGGCTATTTTGACTCTTAGTCTTGTTCGAGGTGTATCTTCATGCATTTCACTGCAGAGGAGTTGATATGTTTGGTTACAGAGAGCTACTCAAGACCCTTCTTAGATAGTTAAAACACACACACCTTCTACATATGATATGTAAATTATATTACCTGATATAGTTTGGCTGTATCCCCATCCAAATCTCATCTTGATTTTTAGTTCCCATAATCCCCAGGTGTCATGAGAGTGACCTAGTGGGAGGTAATTGAATCATGGGGGTCGTTGCCCCCATGCCGCTGTCCTCATGATAGTAAATGAGGTCTCATGATATCTGGTGGTTTTATAAGGTGCAGTTTCCCATTTTGCTCTGCACGTCTTGTGGCTGCCAACATGTGAAGAAGGACGTGTTTGCTTCCCCTTCCACCATGATTGTAAGTTTCCTGAGGCCTCCCCAGTCCTGTGGAACTGTGAATCAATTAAACCTCTTCCCTTTATAAATTACTCAGTCTTAGGTATGTCCTTATAGCAGCATGAGAACAGACTAATACATTATCTTTCTGAAAATCTAAGACCTCTGAATTCAAAACAAAGCTATCTCTATGAACTTCAGTTAAGGAGTTGAGGATCTGAAACATCTGTTCATAAGTGTTTATGTGGTATGTGTCAAGAAATTGTTGTTATTAATCTTTTGTACATTATCTTGTTTACCACTTGTGGTAATTAGTTATTCAGCCTCAATTGCAGATGTGGAAATCGGAGCTCAGATTACTAAAAAACTTATCCTAAGAATCAATTCTTAGTTCAAAGTATACGTTCTAGACCTGTAACTTTTAATTTGAAAAATGTCATTAAGAGGCACTATATTAAACCTAATTTTAAACATAAATTTATATCATTTCTCTTTAACTGTACTTTTAATCATTACCTGTATAAGTAAGGATTGTTTTTAGCTGAAGCTACTAAGAGTCTGAAACCAGTAGAGGGTTATTTAAAAACAAAAGCTAGATCCCAAGACTTAGAACTAGAAAGTGGTGTTGATGGGAATATGACTCTCTGAGAAGGGGAGGGGAAGACTGATTTGTAGTGTTTCCCAATTTCTGTGGTGTAAATGCCCTCTCCTTGCCAATTTCAAACTGCCAGGTGTTTGGAAGCGGCTCACAAAATTCCTTGAAATTAATGTAACAAGTGGGTCTTAATAAGTCAATATGAGTTCGTTCCAGCCCACTATTGGAACTAGGTCATATTTCCAAAGTCTAAGATGACTGCAGGTAAGGCCTTTTTCTCTTGAAAGCATTGAGAGTGCCCAAGGAAGATTTTGCTTCAGTTCCTGTGTGTCTATGAAAAATTACTGTGGGGAAGTGGAGGCTGCCCTGCAACTCAACAACCATGAAATAGGGTCCTACTCTATATCAGGCACTAGGAAAAACACTGAGGTCATAAAAAGGAATCAATTGTATGGTCCTGACTCTTGAGATTCTTTCATTCTTGTAAGTAAAATCAACAAGGAAGGTGATGAGCACAGCAGTGTGAAGGTAAGGCTTTTTGATCAGCATTTGCTTACCTGGTTTCTGCTTGCTCTTTTTCTATTAAACACACAAGATTACTTGGCTTCTCAGGAATTATTCAAATAGACTCCTTTGGAAACCCAGAACAGTTTAGAACTTATTTGATGACCAGCAGGGACTGTTCTCGGCTTTCATGCTCACCTTTAATTTTCCGATTTATGTCTTTGGATAAAACTGCATTCCTCTGTATTCTCCCTGGGGCATTAGGATTTAGTAACTCTCCAGGAGAAAAGCAGGGAAGCTGCTACCATCAGGAGAGTTCTCTTATTAATAGTATGGGCCTTACCACTTCTGGATGAATTACACTCTCTTACCTGACCCCTGGGGAAACTTCGGACATTGTAAGAGCAAGACCAAGAATACTAACACATTGCCCTTCTTTTCCTCCCCTCATTCATTCAGTGAGAATTTATTTAATACCTGTCATGTGCTAAACACCAAGTCTCTTAAGACACAAAGATAAAGCTTACTGTGTCTACTTCTCAAGGAAGACAAGTAAGTAAATAATTGCAAAAGGGATGAAAAGTGCCTTAATGGAGATATTGCCCAAGCTAGAGCACAGAAATGTAGTGCTTATGGGACACTGAAGTCTTCACCAAAATGACAATACTTACCCTATATTTTGAATAAAGAGACGTTGTCCTTCAGATAGACAATAGTAGGTATAGCATGGACAGATAGGACATTCCTTGCAGAAGAGTAATGGAGGCACAGAAGCTCATAGAACTGAGGTCCTGGGTAAACAGACTGGTATAAGAACTGGAAAACTTGAAGTTTTATGTTTCAAAAGTCTATATATTATATATATACTGTTAAGAGCTGATGAATGTTGAACATATTTGTACCTTCAGTGTCTGGCACACTGCCTGTCATGCAATATTCAATCATTATTGAATAGAATAAATGATTATGAAAAACAGAAATGTAGTTCTGTGTGCCAACAAACGGAGGAAACTGTAAAAGGTAAATAGACTACGTAAAATTAGCCAATCTCAGACAGAAACACTGGATACTTCTGATAGGAAGCAGTATTCGATTATAAATTAACTGTGTGCCTGGAGTCTGAAAATTATAGTTTAGATTCTCACAGTCCTTATTTGAGCAGAAATTCTTCTGTTTCTTGGTAAGATCTGATGAATTTATGGAAAATTTTGTGATCTTCTTGGAAAAAGAAAACAAATCTAAATAACAAAAAAAATATTTTGCTAAAGTGTGCTAATTTTGGAAAAGTGACTGAAACTTGGATCAAAATACATAAGCGTTTCCTGGGATAATCCGTTTATGGCTGTCATCTGTTCTGGCATAAGGATTAGTATTACCACAATTCCCTCTCAGAAATGTCACCTTTGGATTAAATTTCTTCCTGAAATTCCAATTAATAGAACATTTTAAAAAATTCAGTATGCACAGATAAAGGTAGAAGGATGCTCTTTAGAGTATTGTTTGTAACACTGAAAACAAGAAATAACAAATGTTCAACAATGAAGAATTAGCTAAATTAATAATGGCCATCCTCATATGTGAATATTGGATCATCATTTAAAATAATGATTTGAGGCTGGGGGCAGTGGCTCATGCCTATAACCCTAGTACTTTGGGAAGCCACGGCAGGTGGATCACTGAAGGTCAGGAGTTTGAGACCAGTCTGGCCAACATGGTGAAACTCCCACTCTACTAAAAATACAAAAATGAGCCATGCATGATGGCGCGAGCTTGTAACCCAGCAACCTGGGGAGCTGAGGCAGGAGAATCGCTTGAGCCCAGGAGGCACAGTTTGCAGTGAGATGAGATGGTGCCACTGCACTCCAGCCTGGGCAACAAAGCAAGACCCTGTCTCAAAAAAACAAAATAAAATAATATAAAATAATGATTTAGATGTATATATACCTACAGGGAAAGACACACAGTATATATTGTTAAACAGCGAGAAACACAGGTTTCGTGATAGTATGTTTTATTATTTCATTCTTCTAAAAGAGAGCGAGGGTCGAGGAGGGGGAGGTGAAGAGAGAAACGGGGATGGGGAGAGAGAGAATGAGACTTGTGGGCAGTCACAGCTGTGTTTAAATCTTCGCTCTTCCCTTTAATTGCTGAAGAGATCAGCCCAGGTTATTTAGTGTTTCTGATCACCAGTTTCCTTGGCTGTTAAATAAGGTAACAATAGTAGTTATCTCCTGATGCTGTTATAATGAAATGCTGCATTTGTTACATTTTGGCCCAGTGTAGCTCTCAGCGAGGGGGATTTTAGTCCCCAGGGGACAATTGGCAATGTCTAGAGATATTTTTTGGTTGTTACAGCTGGAGGTGAGGGGTGGTGATGCTATTGGCATTTAGTGGGTAGAAATCAGGAATGTTCTTACATGTCCTACCTAGTACACAGAACAGCTACTCCACCAAAGAATTGTCTGGCCAAAAATATCACTGGTGCTGAGGTTGGAAAACTGAATTAGACATTAATAAGCACTTGATAAATATATGTGGATGCTCTTATTTATCGATAAGCTAATAATGATGATCTTTAGATGATGGGATTTTGTATGTGTGTTTTCATTGGACTTATCTTTATTTTGTATTATTGTCTGTGATTAATACGGATTACTTGACTAAGAAAAAAATAAATAAAAGTAACATTTTCAACATCAATATTATAAACACCAACAACAATGGGTAATATTACTACTGCAAGCCCCATGAAGTAAGAGATCAAATCCCATCTACATAAGGCAGGACCTAGCACATAATACGTGTTTGACAGAACCTACCGAATTGAATTGAAATTCACAAATGCATGCCAATAAAGACAGAGGAAGCTAGCTTGTATTACTAGCCGGATTTTCGTTAGTGCTTTAACAAAGTGAATAGACTAATTTGCAATCAGTGCATTCTAAATACATAAATTGTGTTGCAAACATCCTGTCTGGAAATATTTGTCAGAGAAACATTTGTCTTCTATGACATGCTCTAGCCCATTGCCACACCCGTGTACCAAACCATTACATATGTAATTTTTAAAGATTATGAAAGTTACAATGACTCCAAAAAATAAATGTCTTGAAGATATAGTGTTTCTTTTGTATTTATATCCCCTTATTTTGCAGTTTGTATTACTATCTCTGGTTCAGTGCTACTCAATTTCCATATTGAATTGTCAGTCCCAGAATATTGAAAAAGAGACTCTGTTTGTCCTTATCCTGGAGAGACCTCGAGAAAAAGTGTTAATTTGTGAAAAGTTTTGTGAGATTAGGCGATGCCTCTGAAGCCTCAGGTGCTTATCTGAAAAAATTGGGGATTATAACACTTATGCTGTATGGTTGTTAAGAGAATCAAATGAGACAATATTATATCAAATGCAATACACAACACTGGTACTCAGTGAGGTGTAGTAATTTTTATTCACTATCTTTCAAAAAGATGATCACTTTGTAAAATGCTCCAGTTTCACTCAAAATCAAGTTTTCTTGTAGCCATTTTGTGGGAAGGAATAGTGAACATATGCATGATTTGGTATCATGGCAAGAACTTTGAGTCTACAGCCACCAAATAGCAAAGCCAAATTTTATCAGCATTATCAACCAGTGTTTCTCATATTTTTATATCCATGACCTCCTTTAAAAGCAGAAAATACTGTCACCGCCAACTAGTGTTAGTTGAAATTTGAAAACAATTTAAATGCTACAGCCAAGTTGGTGTGTTGTAACTCTTCTATAAGCTCTTATCTTCCCAAATTGCTCATAATCCTCCCTAATCCTACCTCAGACATATTTTATGTGTTTCTCCTCATGCATCATTGAGAAACACACTTTAAATACTGCCAGAATGCTTAGGTGGTCCCAAGGATTTTTTTTTTTAACCCGGTTTCACAAGGTCAATCAGGCTCCATAATTGAATAATCAATCAAATCAAAAACAATTGATCTACTCCAGGCATGTCAGCAACATATTGATTTACCCATTGAGCTCTGTTCAAATATAATGAAGGTGATGAAAACCATCACTGCATTGAGAAATAGTCAAATAAAGGACCCTGTGCAGGCATTTTATCTCTCTCCTCCTTAATTATTGCTGTTCTTTTGTAAATTGATTTTAAGGTTGCTAATACACGAATGTATATATGCTTGGCATAGTGGGAAAAAATTGGTGCAAAATTTCCTTTGTGCCACTTGTCTGTGTGAAGACAAACATGTTTCTTCATCACTAGCATTTTTATCCATAAAACACAAATGATATGATTTAGCCTCTCTTCAATGAGAGGCTAAAATGTGATCATGTGGGAACAACTGCAAGGCAATAGTTAAAAGAAGTTTGGGGATCAAATGACATTGACATGAGTTCTAACCGTAATTTTCTAGCTGTGAAACCTTGGGCAATTGACTTAACTTACTTGTATCTTAGTTTCCTTACCTGTAAAATTGCTATGGAAACAGTAGCTATCTCACAGGGCCTTTATGCATGAGACTTAGTGATATGGTTTGGCTTTGTATCCCCATCCAAATCTCATCTTGAATTGTAATCCCTATAATCCTCACATGTCAAGGGAGAGACCAGGTGACGGTAATTCATTGATGGCGCGGTTTCCCCCATGCTGTTCTCATAATAGTGAATGAGTTCTCAGGAGTTCTGATAGTTTTATAACGGGTGCTTCCTGCTTCACTCAGCACTTCTCCTTCCTGTCACCTTGTGAAGAAGTGCCTTGCTTCCCCTTCCCCTTCCACCATGATTGTAAGTTTCCTGAGGCCTCCCCAGCCATGCTGAACTGTGATTCAATTAAGCCTCTTTCCTTTATAAATTACCCAGTCTTAGGTAGTTCTTTATAGCAGTATGAAAATGAATGAATACAGTCAGGTTGAAAACCAATAGAGCATTTACGTTGAAAGCACTGAGTAAAAATTAGCTTTACTATTCCTGTTTTTTGAAATGCCTTTCATTAGCTATTTCTGCCTATGTTTCCCATTGTTATCGTTTCCATTTTATTTCACAAATGCTGAGCTTTCATGCTGTATGAGACAGTCACTGCTGGTTGTCCAACAAAATCCAACGTCCAAGGCTCCCTCAGTTATAAAACTCCACAGCATTAGCTGGGCATACGGTTTCCAAATTATAGACCTCATTTCTAAGTTTTCCCTGAAAAGATAGATCTGGTCATTTGGGTAAGTGCTACCCACTAGACTGTAAGATTTGCTACAAGTAAGTCCCAAGAAGTATCTGTAAGGAAAAGAATTATTTTTTTTTCTGTCTCCTTTCTCCTGTAGGTAAGATATAATGTAAATATTTTCAATAGAATTTAATCATAAACTTGAAGATAAAATTGAATAGCTTAAACCATAAGTTGGAAGATGGGAGTAGAGGATGGCAGAGCAGAAAGTTATAAGGATTCTGGGACTGTGAAGTCACCAAAGCAGTTGTGGATCATTTATCAGGGTTTATATTCAAGAACAAGGAAGATACTCATGCCTTGTTGAAGTCACCATTAATTGAAGATGGGGAAAATTCATGTAATCATACAAATAGTTATCACCTTGGCACCATGGAATCAAGTGGGTTCCACAGTACTGGCTAAGAAATGCCCTTGGATAATAAATAGCCCAATATGATAATCTATTTGCATGGATACAAGACTATCCTCATCCCTTTTTATTTAATTACAACCAATAACTGAACAAATAGATGAATATTAGAAAAAATATATGAATGAACTCATCGTCCTCCAATTCTGTCTATTTCAGAACAATACAATTTAACTTTCTCTCAAGAGTTTCTTGGAATTAAGTGTAAATCATGTATATTTTAGCAATAAGGAATGTTAGAAAAAACACAGGGCTGAGAATTAAGGGAGCTGGATTCTGCCCTGTTCCTTCTTGGGTAAACCATGTGCCTTTGAAAATTCACTTTTTATGCACTTTAGTTTATTTCTCTATATGATATATATCATAACATCAAAACTTCTGTGGCATAAAAAGTTGCTTATACAGTAATAGGTATGTAAGTATCTTGAAAAGTTAAAATTTAGAAAATGTGTAAGGTATTTCTATAGTTTGAGAGACGATGTTGACTCGGAGGTTCCCTGGAAGAGAACTACCTAGGGATGTTTCAGAAACCAAAAGGCTGCTGATGTTTCAGTTGGCAGGACATCCTACTGGGATTGAGAATATGCATTTATGCACTTGGGTCTGCCATTCACACATGCCCCCAACCCAATCCCTGCCCTCTGTGAAAAGACACAGCATCCTATTCATCACAGTCTTTGCATGCCGCCAAGAATGTGCTGCTGCTCCTGTCCATTGGAACAGGCGGTTGGTTGGCAAAGCCATCAGACACCTGTTGAGGCTGAGTCATCCCTATTGACAGGATGTGCCTCACAGCTTGGGTGGAGAGTGTTCAGTAAAGGATGAGAGGCCTGGCGAGTCCAATCTGGTGCAGCTGATGCTCTCATTCATTTTCAGCTTTGAGGGGAAACCAGAGAGCCACGGTCTAATTTCACTTACTCCTCATCTTCTCTTGGACAGATGGATGTTTGCAGTGGAGTGGTCATGCACATGCGTTCAAGCTCAGGAACCTTAGAAAGAACTGTGTTCGACTTGAAGGACATCAACCATTTCATGGATATTAAAAGCAGTGGTGGTGGCATTGACACAGTGCCTCTTTAGATCCCTGACATTTTCTTCCAGCATGTGCAACTTTGTTACCATGGTTTCTTAATTTGAGGTCCAGGTGATTATGTCAATTTCAGAACTGACCAGTGGCTTTGTAGATCAAAATTAGTTCCACAAGTCAAGAAACTCTTGATCCTAGCTGACACTTTTGGAGTTTTTACAGGAACTAAATGATCATCTATATTGAAGTTTCTAGGGCAGTCTAAATAATTAACCCCTTCTTTCAGTTGCAGCTCCAGAATTTCTATGTAGAAAGGGTTTAGAAGCTGCAACACACATAAAAGGGAAGAGGCAGAGTCTTGAAAATGAGTTTCCTATGGGTTTTACAAAATATTGAGAGATGTGCATTTCTAAGGATGCTGAGCAGGCGATGGTCACCCACATCTCTACTTTACAACTGGAACTGCTTTTCTCTCTTTGGATACTGAATTATCTAAAACACAGAACCAGAAATAATATAGGAAAAATAGCCTTATTACTAAGTAAGACTAAAGTAGGCATTTTGGAACTGGGTTCAAAATAAACCTTTCTTCTGCTTTCCTGTTGAATTAAACTCACCAACCCAGTCACAGGCACAGTAGTAACACTACAGGGTTTTTCTGATAAAACTGATGTCTACATTGGTCTACACTGTAGTCTACACTGGTCAGCTTAGCTTATGGAGGAGAGTGTCTTGTCTGCAGGCAAGCAGATCCCAAAAAAGAGAGCCAAGAGAAGTCACAAAGTGACTGTTTTTAAAATCTCTAATTTCTCTTTTTGTAGGAAAATACGTCAGAGGTAAAGAGAAGAGCAGAAATATCAACTCAGTATTTACAAAAGAGTAAAAGTTCCTATTTTGTAGGCCAGCAGTACTGTTGGGAAAGAAAATACAAAACTCCTTATAGTGAGCAGACTTAAACAAAATGGCTGGGGTGAGATAGGAGAGTAGGAGAAGTCCTGGATTTGGAGCCAGATGCAACTAAGTTTGAATCCTGGATCAACTGTTTACCAGATATAGACAAATCTCTTCATCTGTGAATGCCTCAGTTTTCTTTTCAACAGAATGAGGGTGCTGAGACTCCAAGGTTTCCTGCAGAACAATAGACTGGGAGGCTATGTGGTTGAGAGCCTTGGCTCTGGAACCAGAAAGACCTACTTTTTTTTTTGACAGGGTCTCCCTCTGTTGCCCAGGTTGGAGTGCAGTAATGCTACCTTGGCTCACTGAAACCTCCACCTCCAGGGCTCAAGCAATCCTCCTGCCTTGGCCTCCCGAGTAGCTGGGACTACAGGCACCTGCCACCATGCCTGGCTAATTTTTGTATTTTTGTAGAAATGGGGTTTCACCTGAACTCTTGGGTTCAAGCAATCCATCTGCCTTCCTAGGCCTCCCAAAGTGCTGGGATTACAGGTGTGAGCCACCACACCTGGCCCGTACCTACGTTTGTTTAGTAATGGCTCTAATGTTCTCCAAAAGTCAGGTTTTGCATTTGCAAAATAGGGTTGATAATCTATTTTACAGGTTAATTTGGGAGACTATGCATGAAGAATTTTGCATGATAAGTGCTAAGTAAATTTCATTTTAAAAGACTCAAAGAATTGCTGTTAAATTTTATTAAATAATTGTCAAATTATGAAACTTAGTGTATCTATTAGGGCAAATGCTAAAACAAGACAAATTAGGGTTTGCTTATCTAATAATTTCTAGGGCTTTAAATATAACAGGGCCTATTTTCACTTATCATTTCCAACACTTATCCTTCAAAGTAGTGTTGGGTCTTCCAAATCTGAAGATAAACTTAATTATGTTATAAAATATCTGTGCATGGCATACAACCAAAACCTGCATCCAGGTCAGAAAGAATAACGATAGTAGATCAGATAGGAGTAATCAAGCTTACTGAGGAATTTTATCTATGTTATCGAATGTATTCCTTTCAAATAGGACTTGAGTTCACAACTATGAATTGAAAGGGGACGTTTGAATAAAGTCCATGATTTTTATGTTTTAAAATAGAACACTCACGAGAAATATAAATGCATAAAACAGTTACAAGTGGAGATGCTCTTTGGAAGTTTCTGGTTCCCCAACTTCCTCATGTTCTTCCTCCTCTAGCAATGACAAGGATGCCCTAAGCTCTATGAAACTGCTAGGTAAACACCTACCAGGTTGATATCATATCACTCGAAAGCAAAATTTATTCCTCAGTAGATCCATCCAGAAAATATTAATCCTGAATTTAGTGGAGAAACTCATGATTTGTATAAGATATATAGACCACTCTGTGTAAAGATAAAATGAAGACCTCTCTGTATAAAAGTAGTTTGTTCAGATATATAGACTAATGGAGCAGAACGGAGGCCTCAGAAATAACACCACACCTCTACAACTATCTGATCTTTGACAAACCTGACAAAAACAAGAAATGGGAAAAGGATGCCCTATTTAATAAGTGGTGCTGGGAAAACTGGCTAGCCATATGTAGAAAGCTGAAACTGGATCCCTTCCTTACACCTTATACAAAAATTAATTCAAGATGGATTAAATACTTAGATGTTAGATCTAAAACCATAAAATCCCTAGAAGAAAACCTAGGCAATACCATTCAGGACATAGGCATGGGCAAGGACTTCATAACTAAAACACAAAAAGCAATGGCAACAAAAGCCAAAATAGACAAATGGGATCGAATTAAACTAAAGGACTTCTGCACAGCAAAAGAAACTACTATCAGAGTGAACAGGCAACCTACAGAATGGGAGAAAAATTTTGCAGTCTACCCATCTGACAAAGGGCTAATATCCAGAATCTGCAAATGACTCAAACAAATTTACAAGAAAAAAAAACAAACAACCCCATGAAAAAGTGGGCAAAGGATATGAACAGACACTTCTAAAAAGAAGACATCTATGCCATCAACAGACACATGAAAAAATGCTCATTATCACTGGTCATCAGAGAAAAGGAAATCAAAACCACCGAGAATGGCAATCATTAAAAAGTCAGGAAACAACAGATGCTGGAGAGGACATGGAGAAATAGGAATGCTTTTACACCATTGGTGGGAGTGTAAATTATTTCAACCATTGTGGAAGACAGTGTGGTGATTCCTCAAGGATCTGGAACTAGAATTACCATTTGACCTAGAAATCCCATTACTGGGTATATACCCAAAGGATTATAAATCATGCTACTATAAAGACACATGCACATGTATGTTTATTGCAGCACTATTCATGATAGCAAAGACTCGGAACCAACCCAAATGTCCATCAATGATAGACTGTATTAAGAAAATGTGGCACATATACACCATAGAATACTATGCAGCTATAAAAAAAGAATGAGTTCATGTCCTTTGCAGGGACGTGGATGAAGCTGGAAACCATCACTCTCAACTTGATAACAAGGACAGAAAACCAAACACCACATGTTCTGACTCTTAGGTGGGAATTGAACAAGGAGGTCACTTGGACACAGGTTGGGGAACATCACACATGGGGGCCTGTCAGGGGGTGGGGTCTGGGGGAGGGATAGCATTAGGAGAAATACTTAAAGTAAATGATGAGTTGATGGGTGCAGCAAGCCAACATGGCACATGTATATCTATGTATCAAACATGCATGTTGTGCACATGTACCCTAGAACTTAAAGTATAATAATAATTTTTTAAAAAGCAGTTTGTTGTGCCTAACTTGTTAGTCATAATAAAATTAAAGAAAAAAATGGTATGGAAACTAGATGATTACTCAAGAAAGTCTATAGGTACCAAATGTATCATATAAAAATTAATTTTAAATAAAACCAAAGTCTAAAGTAACCCTGACAAACGTAAACTCTATATAGGTAGATACATGCCTAAGATATTTTACAGCTAATAATACACTTAGGATGTCCTAGAATATTTGTTGAATAAATGGAGAAATCAATGACCCAATGAAGCAATAATTACATGTTAGAATCATTGACATTATTTTCTTCCTTGAAAACAAGATCTCTTTTTAATAAACTTATCCAGCCCAGTATATTTAAATATTATCTGTATATCAATGATTCCAAAATTTTCATTTGTAGTTCTGATCCCTCCATTGAATGTCTGACATTTGTGTCTAATTGTTCGTTCAAAATATTTTAAAAAGTGTCTAATATGAATCTCAACACAACCAAAAGAGAGCTATCTTTCAATGCCTACCCTCTTTCTGCAAGATATTCTTCCGTGTATTTGTTTTAGTTATCTATTGATGCATTAAAAAAAACAAGAGTTGGTGACTTAAGAAAACAGTAACTATCCCCAAATCTTTTCACCTCTTTTTAAAAAACCAAATCCGCAATTTGTGAAGCAGTTAGCAGGAAAGGCTTGTCCTTCCCTCATGTAGCCTTAGGTGGGTAGCTGAAATAGAGGCTGAATGGTCTATTTTCAAGGTGGCTCAATCACTTGGTTGGTAAGTTGGTGCTGGCTCTGAAGCTCACCTGGGGCTGAGGGCCAGGGATCTCCATTCTTCTCCAAATGAGTATCTCCATGTTGTCTACGTCTCTTGGCAGCATGGCGCCTGGGTTCCAAGGGGAATCATCCCAAGAGAGAACCAGGGAGAAACTGTATCCGCCTGCATGATCTAACATCAGAAGTCATATAGAACACCATTTCCTACTCTTAGCTAAGGAAGTCACGGAGATCTGACCAGGTTCAAGGGAGGGAACCATAGACTCTACTTGTGGTACTGGCTGGGTTCTGATAGAACATGGAAATATTACTTCAGCAATTTTTAGAAATTATACTGTGCCTCACCTTAGCATGTCAGAAGACGAGGACACTGTCATAACTTTCAGTCGGTTGCTCAAACCAAATATCAAAAGTGCATGCTTTATGGACTTATTCAATTAAGCACTCTGCTCTTAATTTACTGCTAAATCCTCCTCGGGCCTATAAGTTTCATCAGGGTTGGCGTGAGATTACTATCCTGAATATGTCTCCTTTTATTTCACACTCACATCTGCTTAATCAGAAAATCCCGTCAACTCAAAACATATCACAAACATGTGGTTGTCTTCCTCATGTTTAGGACAACCATCCTCATCCTGAATGCCATCCTCTCTCACCTGGTTTCTGAAGTTGGCTTCAGAAACCTCCTAATTGATCACTATCTTCTGTTCTTTTGTCCCTACACTCAATTCTCCATATGACAATCAGGATAATCATTTAAAAGCATAACTCAGATCATAGCCTTCCCTGCTTAACAAAACCTCCAATGACAAAGTGGATCACAGCCTAGGGATAAAGTGGAGTAATTACCAGAAAGATATAAAAATTCTAAATGTCAATGAATCTAATATCATAAGGACAAAATATGAAAAGCAAAAACTGACAAAATTGATTCAATAATTCCACACTCATAAATGGAGAATTTTTCATAACCTTCTCAGAAATTGATAGATCAGGCAGAGGAAGAATGTTAATGCCATGTATCTTAATGGATTACTGGTGGGCTGAGGCACTCCTCCCCTCAGCCCATGGTCTGTCTCTTGCCTTAACCAGTCTCATCTGAATTATTATGTTTATGCATATTTTATGCATATTGGAAAAGATTGGGAATCACTGCCTTAGACTACCTCTCAAACAATAAAGCATAACAGAATGTTCATTGTGGCAGTGCTTTGTGATAGTAAATGTTTTGAAAAAAAATCAAAATACTAATTTGCAATAAAATGGAAAACAAAATGGTTGCATTACATACAACAATATCAATATGGATACATCTCACAAATATAATATTGAAGAAAAAAGCAGTTGCAGAAAACATTCAATATGATGTTATATATGTAAATGTTACAAATTTGCCAAACAATATTGTAATTATTCAAGGATGCTTACATGTGTTCTAAAAATATGAAGACAGGAATAATAATGAAAGCCATCAAATTTGTTTTAGAGGTTATGTCTTGGAAAGATGATGGGAGCAAAAAAGTGATGAAGAGACTATAGTAATGGAATCATGAGGAAAATAAAATAGGTTATTTTTAATATTTCTCTTCTTAAAGGGCAATGGCACATGGATTGTTATTATTTCTTATACATTTTGTACATATCAAAAAATAGAAAAAATCAAAACTGTAGCTCCGAGGTTATAAAACACACACACCTCTCTAGTAACTTCCCACTAGATTCCTTCTTCTGATTAACAAAGCATACATTCTATGACCTCTGCCTGCCTCTCAGATCCAATATCACACCACTCTTCCCAAGACAGCCCATCAAGATCCTCTCTTAGGCCAAGCTTAGTTCTGCCTTTGAGTGTGCTTTCCCCTGTTCTCCCAATGCCTTACCAATTAGAACTCAGTTTAAATGTCACTCACTCAAACACCCTCCCCTGAATGCCCAAAATAAAGTAGTTGCTGCGATTCTTATTACTTTGTCCTCATATACCTCCTCTCATAGTCTATTCATTTATTCATAATTGAATAGGCTCATTGATTGCTTCTTGTTTGAGACACTCCCACCCTGCCATGTCTAGTGCTGGAGCTCCAGGGGAGTGGAGACCTCATCTGCTTGCTCCCTACTGTCCCCCAATACCTAGAAGAGGTCTCATCCATTGAAGACAGACAAGAAGTGTGTGTTGAGCTGCTATAGAAATGAACATATGTTAGAAAACTACTGGGAAAAAAAAACCGCTAGTATTATTAAGTTGTTAGTGTTACTTTCATGTTAAGACAATTGAAACACCATATTATTTTACATTTTAAAAAGTTTATGTCCTAGTTTTGCTATGTATTAGCACAGAGGTCTTACATAAGTCACTTTACTTCTGCTAATTTTTGTATGTAAATTATAGAAGACATTCAAACCTGGCCATCCTCTGTTCCCAGTTAAGATGTGCACATTTTCCTTTCACCTTTGAAAGGTGAGAAACACTCATTAGAAAATTACCTGATGCTCAGACCATTCACCCACTTTATCTCTGGAGGATATACCTCCTGTTACTTGTATTTCTCAGTGTTTAATCACACATGATTCATCTTGTCTGCAGTTTTACTGTATTGGTGTGGACTGGTCTACTCATGTACTTGGGTACTCAGCTCATATCAGCTCTACTGAGAAGCTTTCTGTATTCTATGGCACCCTAATCTTACTTTAACTCAAAGTTGGTTTAGTTATCCCTCCTCTGAACCTCTGAACTCATATCAACTCCCTACATTTTTCTCTGTCAGAGCACTTATTTTATTGTTTGTTGTTTAATAAACATTGAGAAGTTAATAAACTTTTATATGAAATGCAAAGTTTTCCCTCAAAGAATTCTAAGCTGTAAAACTTCTGGTCCTTGATCTCTATAAAAGCACAGATACAAAAGTGAAAAAAGAGTGTGTTTTCCAACTGAATCTTTCCATCTCTAAGCCATACTTGCATCCAAGTCATCTAAGAAAGACAGTTAATTACATCTTCAAAACTCTGTAAAAGAGTAGTAAGAGGTCCTACATTTGGAAAAATTAGACCATTATACTGTAACTCTTAAGTTCAGTAAGTTCTCTCTAAAAGCTAATTTCAGTATTTCAAAGTTAGTGTTGCACAGTCTCTTTGACCTAACTTTCTGGGTTTAGTCATGGTCCTCCTAATCAGTAACTGCTGTGACCTTAGGCAAGTTCCTTAATCTCTCTATGCAAAATGGCTGATTCTCAACAAGAATGTTGGGAAAATGAAAGATCTCCTGCATGTACAACACTTAGAGTTCTGCCCAGAACAGAGAAAACAGCATGTATGTGTCAGCAATAAACACTCTTCACTTATTAGCTTCAAGACATTGGCTTTGACCTTTGTGGTCACAAAGAGTTGGTCAACTTCACTCATAGTTCACATAAGATTCTAAGCAACTTGACTAAATCTCTTGTATCTGTTTTTCCCAGGCTCAGGATATTTCTTCATAATGCCAACAATAATACTTGAGGACTAATTGTGGTTGCATACTTTGTGGTAAATAATTCCTTTTACAATTTTCCAGTAAATTTTAAATTACTTTGACTAGGGTGGCCAAGGATAACACAAATCTGACCCTAACTACCTTTCTACTCTCACCTCTCCTCACTTCTCCCATTATGGCCTGTGCAATTCAATTTTCTTGAGAAGGTAATGTTTCCAGATCATGGGAATTTCCCCAATACAGTTATATTGAACTGAATTGAAATGCTGAAATAATTACCATAGGCAATTGTATGTTATTATATAAGCTGAATCACTTCTAGGCTTTCAAATTAGTTGTTATCTCTTCTAGTGTTAATATTTCTGTCCCATCTCTGAACCTTTACTAAGCTTTCCTTTTAATTCAAAGGCATTAATATCTCTAAAATCAAGACCTGATCAGCAGTGAGAATAAATAAAAAAAGTTTTATGGGTCTGTCTTGTTACCATGTATCTGCAACTTTTTGCAACTTTATGTTATTTACTCATCTGATGGACAGTGAAAATCTACTATATGCCAGACTTAAGGTGCCTCGATTTGGGGAAAAATCACTTATCACTCTTTAAAAATTTCAAAACCTAGCTGGAGAGACAGATACATGAAGAGAGAGAGAGAGAACTAGAGAGAAAATTTTAATATATGAAAATAAGTGCTATGATAGAGAAAAATGTAGGGAGTTTGTATGAATTCAGAGGTTCAGAAGAGGGCCAATGAATCCAACTTTGAGTTAAAGTAAGATTAGGGTGCCATAGAATACAGAGAGCTTCTCAGTAGAGCTAATAGGAGCTGAGTACTCAAGCACATGGGTAGGACCAGTCCACACCAATACAGTAAAACTGCACACAAGATGAATCACGTGTGAGAAGCAGTTCATTGGGATCTGCAACTAATGGAGGAGTGCTCATTCTACTCCCCATTTCCAAAGAAAGAAAAAGTAACTCATCACCCATCATAGAGAAGTAACAATCTTATGAGAGTTCATCTGGTTCACATGCTTAGCTTAATAGATGAACCATTATAAGTCCTTGAGAAGGAAACTGATTTGTCCATGGAAATGCCTCGCTTAACTTCCAAGTCCAGTCTCCTAAGCAGAAATCGTTTTCCTTTCTTCAGCAGAATCAAACAAGGAAATGATCTGGACTCACTTCCCGTACAGGGGTAATTTTAGGACTTAGCACAGGGACCAGGAAGCTCTGAAATAAGTCAACTTGACTGATGGTCCTGGGTAGTAGAGTCACTGAGCTGTCATAACTAGATTCTTACCTTAAGCCCCAAATATGCTTCAGGCTTAATTTATAGTGCAACCTTTATTCATTCAATTGCTAATTGCATAAATAGTGTCACCACCTATGTCGGGCACTCTACTAAGCACAATTGCTACGGTGATAACTAAGTTTTGTTCCTGTCATTTACAAAAGCACAGTATCTACCTTATTTATCCAAGCCTAATACCCTATCTTAGTTTCTTAGGAAGCTTCTCTGTCGTTGGGTGATTTCCAGGTCCTGCTGAGGCCATGATGAGGTTTCAAACGCCATTCTAGAACTGTGGCTCTTGTGGTCATATCTTTATTACCTTCTCCTAAAATTCTAAGTTCATTTCCTGTTCCTGACCCCACAGATACTACATTTCACTCATTTATTGATATTTCTCTCTGTAAACCAATCTGGATTTCCTCTTTTTACATTTAACCCTGGGGACCTATCTAGCTTCCAAATCATGACCTTCCTCAGATTTTCTTATTCTATGATGAACCAATACCCAGTCTCAGGAATCAAGATCATTGGGTGTGTTAACTGTGATTCGGGATTATTATTTCATTTAACATAGATTTACTGAACACCTGATGTGTGGCAGGCAAGTGTTTGCTACATAGCTTTGTGCAGTTATTTACTCTCCTTAAACTTTAGTTTATTTAGCTGGAATAATAATACCTGTTTCTTGGGTTATAAAAATTACATGAGATTATAAAGTTTTCTTAGGTTTGGTTTTCTTGAAGCAGAGCCTGATATGGGGATTCATGCACATGTATCTAACTGAAGGAGTACCCTCAGGAGAAGCTGGTAAAAGAATGAGGAAACATAATAAAGAGGAAGGAGATACCTAAGAATGTAGTCTCAGATAAAGTCTAAATAAATCTGATTTCTGCGGCTTTCTGGAACATGAGTTGCACCAAAGAATCTGCCCTGACTTGAGGCAAGGTCAGTGGTAGTGGAGGGGGTCATGGTGTATTACAACCCCAGAAATTCCAAGAATAAGCATTTTCAATAGGTCAAGAGGAATCTTCTGGAGAAAGTTGCAAGTGGAAGATCTGAGCTGAAACACCCCAAGCAATTGAGGAATAGGTACACCAGTTCTTCAGGTAAAAGGGATTCCAGGGGACTTGAGAGGCCAGCAATATCATTTGTGATAATAATCTTACAATGGAGACAGAGAAGGAAACGGGTAATTACAGATCTGAAGAATTGACAGAGGTAAGCATGGGTGTTTACAGCCCCGTGTGCTAACCAAGGGCAAAGAGAGGCTTCCTGGAGGATGATGGAAGTGAATGGAGTTTTGGAGGCTAAGTAGGAGGTGGCAAAGCAAAATCACATGTCAAACGTGGTTCTTGGCAGGAAGGCTCTGACCAAGGCCGTCATCCAAAATAGATTGCCTGTTTCATAGTCCTACCTGACAGGGAGACAGCTGGTGGTTTCTATCAGGAGAAAGCAAGAACTTGCTTTCTGAGCATCATTATTAAGGTGTAGCATGATAAACCAAGGTTTGATGTGGTGGATCTTGGGTGAAGTTTATTTCTTCCTAGGCAGTCATCCAGACGCTGTTCATGTTAATACTCCTCCAGCAGGGCCCAAGAAGAGCACACCACAAATGCATAGATTAATATCAGCATGTGCAGGGAACAGCTCCAAACCAAGCTTTCCGCAGTTTGTAAAGATATGTATGAGGCACAAAGCAAAAGATACAGATTGGACTGTCACGGAAGAGGAAACAAACATATTGTTCTTGCAGGGTGTTGCCACTGGATTTTGTTTGGGGGACTCTCAGACAAATAGGTGAGCTAAGAGCATCTGATGATTCAAAAAGCAGACTCAAACTGAGGACATTTTGCTAAAATCCCAGCAATTCTATGGATAAAGCTATGACACTTTAAAAAATGAGAGCAAGAAGGAGAGAGATTAACTTCAATCTGCGATGTTTCTGACTGGGCAAAAGGCACTGATTCATCCACAAGATTGCTAATAGCAGGTGTCTTTGGTGATTTATGCCAACAAACAAAGTTGTTGTGGGCTCTAATCCTTTTCCATCTGTTCTATGATAGGGAGTGGAAACAGGAGAGGTTATGAATAATTCTAGAGCTCTGGGATCCTTTTCCCTCTGAAATGTGGAAGCCAGCCTTCCCCAGTACTTACCTCGTGATCTTTAAGAGGCGGTGGGGCTTTCTGGGGAGGCAAGTTACCGCCCAGATACAGATTCTGTATCCTCTTTTATAATCTATGCTGGTGATGCTTTCTGGACTTGAAATGAGATAGGGACACAAAAGAAAATCTTTCTGTTCCAGTTAAAATCAATATAGTGAAAAAGTATTTTGACTGCTTACCCTGAGTCCACTATCAACTGAGAAGGATCTCCAGGAATTTAGGTTTTCTTGATAAGAAAGACTGACAAAGATTGTAAGAACACCAAACATGCATTCATAGAACCTAGGTACCCTCCTCCTGTTTGTAATTTCTCTGTGGGCATAAACTGGCTGTGGGTCCTTAAGTGAGTTACTTACCTCCTCTGAGCATCACTTTCTTTACTTTTAAAATGAGGAGAATGCCTTCATTTCCAACCCTTTGAGGTTGCTGGAAAGACAACATTAGGTAATTATGAAAGTACTACATAAATGTTAGTTTCTCTTCTATTATTTTTAGGCATAAACACATAAAAATACATGGAAACCAATAAGTTCTACTTGCTGCTTTAATGGGTAGGTAACTCTGAAGTGAGCTGCTAGGGTGGTATTTGAGCTGGGCCTCAAAGAATATGTGGGCTTCCATCAGGTAGAGATAAGATCAGTGCAGTTCAAATGAGAAGAATCATCTGCTTTAGTTTCCTAAGGCTGTTGTAAGAAATGCACTGCAAACTATTTACATGTTGAATTTGATTAGGAAAGAATTTCATTAGAGGTGTCTGTGGAACTTCTGGGAATAGGTGTCCAAGGTACAATAGGTTGAAGATATATAGTTTCCAGAAAAATCATGATAGTGAAACATTATATATGGATGAGGTCTCAGGACCACTTAGCAACTAGGAAAATATAGGTCAGTTGCTTAAACAGTAGTAACTTACTCTTTCTCAGTGAGGAAGCTAGATGTCTAAAACCAAGGGATTGGCAGAACTGTGCACTCTGGATCTAAGAACAGATATATCCTAGCTTCTGGTGGTTTGTGGCAATCCTGGGTGATCCTTGAGTTACAGAGGCATCACCTTCATCTTTTCCTCTGTTGTCACATGGCATTCCCCTGTGTGTCTGAGTCCAAATTTCACTCTCTTATAGGAACATCAGTCATGAATTGGGGCCCACCCTATTCCAGCCTGACCTTATTGTAATTTGATTATATCTACAAAGACTCTATTCCTATATAATATCACATTCACAGGTACTGGGAGTTAGGATTTGAACATATTTTGAGGGGAACGTGATTCAACCCACACCATTATGTCAGTAAAATTCCCAGAAGGGAGGAACAGGATATAATAAGAGGAGAAGTGAGTAACTTATCATGAACATAGTAGAAATGTAACAGGTGAGTGGATCACGACAATGCCAGAAATGCATAGCAATCAACAAACAAGTTCCAGGCAAAGAGCTGAGAGTATCAAGATGAGAAACACTATATTCAGAGGCTGAGGCAGGTGGATCACTTGAGGTCAGGAGTTCAAGACCAGCCTGGCCAATATGGTGAAACCATGTCTCTACTAACTATATAAAAATTAGCTGAAAATTGCTTGAACCCAGGAGGCAGAGGTTCTGGTGAGCCGAGATCACACCACTGCACTACAGCCTGGGTGACAGAGTGAGATTCCATCTGAAAACAAAACAAAAACATTCCTGCATTAGAAGAATTTTATGTTGTATGTAAAACCACTCTGTACACAATAGGCAGTCAATGCTCTTGAGGACTGTGATATGTATGATATCTATGTTATGGGGATATAAATTATGCCTCTGATCTCTGTTTTATTCATCATTGAATGTTCAGAACATAGTATCATTTCTGACAAACGGTAGATACTCGGTAAATATTGTTGAACAAATGGACACCTGCTTTTATAAATGTAGCATCTGATTCAGAGAGTAACCTGTTGAAGGACACACAGATAGTGAATAGAAAGGCTGGCAGGAACCCATGGCCTGTTTGACTACAGAGTCTATGTTCTCTTAACTAATTCATTGCCTCTTTGAGTAGTTTCTTAACTCTGAATTGTTTATTGTTCTGATCATTGTTATCTATTTTCCACTGTACATGAAGGTCAGATAATACTTGGAAGCTCCTGTATTGCCTCCTGAGACCATGAGACAAGGCTGTCCATTGGGCATGCCATTTGACAGAGCAGCAGCCTTGATCTGGCTCTACTCCCTCAAATGACATGCTCACTTTCTCCCACAGATGTTAGAAAGAGCCTAAAGGACACAGTGACATTTGGCATCTGCAAAAGGCCATGGTAATTCCCTCTGTCACAGGCATTGCCATTCATCCTTTCAATATCCATTAAAAATAGTGCCATATCCTGACCCTCTGCCCATGGAAAATAACAGTGTTCAGTTGGATAGGTTTGCCTCTAGGCATTTATTACTGAGTTGGGAGATACAATGAAATTTCGATTCATGAGAAATAAATTATCAGGAGCAAAAGGAAAGCTAAAGTTCACCCGATTTTAGTCCTTATAAACAATGCTTAAAGTGCCACTCCCAATTACTTCATTTGTGTGTGCACACACAGACACATGGTTATCTGTAAGACTTTTCTACATCTTTAGTCCACAGATATAACTAGACACAAAATCTTGGTCTTTGTCCTTTGAAGGCAAGGATGAAACTTTGGCTTAATCAGTCATTCTTATAAAAAGGGAAATTGAACATTCAAAATATTGGAGGGAAAGTCACACCACTGGATAGAAGAAAGATGTTTTATTGTATGTTCACCAACATTATATGATATTTAGTTAATAACTATAATTTTAATTTACCATTATTTTTCACACTTGACTATAACTGTGATCTATGTTTTAAATGGTATAAGCCAATATTGAACTTTCTCTGCTGCCAGTAGCTAAGTTCACCATCTCTTTCTTGATAACAATGGGTGGAATTATACATTAAGTGTAGACTGACTAATGGCTTTATTGAATGGTAGTCTCCTAGTTCTACAAATGCTATGAAAATGGTTGAAGAAAAAAATTAACTGGAATTATTTAGATCAGGGGTTAGAAAGTCACATTTCACCTTGTTTACAAGAGCACCAGAATTTGCTATCCCTTTCTTAGCTCCATTTTAGAGGCAGCACCATCAAGGGCAAAGGAGAGACACTGCTCAGGGCCACTATGATAGGCAACAGAGCCTAGACTTCATCTTCAGGTGCCACATGTAGCATTTGTGTTGTGACATTATGTTAATTCAATTAGAAATATAAATCCTTTATATTCAAGTTAGAGGTAGGAAACCATCACTTTGTTTTCAGCAGACTCACAAAAAGCAAAATTCTATAGGGGGAAGAAAGAGTTAAAATACAAAGCCCAGATACTTACCTTTAACACCAGGTAAGAATTGTGTTGAGATGCTTGTGCTCAGAAATAACACATCGTGAAGAACCTTGAGTTTGAACTTGGTTTCAAAAGCTGTGCAAGAATCATTCAACAGTTTTGGGTAAAAAAAATGTCATGCTCAGATCTGTGTCTTTAAAGTATTATTCTGACAACAGTGTGGAGATATGGAAGTAGGCAATACTGTAGACAAGATTATTGATAAGTTTAGCAAGACAGAAATGGCAGAAAGAAAACAAAAGACAGATTTTACGTGTATTAAGAAAGTGGAATCTGTAGGATTTCTAACTATTTGAATGTGGGGGCATAGTAATTGAGAAGGGGGATCATAGGATGGTCCCAGGCTTTTAGCGAGTCAACATGATGGGCAATCACGTCTTTTGTGAAGAGCAACAAAATAAGAGAAGCTATTTACATGGTGAGTTTGGTTAGGAAAACTTGTTTGAGGTATCTGTGGGACTTCTGGGAATAGATGTCCAAGGTACAATGGGTGGGAGATAGAAACATATACTTTTCAGGAAAATCATGATAGTGAAACATTATATATGGATGACGCCTCAGGACCACTTAGCTACTAGGAAATTATAGGACAGAACACTTCTAAGTGGTAAAAAGAGGAAGAAGATTCGTGCAGGCAGATTTAGCAGAAGCAGCCAGATAAGTCATATATTAAATAAGAAAAACAGTAGAGTATGACAGACATGGACAACAAAAGAGAAAATTTAAGAAGGAAATGGCCACTAGTTTCAAATACTGAAGAGATTTCAACTGAAATAGAAAAAGAAGTTACAGTTGATAAACCCTAATCCAAACCTGCTCCTTCTGTGGTTGTATTTATCCATTCTTGCACTGCTATACAGAAATACCTGAGAAGGTATTTCTAAAGAAAAGGTTTTAATTGGCTCATGGTTTTTCACACTATATGGCATCTGCTAAGCTCCAGGGGAGCCTCAGGAAACTTACAATCATGGTGGAAGGGGAAGGGGAAGCACACACATCACATGGCTGGAGTGGAGCAAGAGAGAGAAGGGTGAGGTGTCACACACTTTTAAACAACTGGATATCGTGGTAACTCACTCCCTATTGTCACAACACCAAGGGAGATGGTGTTAAATCATGAGAAACCACCCCCATAATCTATTCACTTCGCACCAAGTCCCATCTCCAACACTGGGAATGACAATTCAACATGAGATTTGGGCAGGAACACAGATCCAAACAATACCAGGGGCATATACCATCTGAGTAAACAGCAACACCACTTAACTCTGAACTCCTGGCCCAAACTAGAAACTCATCCTTAATTCCTCTATTTCACTTACTTCTGCCATGCAATCAATTCGAAAATCTTGTTTCCTCTAACTTCAATATCAACCCATAATCCAATCACCTCTCACCACCCTCATTGCCACAATGCTGCCCAGACCCCAACATCTCCCACATAGACCATAGAAACCATCTGCCAGTTGGTCATCAGGCTTTCATTCTGACTTTGCTGCAGCCTGCTCTTTATACTGCAGCCAAAGCAATCCTTGAAAATGTAACTTTTAATATATTGCATCTTTTCTAGAAGCCCCAATAGTTTTCCAACACAACTAGAAGTAATTCTACTATTTTCCCTATGGCTGACAAGGATTTATAATATATTGAGGCCCTGGTGGTCCCTCCAACCTCTTTTCTATTACTCTACTACAGCTTCCCTCTATTCCACCCACAGTGGCCACTTTCCTTGAACACTTCACTCACTTTCCTGCATCAGAAGCTTCGAGTTTGCATTTTCCTCTGCTAAATTGCACTTCTCTCATGTGTCAAAAGGGTTCACTCTTATACTTTATTTCTTATTCATTTGTCAAGTTCATTACAGAGATCTTCTCTAAGCACCCAAAGAAGAAAGACAGAGTCTTCTTCAAATCATTCTTTATCCCCTTATTTGATTTTATTTTCCTCCATAGCATTAATTTTATATACACACACACACACACACACACACACACACGCGTTGAATATCTCTTATTCATTCCAAATGCTTCGAACCAGAAATGTTTTGGATTTCATATTTTTCAGATTTTGAAATATTTGCATTAATTTTCATCCCTAATCTGAAAATGCAAAATTTGAAATGCTCCAATGAGCATTTCCTTTGAGCATCATGTTGCCACTCAAAAAAGTGTCAGATTTTAAAGCATTTTGGATTTTAGATTTTTAAATTAGGGATACTCAGCCTGTGTGTGTGTGTGTGTGTGTGTGTGTGCGTGTGTGTGTGTGTCTGTAAAATCTCATATCACTGAGATACCAGCTTATGAGAATATAAGGATGAGGATGTTATCTATTTTGTTGACTGTTGAAGCTCCCTTGCATGGGATAGTATTTTGAAATTATTAGCACTAAGCCATTGCTTGGTAAATGAATACTGCATTTAAAGATTTATCTCTCTTTAGTTTTTGGCTGTTTATCCTCATTAACAGACAGGTGAGCTTTTCTGTCTTGATGATGAGTAAGTCCCCAGTATCTACAGGTTTATAGCCATCCTTTTCAGGAACTTTAGTGAAAAGAGGGTATCTTTTTCCTATTTATTTATTCCTACTTATTTATTCCAACTAAAGTTCCACACTGGAGTATCAATGGATTGAGTCGTGTCATTTGCCTAATTTCTCATCACAAGTAATCCTTGTGATGAGAAAGATGGAATAAACTGGTTGGCTATGCCAGATTGTGTTTCTACCACTGGAATTGGGATTGGTTAATCCCCAAGCCACGTGGAATAAGAATGGAGTGCTGTATCTCCCCAAGAGAAAATTGAGGTGTAGCTACCATGAGGAGATCTTGAATTTGTGAGATCTAAAACTTAAACAACTTAGGAAGAGCATCGTTAAGAAAATGAGTATAAAACTACAAATATGATATTGATTATAAGGCATTGGAAGTGGCTTGCATGTGTAACAGGCTCTGAAACTTCAGCATTATAGTGTCATGGTACATCTATCTCTGGAAAGGGAATAAGAAGAAACGGATGTCCCTTCAAGAGGACTGAGAGGGAAAAGAATATACAGACTAGCCCAGGGGAGTACAGGTGAGGAGGACTTAATTAGAAACATGGAGAAGGATAACCATCATTTAGACCTGACTAAGCTACCCTCTCTTCAGCTGAACACACTTCCTGCTCAATGCAGGAATTTGCAGAGTGATTTTCAGCTAGGAAGAGAGAAATGAGGAATTTGATCTTAAGCTTTCTGTTCTTACCATTGTCTGCAACTTGCTCTGAAGAGACTTGTGGAAAGAACAGCTGTGTGTCCCCAGTACAGCTAATCCTTTTGAAAAAAAAAAGTTACATAACATAAATGTGTTTAGCTTTATCCTCTTCTTCTTCATAATTTAAAACATCCCACAGAATGCCAAGTTTGGGTGGGGTGTGAATATTAATGACTAAATCCCGCACTATACATCCGGCAAATCAACATAATTAGAATCAATTCCATTATTTTCCCTATGGCTGACAAAGCTCTATAATATACTCTGGTCCTTGTAATCCAGACTTTGTGTGCTGGGGAGGCCAATCCAACTGCCCCAGGAACTGTGGGGCTAAACATGTTGACAGTGGCACAAATGAACTCAGCCCTCAGAGTCAGAGCGGTTCTGTTCTTGTCAGTTCATCAAGCGTTGCCTCAGTGCACATGTGTAAAAGTCAGTGAATATCATCCCATGGAGGTCAGGTGAGGCTGCCAGGGTATCTTTTCTAGGGATCTAGGGAGGGGGACAAAGAAAGGAACATGTTTAGGCCAAGTAGGACAGCTGTCCTGTTTACTTTGGCCCCTTGCAATATTGCCTAGTAGAAAGTGTCTTTTGCATTGGAAGCGTTTTTCTGAGCTTTCTGGGATTATGGACTCTAGGGTCACAGACCCATGAAAGACAGAGCTCAGAGATAATCTGGGCCAATGTCCTTTTGCGTAACCAAAGGACAAACTGAGATATCATAACAGTGATCTTACGTATAAAGTGTTTACTCTGTGCCAGGCAATGTGCTTGGTGCTTTTCATAAACAATTTCAAATCATCAAAGCAATCCTCAATCCAAGTGGATATCATAACCCAACTGTACAGCAGAAAGACAAACAAAACACAGGCTTTGAAGGGATAAGGAGACTAAATAGCAGACACAACATTCAACCCCTTATCTATCTCACCTGAAAGCTCATGATTTTCATAGATAGAAGATCCTTCCTAATAAAATATTTTTATTACTGTCTTTAATGTTTATAATTAGTGAGTACTTGCTATGTGCCAGATACTGTGCTAAATACTGTGTGTGTGTGTGTGTGTGTGCGTGTGTACAGATAAAAAAAAATTGTTTTTCTGAAAGAATTGGTAATTTCCCCAAGGTCATTCATTGATACTCGATATTTGAACCCAGGTCTTTCTGACTCCCGTGATGAGCTATTAAAGGCCTTGCAAATGCTCACTCATAGGTGTTGAGGTTCACAGTGCTCCCTGTGACTTCTTGACTTGGACAGAAGTCCGAGTTGGCCCCTCCATGGTCAGCAGCCTGGCAGCCAGGGCTACAGGATTTATGACAAGGTAGCTAAATAGGGAAAGCCTTTCCAGAGGACAATTTTACACTTGCCCGATGATTCCAAAGTAGTTTGCTCTGAACTGGACCAGTGGGTGTGTAAAAGTCAGTGAATATCAGTGATATTCACTGATACCACAGCTACACATCATGACGGTGCTTGCTCCACCATGTGCAGTAACCACAGCCCTTGGGTGGATGTGCGGCCGATCCCACGAGCTGGCTTCCCTTTCACTGTCCTGATTGTTAGCTCTTCTGTGGTGACCAAAGAACCGACTGCCTCAGCATTTAGATGTGAAGGTGCACATTAGAGTCCCACATGTCCTGGCCGAGGAACGCACAGCTCCGTCAGTTTTGTACTTCATGTTCCTCCAGTGCAAGCCCACAATGAGGGCAGCATGGGGCTTCCTGGATGTCGTGGGTAGGAGGAGCTGGTACATAAAACCCCAGAGAGAAACGTGACATGGTTTGAAGTAGAGAATCTTGGCCAAGGCATTTTCAGTAACTTCCCTACAAAGAGGTGGTTTGAGATAAAAATGGTATCCCACTTGAGAAACCCTTGTGTTGGTCTGGTGAGGGCAAAAGTCCAGACATTCCAGAAGTTTGTGGAAGAAAAACTAGATTTTCAGTTCCTTGAGGCTTGGGTTTAAATTCTCATTTCAAAAGAATCTAAGATGAAAGGACCCCACCAACTAATTTTAGAGCAAGCTATTTTATCCCCTTGATTGACTGAAACAGGGAAGGGAGAGAGAAGACTGAGAAAAGAATTGAGATCTTTACTTTAAATCCAGTTGGGCCCATGAAGCCAGCTCATGCTATGATTCCATCCTCCACATTCCGGGTAAAGCACCTTGTGTAGGGTACTGTGGAGTCATTTTGCCAACACGTGTAAGAACAGAGATCCTCCTGGATGTGCCTGGGTAATTAATTAATTAACTGGGAGATGGTGTGAAAACCATCTAGACCTCAGTTTCTTCATCTCTAGAATTCGAAGATGGAATCAGAGCATGTAAAATGGAAAAGGGTTGGAAAAATTCATGTAGCTCCCAAACCCTGAAAAGCAGAGGTATGTGAAGGTATCTACATAAGGTCAGATAACTAGTTAGTGACAGAAGCAGGACTAGCACTTTGGTATTCTGAACCCAAGTGCACTTCTTTTGCTTTTCTCTTTAGGTGAAACCACTTCAACAAATATTTATTTAATGTATACTCTATTATTAGAAGAATATATTTAATAACGTCACAATCACAAAAAGCTTGAAAATCTGAACTCTGAAGCACTTTGCAGATGAAAGCTGAATTTGCTACAAGCCAGGACAGTATGAGAGTGAGGATACCTTCCCATCCTTTGGGAGGGCTTACTCTGGCAAACTCAGCCACTGCCTCAGGAGAAACCAGGACAGAAAGACTCAGGCAACTGATGCAGGAAAGAACTGCTGAGAGATGGTCCTCTAACACCTGACACTGCTGTATTGAGGATGGAAAGAAACACAATCCCACCTTGGCCTCCCTGTCTTGACTTCTTTGGTCATCTTTATCTCTCTAGAGCATAGAGTCTGGGTCCTCCAGAGATGACCGAGGAAAAGATGTTTCCAAAAGATTAGAAAACGTGGGAACAGAGAATCAATGAAAGGAAAGTGTCTCCTCATTTGTTTGCCCCCACCTCTCACCTTCCATTATAAGCTGGAAACCTGATCAGCAAACCCCCCTTAACAACCTCCCGCTGTGCTCCCAAATGCACATACATTGTCCTGATTCCTCCAGGCTTCTGCCTTTTCCCCACATGATGTACACCACTTCCTCCACTATTGAATTTTATTCTGTTCATAACAATAGCTCTCGTGTATCTTACTCTAAGCTGCTCTTACTACCTGGAGAGTCTTGTTCCCTCTGCCTGGAATATTCAACTTCCACTGAGCCCTCACCCCCAGCTACCACCACCATGCAACCATCTACACATCACTTTATCCAGAAAGTCTTCACAGCCCCTGAATGGTCTCAGGACTCCTCTGATCTGCAGGGCACTGCTGTGGTCACCTCTAATAGAACTCATACCCTGTATTGCTATTTATCTTACTTACTTTCTCCTCAATGTACTATAAGTTCAATGACTTCAAGGAGCAATGTATGTTCGGTTCAACATTTTGTTTCCAGACCTTAGTGTGCTTCTTGACACAGCCTTGCCCCTTGTTAAATATTCAGTGCATAAATAACAATACCTAACATTTATTGAACACTTATTATATGACCACCACTGTTTAAGGGCTTTAAAGATATTATTAGTAATTCTTTAAACAATTTTTAAAGAAAATGCCATTGTTATCTCCATTTAATAGAGGAGAAACTTTGGGTTAGAGGTGTTAAGAGAATTTACTTGAAGCTACATGATAACTTTGTAGTGGAGAAGGGAATGGAAAGCACGAATACCTTGGGAACCCAAGCTCTGACTCACTTTGTCGACTGTTACCAACCCACAGCTCTTACCCACTGTGTTTATTTTCCCCATGAACTCTGTGACTTCCCTGGGATTTGGTACAAAGGGAATATTGCACTAGAAGCAGATTCCTTTCAGCACCAACATGCTGTCTTTGTGAGACTTGATGTCTGGGTATGGGATGGAATGGGAGTAGAAACAGATGTCTCTTGAGCATCTTCTCATTGACAGCTATGTGCATGATGTCTCAGCTCCCAGGCCTCCACTTTAGCAGAGAAGTTTCCCCATTCCAGTTCTGATAAATTCTGTGAAGAACAACATGTTACCAAGGCTGGCCCAGTGAATCGTTTGCCCAGCAATTTTTGGCAGTTAACAACACACGCCATCATATTCATGAGCATCCACCCCAAAGAATAACCCAGTTGCTTTTATGGTATTTGTGAGGCTAGAAGTTTGGGTCAAATGGGGTAATCATATTTCATAAGAAGAGATTCAATCAGTTTTAGGCTTTTAAACACTAGCCTCATTTCCTTAAGGAATTGTTGAAGGTTTTCCCCCATTTAATTCCTATTTGACCACTCCTTCCCCATTCACCGGGATGAGATTTTGATGGCAAAGAGGATATTTCATACAAGCCCAGAAACAATAGCTTTAAAGGGGATTGAAGCCGTCAGCCCTGAAAATCAACACGCATGCCCAAAAGAAATAGACTTCATGGAAATCAGACAAATCTGGTTGGGTGGATGTGGTAATGTTGGTTTTTACTATCTCTATTTCTCCAGGGCACTTTCCCATTCTCATGCTTCCTGCTTAGCACACTTCAGGGAGATGTACTAACTCCTTTTGCATTTCATGGACTGGTATCCATCAATTGCTGGGTGCCACCAAAATCATATGTACACAAGAGCTCATTCACTCAACACATATTTATGAGCACCAATTTCCCATGAAGGGTGTCAGCCAAGTGGGATGATTCCTCATTTAAACACTGGGGTGGAGGAGTGGACCTATGTTCAATATGAATATAATTACTAGTATGTGTCCAAGGATGAATTCCTACAATTAAGTCATAGATTCCACTTTTGAGATTTACATTGTTTCTTTTAATTATGTCAGATTCTGTAGTATGCAGGTGAGCCAGCTTGGATTGGGTCAGACACAAGGATACACACTTTTTTTATTGTTGTTAATGATGGAGTCTTGCTCTGTTGCCCAAGCTGGAGTGCAGCATCTTAATTACAGCTCACTGCAGCCTCAACCTCCTGGGCTCAAGTGATCCTCCCACTTCAACCTCCTTGTAGCTGGGACTACAGGCACTCTCAACCACATCTGGTTATCTTTTTTTTTGTTAAATTTTTTGAAGAGATAGGCTCTCACTTTGTTGCCCAGGTTGGTCTCCAACTCCTGGGCACAAGTGATCCTCCTACCACAGCCTCCCAAAATGCTGGGATTATAGGCATGAGCCACTGCACCTGGCCTAAACATATTTCTTTTTACCGGTAATATTATTCCTCAGTGTTAAGATAATTTATATTTAAAAACATATTTTAACTGAAGAACAAACTATTAGCAATTATTTATATCTCAACATAAGTAAGCATATTTGATAAGCTAAAAATGGAAACAAGGGTAAGTCTCTTTTAAGAGGAGGGACAAATAATATCTTAAGACTAGGATCCTGGTACTTGAAGCAGAATTTAGAATAAATGGCCTTAAGCACCTCTGTACTGTTGCACAGAAATGATGGTATGGGGGTAGGAAAGATGTTGAGAGAGATGCATAGAGACAAGAGCAATATCAGAATTTTGTCTCACATATGTATCCCACAATTATACCTTCAAACCAATTACATGAGTTTAACAAGAATAAATAGACTCCCTTAGAAGTCTGTTACAGACAAGAGAATCAACAAGTTAAATATGGCTCTCAGAGATAAAAATATTTTTTAAAATCCAGAAAAACAGATATACCTCAATGTAAGAAATATCTTTTTAGGTGTCAGATCTGCCCCAAAATAGAATAGGTTACCTGGGAATGTAGTGAGTTTCCAGTCACTGGAAGTGTACAAATAGGGGTTGAACGACCATTTGGTGGAGATGTTGTCACATGAGCTCCAGCATTAGTCACACTTTTAGACTAAAATAAATAGAAATGAACAAATCCTGAGTTGTATACTTAGGACTGTATTTTACTTTACTACAAGTAACACAATACAACCTAGAAAAATGAGGGTTATTTGTTGAATATTTCATGAAGTCCAGAGTTAGGTAGTACAGGGTGGTAAATTGGCTCATCAATGCAACCATGGACTAGAGAAATGTGTATTTGTTTTACTCTGCTATCATTATTATTTAGACCTTGTTCCCATGCTCATAACAATGATAAAGTTAACAATGATAATGATGGTAATAGTAATATCCCAGTAATATTAACACTTTGTAGACCTAACCAAGCACCAAGAATTTCTGTAATCACTTTTATGTAATTAATGCGTTTACTCATTACAAGATGGCTGTAGTAAGACAGACCTCATGTCTATGTTCTAGTAAACAAAAAAAGGTAAGTGTGTGTGAGAAAGAGAGACTAAAAAGGCTAAGGGCAGGTCCTTTTTATCAGGATTATACACAAGTTTTTAGAAGCTCACCAAAGAGAAGTCTGCTTTTGTTTCTTTGGACAACCGTATATCACATGACCATCCTTAGTTAGCAGGTGGACAAGGGAAAAGGAATCATGGATGGGGACTGGGTCAACCCAAAAACAGGTTTTGGCATATGAGTTAATCCTTTTCACAACCATACTGTCTTGATCCTTTCAACAATCCTACATACTAGATGCCCAAAACAAAACAAGACAAAACCAAGAGTGAGGAACACAGAGTTTTGAGTAGCCAGTCATTTAGGTACTAACTTTTAAAGCTGACATGTGAACATGCCTACAGTGACTTCAGAAATCATATTTCTATGCTTGTCACTCCTACACAAGGCTATCTCCCTAGATTGGTTTTAACGTTCCCCCTTCCCTGAAATACAATCACTGAGATGTGCTAGTCACCTTAAAATAGAAGACCAAGTAAAATTAGACAGTGGCAAGCCCAGAGCCAGTTTTCTTCCTGTAATGGCTTTCCATGAATTTGCTGGATACAGAAAAGGTCTAACGAGTGAATGCTCAATGTCACTTAAAAAGGCATAAATTCAGGCTGGCACCAAAATGAAGACTACTGTTCCTGCCACTGCTGAGCAAGGCACAGAGTCTCTGGAAGGAAAGTCATTCTCTGGAAATAGGTTAGATTCTTTCAATAGCACGTTGCTCATATCAGGTCACAAGAGTATCAGTGATGCAGCTTCAGATTAATGTCATCTGCAGCAGTTCAGTGACCTGAGGAGGATGCTCTTTCCTAGGTTGTTTCATCTGACCTTCCAAGAGTGATGTAAGCACTAGGAAAATCAGGATCACTGTATGATGGAGCCATTTCCTTTTTGGCAGAGGCAGAGATAGCAGCCAGGCTATTCCTGTGGGATTTGTAGGTTAAAAGACTAAGAGACTTTGATGACTGCCCAAAATATCTGCTGTGATCCTAGAACTACCTCTGCCCATGTGGAGGCAGCATAGCACAGGCACAAGTACAGGCCGAGTTGGATTTGGATTCCAGTCCTCCACTCCCACACCTTAGCAGTGCTACCTTAACCTTCAAAACTTACATGATTGTTTTGAGAATTAAATAAGTTGACATCTTGCAAGCATTCAGCAAAGTGGTTGGCTGGCACAAAAGGAATAGTACATAGCTGTTGGTTGCTATTCATTATTATTACTGCTGTTGTTCTTGCTGTTGGTTATATTATTGCTATTATTATTATTATTATTTTAAAGAGTAAGTTTGAGTTTCTCAACAATTGGAGAACAAAACACTGGAAAAATCCCAGATATCTCCAAAGCAAACCTGAGGTCCATGAATACAGATTAGAGTTCAGACATCTAAATCAGTACTCAGTCATTACAATTTGAAGCTGGAAGTCTGTCTTCAGACAATTTCAGAGCAGGCTACCAGACCTATGAATACTGATTGAGAAAGTAAAAGATCTTTACAAATCAATCATGTGGCTAAGCTGAACCAGTGGTGAGAGAAAAACCTAGGGCGAGGTACCAGTGTCTCAAAAAAATCAACCCCTAGGTGTGTCCTGTGTCTTTTTTAGATAAAGCTACTGCTTCTACTCAGGTGAATAACAATATAAACCACTAACATTTTTTGAACACTCAGACACTTACTCTGTGCCCAGACATTCTAAATCTACATTCTAAACCTACATGTATTGGCACACTTAAGCCACACAGTTCCTGGAGGTAGGTTCTATTATCTTCTTCATCATAAAGTTAAGGAGACTGAGGTAAACAGAAGTTGAACAACTGGTCCAAGGGTACTGAGCCTGCAAGCAGCAATTCTGGGCACTGGACTTATGTAAGGACACTAGAAATGGATCCCTTCCCACTGCCTTACTGCCTTCTGAAGAGAGGAGGAGAAACAGGCTTACAGGAGCTGCCCCTGACCATCACTTGCTCTCTTTCTTCTCTCCAGTGATGTTGAGTTCTCATTCTTTCCTGGACCCATTGAGCTTACTCCCATTTGTATTTTCTGTTTTATCTTGCTTAAAATGCATTCAGAGGTCCCTCGGGGAACAGAATGACTCCTGAGAATGTATCATTTATCACGGAATCTGAAATTTAAAAATATAACAAAAACACAACAAAACAAAATCCTATATAGTTTAGTAGTATAATATACTTGTCATTAAATTGGAATAAATTTTCAGTTCTCAACCCTCTCTTTCATCTCCCAAAGAAAGATTAAAAATCAGTCATGAGAGTCATTTGGGTTATCCATTCATCTTGGTTTGCCCAGGACAATCCCAGTTTATGCCAGTTTTCCTGGTGTAATTATTGAGAATACTGTTTCACTTTAAAAGTGTCTCAGTTCAGAAAAGAAATTATATGGCACCCCGTTTGTAATGGGAATTTCTATTGCCAGTTACCTGTTTACTAAATAGGGTATCTTAGGTGCCGTTCTTTCCAGAAGCAGACAGGGAAAAGGAGGCTGTACCTACTGAGATCCAAGTCTTGATGACTAGATCATAAGTCTAGTTGTCCCTGTCCTTAGGTGACTAGAAAATCTTCCCAACTCTGACTCTTCTCCCCACCATTTAATCTCAGTTAATCTCATCTCCTGTATCAGTTACTACCTCTATCATAGAGTTGGTAATGTTTGTTTGATGATATTTTCTTTTTTGCATATACTTATTATTTATTAATTCCATAAAGAGAAACATGATTTATAGCTAAGTTTTTAATTTTATTTCTCATGGTATCTAGCACAGGGCTATTCATTAACTAGGGACACTAAATGTTGATAGAAAAGATAAAGTACAAGAATAAGAAAGAGATGTATGAAATATAAAAGCAAAGAAAGAAGAAAAGGAGGGAAGCAGGAAAGAAAGGAGAGAAAGAGGGAGGAAAGAAGGCCAAAAAAAAAAAAAAAGAAAAAAAAGGATAGAGTAGGGAAATTTTAGTATATATTTCCTGCAACACCAAGACTAAATGGAAACCAGCTGGTCCCTTACAACAATGGCTTGTCTTCAACCAAGGCAAGCACATGAATCTTCCCTTGGCTATTCTCTGTGCTACTGTGAGCAACGTGCCTTTCTAAACTGAAGAGTTGCAGTCAGGCTGGACTGTAATTGGGTTCATCTCATATTAGCTACTTAAGAGAAGCAACATGCCTTTCTACTTGGACAATCTTAGAAGCCTTCTAGATAAATAAAGGATGAAAGGCAATTTGTTTAAAACTAAGGAGTGCTTTCACCAGAGGCTGCTTTCTTCAAGAGTACTAAGTTTCTTCACAAACAACTACAATACAGAGGTTCTTTTCTAAACGAATAGCCTTATTACTTCCAGAGCCCAATCATTTTTCTTTCTCTTTTTTTTACTGGTTTAACAGTAATCTAATGATTTACCATCTCTTTATTAGTTTGATTTGCAAATAGAATAAGTGCTTATCAGATAAAAATTGTTGCTTCCATGATGGTCTCAAGTTAAGCATCTCCTACTAAAAAATACTTTTTCAAATATTGATGCTTTGTGTTTAATACAACATTCTGCAACAACTTGGCAAAACACACAATTTTATAATTTTAATCAATTTCTCTATACTATGTATAATAAGTGAACCAAGATTTAAGAAAATATAATTACTTAATTATTTCTCTTTACCTTTAATTCACTAATGAAATCACTTTTTCACTTAACTCTGATTGTATTTATTATCCATTCATGCATACATGAATTTGCAGTTATTACTTAATGAATAACTACTATATGCAAATGACAGTATATGAGACTTGCAAAACTAAATAAGAAAACAAAATTCAACAATGCTTTATGATTAAAACGCCCAAAGTAGGAATAGAAGGGTGCCTCTTCAACCTGATAAAGGTTTACAAAAAGATCACAACTAATCACATCTATAATGGTGAAAGAATGGGTTCTTTCCCTCTAAAGTCAGGAAGAAGAAAAGGTCATTTTTCCTTGCCACTTTTAGTCAATATTGGGCTGGAGGTTCTAATGAGAGCAATTAAGCAAGCAAATTAAATAAGGAACATCCAGACTATAAAGGAAGAAATAGTACTATTTCTATTTGCAGATGGCATGATCCTGTATTTGGAGAATCCTAACAAATCCACTAAAAAAGCTCTTAGAACTAATAAATGAGTTCTTCAAGGTTGCAAGCTACAAAATCAGTGGACAAAAACCTGCTGTATTTTATATACTTATAATAAATGATACAAAAAATTAGCAAAAGTTTCAATTTATAATAGCATCAAAAAGAATCAAGTAGGTAAAAATTAATGTAGCAAGATAAGTGCAAAAGATATACTCTGAATACTAAAAACCACTGTTGAAAGAAATTATAGAAAACTTTAATAACCGAAAAGGCCTCCCACATTCATGAATTTTAAAACTTAATATTGTTGAGATGACAATACCCCCAAAGTGGTCTACAGATTCAGTGCAGTCCTTATTAGAATCTCAGCTGATTCCTTTGGAAAAATTGATGAGTTGATTCTAAAATTCATATGGAATTGCAAAAGACCCAGAATAGACAAAAACAACCCTGAAAAAAAATACAAAGTATCACACTTGTTGATTTCAAAACTTACTACAAAACAATGGCAGTGAATATAGTGTGTTACTGTACAAGTGAAGATCAATGGGGTTGAACTGAGAGTCCAGAATAAAGCCATGTGTCCATGGTTAATTGATTTTCAACAATTGATCCAAGACCATTCAATGGGGAAAGAACACACTTTTGAACAGTTGCTGGTGGGACAACTGGATAGTCCCATGCAAAAGAATGAAGTTAGACCCTACTTCACACTGATCATACTTTTTAAATGTGACTTGGAAACAGTTTATCTATATTTGAATGCAGAAGACATTAATACACATACACCTGCATTCACACAGACATAAACACACTATTTCTGTTCAATGGTGAATAATTTTTCTATAAGAAATCTTAGGTGTAGACAGCATATGAAAGCCCTTAAAATAAAGACTTTAGAGCCAGTTACTTACCCCTCAAGGAACCTATAGTCTAGTCAAGCAGAGAAACAAGAAATCCATCAATTCGACATTCTATAATCAATAACATATGGCTATTATATGGATCAAAATGAGAGCACTAATCTAGACTAGGGTGGGTCAGGGAATGATCCTCTAAGGATCTATGCTTGAGATGACCATTGACAAATGGATGAGTTCGTGTTGGTCAGGCAGGTGAAGGATGAACTGTGTGATTATACATTTATGGAACAACTTTAAGTTGGTTTGGCTTTCAAGGGCAATGTATCTTGAGGTATGAAAGACTTTGAAGAAAGAGAGGTAGACCAAGGACAAAACATGAAGCCCAAAGTAATGTTGAAACACTTCTTATTTTTATTTTATTTAATTAATTAATTTATTTATTTATTTATTTATGAATGATGGAGTCTTGCTATTTATTTATTTATTTATTTATTTATTTATTTTTGATGGAGTCTTGCTCTGTTGCCCAGGCTGGAGTGCAGTGGCGCTATCTCGGCTCACTGCAAGCTCTGCCTCCCGGGTTCATGCCATTCTCCTGCCTCAGCCTCCCCAGTAGCTGGGACTACAGGTGCCTGCCACCATGCACCGCTAAGTTTTTTGTATTTTTTTTTTCTAATAGAGATGGGGTTTCACCGTGTTAGCCAGGATGGTCTCGATCTCCTGACCTCGTGATCCACCCGCCTCGGCCTCCCAGAGTGCTGGGATTATAGGCGTGAGCCACCGCGCCCGGCCCCTAAAACACTTTTTAAATAATCACAGCAAGATGCAAAGGAAAGAATCCATATACATGGGTTGTAATATCAGATGGTTTTCTAATCAAACATGAATCTTTAGGAACCCTTAACTTCAATGTTCTTATCTCTAAAGTAAGTACTTAAACTTGTTCTAAAATTTCTTTAGCTTTAAATTTTAGAATCCCACATATTTGCAGACAGATCTCTAGAGCAGACTTTTAAAATAGAAAAGTGTATCTGTGGAAAGCACACCATTAAAAACAAAAACAATCACTGCAACAAAAATACTCCTTTACTTATAAAACAAACTAAACAAGAACACAGAATGATTTAAAAACAAATCTAAGTCGTAATTCCAAGAAATATGGTTTGTTCTTTTTCCTCCTCTTCTCACTCTGTGGGACACTTTTCCAAGCCTTTTAGCCTTTGATGCAGAACAAGCATGAGGACTCCACTCTCATAATAACTATAGTCCTCTGCTTCAGGCACCAGACACTAACACTCCGCCAGACTTTCACCACCCCATGAAGCCAAGAACCAAACCACAAGCAGAATGGCTTGCATGGTAGACAGCATATTGCCCTGATGTTAGACATGGAACTGCTAGGTCAGCTCCTATATTTAGACAGCTGTTTCACGGTTGGAACTCTCTTTTTTTCAATCTAAAAACACACAACTATATATATACACATGCAAATGTATACATGCACACACACACACACACACCCACACACACACACCCCATCCTCAGGGCTGGCTAATTCCTAAAGAGAGTGAACAACTAGTCTGTGAGTGCACCCTTCATATCAGACCAACCAATCCAACAAACCATGTACTTAACCACCTCTTTTATCAAGTTTTTACACCCCAGACCACTATTCCCCTGTCGTAATCACCCTCAGGTCAGGTCATAGTCAATTAGGGCCAATCTCTATGCCCTAGAGCCTGTCAAAAATCTTCAAATTAGCCAGTCCACAGCCTGTTTACCCTGTCTTGTCCCTTTCTTCTTGGAGAAATCACAGTAAAGACTGGTTGCAACTTCCCCTCCCCCCACTCTGCTTTCTGACCAACTGGTGTTTCTCTGTATGGCCCTCCCATTACCTAGAGTGTCCCTCCTTTTGGGACCTGTAAGTCTAATGGTATTTTCAGAAATAGTTATTTCCTGGCCTGTTGGCTTTTCCATACTTAAATAGTAATAAAATCCATACTTTAAAACATGTACACACATGCACATGTACATTAATGGCTAACAAAATAGTTACCTTTCCATTTATAGTATCTAGGAAAAGATGAACCTGATTTCAAATCCCACATTCTAATTTTGGTTTAATTTTGGTTTAATTCTTTTGGGAAAATGTAGGACTCTATTTCATTCATCGTTATAAAAACAGGACAATTGAAACTTGTAGGTAATTCTAAGAAAAAATGCATTTATGTATGCATGTGTGTATGTGTGTGTTCAGAAGGAGGAAGAAAAAGAAACTTCTTATAAAGTATAGCTACGTTAAAGTCAGTGCGTAAAGAAGAAAACCTTGCATTATCAATACTGTCTTTGAAAATTACTTAGGAAGCAGCCTAATGATTTTCTATGTGCCGTTTTTCAGTGAGTCCAGTTAAGCAATCTTTTTAACCAACATTGGAAATTTGTTCTTGTGTTGAGGTGCCAGATGAAATTTTGGCTTGGTCAGGTGTGGTGGCTCACACCTGTAATGCCAGCACTTTGGGAGGCTGTGATGGGCTGATCATGTGAGGTCAGGAGTTCGAGACCAGCCTGGCCAATATGGTGAAACCCCATCTCGACTAAAAATACAAAAGTTAGCAGGGTATGGTGGCGGGTGCCTGTAGTCCCAGCTACTCGGGGAGGTTGAGGCAGGAGAATTCCTTGAACCTGGGAGGCAGAGGTTGCCAAGCCGGGTGAATCATGAGGTCAGGAGATCGAGACCATCCTGGCTAACATGGTGAAACCCCGTCTCTACTAAAAAAAAAAAAAAAAAAAAAAAAAAAAAAAAAAAAAAAAAATACAAAAAGTTAGCTGGGCGTGGTGGTGGGCATCTGTAGTTCCAGCTACTCAGGAGGCTGAGGCAGTAGAATGGCGTGAACCTGGGAACCCGGGAGGCGGAGCTTGCAGTGAGCCAAGATAGCACCACTGCACTCCAGACTGGGTGACAGAGCGAGACTCCATCTTAAAAAAAAAAAAAAAAAAGTAATAAATGGTTTTTGGTGGTTGTTGTTTAAGGCAGATTAATTTGTTTCTGTTTCTTGCAACTGCCATTCTCTTGTATAATATAATCATTTTAGTCATCACAGATTGAAACATGGACTATGAATCTATTCTATGAACCAGCTACCCAGAAGCAAGGTCTCAAATGTATATGTGCAGAATTCAATCCAAGTAAATGTATACCTGTTCCTCCATTCACTGCTAATCATCCGAGGCAATTGGCATCAAATTCCCTAGTGGCTTCATTCTCTGACATTCAGGCTGTATCACACATGAGTGGTGTGCTTCCTTAACTAGTCTACCTCAAAGATCTTACTAAAATTAGGACTCACAGCCTCTTCAGCTGCTTTCTCCGGTGCTCACGCCCTCATCTTGGTATGCCGGATCCCACATCTGTGATGATGACATGAGGTGTCAGATAGAAAATGACTCCAAGGGAAAAAAAAAAGAATATCCCTCTCTAAAGATTGAGAAAGGCGGAAGCCAGATCCAGACATCCTTACCAATAAACCCTTTCTAAGACTTTCAAGGTAGGCTATAAAGTGTTCTTCTAAGCATGGAACATCCATAGTCCATCTTTCTACAGGAGAAAGAAAGAGACAAGGAAATTACTCAAATTTTAACCAACAGATAAAAATAGTTTGTAATTATTCAGTATACAGATATGTATGTTTGAGTTAATTATATGTCTCAGTTTATGGCACATATTATTATTGGTTCATATAAGATTCCTTTAGGTTTTTATTAATTGTTTTTATTTTCTTTTATCTTTTTCTTTCCTGCCTCTATTTCCTGATCCCTCTTACAATTAATCTTTCTATTTATAGTTTTCTTTTGATGTAGTTTTACAAGTCTTTTTGTGTGTGTGTGTGTGTGTCTGTGAACTGCATTATCTATCTCATTTTGTATTTGGCTTTCTCTGACAAATCCTCTGTTTTTAAGAGCCATCCATTTGTCATGTGAACATATACTGTGCAGCTTTTCTAATGTTTTTATTGGAATACATATAATATAAAATATACTATCTTAATAATTTGTAAGTGTACAGTTCAGTGATAGTAAGTACATTTATATTCATGCAACACCATCATCGATCTTCAGAACTCTTTTAATTATACAAAACTGAAATTACATGCATGGAACAGTAATTGCCCATTCTCCTCTGAACCTAGTTCCTGGCAACCATCATTCTACTTTTTGTCTCCATGATTTTGAATACTGTAAATACCTCAAGTAAGTGAATTTATACAGTAATTGTCTTTCTTGTGGGTAGTTTATTTTATTTAACAAAACATCTTAAAGATTCTCTGATGTTGTAGAATATATCAGAATTCCATTTCTTGATAAGGCTGAATATTATTCCATTGTATGCATATACTATATTTTGTTTGTCCATTCATCCATTGATGGACATGTGGGTTACTTCCACATTTCAGCAACTGTGAATAGTACTTCTATGAAGATGGGTGTACAAATATCTCTATGAGATACTGCTGTCAATCTTTTGATTATATTCCCAGAAGTAGAATTGTTGGATCATATATTAATTTTATTTTTAATTTTGAGGAACCACAATAGTGTGTTCCACAGTGGCCAGTGGCTATACCCTTTTACATTCCTACCAACAGTGCACAACATTAAATTTCTCCACCAACATGTTATTTTCAAGAAAAACATTCTACTTTCTGTATATTTTTTTTTTCTAGATTACAGCCATCCTAATGGGTGTCATGGTTTTCCCATAGTTGTGATTTGCATTTCCCTAATAGTGATGTTGAGCATCTTTCCATGCTTATTGACCATTTGTGAATCTTCCTTGGAGAAATGTCTATCAGAGTGTTTTGCCCATTTTAAAATCAGGTCGTTTATCTTCTCATTGTTTAATTTTAAAAGTTCTTTCTATATTTTGGATACTAATCACTTGTCTGATATATGATTTGCAAATATTTTATCCCATTCTGTGGGCTGCCTTTTTACTCTGCTGATAGTGTCTTCTGATACACTTTAAAATTTTTTTCATGAAGTTTAATTTGTCTAATTTTAGCTTTAGTGCTTTGGCCACTGGTGTCATATCCAATAAAGCATTGCCAAATATAATATTACAAAACTTTTGTCTTATTTTATTTTAGGAGATTTATACATTTAGGTCTTACATTTAGGTCATAGGTGCACTTTAAGTTAATTTTTATATATGTTGTTAGGAAAGGGTTTAATCTCAAATTTTGCATATAGATATCCAGTTTTCCCAGATCAGAGTCTTCCAGCTTTATTCCATTTTTTTTCAGGATTATCTTTCCTATCCAGGGTCTCTTTAAAATTCCATATTAATTTTAGAATGGGTATTTCCATTTCTGTAAATAATGTTTTTGGGATTTTGGTAGAGATTACATTAAGTCTATAGATTACTTTAAGTAATACTGTGGTTTAAATGTGTTACCCCAAATTCATATTTTGAAAACTTAATCTAAAATGTAACAGTGTTGGGAGATGGGGCATTTTAGGATATGAGGGCTTTGCCCTCATAAACGAAGTAACATTATAAAAGAGCTTGATGAAGTTTGTCCTTTTTACTCCTCAGTCTTCCCCATCTGAGGATGTAGCCAAAAGCCCTTCACCAGACACCAGAAATTGACTCTTTGATTTTGGACTTCCTAGCCTCCAGAACTCTGAGAAAATAGTTTTATATCTTTATAAATTACCCAATCTGTGGTATGCTAATATGACAGCTCAAAATGGATTAAAGCAAACAGTATTGACATAATAATACTGTCTTCCCAGTCTATGAAGACAGAATGTCTTTCAATTTATTTATGTTTTCTTTCATTTATTTCAGATACATTTGGTACTTTTCATTATGCAAGTATTTTTACCTTCTTAATTGATTACTATTTTACTCTTTTGGATGTTATTACAAATATAATTTTAAAGTATTTTCTTGTGAGAGTGTTGATTGTTAGTTTATAGAAATGCGACTGATTTTTTTCATGTTGATTTTATATTTTACTACTTTGCTGAATTTTTTATTAATTCTAACTGGGGTTTTGTTTGTTTTATCTTTAGATTTTCTACATGTAAGATCATGTCATCTGTTAATAGAGATAATTTTATTTTTTCCTTTCCAATTTAAATGCCTTTTTTTATTATTATTATTTGTCAAATTGCTCTGAGTAGAACTTCTATTATTATGCTGAACAGAAGTGGTAAAAGCAAGCATTTTTGCCATGTTCCTTATCTTAGAGTAAAGGTTTCAGTTTTCAGCATTGAGTATGATATTTGCTGTGGGTTTTACATATATAGGTTTTTTTTTATATTTAGGTTATTTCCTTTTTTTCTCAGTTTGTTTAGTGTTTCTCTCAAAAGATGGCTTGAATTTTGTCAAATGCTTTTTTCTGTATCAATGAAGATAGTCACATGTGGTTTTAAAAATTATATTAATGTGATATATTACATTTACCCATTTTTATATGTTAAACCATCTTTGCATTCCAGAAATAAATTCCAGTTGGTAATGGTATAAATCCTTTTAACATGGTTTGCTAGAACTTTGTTGAGATTTTTTGTATCAATGTTTATAAAGGTGATGAAGTTTTTTTTTCTTGTAGTATCTTTGTCTAGCTTTGGTATCAGGTTAACGGTCCTTCATAGAAAGAGTTGGTAACTGGTTTCCTTTTGGTTAGTTTTGTGTTTCCAAGAATTTGCCTATTATATCTATGTTATGCAATTTCTGTAGTCTTCTAGTATGCTCTTATAGTCCTTTTTATTTCTGTACAATTGGCAATCATGTTCCCACTTTCATTTCTTATTTTAGTAGATTGAGTCTTTTTATTTTTAGTCCATCGAACTTAATAAAATTAAAAATGTTAATTTGGTTCAGTTTTTCAAGGAAGAATCTTTTGGTTTTATTGATTATTTTTAACTATTTTTCTATTCTCAATTTTATTTTATTTCTGCTGTAAACTTTATTTCTTGACTTCTGTTACCTTTGGGTTTGTTTGTTTCCTTTCTCTAGTTCATTAAATTATAAAGTTGTTTTTGATTTGAGTGCTTCTTATTTTATAATGTAAGCATATATAGCTATAAATTGCTTCATTTGCACAGCTTCCTCTGTGTCTGATAAGTTTTGGCATATTGTGTTTTTATTTTCATTTTTCTCCAATTTCTAGTTTCCCTTGTGATTTCTCATTTGATCCATTGGTTGTGTAAGACTTTATTGTTTAATTTCTGCAAATACATAATTTTTTAGTTTCTCTCCAGTTACTGATTTCTCACTTCATTCTGTTGTGGTCAGAGAATATACGTTGTATGACATCTACGTTTTTAGATATGGAGAGATTTAACTTGTGGCCTAACATATAGTCTATCAGGAAAATGTCCCAGGTACACTTGAGAAGAATGTATTTTCTGTTGCTGTTGGAAAACATGTTCTGTATGTGAGTTAGATCTGTTTGGCTTATTGCATTGTTCAAATTCTCCATTTCCTTACTTATCTTCTGTCTGGTGGCTCTATCAAATATTGAGTGTAGGGTACTAAAGTCTATAACTATCACTATAGTGTTGTTTATTTCTCCCTTCAATTCTGTAAATTTTTACTTCATATTTTTTGATGGTCTGCTATTAGCTTTGTAAATGTATATAATTGTATGTTCTTGCTGTATTGAATCTTTTATTATTTATATAATGTTCTTTTTCTCTCTTGTAACTTTTTTAAAACTTAAAATCTATTTTGCTTGATGTTACTATAGCCACCTCTACTCTCTTTTTGATTACTATTTGCATGGAATATTATTTTCCATCCTTTCACTTTCAATCTATTTGTATCTTTGGATCTAATGTGAATTTCTTGTAGACAGTAAATAATTGGATAATTTTAGAAATCTATTTTGGCAATTTCTGTCTTTTGAATGGAGAATTTAGTCTATTTACAATTAAAGTAATTACTGATAAGGAGGGAATTACTTCTGTTATTTTGCTAATTGTTTTCTATATACCTTATAGCTTTTTGTCCCTCACTTCCTGCATTACTGTCTTCTTTTGTGCTTAGTTTTTTTTTTTTTTTTTTGTAATTAAACTTTTAAATTCCTTTCTTGTTTCTTTTTGTGTAAAATCTTTACATATTTCTTTGTAGTTAATATGAGGATTATACTCAAATCCTAAAATTGTAATACCCTTAAGTTAAATTTATGCCAGCTAAACTTATATAATGCTGCCCTTTTTATAGTTTTTAGTACAAAACTCTACTCTTTTAAGAGTTTTGTCCTCATTTCTTTCTATTATTCATGCCACAAAACTTCATTGTTATACATCATGTGTCCAAAAACATAAACTATTAATTTTTAAAGGCAAACTAATCCTAAATAGTGTAGAAAGAGAAATATGCAATATTTAGCTTTTAGACTAGTTTCTTAATGTGTTAGTCTCTTTAATTATGCAGACAACAAACAAAAAAATGGTGCCACACATCATCATTATGATAATACTAGTTTTAATAATTGCCCATGTATTTACATTGATTAAGATCATTATTTCTTCATATGACTTGGAGTTACTGTCTAGTTTTCTTTCATTTCAACATGCAAGACTCTCTTGAGCACTTCTTGGACAGCAAGTCCAGCAGTGATAAACTCCCTCAGCTTTTGTTTATTTGGGAATGTCCTTATTTCTCTCTCACTTTTGAAGGATCGTTTTGCTGGATATGTGATTCTTGGACAACAGGGGTCTCTTTTGTTCATTTTTCGTTTTTTGCTGGACTTCTAGTTTCTGACAAAAAAATCAACTGATGATCGTATTGAAGATCCTTTGTATGTGATGTGTTACTTCTCTCTTGCTGCTTTCAAAATTCTCTCTTTGGCCTTAGACAGCTTGATTATAATGTTTCTCAGTGTGATTCTCTTATAGTTCATCCTTTTTGGAGTGGGAGTTTATTGAGCTTCTTAGATGTTTATATTCATGTCTTTCATCAAATTAGAAAAGTTTTCAGACATTATTTCTTTAAATATTATCTCTGCCCCTTTTACCCTATCTTACCCTTCTGGCAATGCCATAACATCTATGTTGGTCTCCTTGAAGGTGTCCTACAGGTCACGTATGCTCTGATGCTCTGATCAGTTTTCTTCATCCATTTTTCTTTCTGTTTCTCAGACTTGACAATTTTTTTGTCCTATCTTTGAAATAGTTTTTTTTCTTGCTCAAATCTGTCTCTAAAATATTCCAGTGGATTTTCATTTTCATTTTTATTTTAATTTTTCAGTTCCAGAATTTTTGTGTGTGTGGCTTATGTTAGGTTTTTATATCTCTTTAGACATATTTTATTTGTTCATATATTTTATTATTGACTTTCTCTGTGTCATCCTTTGGCTCTTTGAGAATCTTTAAGGCTGTTGTCTTAAAGTCTTTTTCTAGTAGTTCTGTCATTAAGTCTTTTTTGGAGACAGTTTTTATTGATTTACTTTTTCTTTTGAATGGATCATACTTTCCTGTTTCAGTTTTTTTTTATTAACCTTGAGATTTTTTTGGGTGCTGTTTTTTGTTTTGTTTCTTCATAGTTATAGACTGTCTCTGTGTGAAAGATCAGCCTAAGTTGTAAGCTTAATGTATTCTCAGGTCTTTTCTGAGCTTGTGCCTACCCCTGAGCATGCATGGTTACTTTCTAAATTTTCTTATATATGTAGTTGCTTTTGTATATTCTACTCTTCAATGTCTGACTCTCAAAAAAAAAAAAAAAAAAGATGAAGAAAAAAATGAAATGAGGGGGATGGCATCAGTCCTTTAACTTCTCTGGAAATCACCTCAGTCAGAGCAGAAGAAGCTTGCAACAATGGGAAGGGGTATGAAAACAATGGTCACAGCCTCATTGTCTGGACTTCTGTGGTCAGAAGCAGCAATCAATATCAAATCACAGTCACCCAGTACTTAAAGACTAGGGTTATTTTGGCCCACTCCTTCCCCTTTAAGCTATCAGCAAGCTGCTCCAGGGGATTGGAGGGATCTGCCTACCATGGGATTGAGGGATGGGGAGTGGGTAGCTGCTAATGTGCTAATAGCTGAAATCGGCTGAAATGAACAGCAATTTATGAAGCAAGGCTTCCTCTGGAAGTTTTAAGCCTTCAATAGACTTCAAAGTCCCAAAGTAGTTACTTTAGACATATTCTGCCATTGTAATTGTTGTCTAGGTAAGGAGACAGATTCCTGCTGCTTTCTACTCTGCTACATTTCCAAAATATTCCTTTATGATTTGATTTTTATTGCTGAAAAATTCTCCATATTGTATGTCCAACGTATATTACCTATTCACTCTCTAAGTGATGGATACCCAGGAGGCTTCTAACTCTGTCAACACAAATGAACTGCAGTGAGTAGCTTCAAGCAAAATTACTTATAGAACTATGTGGAATGTATATCTCAAAGAGAAATTTTAGGGTTATTAGAATGTATAAATCCATTAGTCAGCAGTATATTAAGTCTCTTTTATCTGAACATCTGTCCATGTCTGGTGTTAGCTATCTTTCTAATTTCTGCCCTTTTCACTTATAACCATAATTGTATAAATTGAAAGAAATCATTTGCTAAATAAAACTGATCATGCATTCAAAATAATACATGTTGATCAAGTACAATGATCAGAGACTCCATTAGTAAAATTCACCACAAGTTAGCTAAATTTATAAAGATTAAAGAAGAAAAATCAATTGATACATTTAATTTTGAAAAAGAACATAATAAGCTTCAGCGCCATTAGTGGTTAAACAAATAATAACAACAAAAACAAATAGGAAATCAATGGAAATGTCCTCAACTTGATGAGCATTACATAATGAAACAAACTAATAAGCAAATAAAACAACTGATTGGCAAACTTTGGCCACAAATCTTCTAGTATCATTAGCAAGACATGAATGCATCTCTCATCAGCAATAATATTTGAAGCAAGGAAATGAAAAAAATAGGTATTAATATGTAAGTAAAGATATAATCCTTAAAGACGATTTTTTTCTACCTTTTAAAAAGTAATGAAATCAATAGATAAACTGTTAGAGTTTATAAGAGTTCAACAATGATTCCTGATACAGTATCACTCTTGAGAAATCAACGTTCTTTCTTTACATGAGAAATGAGCAACTAAAAATGTTTGAAAATAAAATATTACATAATGTAGCATCATAGTAAGGTCCCTAGGAATTAAACTAACCAGAATCACTAGATTCCTATGGGCAAAACATTAAAACTCCAAACAGGACATAAAAGGTAATCTGAATAAGTGGAAAAGTTTCCATGCTTTTAGACTGGATAACATTTTAAAGATATTGATTCTCTCCAGATTAAGATACAAATTTGATACAAGCTCAATAAAAATTATAATTATATGGTTTTAACACACTTAGTAAACCTATTCTAGAACTTTAAGTTGACTAAAAATAGCTAAATTAACTTTAAAAATAGTAAAAAGGGGAAGCTTGCCTCTACCAGGTATCAAGACATATAGTAAGACTGTAGTAATATAAATAGTGTTTTATTGGTGTAAAAACAGGCAAATTGACTAATTTGATAATAAGTAGTTCTGGAACAGGCTCATTAGCATATGACATCTAAATATATAATAAAGTTGGCACAAGAAATTAATGGGAAAAGGACAAATTATTTAGTAGATGGCATGAGCACTATTGGTTCATTTTCATGTGAAAAATGAATCCAGATCTTTATCTAACACCACGTATAAAAAATTGAAATCTGGAAGGATTAACATCATAAATGTAAAAAACAAAGCTATAAATTTAACTGGAGCTTTGCCCTGTGTTTAAAATAAAAAAAGGAATTAATATCTAGAACAGAAATCAATCTTCTGCTGATTCAAAAGAACATTTTCTCCCCCAAATACACCAGGCTTAAGATACAAACAGGAGGTATAGAAAAGAAAACTAAAGCAAATATGTGCATAACAAGATGATCAAAATTATTCATAAACAGAGATGTACAAATTAAAACACAGATAGTACTGTGCACTTACAGAGTAGCTAACTGTATCTTTCTAGACCATATAATTCCTCCCCCTTTTAGAGGTACAGAGATCTCTGTATTAAAGTCCACCATTTATAAATCTCATTTTAAGAAGAGCTCAAAGAGAGCTTTATAAGATATTTATTATAAAATCATTCCCCTTTAAAAATAAGCTCTCTCCCAGAAAATAGTTATTAAAGGCCTCAGTAGAAGGACCTGGGTATAATCATTAGAGTCAGTAACAAGTGTTATTACTCTGGTCATCACAGTGATACAAAAGAAACTGTGCTATTTAGCTGTGTGCTATGCAAGAATAAGTTATCGTTTGGTTTGTTAAACGACATCATGTCTTCTTTATTTCTAGCACTGCACTTACCTCCATGAGCTGTGACCATTGAAGATTTGTGTTATAAGAAATAGTAAAACAAGTTTGATAATTGAAACCATTCCATTCAATTATTTAATTAGTATTCATCGACTCATTATCATATCTTTGTTCTTCATATTGTCTATAGTCAAAATGGACAAGAAGAATAGTCTTCTTCTTTGTCTTACTGGAGTTTTTAAATGCTCCCATTCTTTTCATAGATTTCATGAGTTCAGGGCTGCTTTGAGATTTACTTTCATACTCTCCAAAGCATTACTTGCAATGTGTATTCTATAAGATTCTTCTTTACAGGTTGACCACAAATAGTACATAATTGTGGTGGATAATTTTATGTGCCATCTTGACCACGCTAAAAGATGCTCAGATAGCTGGTAAAACATTATTTCTGGGTGTGTCCAGGAGGGTGTTTCCAGAAGAAATTAGCATTTGAATGAGTATCTGAGAGAGAAGATCCACCCTCACCAATGTGGAAAGGCCATTAAGGAGCTAACCAATCCATTAAGGAGCTAAGCAGAACAAAAAGGTGAAGGAAGGGTAAATTTTCTTTCTCTTTTCTTGAACTGGAATATCTATCTTCTCCCGCCCTCAGACATTGGAGCTCCCAGTTCTCAGGCCTTCAGAGCATTCCAGTTTTTAAAATAAATTCATTGATACACACACTCACTCACACACACACACACACACACACATCCTATTGATTCTGTTTTTCTGGAGAGCCCTGACTAATATGAAAATCAATATTCTTCTTTACAAGTTATTCACCGACAATACAGGACTGTTCAATAAAAGAATTTGACCTCATTTCAACAATCTCATTATCACTTATAGGATATTTTGTCACTCACACATACAACGAAAACGAAATCTAACCTTGGCATTGCAAAACACATAAATTTAAAAATACTCTTTAGCAATTTGTGTAGGAGGTTTGTAGCCTTTATTGGGAAGAATAACATCAAGCCTTTGTTTAGCTGTCAATCAAGGGAACAATGAATGTGAATGCTGGCCAGTCTATTGTTCTCCTTCACAGGTCGACAGTCTTTCAGTGAATATCACAAAAGGAATGCACAGGTGATTAAACACCAAGTTTCGCACACATATGATTCTGAATTCTTCTGGTGTGATTATTTCCCCAGAAGCCTCATAAAACAGTTTTGAATCACCTCTTCCACTAGCCAGGTGAAAGTTCCTCCAGTTGAAAATACTAACTCCTGTCCCTTCAGCTAACTGATTGAGTACCCAGATGACTCTACTTGGATAAGGAAGCCAAGATATTATTGTACACATCACTTTCAATGGGGCAAACACCTTGGAAAGTGTCACTGCGGCTTACTTTTAGAGAAATGGGTAGAACTTGGCCAATTAGCAAAGGGAAAGGCAAATGCAAGCTGCAGAGGTCGAGGGAGATAAGTCTAAAGGGTCTGGCAAGAGGAGGTGTTCCAATAGACATTGGGTCACAGATGATGTGACAGTTGTGCAAGAATGTAACAAACCATATAGTGGTTGGTTGTACAAATTGAAACAATCAGTGGACTCTTGTATGCATTTAGTCTGCTTAGTTCAATAATGTATACAGTTGACCCTTGAATAACATGGATTTGAACTGTGCTGGTACATTTAGATGTGGATTTTCTTCTGCCTCTGCCACCCCTGAAACAACAAGACCAACACCTCCTCTTCTCCCTCCTTTGCAGCCTACTCACTGTGAAGACAATGAGGACAAAAACCTTCATGATGATCCACTCCCACTTCATGAACAGGAAATATGTTTTTTCTCTTCCTTATGATTTTTTAAAAAACATTTTCTTTTCTCTTGCATATTTGATTATAAGAGTGCAGTACATATTATATATATAACATACAAAACGTGTGTTAATCTGCTATGTGTTAGCCAACTATGTTATTATTGTAAGACTTTTTATGATTTCCTATGTAACATTTTCTTTTTTCTAGCTTACTTTATTATAGGAATACAGTATACAGTAGATACAGCATGCAAAATCAGTGTTAATCAACAGTTTATGTTATTGGAAAGGCTTCAGGTCAACAGTAGGCTATTTGTAATTAAGTTTTCTAGTTAAAGTTGTATGTGGATTTTCACTTGCTTGGAGGGTCAGCACCCCTAAACTCTGTTTTGTTCAAGGTCAACTGTACAATTTTTCAGTCTTGGCCCACTGGCAAATGGACAGAAACATTTGCAAATTTTGCACCTACAAGGAAAAGTACAATTTGGGGGCAATAAAAAGTTAAAATTTCTTTTGGACATTGATAGAAACTTCAAAGAAAGATGATGCAAGACTATCAATAAAAATAAGTTTTAAAAATCATGTCAAAGATGATTCCTTTTATTGCTCTTAGAACACTATAATGTATAGAATAAACTCAGTTTTAAATATATTTGGAAATGTTTTTGGGTTTTATGTCATGTCAATGTCTACATAGAAAAATGTCCTTTTTGTTGTTTAAGTTAAACTTTAAGTGTAAAGAGCTGAGCTAGTCATCTTAGGAACACTGACATAATCTATCCCTGCAGGTAACAGTGGAGTTTAATTCACGTTTTCCCCCAGTTCTTTGGTGTCCAGTCCCATTTGCTAGTCCACAGATAACCAATGTAAAGCACTCAATATATGCCCTTAAATATTATTAATAGTATGTTCTTATAAGATAACAACTTTTATTTATTGTATATGTGTTTTAATTCACACAAATTATGTTATGTTGTAACCCACCTCTTTTTCTAAGGTAGTACTTTTGGTGTGATCTACCCGTGTAGCTATGAACATCTAGTTTGTGTTCCTTACTGATGCCCACAGTGCCTGAGTGAACATCCATCACTTATTTATTTCCTCAAATATTAGCTTTGGTTGGCTTCAGTTCCTTGACACCAAAAATAACACTGAAAAACAGGCTTGTATGTGATCCCTTACAAACATTTGCAAGAATTTTTCTGGTCTATACACACAGGAAAATTGCTTACATGCCTCCCAGAATGGTTGCCACACTTTACTTTCCATCAACAGTGCATAAAATTTCATGTCCCTTAAAGTCCTGACAACAAATGATAGTCTCAATATTTCTATTTTTTACCATTCCAATCGGTGTAAAGTAGTATCTCGTTGTTTTAATGTTCACTCCTGTGATTTCTGATGAGCTCAAGCATATCTTTGTATACTCTTCAGACACCTGTGCTGCCATTTCTCTAAATTGCCTGGTCACTTTGCCCATTTTTCTACTATAGTTTTCTGCTTTATTCTGCTAATTTGGAATTGAGGCATATCTCAGAAATTAATTTCTCTTTAATTTTAAATATTAAAAATATATTTTCCCAAGACGTCACTCATTGATTAACACTGCCTAAGGTATCGTCTCAAATAAAGATCGAGAAATGTATAGAATTATTTCATTTGATGATTTGTGCATTGGAATCATGTTTAACTAGCTTTTCACCACTTTTAAGTCATTAGGATATTCTTGTACAAGGCATTCTATTATACAGGTACTGTTTGAAGTATTTCACATGTCCTAGCATGTTTAGGTCTAGGACTACCTCCAAGCAAATAAGATCGCTGTTATTGTTGCCCCCATTTTACAGATGAGAAAACTGAAGCATCAACAAATTAAATAACTTGCCCCAAATTACATAGTTTGGATGTGAAAGATTCTAAGTTCGAACTCAGGTTACCTGGGCTCAAGAATTCATGCTCTTATAGTTAGGTTTTTAATACCTCTAGTGTCCACTTTTTCAAGTTAACAATATTAACTTCTTTCTTTCTTTCCTTCCTTCAATTTTTCTTTCTTTATCCTGCCCTCCCCTCCCCTCCCGTCCCCTCCCCTCTCCTCCCCTCTCTTCTCATCTCTCCTCTCCTCTCCTCTCCTTTCCTTTCCTTCCTTCTACAAGTGTTTAAGCCCCTGCTGTATACTGAATATAAATTAGTAGTTAGAGTCTAGTTGTTGTTTAAGCCATAAGCCTAGATGAGGTCACCGAGAGAGTGAGTCTAGATAGGGCAGGGAACACCAAGGCCTGAGCCCTGGGATATTCAACATTAAGGTAGGGCCAAAAAGGAAATACCAGAAGAGGAGGCTGAGAAGGAGCAATCAATAATGTAGCAAGAAAATCAAGAGTCAAACTTGCTGGAAGCTCAGTGAAGAAAGTGTTTCCAGAGGGAGTAGTGATCAACTGTGTTAAATGTTGCAGAGGATTCTGAGTGAGTTCTCAGAATTAACTGCTGGGTGCAGCATTAATAATCTGTGCAAGAGCAGCCTTGCTGGATGATAGGAGCTTAAAAGAATAGGGAAAAGAAGAGGAGTTGAAATCAGAGAGCAGAAACCACGTTTTTTTTTTTTTTTAAATGAGTCTTCTTCTCTGGCCCAAGCAAAGACTTGGAACCAACCCAAATGTCCAACAATGATAGACTGGATTAAGAAAATGTGGCACATATACACCATGGAATACTATGCAGCCATAAAAAATGATGAGTTCATGTCCTTTGTAGGGACATGAATAAAGCTGGAAACCATCATTCTCAGCAAACTATCACAAGGACAAAAAACCAAACACTGCATGTTCTCATTCATAGGTGGGAATTGAACAATAAGAACACTTGGACACAGGAAGGGGAACATTATACACCGGGGCCTGTTGTGGGGTGAGGGGAGGGGGTAGGGATAGCATTAGGAGATATACCTAATGTAAATGACGAGTTAATGAGTGCAGCCCACCAACATGGCATATGTATGCATATGTAACAAACCTGCATGTTGTGCACATGTACCCTAGAACTTAAAGTGTAATAATATTTTTAAAAAAAGGGTTTCAAATAAAAATCTTAAAATGAAAATAAAAAAAATAATGGGGAAAAAGAGGAGTTGAAATCAGAGAGCAGAAACCATGTTTCTTTCCTAGACAGAGTCTCCTTCTGTCACCAGGCTGGAGTGCAGTGGCACGATCTCGGCTCACTGCAACCTCCACCTCCTGGATTCAAGCGATTCTCCTACCTCAGCCTGCTGAGCAGCTGGGACTACAGGCACGTGCCAACAAACCCGGCTAATTTTTTTGTATTTTTAGTAGAGACAGGGTTTCACCATGTTAGCCAGGATGGTCTCGATCTCCTGACCTCATGATCTACCCTCCTCGGCCTTCCAAAGTGCTGGGATTACAGGCGTGAGCCACTCTGCCCAGCCGAGACCATGTTTTTTTAAAGGATTTCTTCAAAAGAGAATGAAGAAAGAGAGTAGTGGCTGGAAAGGGAAGTCGCCTCAAAACAGAGTTAGAAAACTAGTTCACTGCTATCTATCTAATTACACCACAATTTATTCAACCATTCTCTGTTGATGGCTATTTTATTGATGGTAATAATGCCATAATGAAGATACTTTTATATGTAAACTTATAATATAAATCATGTTTTTTCTACCAGCCAATCATCTCAATACTCGCCCATATACACTTATAGATTACAGTGTTTTGTTATTTCTATGGCCCAGATTTGCAGGTGATATGGTTTGGCTGTGTCCCCACCCAAATCTCATCTTAAATTGCGGCTCCTATAATTCCCATATGTCATGGGAGTAACCTGGGAGGAGGTCATTGATTCATGGGGGCGGGTCTTTCCCATGCCATTCTCCTGATAGCGAATAAATCTTACAAGTTCTGATGGTTTTATAAAGGGGAGTTCTCCTGCACACACTTTCTAGCCTGCTGACATTGAAGTCATCCCTTTGCTCTTCCTTTGCCTTCTGCGGTGATTGTGAGGCCTCCCCAGCCATGTGGAACTGTGAGTCCATTAAACCTCCTTTCCTTTAGAAATTACCCAATCTCAGGTATATCTTTATTAGCAGCATGAGAACATACTAATAACAGCAGGCATTGAATTTCTGAATAGAATTGTATAAGTAACTTACATTTCTTTATTATTATTATTATTATTATACTTTAAGTTCTAGGGTACATGTGCACAACGTGCAAGTTTGTTACATATGTATACATGTGCCATGTTGGTGGGCTGCACCCATTAACTCATCATTTACATTAGGTATATCTCCTAATACTATCCCTCCCCTCTCCCTGCTTCCCACAATAGGACCCAGTGTGTGATGTTCCTCTTTCTGGGTCCAAGTGATCTCATTGTTCAGTTCCCACCTATGAGTGAGAACATGCAGTATTTGGTTTTCTGTTCTTGTGATAGTTTGCTGAGAATGATGGTTTCCAGCTGCATCCATGTCCCTACAAAGGACACAAACTCATCCTTTTTTATGGCTGCATAGTATTCCATGGTGTATATGTGCCACATTTTCTTAACCCAGTCTGTCTTTGATAAACATTTGGGTTGATTCCAAGTCTTTGCTATTGTGAATAGTGCTGTAATAAACATATGTGTGCATGTGTCTTTATAGCAGCATGACTTATAATCCTTTGGGTATATCCCCAGTAATGGGATGGCTGAGTCAAATGGTATTTCTACTTCTAGATCCTTGAGGAATCGCCATACTGTTTTCCACAATGGTTGAACTAGTTTACAGTCCCACCAGCAGTGTAAAAGTGTTCCTATTTCTCCACATCCTCTCCAGCACCTGTTGTTTCCTGATTTTTTAATGATTGCCATTCTAACTGGTGTGAGATGGTATCTCATTGTAGTTTTGATTCATGTTTCTCTGATGGCAAGTGATGATGAGCATTTTTTCATGTGTCTGTTGGCTGTATGAATGTCTTCTTTTGAGAAATGTCTGTTCATATCCTTTGCCCACTTTTTGATAGGGTTGTTTGTTTTTTTCTTGTAAATTTGTTTGAGTTCTTTGTAGGTTCTGGATATTAGCCCTTTGTCAGATGAGTAGATTGCAAAAATTTTCTCCCATTCTGTAGATTGCCTGTTCACTCTGATGGTAGTTTCTTTTGCTGTGCAGAAGCTCTTTAGTGTAATTAGATCCCATTTGTCAATTTTGGCTTTTGTTGCCATTGCTTTTGGTGTTTTAGACATGAAGTCCTTGCCCATGCCTATGTCCTGAATGGTATTACCTAGGTTTTCTTCTAGGGTTTTTATGGTTTTAGGTCTAACATTTAAGTCTCTAATCCATCTTGAATTAATTTTCATATAAGGAGTAAGGAAAGGATCCAGTTTCAGCTTTCTACTTATGGCTAGCCAATTTTCCCAGCACCATTTATTAAATAGGGAATCCTTTCCCCATTTCTTGTTTTTGTCAGGTTTGTCAAAGATCAGATGGCTGTAGATGTGTGGTATTATTTCTGAGGACTCTGTTCTGTTCCATTGGTCTATATCTCTGTTTTGGTACCAGTACCATGCTGTTTTGGTTAGTGTAGCCTTGTAGTATAGTTTGAAGTCAGGTAGCGTGATGCCTCCATCTTTGTTCTTTTGGCTTAGGATTGTCTTGGCAATGAGGGGTCTTTTTTGGTTCCATATGAACTTTAAAGCAGTTTTTTCCAATTCTGTGAAGAAAGTCATTGGTAGCTTAATAGGGATGGCATTGAATGTATAAATTACCTTGGGCAGTATGGCCATTTTCACAATATTGATTCTTCCTATCCACGAGCATGGTATGTTCTTCCATTTGTTTATGTCCTCTTTTATTTCACTGAACAGTGGTTTGTAGTTCTCCTTGAAGAGGTCCTTTACATCCCTTGTAAGGTGGAGATCCTTATGACAAACCCACAGCCAATATCATACTGAATGGGCAAAAACTGGAAGCATTCCCTTTGAAAACTGGCACAAGACAGGGATGCCCTCTCTCACCACTCCTATTCAACGTAGTGTTGGAAGTTCTGGCTAGGGAAATCAGGAGAAAGAAATAAAGGGTATTCAGTTAGGAAAAGAAGAAATCAAATTGTCCCTGTTTGCAGATGACATGATTGTATATTTAGAAAACCCCATTGTCTCAGCCCAAAATCTCCTTAAGCTGATAAGCAACTTCGGCAAAGTCTCAGGATACAAAATCAATGTGCAAAAATCACAAGCATTCTTATACACCAGTAACAGACAAACAGAGAGTCAAATCATGAATGAACTCCCATTCACAATAGCTTCAAAGAGAATAAAGTAACTTACATTTCTTACGTATCAATGTATTGAGATATATATATGTGTGTGTGTATATATATATGATATACAACATAATTTACATATACGTTACATTTCCATCAGCAATATTCATGAATATCTTTCTCTGGAATACTCACTGGCAAGAAAAACACATCCGTGGATTGTGCCCTTTGGTGCACAAGTATCAGTCATGATCAAGTAAACTTACAGCAAATGCTTGATTTGATCTTCAAAATGAATGTGTTTTCTATGATCCCCAGTTTACAGATCTAGAGAGAGAAAGATGCTTGTACAGAAGCACACAGCTAGGAAGTGGCAGAACCATCTTCAAACCCAGGTCATCTAAGTTTAGATTCATTTCTCGTCCTTTAATTTTCTACTGTCTTATTTGTTACTGGCTCTATTCACAGACCCTTCTCAGTCCCTCACACTGGGAATAAAGCAAACCCTTTGAGGGTGGGCTGGTATCTCTGACACCCTCCACGTAAAGACCTGGCTTCACAGCCTGCTGCATACCCTTCTTCCCCAGGCTCCAGGTCCCCTTGGCCCTGAGTGACTGTCCTCCCACTCTGAGGCCCCAGGAATCTCAGCACATATTACACATTCCTCCAGCAAAATGAGTCCACTGGCAGTTACCCAGGAACACACAGTTACACACAAGCCTCCCCCAGCTGGCTGGACTTTCTCCAATTGTGGTCATAAATAGCCACAAAGACAGACATCAACGCAGGTTCTGGAGACTGGACGAAAAGCATGTTGGGTTGGGTGGGTGGAACCACAGGCATTCTGTACAGACGGCGACCGGTGACCTCTGCTCCAGCATGCCAAGAAAAACAGATCATAGTAAAAAGCAAAAGGATTCTCTCACCTCCCTGCCCTACGTTCTTCTCCCTCAGAAATGCATTGCTGATAATCTTGAGTCTAAGATTGTTAATCACTAGAAAACACTAATAGTTACGGCTATCGCTTATTTTGGAAATCAACAAATAATAAGTTATGGGCATCTCACATTCATTATCTTCCAGCTTCAGGAAACCTTTGAAATGTAGGTTTGATTATTTCTGATTCAGAAATGTTGAGTAACATACTCAGGATTACACACTTAGCAGGGGCAGAATCAGCATTGAGACTCAGACCTACTTTCCGGGTATCAACTCTTAATAGGTCTTTCTACTTTAACACATTGCATTCATCACAAAGTTAAAAATGACAAAGAAATTCGTGAGTATTTAATATGAGTTGGGCACAGTGTTGAGTAATTCACATAATATTTTCAGTTATTCTCATGATAATTCTAATTTTATCAACTCTTTCCTCCACTATGATTTGTTTAAAATACTACTTTCTTGAACCAATGAAGGAAACAAATCTTAGATATCTAAACAATTTTCCCAAAGTCCTAGGACTAGTGAGGTCTATAGATACATTTGAGATTAGGTCTATATGACTCTGGAGTCCCATGTCTTGATTTTCTTGTTTCCCAAATACATATATAGTCTCTACCATCTCTGTGCTTTTCTGGAGTTCCCAACAGCAATTGAAAATAATGTCTTTCTCGGCTGGGCGCGGTGGCTCAAGCCTGTAATCCCAGCACTTTGGGAGGCCGAGACGGGCAGATCACGAGGTCAGGAGATCGAGACCATCCTGGCTAACACGGTGAAACCCCGTCTCTACTAAAAAATACTAAACACTAGCCGGGCGAGGTGGCGGGCGCCTGTAGTCCCAGCTACTCGGGAGGCTGAGGCAGGAGAATGGCGTGAACCCGGGAGGCGGAGCTTGCAGTGAGCTGAGATCCGGCCACTGCACCCCAGCCTGGGCGACAGAGCAAGACTCTGTCTCAAAAAAAAAAAAAAAAAAAAAAAAGAAAATAATGTCTTTCTCAAGGTTCAGGAAATATTTAAGATTCAATAAGAGATCGAATTATCAAATGAATTTTCAAATGAATAAATGGTTTTTGCCTTTAGGAAGCTGTTACTAAGACTTATTTTAGACCTATAAGTTTCCTGTTTAGTTTCTCTTTGGATAATCTCAAGGTGCCTAGGTTAATGTTAGAAAGTATAAGTTAATAAATAAATATTCTTATGGAAGTATTGGTTAATTAAAATCTCAACTCTTAAGAACAACTTTCAGTCATACTCTAGAGGAGGATGAGCTGCCTGCTGTTATTTAATGATGGCCTTTCCCTCTGTTTCTATTGCCCACCTTCAATAATGACCACAGCTGTCAGTTTAGCTGAGCCAGTCAGAATAAGAGGTTAAAATAATTACCTCCATGATAGAACCTCTAACTCCAGCCAGAATCAATGACTTCCTAGAAATGGAGGAAAAGTTCATAAAAAAACACTTCTTGTGTTCCTTAACTAGATTTTTTGGACCCAGGCCAAGCCAATAAAAGATGGATAGGGACACATATGCTATTTATAACATAGTGCATGTGGAATCCTCATTTCCTAGAAATGCATATTGAATCAATAACAACACTAAGACTTCAGGTGATGCTGTAAAACAAATTAACACAGCATCGGCATACAGACACCCCCAAGTGTGTACGTGTGTGTGTAACACGCACACCCACACACACCATATTTCCCATTAGAAAAATGAACTCTTCAAAGTTTCTTTTTGTGTTAACTTTGTCTTTTGTTTTCTGTATTCTAATACTTTAGCATCTGGGGCCTTGGTAACCCTGGAGGGGCTGCCCCTGCCAGAACTAGCCAATTTCTAGAGCCCAGGAGCATGCCTTTCAAATGCAGGCAAACCAATTCAGAGCCCACACCCCATCACACTCCCTGTCATTATCCACCTGCCTTGATTATCTAAGGTCCAGGTACCTGTGAACTAGGGATAGTGCCTACAACCCTGAGCCCACTGAAATTATTCAAACAAGCCAATCCTATACCTGCTTACCCTGCCTTGTCTGTTTCTTCTTACGGAAATCACACTGGAGGCTTTTGTCCATAGTTCCTTCTCTCCCTCTGCCTCTTGACTGGCCCTCGTATGTCCCCTGTATGGTTTCACCTGGTACAGCATGCCTGCTCCTCTTGGGATCTGTAACAAATCATCTTCCTAATGGCAATCCTCTCCTGATCTGTTGACCTCGACATTCCTAAATATTCATAAAATCTATATTAAGACACCTCTGGACACATTCTTCTGAACCTTATTTGCCCAACAAGAATGCAAGGGCTGGCATCATTAAAGAAGCATACATTTTCCAAGGTATTCAAGAGTTTCAACAAAGGCAAGGGAGAGCACTCACCCTTACCTTTGGATGATATGATAATACAAGGAGACACATGTCAGCGGTCACTCCTACTGATAAAAGGAAAAGGTGCACTAATCGCAAAAGACCTCGGTCATCGCTCCTCTGCATGTGCAGGCCCTGTAAATTCAAGGTTCTTGGCACTCTCTGTGGCATTTATGACTACGTTATTGATTTAGGTTTGCAAGACTGGAGGAAGTATCCACAAGTTTCTTGCTCCATTGCTTCAAGAGCTAACTGGCTAAGCTTTCTTCAGCACGAGTAGCAATACAGTAAGCCTTCTGGGTAATTATGCCTTTTCTATTACAGATAATGTTTTGTCAATTTAGGAAACAATTTAATGTAACAAGCCAAGAATTGCTAAGTACTTATAGCAGAGTTTAAAGAAACACCAATACTTAGATACAAATTAAAAGGCCTCTTGATTGCCCTACATGTATTGTCAGTAACTGCTTCATCTAATCAGAATATTCTCAAGAGTCAATAAAAAACATCCCTGACCCCATATTTTGGAATTAAAGGGTCACCAGTACTTTGCTTCCTGAACAAAGGTAGTGTCAAAAGGCGGTAATAATCAAGTGTGGTGATTACATCATGAGCTCTAGCATCACCTGGACATGGGCTTGATGGCTACCTCCTGTGTGATATTGGGCAACATAATTAAGCTTTCTTAATTATTATTAATTATTTTCTTAATAAAAATTAACATATTTATCTAAAACTGAGGATAAAAACAGTATCCACTTTAAAACATTGTTGTAATAATTAAGTAAGTTAACACACGTTCTTAGCATCTTGCCTGGCTCAGTTGTGGACACCATAGACGTTTGCTATCAGTAGATATCCCAAACAACTGGTTCGATACTTCAAATAAATGAAGACTGGATGCATCACAGGTTTCCTTAGTTACTTTCAAGGTACTTTCTCCTCATTTGGTGTGTGAATCTCAACAGCACAAACCTTATATTTCTATTCTTTATTCTAGAGAAATTTGACTCAGGCAGAATTAGGTACTACAGCCTCACGTATGTTAACAGGAGAATTCATAACTTTCCCACACGTGTTTAAAGTCCTATAAAGAGCTTTTAGAAAATAGGAGTAAATTTACCTACTGGCTCAATTTCTTCTTAATGCTTAAAACCTCAACTTTTTACTGTAATTTTATTTCTGTTGATTATTAATTAAATCCCAGCGTTAGTCAGGTCATTGGAAGCCAGTTTATTAAATAGCTAGGTCTCACCCCCCACCTTTGGAACACTACAAACCATTAAACAGAACAGTTTTTAAGTAGACATGCACTGTGGTTTTCTTACATCTTTCTCCAAAGCCTTCGAAAATTGCTATTAGTGTCATTCAAGTTGGGAAACTTAGTCATATTTTCTAAACCTTATGGCTGTGTCCCAGATGAGAAAGGACAGAAAATAAGTCTTCAACAGCTGGGAGAGGTTTTGTGGATTTCATAGTGGTTGGGAGCTACTAACAAGGAAATATTACACATGGCCTTTGGCAGGAACATGTTATAAAATCCAGAGCCTTTTGTTAAGGGCTGAGTAGGGTATTATTCATAATTGTTATTTAATTTGGTCTTCTTCCCATCTTCCTTTTAACAGAAGGCTGTTCTGCCTTGAAAAATTACACCATCTAAAGGTGCCCTATGTCTGTGATTATATGCTACATAACCTGGCAAATATTCTTCAAATAAAAGCCCACAAGGCCAGTAAAATTTGCAGTAGCAGATGGCATTTTCACCAACGAACAGAGTCAGTTTTTCATGAGGGTAGAAGAAGGACCCACCCCCACTTGACTAATACCAGGAAATGTTCATCACTACCAGAATATCTCATTTATTTGACTGACTTCATTAATCCCTGGAGCATCTTGATAACTCCAGGAAAGCATCCAAACTCATCTCTGTCTCGTTCCTTCTTGTGTCACCAGCCTCATCTCGTACCATTTCTCTGCTCCACAAACACTAAACTCCAGAAACTTTAATGTTTCAGTTTCTACAGCTGACAAGTGTCCCTGAGTAGCTGATGACATGTAGTAATAGGTAAATTTATTGGTGCACTAATTTTAATCATGCATGCTTCAGGCTGGTGAGCTTAAGGGAGTCATTATGCTGCCGAATGAGACTAGCTGCCTGCCCAGCATCTGCTTTTCAATAGCATTTTGCCATTCTTCTGTTTATTTCTATATATGCTCTTTATAGGATGTATTCGTTATTTACGGCCACGAAATCCTGTGCTACAAACAACCACACCCCTCAGTGGCATACTACAATCAATGTTTATTTTGCTCCTGTGTCTGCAGGGTTCAGAGGACTGGAGAGGAGCATTGGTTGATGCCACCTGGGCTTTCCCATGGTGCGTATTCAGCCATGAGCTGTCTGGTAGTTCTGCTGCTCTTGTCTAGACTTGCTAGATTAACAGTCTGTCTGCTGACCTAATATGGCCTCAACCAGGACAATCAAGGACAACTTGTCCTTCATCCTCCTTCAGGGTAGTCCAGATAAGTTCTCACAGCAGTGGCAGAACTACAACAGCAATCAAGAGCAACTGTACAAACACTTTCGAACCTGTGCTTGTGTCACGCATGCTAATACCCCATGGGCCAAAAGAAGTCAGAGGGTTACGCCCAGAGTTAGAGTGTGAGGCACTGCAAAGTTATATGACGAAGGACAAGGATATAGGAAGGGTAAAGAATTTTTTGCAATTAATCTACCCCACAGAGAAAATGAATTTCAGAGTGGGGTCTGAGAAGGCCTCCCTTCTATTCCACTTGAATTCTGGACCAGATTATACTGTCTTTCACCTCCATGTCATTGCACTGGTGGATCTTTCCCCTGTTCTTCCCATTACCACTCAACCCCATCCAGCGCTGTGCCAACCTCTGGAGGTAAGAAATAGGACAAAGAAAACACAGCTCTTAATTTTAGGGAGACTATAGTTTATTAGGACAACTGACACGTACATAAAAATTGAGCTGAGTAATTAAAATAAAGACAGCAACATAATGTTTCATTCACAGTAAGAAGGTATAGGTGATTGTGTTGAGACAGACCTTATCCAACATCTCCGTAGCCTCAGCCAACATCACTCTCATTACCCTTAGGAAGGTGCTGCTGAGACCACTACTGTAATAATCTGACTTACACTGTCCCATGTACTTGGCAGCAAGACTTTCATTGGCTAACTTAAGTCATAGCTTAGCCTCATAACCCATTTACCTCTACTGCTTGTGGAAAGGTGGACCATGGGAACTCCCCTTGAACTAGGTCATATATGCAATGACATAAGGGTCAATCTCTGCTGGGGATGCTCCTCAGAAAGGAACTGGAAAATAAGCAGCTAAAACACAAAAAGTAACAACAGCTATCTCATACATTTTCATTTGATTGCTTCTTTTAAAACATGCCTTTGAACTAGGTAATTGGTTGAGTTTTCTCCCAGTGAGAATAGTGGAAACTTAAAAAAAAAAAAAAAAAGAAAAGAAAAATAGGCAAAGACTTGGAAATCATGATGAAGTGCCCACATTTATTCTATAGACAGAAAAGTTTGCCTCTCACAAGTGCAAAATGTAAAGACAACTCTCTCAGAAGTGAAATTGCTATGGAGCTACACAGCTGGGATTAGAAGGGCAGTATGCAGGTATCAATCACGACTGTCCAGACAAGTATAACAAAAAGATACAGAATCTGCTGGTAAGAGTGGGTATGTGGGGGAAAGGCTTCAGTTGAGCTTATAAAATATGGGTTGAGGGGTTTTCTTTCACATGAACACAGGGAGGTGGCAGGTGGAGATAACAGACTTGAGAAACTAGTTCAAGAAACTGCAAGGAGTTCAGTCTAAAAGAACTATGTCTTGGCTTTTTGCAAGAGTTGCATGTCTTTGAACTTCACCCTGATGTAAGTACTGAACACGCACACACTCAACTTGGCAGGTTTGCTGGCTGCCCTCCTGTAATGTAACCACTTTGCAACTTCATACATTTCCCTAGAATCTCTGCAAAGATAGGTAGGAAAATAAACCCCACTAGATTATAGGTCCACTAAAGCTTCTCCATGCACAATGAAGAGAAACAGCATCCTTCTTTGACAGGAACACAGACTTGGGAACTAAATACATTTGGCTTCAAATACTACATCAGTGGGACACTGAGCTAGACTTCTGTTCTAATTCCTATTGTAGTTACAGAGATGATGCTACTTATCTTGCAAAGATTTTGGTAGGATTAGAGAAAAGTCATGTTAAGTGCCTAGTGCCCATTTCTACTTACCATGTACACATCGAGTTGTGTGACTATCTTTTTGTTTGTTTGTTTTATTTTGTTCTTGTTTTTCGGTGACTGCTGTAATGCTTAAAATAATTTATGAGTGCTCCCTAGCAATTTGGAAGGTCATTCTGAATCTTTTTCCTTAAAAAAATTTTCTTTTTCTTCTCTACCTTGGGCCAACTTACAGTAACTTGCAATGTTTTAAGGAAGCTGCTTAAAACATTTCTGCAACAAGAGTGTAAATCAATCAATCATCAATCAATCAATATATTATTATCACTATGAGAGATCTAGAAATTTCCCCAGAAATAATCGTCAGAATGACTCAGAAAGAATAAGTTGGATGGAACACTATTGGTAGCAGATTTCTTTTCATTAAGCAATGAATTAAGCCATTGATGTTAAGATTTTGGAAATCATACTGATATATTGATATTAATTACCACATGTAAGTGTACTCAGATAATGGAACCAGGAATCCTGACTTGGGATATATACTCTTTACTTCCTGGAAATCCCAGAGAAGGAACTTTAGGATACCCAGGGAAGATGTTCTTTCCTCCACCAAAAAGCATTCACACCTCACTCCTCACTCCTCTGAGCCTGTTTTGTCCTGACATCTAGTCTCCCTTTCTCTAAAGGCTTTGGATCCTTGGCAACTGATCAGACCCTTTCCAGACTCCCTAGCAGGTGATTCAGGTTCAAACCACACAAACTAAATGTTTTTTATGTGGAAGGACCCTGAACTCAACTGGGGTCTCAGATTTCCACTCTGCTTCTTCCCAGAATTTCCCAGCCTTACGGGCTTACTTATTTCTCATAGGTAGATGGGATCAAAGTCACAGGGTTTACTAAGGTAATCTGCTGTAGTAATTGAGACCTGGGGTCTGGAACCAAATGATGTGGCTTCTACATGGGCTATGTCACCTATTAGATTATGATGTGATAGCTGACAACTCATTCAACTGGTCTGTGTCTCAGTTTTACATTCATAAAATGGCTTTTGTGATCATCCTTATATTAAAGGAGTGTTGTAAATTAAATAGGTTAAGCCATGTGTAGCATGACACTGAATCCCCTCTATGCTGCCTCCACAGACTGTGGGCACCAAATACACTAAAGATTCTATATTTCTCTTTTGTTATAATTTCAACTTTTATTTTAGATTCAGGGGGTACATGTACAGTTTTGTTACATGTATAGGTGTATAAAGCATATTTTGTAATGTGGAGTTTTGGGGTATTAATGATCTTATCACCCAGGCAGTGAGCATAGTACCTAATAGGTAATTTTTCAAATTTTGCTTTCTCTCTCTCACACACATCTAGTAGTCCCAAATGTCTATTGTTCCCATATTTATGCCCATATGTATCCAATGTTTAGCTCTCACTTATAAGTGAGAACATGTGGTATTTGATTTTTTATTCCTGTGCTGTGTTAATTCACTTAGGATACTGGACTCTAGCTGCAACCATATTGCTGCAGAGGGTATGATTTTGTTCTTTTTACAGCTGTGTAGTATTCCATGTTTTCTACCTACCACATTTCCTTTATCCAGTCCACCATTGATGGTCAGCTAGGTTGATTCCATGTCTGTTATTGTAAGTAGTGCTGCAATGAACATACTAGTGCATGTGTAGTTTCAGTAGAAACATTTATTTTCCTTTGGGTATATATCCAGTAATGGGATTGCTGGATTGAAGGTTCTAAGTTCTTTGAGAAATCTCCAAACTCCCTTCCACAGTGGTTGAACAAATTTACATTCCCACCATTTGCTTTTCTTTGCAGCCTCTGCATCATCTATTATTTTTTGACTTTTTAATGATAGCCATTTAACTGGCATGAGACAGTATCTCATTGTGATTTTGACTTGCATTTCTCTGATGATTAGTAATATTGAGCATTTTTTTCTATGTTTCTTGGCTGTCTTCTTTTGAGAAGTGTCTGTTCATGTCCTTTGCCCACTTTTTAATGGGGTTGTTTTTTGCTTGTTGAATTGTTTAAGTTCCTTGTAGATTCTGGATATTAAACCTTTGTCAGATGCAAATTTTGTGAATACTTTCTTTCATTCTGCATATTTTTTGTTTATGCCCATGACAGTTTATTATGCTGTAAAGAAGCTCTACAGTTTAATTAGTTCCCAGTTGTAAATTTTTGGTTATGTTGCAATTGCTTTTGATGACTTTGTCATACATTTTTTTTTTCCCCAAGGCTAATGTCCAGAATGGTATTTCCTAGGTTTTCTTCTAGGATTTGTATAGTTTGAGGTCTTACATCTAAATCTTTAATATACATTGAGTTAATTTTTGTATATGGTGAAAAGTAGGGGCCCAATTTCACTCTTCTGAATATGGCTAGCCAGTTATTCCAGCACCATTTATTGAATAGGGAGTCCATTCCCTATTGATTTTTGAAATCAACTTTGTTGACCATCAGATGGTTGTAGGTGTCTGGGTTTATTTCTGGTTTCTCTATTGTGTTCCATTCATCTATGTGTCTATTTTTGTACAAGTACCATGCTGGTTTGGTTACTGTAGCTTTATAGTATAGTTTGAAATTGGGTAATGTGATGTTGTCAGCTTTGTTCTTTTTGCTTGGGATTTCTTTGGCTATTCAGGATCTTTGGGTGTTCTATATTGGTTTTAGGAATTCTACATTTCTATATGATTATCAGAGTCACATCTCTGTAGACAGAGGCAGCAGGGAATGGGCAAGACACTCTCCTCATTCTGAGCACAATGCTATGGAAAGAGTATAGAGTTTCTAGTTAGATGGACTATGGTCTGACCTTGGTTGCTATGGAAGCTGGAAAAGCTACTTAACACTGGTGTACTTCATTTTTTAACCTTGTAAGTATTTTGTGGTTCTTAAATGGGATAATGTAAATGGGGTTCCTTGCATAAGAATTGAGACTTTTTATAATTCTTCATCCTTCCTTTTTTTGCTTCAGCTATTTGGAAGCTCAATACCTGAGAAAAGTTCAAGCACTGTCACCATATAATCCTTTTTTTTTTCTTTTTTTTTTTTACAATTTTATTCTCTTCCATCAGTGTTACTTCTGTTGTCTCAGTCTTCATGATTATTGATTCCACTGAATATGTGATTTTATTGTGAGTCATATGAAAAGCTTATAAATTATAAAAGCAAAATGTTAAAGGTTTCACCTCTATTATTCCTGGTGTCATAAATTGCCAGCCACCCAATCAGGTGTTATTTTGTATACTATATTTGCATATTATATTTATAACATGTTATAAATAAATATTAAATTGACTTAAGACTCAAGAATATTCAAATATATTTGGGTGGAAAACAATTGCCCTTGATTGACAAACTTACATCCACAAAAACACTACTTTTCTAGATAAATCTCTCATTCACTTTTAAAAAAATAAACAGCAGTAATAAGGAAAGGAATACTTTGTTTACTAGTTGGTAGGTACTTGTAGGCCCTTTGCATATGTTGACTCATTTGAACTACAAAATGACCCCCAAAAGTAGACATTTTTATAGCATGAAGAAATGGGCTGAGACAGGTTAAGTGGTAAGTCCACAATCACATCACAGATAAGTAGAAAGATGGGCTTTAAGCTCAGTCTAGTCTCACCCCAAAGTCCAACCTCCCCCCATGTGACAGGTTTGTAGTCTAATTAGTGTCACATAAAGTGTAGAGAATTGCTCTAGATTTTCCAAAATCCCATAGCAGAGCAGAAAATAAACAGAACAATGCCCAGACTCCACGGCCTCCACAGCAAGCAGGAAATCACATCTTCCCATTGTCTGGGCTAGCCAAAGAGCATTTTGTAGGGGCTTGCCTGCCAGGGTCCATTTCAGTGGTATGTCCTACAGGTCCTACCCATCCCCCATAAAAGCATGATTTAATAAGGATCCAGCATCCAGTTCCTTCACGCATTATGGTTGGAATTGATAATTAGGCAAGGGGTCTCTCAAGGAAGGAGCTGCCAGAAGTTTTTAGCTTCTGGATCTATAATTTTGTCTTTGCAATATATTTTGAGGTATTTCAATGGAAAGTAACCCCAGCACAACATATTGGCAGGTATATCCAAGAACCTCCAGTCCAGTGCCAGGAGCAGGAGCTAATGAGGATATATAACATTCACATTTCCAAAGAACCTCAAAGAGTTCCTCAATACTTCTCAGGATTCCCTGTGATTCCCTCCAGCCTATGGCACTTCACGTATGTTGCTTTGAAGCCTAGAAAACTAGAAAATGAACAATCTTTATGACTTGGGTCATTGATGCCAGAGCAGGAGGCTTCCGGAAAGAGGCCTGTCTCACTGAGAGGCTCCATGCATGCCCCCATCCAGATCTACATTCCCTGCCAGAGGAAGAAGTGAGGACATAGGTCCCACCTTCAGATTCCCACCTTCCCGGCAGTTCCTCATGATTAACTTCATCTTTAACAGCTTCTACCTGGTCAGTAGGCCACGAGATGGTGTTTTTGGCCAATGATTTTCAGTAACACAGTTGATTCTTGAAACCCTAGTGATCACACAACTCCATTCATGATTACTCTCATGGTGAGAAAGAACTCACTTTTCACCAAGCATCCACAAATACACAAGGCACTTGATTTAATTTTCACAACCTTTTGAGATCATAATATATAAGCTTCTTTAAGGATAAGAAATTAAAGTGGCCTAGAGGTCACTTTGCTAGTTAAAATTGAAGCTAAGACTGGTCCCGAGGCATTCTGTTTCACAGTTCAATATTCTTCCTAAGCATCACAAGAACTTGACTCATTCATTTTCATTCAGTCATTCTTTTATGAACTAATTTAAGAAACATTTCTTTGAGTGCCTGGTATGTGCTGCACATGGTGCAGATCACAGAGATACAGCAGTGAGCAAGACAGATCAAGTCCTCACTGAAGTTACATAATACTCAGGGGAGGAATCTAGAGAACAAAGAATGACATAGAGTGCTGAGAAAGTGAAATATTAAATGCCCGGAAACCTACAGGACACGAACTCGTCTTGAGAAGACGGGTGTCTCAGGAAGATGGCTGGGGTCACAGAACAATTCTCTGAATAAATAAGGCCTGAAGCCGCATGGGGAAAGGGAAGCACTCCCAGGCAGGGAGGGGAAAGAGCATGTGCAAAGGCCCCGAAGCATAAAAGGGCTTGTGCTGTTCAGGGAACTGGAAGAAGTTTAATTTGATCAGAATGTCCTCTGATTGCTCTAAATCACATCAATTTCCTAATAAATGCCAGCCAACAGACCCCATCATCTAATGAGAAAAGAAGAAGACAGGGATTCAGGCCAGGAATTTATTTCATGAATGAGAATGTGCTTTTCCCTGGAGAGACCTCTGTGTAAATAGCATGCAGGAGCAAAGAAAGAAAGGATTTCATACTCAAGAAGCACGTGACAATTCCCATCAAGTCCCTGTTAAGGGGATGAAAATAAAGTTAAATTCCTGATACCACAGCTTACTCCCATCTATCATCACTATTTTAGCCATCACATTGGCCCAACTATTGTTCTCTTTTAACTCCAGAATTAATGACATTTAAAAGTTATTTTTTGTTATGTAATGTATATACCAGGGGTCCTAACAATATATTCCACTTAAGCCCAAAGAAAGCTAACTGTTCTCATTCTCTAGCCTTCCAGTATGGACTTATGTTTATCCGCCACTCCTGACTTCCAGGAACATGGCAATGAATTTGATTTCACTTCGAGTAATCCTAAGCTTTATTCTAGAAAGGAACTGGTAGAAAGAAAATGAACATTTATTGGACATTTACTATGTGACAGCCACATTCTATTGAATACTATGTATTGAATAGAGGCATATGAGGCAGATGTAATAATCCCATTTTCTGAAATGAAGTTCTGAAAATTACATTATTTGTTTATAATCGCACACAGTAAAAACAAGAGTGAGGACTTGAATCCAAGTTTTGATGGGAAGCTCATGTTTAGATTTAGGAACTTCTGAAGGCATTTCCTATGTGTTACCTTGCCCATCCTTGGAATCTGGTTGCATTTGAGACTCATGTCCCTTCCTTGGAAATTTGTCAGCACAAGGTCTGAAACCCAAGTATGTAAAATGGGTCCAGCAGTTTCTAAATAAATGATCTAGATAAACTAAAACTTAAATCTCAAAATGGGAGACATATATATATATATAAAATGGAAATTTTCTGATTGAGAAATTTGGCTTTCAGGACAAGAAACTTAAAAAACAGAGAAATATTTTATTTTCAATAGTACAGTACTCCATATGATAACTTTATTCATCCTTTAAAGAAGAGAAGCAAAATGAGCATCTCATGACCACATTCCATAGGGAGACAATCTCCTTTGTTCTCATAAATCATCATGGTGAAATAGAAAGAAAGTAGGTCTCAGACATGGTCACACTCGGCTTTTAATTCTGCCTGCATTGTTTTCCAGATGAGTCATATAGACATATTATGAAATCTTCTCTGAACTTTTGTTTGCTCTTTTATACATTGGCCATCAACAATCTCAAAATAAGGCAATAGGAGTTTTTAAAAACCCCACTGTCAGCTAGTAGGCATTCAACAAATGTTAATCCTGTCTTTTCACATGAACTCACTGGGTACTCAACAGTCAATATTGGTTTCTAGTTTTACTGATCCCCATAGTTACAATGTCTAGTACTTACATGTTATTTTCTAGCACTTACAAAATATTTCTTTGTTGTTGTTTTCCTGAGATGGAGTTTCACTCTTGTTGCCCAGGCTGGAGTACAATGGCGCGATCTTGGCTCACCACAACCTCTGCCTCCCAGGTTCAAGTGATTCTCCTGCCTTAGCCTTCCCAAGTAGCTGGGAATATAGGCATGTGCCACCACGCCTGGCTAATTTTGTATTTTTAGTAGAGACGGGGTTTCTTCATGTTGGTCAGGCTGGTCTCGAACTCTTGACCTCAGGTGATCCGCCCACCTCGGCCTCCCAAAGTGCTGGAATTACAGGCATGAACCATCATGCCCGACCAAAATATTTTCAAGTGAATATCATATTCAATTATTCCAACAACCATTTGATGTAGATACCATTGTGTTAGCCAGTTTTACAAATAAAAAGAATAAAGCTCAGGCAACATGACTTGAAAAGTAAGTACGAGACCTCTGGGACCCCAGTGCCTGGGTTTGAATTCTAGCTCTTGCTTTATGATCTTAAGTGAATTACATAATTACTCTGAGATTTAGTTTACTCATCTTAAAAACTGAGAAGCACAGTGAGCTCTATCTAACAATGTTGTGAGCATAAATTAATACAATTATATATCTAGAACAGTAAGCACTCCATTAATGTTATATATTATTTTACTCTGCAAAAATATAGTTAACTCTTAATCAATTGGCAAAATGAAAGAAGGCAATAAATGAGTTAATAGAAGTAGAGTATTTAGACTCATTCTTGGCATATAGTAAGGGTTTAGCAAGTGTTACCTACTCTTGTTGGCCAAGATCACACAGGTGGTAGGAAACGTGGTTCTTGAATAAGAGTCCTTGGGAATTAAAGCCATTACAGGTGAAGAGGGAGGTGCTTGAGGAAGTTAATAGTGGAGATCCTCGTCTCCTTGTCTACCTAAAATACGGGATTGAACACCACCTCTGACAATTGTGGGCATATAACATGAAGATAAAGTATTTTGCAAAATTTGAAGTTCTATAAGAGGATGTTATTATTTATATTATTATTCGTATATATGTTTGTGATAGATGAATTGAGAGATAGTGATCTAATCCTAATATGAGACTAACTTCCAGATATGTAAAAGTGGCCAAATCTCCTGGTACAGTAGAGAATGAAGAGTCTTTGGTTTCAAGTTGTATACCTGGCCTAGGATCTAGCCTCTTCCAACTAGTATGTGGTTTTGAACTTCAGGCTTTAGAAATACAAGCATAGGCCGGGCACAGTGGCTCACGTCTGTAATCCCAACACTTTGGGAAGCCGAGGCAGATAATCACCTGAGGCTAGGAGTTTGAGACAAGCTTGGCCAACATGGTGAAACTCTGTCTCTACTGAAAAAGGAAAAAAAATTAGCCAGGCATTGTGGCAGGTGCCTGTAATCCCAGCTACACGGGAGGCTGAGGCAGAAGAATTGCTTGAACCTGGAGGTGGAGGTTGCAGTGAGCCTAGATAGTGCCACTGTACTCCCGCCTGGGTGACAGAGCGAGATTCAGTCTGAAAAAAAAAAAAAAGAAAGAAAGAAAAGAAAGGAAATATAAGGATATTAATTTAGTAAACTTTGCTACGATCTAGCATTTTCTTTCTCTCGGTTTTTTTTTTTTTTTTTTTTTTTTTTTCTGTCCACTCAGGCTGGAGTGCGGGGGCATGATCTTGGCTCACTACAGCCTCTGCCTCCTGGGTTCAAGCGATTCTCCTGCCTCAGCCTCCCGAGTAGCTGGGACTACAGGCTCTTGCCACCATGCCTGGCTAATTTCTTTTATATTTTAGTAAAAACGGAGTTTCACCATGTTGCCCAGGCTGGTCTTGAACTCCTGAGCTCCTACAATCTGCCCGCCCTGGCCTCCCAAAGTGCTGACATTACAGGTGTGAGCCAACGCACCCAGCCCATCTACCCATCTAGCATTTTCTTAGTTATCCACTAGTTGTATATTTTGGTTAGATGGTAAATCATCAATTAGCTGAAATTTTCTTGTTTCTGAAAGAGGAATGACTACTGTGCACAGAGTTCTATGTGCTAGTGTATTACTATACACTATTATACAACTAGTGTTGTATAATAAAGTACCACAAACTTAGCAACTTAAAACAATGCCCATTTATTATCTCACCTCTCTGGAGGTCAGAAGTCTAGATGGTGTAACTGGGTTCTCTGCTTAAGGTCTCACTAGGCTGAAATCAACATGGTAGCTAGCTGTACTATCATCTGGACCTTGGGCTCTTCTTTCAATTCCTGTTATTGGCAGAACTCAGTTCCTCGTGGTTGTAAGACTGAGGTCTTCCTTGTTGGTTGTCAGCTGGGGGCCTCTCCCAGCTCCAGTCCTTGCACATGGCCCTTCCATCTTCAACATTAGCAATGGCATGTAAAATTTTTCTTATGGTTGAATCTTTCTTACTTCTACTTCTACCACCAATCAGAGATCATCCTCTACTTTTCAAGAGCTTATGTAATTAGGTGACAGAATCCGAACTAAGAAAGTAATGATCAAGATAGAAAGAAGGAGAAGACTCACCCTGAGTTAGGAGGTAGTAACTCATTGCAGTGGGAGATGGGAAGAAGGGGTGTGCTCTGGCACACTTATATTCCCAAGGTTCTTTCAGGTTTAAATTAGATCAGTATATTTTTCTTATCAAAGAAAAGGTTTAATTTAGACCAGTATATTTTTCTTATCTAAGCAAATAGGTTAAGATAATTTAGGGTTTGAGACTTGAATAGAAATACTTTCCACATAATTTTATTATCTTATATTTTATTTGAGTGAATTATTTATTTATTTATTTATTTTTTCAGAAGGAGCCTCACTCTGTTGCCAGGCTAGAGTGCAGTGGTGAGACCTTGACTCGCTGCAACTTCTGCCTCCTGGATTCAAGCAATTCCCCTTCCTCAGCCTCCCAAGTAGCTGGGATTACAGGCCCCCACCACCACACCCAGCTAATTTTTTGCGTTTTTAGTAGAGATGGGGTTTCACCATGTTGGCCAGGCTGGTCTCGAACTCCTGACCTCAAGTGGTCTGCCCACCTCGGCCTCCCAAAGTGCTGAGACCATAGGTGTGAGCCGCCATGCCTGGCCAAGTGAATTCCTTAAATGTGTAGGATCATATTATGCAGTGTCAATTTCTCCGTTTCTCATCATAGTTTACAAAAAGTCATGGGATCTACAACAGTGCCAACCTCCATGTACCCTGGATCCTGTCTCCATGTTAAGCTCTAGGTTCTGACAAGGCTGATAGGTCTAACCTTAGAGAGTAGGATAAGAGGTCCTTAAAAAGGTAACAGTATAGAATAAGACAATAGTGTAAGAACAATCATAATAATAATAATAGAAAAATATAAATAGAAGAACTCATAAAGTGACCTTCTCTGAGAATTGTGTACCACTAACTAATTCATGTCACTCCAGTGGATTATATTAGCCACTAAGTGAGAATATACTGTGCTTTCCAATGCCCTAGTTGGTCAACACTGATTCCAAATAAAGAACTCCTTATTTATGTGAGAAGATGAACCCAGTCACTCAAGTGTTTTCCTCCTACAACAGAACAAGGGAAAATATGACCCAAGGGGTTTCTGCCTCTATCAGGATTTGCTGTGGCTTCCTCTTCGTGAGAACAAACTCTCAGGACTATGTTTCCTCTTCCCTTCCGCAAAGGCATGTGAAAGTATAAAGCAGTAAAACCACATAAACAGCCAAAAAAGTACAATCAAACCCTCTCTAGCCTCAGGAGGCAATGCTCGGCCTGGTTTTGTGTGCTAGCAAAAGGATAGTTCAGGAAGAGGGGGTGGAAAGTTCTCATTTTTTTCTCCTCTGATGTTCTCTTCCTTGGTGAATAGCCCGAAGTGTCCTTGCTCTGGATATAACCAAATTCCTCCAGCTCTTAATTATCAGCTCTTGGGACTTTGTGGGCCTATGGATAAATTCTTGTATTTTTAATATCAAAACTTATATTACATAAATAATACTAAGTTTCTCTTCTTTTTGAAGTCTGACCCAAACTAATAATTTTGCATATGCTATTCTTTTTTCCTTTCTTCTGTCATCTTCTTCTTTTCCTCCTCCAGCTCCTCCTCCTTCTCCCTCTCCTCCTATTCTTTATTCTCATCCTCCTTCTCCTCCTCCTTCTTATTCTTTGCTTCTTTAGCCTGTCATTGCTGTAGATGCTAAGGAAAAGCAAAATAGTCCCAGGTTAGGCTATAAAAGAGAGAAATTCAGTAGATACAAAAATTGGAGAAATCAGCTCTTAAACGAGTTTTTAATTTCATCAAGTCCAAGGCAATAATCACTCACTGAGTGCTCATTTTCTCCCTGTTGCTGCACTAGAACAGGAGAAGCAGAGATGAAAGGCACAGGAGGAAGGAGTCCACATATACATAGACATTATTTGAGGAGGAAACCAAAGTGCAATTTGATTAGGGTTATAGGATAGGAATGTTCACTGTGCTTGGGGAACACACATGCGGAAGCAATTTATTCTGGCTGACAGGCTCCAGTAAAGTTCTAGTGGTGAAAGACTGGACTGACCTCAGCTGTATAGAGCAGAGTTGTAGTTTTCAACATGTTTCTGATTGAGTCCTATAATACAAAATCTATTGTATGTAGCTCTCCGGAACACACAAACGCGTGCATATTTAGACAACTTTTACAAAACTGCACTAACCAACACTTACTGTGTGTAATACACTCACATTTTTTTCTTCCATTCTGTTTCAATTACTTTAGATGCTAACTGAAACTTAGTTAATCGAGTTCCTTTAATATATTAATGAATTGAGACCCCCAGCTTAGGAAACCCTGGAATACAGCACGGACTTTGGGGTGACACAGAACTGGTTTTGAATCATGATATTGCCAACAAATAGCTCTGGGATGGGGGGCAGTTTGTTTAACTCCTATGAGTTAAAAAAAAAAAAAAAAAAAAAAGGTAAGTGGCTACTCTCTACCTGACTAGGTGGTTATAATTTTGAAAAGAAACAATACCTGTAAACAGCTTAATATAGTGAAAACTCAATAGATGGGTCAGGCAAAGAGTAGGAAAAGGGAGCATCCACGGCACCCTGATTTGGTAGGACTGAACTACCATTCAAAACAAGGTAAGTCTTGATGACTCAGTGTGTAGCGTGCAAGGTGGAAGTGAAAAATAAAGTCCGCAAAGCTTCTGCACCCAGCAGACTCCGGGTGTGTATGTGTTTTCACGTGAATGTGTGAGTGAACAGGCACGTGTTTGTGTGTGTGTTGTGGGGGTGAGTTTGTTTTTTGGGGAGGTTGCGTGTGTGGGCATCCATGTGTGAGTTGGGGAGACAATAGAGGCAGTAGTGTCAGTAGAAGGATTAAATCAATTCCCTTTCATTCAACAACCTATTAACCAATTCCACCAAGCTTTTCTTAAACCAACCGTCTCAAATTTTTCCTGAGACCCTCCTTTTACCAAGAGACCACAGCCTCTCTGTGACCTTAACACAGTCACATCACTTCTGGATTTTATCTCCCTTCTGTTAGACTACATCGATATGTTTAAAGAGTCCTTTAGAAAAGCAATAGGGCCCCTTTTCAAGCATAATATTCAGAGGATACTAATATTTAATTATGTTTTTATGCATACAGAGAAATAGCGATACAGACATATAGTAATAGGTAACATTTATTTTGCACTTACTATATTTCCAGCTCTGTGCTACACGATTTACGCACATCAGCTCGTGACAACACTATAATGTGTAAGACTCATGAAGACCCTATAATCTAATGGCTATTTCTATCCTTATTACAAAGATACCTGGCTCAAGGTCACAAAGCTAGTGAGTAACATGTTTAGGATGCAAAGCTAGATGCTGTATTAGTCCGTTCTCACATTGCTATAAAGAAATACCTGAGACTGGAAATTTATAAAGAAAAGAGGTTTAACTGGCTCACTGTTTCTCAGACCCATTAGAAACTGCTCCCATGATCCAATCACTTCCTACCAGGCTCCACTTCTAGGATTACACTTCAGCATGGGATTTGGCAAGGACACAGATCCAAACCGTAGTAGATGCAAATATATCTCACTGCAATGAGATGTATATTTGCAATGTGATTTCATGAGGAAATAAATAAAACACTAAACCCTACAATCCTTTTCCACATCCAAGGAAATAGATACATCCGTGCTTTATTTATGCAAAGATGTTTTTATATATTTGTGTATATATTCATATATGTGTATGTTTAGATAGATGCATACATTTACATATTTATGTATTTATGTTTGAGTTTATATAGTCATATTTTATATTTATACAGTTACGTATCTGAATGAACTATTATTACAAATATATACATAAAGTATATGTATAATAAAAAATATATATAATTAACTAAATGCATGTTGTCATATTACAGAAATCAGATGTGCAGTAGGTAAATGATATAGCCAGGACACTCATCAATGTCATATCTGCGCCTTAGAACCCAGCACTCCCAACACTTCTCTCTATAACTATCTCCAAGACTGGAAAAGGGTCAGACTTGGGAAGTGATCATCACACCTTATTGAGCTTCTATTTTGCAACCAAAAATGAATTATAAATCCTCGATAACAAATCAACCCTCAAAGCCTATGTATTGATCCCAGTCCTTGTCATTAGGCAGTGCATTCTGCTGGGGCTGCAGTCACAAGACTGTTTGTTTGTGACTCCCGTGTAGCATTCTGAGACACATTAGAGAGTATTTACTTTCACTGAGACCCATGCTTAGCTCCAGGGGAGCACGATTGTTAAATATAATGCATATTTACTATTGTGCCTTGAAAGATGATTAGTGAAGGAGGACGTTACTTTAATTTCTTCCATGTGACTCAGAGCAGTGGTGGTTAATTTCCTCTCCATACTTTAAGATCACATTGTGGTTAAAGAGTTAAAGGCTAATTAAGCTCTCTGTCAAAAGCAACAAAACCCTGGCTTCAATAGATTCCCCCTGACAAAAACATCTTTCGCTAGGAGGCTTCCTCTGCCTGTTTCCAGCCTCTGATTGGAGTCCATGCTGAATGGAGGCTTCTTAAACAGGGCAGGAGGTTTGTCTCCTAAATATGCCGGAGTCAGGAAGTGAAAGCAGGCATTTATATAGGAAAGCAGCTTGTGATTTTCTGTCATGGTTGCCGGCAGTAGGAAAAGAAGGGGCAGTGCCAGGCTCCTTAGCTGTTACAGGAGAACTCAGTGAGGGAGGCAGGTGGGCAATAATTCATCAGCCTCCCCTTGTGCGTCGTTATTACAGGAAGATAATGAGACAACCTTTTTCCCATTTAAGAATCAGAAACTACAGGAAAAAATGTATTTAAACCTTTATACTCCTTGTCAATGCCTGTATCTTATTCAATCACTCCAACAACCATTTGATGTAGGTACCATTGTGTTAGCCAGTTTTACAGATGCCTCTAAACTCCTTGTTGATGCCTGTAGCTTTTTCTTATAAGGTTATTAGCAGAAAAATACAAGCAAGCTGGCAAAAACTGGCACTGTGCTTGGCAGATAACAGTAGTTTCCCAAGGTCAGACAGAAGAAACATAAAAAGTAAAGCAAGTGTTTCATTCCAAATTTTAATAATTACGTTTTCGTACTATGCAGCTTCCATACCATAATCAATTAAACTTGGAAATATTGTATTGAGAAATGTGTATTTTTACATGATGAAGGAGAAGGAAAAACAATAAAAAGCTATAAGACTAAAACCAATGTCAGTTATGAGTCGTACTGAATCTCAATAAAACCACTACTCACTACTGTGGCCCCGGTCTCTGTCTTAGTGCTAGTCACATGGGAACCTTTTATTAACTGCCTGTTGACCACATTGGTGAATCCACTGAAAGCATGCACCCTCATTTGATCAGAATTTTTAAATTACCCTACGAATGATGAACGGGTTTTTGCACTAAGCAGAGACCTTAGAACTTCGCCTGTCGCAAAAGAAAGCCTTCAGAAAATGCTTACTTACTGAATATCTTTTGGCATTTTGGTCAATTATCTTGAAGCCTAAAGTAAATCAATGTAAATAATGGCATATGTTATTGCGTCTTAGTAACAATAATGACAATACTAAAATTAATATAGGAATAATGACAATAAAGATTCCTAGCTCTCTAGTATAAATGATGCACTCACAAATGTGAATTGCTGCAATGCTTCTGGAAAATATTTTATTACTAATTTTCAAGAGATAATACATTTTCCTATACTTTGCCTTAGAGAGGTAAAAACAGTTAGACACTTTTTAAGTTCCAGACTCACGTCACCTCTTTGACCTCAGAAAGTTTGTTTTAAGAAATCTGCCAAACAATTTGTTAATGGTAATAAAAGTATTTGCAAAGGTTTTATCATCAAATTAATTATGATAAAATATGAAAGTAGAAAAAAAATTGTTCAATACTAATTTAATAAATAAATAATTGATGACCTTCCCATCAAAGGGATATCAAACAACTCTGACAATAATGGTCTGCAGTCTAAGGAATCACACAGAAAATGCCTGAGATATAGTGTTAAAATAAAAGGGCACACAGTTGTTTATATACTAATTTCAACTAGACTACATGTAGAAAGGGAACTGTAAATAATATGTAAACATGATGATAATAGTTATGCTAGAGTGGTAGAATCTGAATGTTATTTCTTTCCTTCATTTTTCTTTTTAAAAATATCGTTTTACTGTTTTCATACATAAATAGAAGATAGGTAGAAGCTATACAGATGAGAGAGGGATTTAAGTTATGCATTACTGTGCAATCACAGACATAACTCCTAACACATCTAGGACTCAACTCATTCATTTGCAATAAGAGGTACTAGACTGAATCTTCCTGGGAAGATTCCTGATTCTGTCAATGATTTCAGCACATAATAAGTGTTAGCTAGACTAATTCTGTATTAGGGGACTAAATGTCCCCTTATCTACCAGGGGAGAAAAAGAATCATGGGCAAGCTCACCAATCGCTAGTAAGAGTGTAGCCTGAGATCATTAAGGTGTCTCAGAGAAACACTCAAGTACTGGTTAGCATACTCAGCAGTAATCTTTTATGAAACTGATTGATTGTGTTGTACAGTGTTACCTTTGTCACTGACTAAGAGAACAGCTCTAATTTAGACATGCAACATCAACATGTGGGTTAATGCTGTGAGTTGATGGTAGCCCAATTGCTCCTTTGGAGGAATCTGTGAAAAATGTGGGTCTCATTTTGTATGTCTCCTGCTTGAACCCTCCCGGTCGCCTAGACGAAACTTTTACCAAAAACCACTATGTTCTGTTTTCTCTTATAACCTCAGGCCCTACTCTTTAATGATGTGTAGAAGTTACAGTGAATTTTTCATAGTTCCTCAGACTTGCTGTAAGTTGTCAAGCCTCTGTGCATCTGTATAGATTGCTCACTCAGCCCAGGCTACTTTTCACTTTAAAAAAATAATAATTGGCAAACTTTGACTCTTCAAAAGCAGGCTGAATATGAGGCAGACAATCGAAATTTTACTTATCTTTGTATTCCTGATGAAATGTAACCTAGTCTTTTAAAACCTTCCCTGAACCATTCTTGCCCTTTAATTTCCAAGGTTCCTCCCCTTACAGACTTAACAATTAGCCTCCTTGCTTTGTGTCTGTATTCCAGCATTTTGTCACTGAACTATTATTATTGCCTATTTCCTCCACTCTACTGGGAGCTCCTTGAGGAAGGAGAGATTATTTTTCTCAGTTATCCCATATCTAGATACTACAGTGCTTAATACATAGTAGACATTGAGGAATATGCTTTCCAGAAGCTGTCTATAAAATATATATGTATATATGTCACATATCTTATATATGTTAATGTGAGATACATATGTACAATTCAGAAAATATATATACATTTGAGATACATGTATATGTATATATGTGAGATACATACACACACATAAATATACATACACACACATAATCAGAAACAAAAGAAAATAACCAAGTCATCTGAAAAAAAGAGATCTCTGAAACACTCCGAATACACTAGAAATGTATTACATAATTCTATGCATAGTCCAAAGCCCATGCCATATGACTTTCTGCCCAAGAAGAACAGAGAATGAGCTGGAATAAGTGCAGGGTTTGGAACAAAGCTCTGCTTACTTGGCTTTTGTAAGAAGCCTCAAATTGGGATAATCATGCTGTCTTAGGCTGTGTAAGGATTTTTCCTGCCCTAACACCCATCGATTCACAGTGTAAAATAATGCTCAGCCATCATGATCTCACATTTAATGGGGAAAAGCGTTTTATGTCATTGTTACATCATCTTTACCTTCTTTCTGCTAACGTTTTAACTATGAAAACAGACTCTGCTGGTGTGTTGGTGTTCATGACCTGAGTCTAGTAATGGGAGATGCCTGATGCATTTTTGTGTCCTTTCTCCTCCTATACACCAAATCTATCCCTCCTCAGGCAAAGAAGAAAGAGAAGCTCCCAGGAGCCAGATTAAGCTCCCAAATCATTAGCAAGATGAAAAAAAAAAAAAAACAACAACAACAAACCAAAATCCAAAAGCAAATAAACAAACAAAAAACACTAAAACTGCACGGAATTTCATCCTTTACCGCTAACTCCTTAAAGTAGTCCTCTTAGACATTGGCGATTCAGATTGGGAGGAGACTTATTTCACTCAAATGGAAGATAAAATAAATTCAGCCTCCTGAGAGTAGGCCTGAAATTAAAACCTGGAGAGGGAGAGTCCTCTCTGCTCAACTGGAAGATCAGCAAAGAAGCCCAGATAAGATTGTCAAACTTTTGCATTCTTTGAAGGGGGGAAAAAAATTAGTATTTTACTGTGATTACTAATTTATTTAAATTCTTATGAATATATATACTTATTTAAATTTTATAAATATATATTTATTCATTTAAATTTTATTAATATATATTTGTTTAATTTTTGAGTATCTTTTTAAATTTTATAAATATGTATTTATTTAATTGTTATGAATATATATTTATTTAAATCCCAATTTGTTTCAGAAAGGATTTGAGGAGGCTTATAAAATGTCTACAGTAACACGATATTAAAAATATGTGAATAAATTAGGCTGAGGAGAAATGAACAAGGGCAAAAAAGGAAATGCGAGTAGAAAAAATAAATTCTGGAACCATTGGTGTGATTCATAAACATATATGCCTTATGGTTTGAAATATTTCAAAAAAGCAGGTGTCTCTGAGTTCTGAGTTTCCTAGCAGTCAATATAAAGATACAACTAGTTTAAGTGTGAAAATCATAGCTCTTATTAGGTAAAAGTAAGTCAATTGCTCAGAAGAACTACAGTTATTCTAGACAGGGAGATTTAAAGGCAGTGCCTCCCAGAGAGCCTCATGGAGATGACTGTACCTAAGTCAGATTTCTATAACAAAGCCTTCACATTAAACAGAAGAAGGATTTTTGCACTGTTTCTTTTAGCATCCATTCAGGAAAAGAAAAAGGCAAAATTACAAAAGGGACATTTCCCCCTGAGTAGCTAAAGTGACAGTGTCTGGTGCCTTAAAAAAATCTACATATATGTCCAGCACCACAGTCCTGTCCTATTTAGCTTAAAACAAAACAAGAAAAGGAACAGGGAAAATAAGCATTCTTTCATTTATTCACTCAATACTTATGAACTTAATTTTCTGTGGTTCAAAATATTACACAAAGAAATTATTTCTACTAATATTAGTCTCAAATTCAATTATCATAAGGATATGTAACTATGAGCAAGTTTGTAAACCATCATTTTGCAATATCTAAAATGTAGTGGTTGGAATAGATGACCCTTAAAACCTCTTCTAATTTAACATTCTATGATGTTGAATGTTAAAAAAAAAATGGTTGGCAAAAAACAATGTAAGCAGAACAGAAAAATATATTTTGAGGGTGGAATTTAATGGTATTTCCTTGGACAGTTTCATAGTTTATGCCGTATAGACAGATAAAAATAGCATAGTTCATCCTATTGAGTAACCTATTCTACTGCTTTTAACCAGTCATCTTTGCAAATTTTCAGATTGTTTTGACTTAGAAGCTAAAACTGTGTCCAACATGGCACTCAATGAAAAAGTGTAAACCTCTGGTGTCAGAGAGAGTTTGTCTAGCCTTTTCATATAATAATGGTGTGACCCAGTCAATTCATTACTCTCTCCGTGTGACAATAATATATACCTCAAATATTGTGAAGATTAAATAACAATGAAAGCGCCTAGTGATTCCTGCAAGGGACATTCTAAATTCGTGTTTGTTTCCTTCCTCTTAGAGAAGTTTTATTCTTATAAATAACGAAGTCGATATACACTTAAGAGCTTCCATGTCTAAATACATCTCTTAAGTTCCTCATTAGACGCTAAAGTAAAATGTAAAGTTAGGAACACCAATAAACAAAGGGAAACTGTGCTTTTCCAAAGCAAAGGCACTTCATTTTAGCTTCTGGAAGTGCAGTTCACATTAACTCCCCGAACAATTTCCTGAGTAAGAAATATGCCATAGAGACATTTTGACCCGAGCAATATCATTTTCAGCAGAACAAAGATGTTTATGTGCTGTATAGTATTCTGGCATTTGATGCTGGAAGCAAAGTTTGAAAGTTCTGAATATACATGAATATCCTAACTTCATTTAGCAGCATCTCCTTTGAAAAGGTAAACTTGATATGCTTTTACATTTCATGCCGTTGGGTCTAGTTAAGATGGCAGTCCTGAATGAAACACATTTAAAATCTACTCCCTGAAATGGAAAAGTTGGGCTAGAAGTTTCTCTTATTCCTCCTCCTTCTTTTCTTTCTCCTTCCTCTTCACAGACAAAAATGTTGGCTAATGAAAAATACTTTAAGGACATTCTCATTTATAAGGACATAATTTCTTAAAAAAATTAGTAAACAACAAAAAAAAAGTTGAAAGAAAAAAACTAATCAGAGGCCCCTAAATTAAAGCAATTTCTTTTACTAACAACAATGATATTCATAAAATTTTTAAAAATTGTAACAGCCAGTACTGTCCTATTGTGATGAAACTTGCACATTGCTAAAGTCATTGGAAACTGTACGACTCTTTAGGTAAGGAGTAGGGTAACAAATATTAAAAGCCGAAAAGCTAGTTGTATCTTTTGCTCCAATAATTATGAATCTTGGAATTATTTATTTTATTCAAGAAGTCCTAATTGTGTGCCCCAGTTGAGCACTTGATCTGCAAAAACAAACAAGGCAAAAACTAAAAACTGTTTGAAAAAGTTTAATGTCTAGTGAGAAATTTATTTTGATAAAACAATTTAGCAAAACTGAATGGCATACATACGAGATTTTCACTACAGTGCTACTTCTAGGAGCAAATACTGTTATGCCTACCTAATAGCCAACAATAGGAGGATAATTAAATCCATAAGTTTATTAGGTAGTAAAATATATGTTTTAAATATGATAAATGTGAACACTGCACAATGTAGCTATCAGTATACAAATATTAAGCAAGCGTTTATAAATAGTATGATTTCATTCATGTAAAACATATTTGAATGGAATAAAATGGGAATATGAGAAAATGAAAGCCATGTATTTGCCATATAGTGGTAGATATTTTTAAATTCAGTATTATGAGTCACAATGTTACAAGGAAATCACAGTTTTTAATTTTAAAAAGTAGCAAAAAAACTCTTAATATTTTCTGATCAATTATAATTATATGGTGACATACAGCATTGGCATGTTATATGGAAATCTGAAGCTTTCTTTTTGGCATGTAGTTTTGTCCTACCTGTGAAATACTGTAAGTTCTTTTAGAAATTTTGTTTTATTTTAATTTAGTTTTATTTTTGATTTCAAAATATTGCCCTTAAAATCCATTTCTAAAATATAGGGTAAAGGCAGTTCAGGAGAATGCAGATAGAATAGCGATCAGAAACCCTGGGCAAGTCACTTCATTTCTTTATGTTTCCTCAACTGGAAAATGAGGATAATTGTGTTCACTTGATTTTAAAAGAAAAGAAGGAAGGAAGAAAGGGAGGGAAAGTGGGAAGAAGAGAGGGTGGGAGGAAAATGAGTACAAAGAAAGAAGGAAAGAGGGGAAGGAACAGGAATGAGAAGAATGGAGAAAGCCAGCCTGAAAAGGGGGCAGAAGTGGTATGCTTCTGGATGTGATGTACACCAAAAAAGAAGAGCTGCATCGGTCGTAGTGCAAGAGAAGGAAACTGGACACAGACGGAGCAGATGCTGCAGGCTGGGTGGCCAATATTACACTGTAGGGAACACTTCAAAGATGCATGATCTAAATCTCTATGGTTCCTGAATTATACAGAGCAGGGAAGTTCATAACGTTGTTTTTCAAAGCGGATATACTAGTGAGAGAATTTATCATTGGAATAACATTTTACAGCATAGAATGAATTCCTTTTCTTACAACCAGGAAACCAGTCTGAACTCCCCTTTTTTTTTTTTTTTTTTTTTTTTTTTTTTTTTTTTTTTGAGACGGAGTCTCGCTGTGTCTCCCAGGCTGGAGTGCAGTGGCGTGATCTCGGCTCACTGCAAGCTCCGCCTCCAGGGTTCACGCCATTCTCCCGCCTCAGCCTCCCGAGTAGCTGGGAGTACAGGCGCCCGCCACCACGCCCGGTTAGTTTTTTTGTATTTTTAGTAGAGACGGGGTTTCACCATGTTAGCCAGGATAGTCTCGATCTCCTGACCTCGTGATCCACCCACCTCGGCCTCCCAAAGTGCTGGGATTACAGGCTTGAGCCACCGCGCCTGGCAAATATAAATTTTTTTTTTTTTTTTTTTTTTTTTTTTTTTTTTTTTTTTTTTTGAGACGGAGTCTCGCTCTGCCGCCCAGGCTGGAGTGCAGTGGCCGGATCTCAGCTCACTGCAAGCTCCGCCTCCCGGGTTCACGCCATTCTCCTGCCTCAGCCTCCCGAGTAGCTGGGACTACAGGCGCCCGCCACCGCACTCGGCTAATTTTTGTATTTTTTTAGTAGAGACGGGGTTTCACCGTGTTAGCCAGGATAGTCTCGATCTCCTGACCTCGTGATCCACCCGTCTCGGCCTCCCAAAGTGCTGGGATTACAGGCTTGAGCCACCGCGCCCGGCCTGAACTCCCCTTATCTGAGCCCAGTGGAATGATTCCATCCTTCATTTGAAAATCCCTTTCAATTTATTTTCTAACATAAATTCTCCATTCAACTCAAACCCTTTAATTGTATGGTTCAAAACTTACTTTGTCTGTCATCGCACAGTGTCCTTCTCTCACTCCTACATAGCAAGAAATTATCATCCTATCCCCATAGCCTTCAACCACCTCCTGAACTTTTTTCACCATCTCAAAAAAGCCATCTTCTGTTATCTATAATCATCCCCGGCACACTGTCTGAAATGCCAACCCCTGACTCGCTTCCTTTTTGGATATTCAGTGAACTCCTTCTCCTTCATCAATACCAAATTCAACCTGCATTTCCTTTGAAAAATCTTCCTTAATTCCCCAGCAATACATCCCCCTTTCTCTTCTGAGTATCTCTAAAACTTTGCTTAATAGTTGTGCTTTTGAATAAATAAATGGAATGATGAATGGATCAAGAAATAAAGCAAGGGAGGAAACCTATATTTTGTGAGATCAGAATCTTGGCCATTTTTTTTTTGATAGGAAAGAACTTTATTAAAACTTTCAATAAGACTATAAACATAGCAAATCCAAGTTTTTACTTCATATACTTCTTAATTGAAATGTATGTGAACTAAAATGAGGAACAAACATTAAATGTAACTAACTGCTCAGCAGTGCATGAACCTGGAACACATTCATCTTGAAAATTCAATTCCCAAATCCATCTCTAATAGTTCTGGCTTACCATTACTTTTGGTTCTTCTTCCACTTGCATCACCAAAACACAATACCTTTACAATTTTTGACAACCTATACTATTGTTCAGGAAGAGTTGGGCATCTTCTTTGTTCTATGATTATGCAACTCTCTTATTTTCAGTTACATAAACACCAATTCAATTTGAACTTTGGATTTGAGGGCCCTAAATTTGAGTCATGGCTTCATGTCATGTTACTTGGGTGGCCTTGGGCAGAATATTTTACCTATCTACAACCTCAATTTCCTCTTTTATAAAATAGGGAAAATAATAGTACCTGCTTAATAGGGCCCCTTTCTCTCTTCTTTTTTTTTTTCTTTTAAATTTTAGAGAACTATGTGTTCAGTGCTTTCCACATAGCAACTCATTTATCTTGGCCAACAGCCCAATCAGTTGAAAGTGGGAAAATGCTTGATCTGTGCTTCATGTAGTGAGGAGCACATCAAGAGCTCTCCTTTGTAGATGGTCCATGCTAATTTCCATTGATTCTTCTTTTTTTTTTTTTTTTTTTTTTTTTTTTTTGAGACGGAGTCTCGCTCTGCCGCCCAGGCTGGAGTGCAGTGGCCGGATCTCAGCTCACTGCAAGCTCCGCCTCCCGGGTTCACGCCATTCTCCTGCCTCAGCCTCCTGAGTAGCTGGGACTATAGGCGCCCGCCACCTCGCCCGGCTAGTTTTTTGTATTTTTTAGTAGAGACGGGGTTTCACCGTGTCAGCCAGGATGGTCTCGATCTCCTGACCTTGTGATCCACCCGTCTCGGCCTCCCAAAGTGCTGGGATTACAGGCTTGAGCCACCGCGCCCGGCCGATTCTTCTTAATCTTAGCTCGAAATCAGTGACAGAGGAACCTTAGAGGTTTTCTAGTCCACCTCTTCATTTCAAGCATGAAAACGTAGCAGAGGGATAAATGATGTTCTAGACCATAAATGATGTTCTCAGATCATAGTATCACTTTTCTGGTATTGGTCCTTCTCTATTTCCAATACACATTTACTTTGGTCTAAAGGCATAAAGACATAGGATGTCCTGGAAAAGTCTCCTTGGTTAAGCATGTATGTGACCCATTAGCAAAGACTTGGAACCAACCCAAATGCCCATCAGTGATAGACTGGATAAAGAAAATGTGGCACATATACACCATGGAATACTATGCAGCCATAAAAAAGGATGAGTTCATGTCCTTTGCAGGGACATGGATGAAGCTGGAAACCATCACTCTCAGCAAACTAACACAAGAACAGAAAACCAAACACTGCATGTTCTCACTCATAACTGGGAGTTGAATAATGAGAACACATGGACACAGGGAGAGCAACATCACAAACTGGAGCCTGTCGGGGGTGAGGGGTTAGGGGAGGGATAGCATTACGAAAAACACCAAATGCAGATAACTGGCTGATGAGTGCAGCAAACCACCGTGACACGTGTATACCTCTGTAACAAACCTCCACATTATACACATGTACCCCACAACTTAAAGTATGTGTAAAAAAAAAAAGAACAGGACGAGGAGATATTTGATTATGGCTATTAGGGAGTATGAACATGGTCAAATCATACTTTGTTAAATGCTGGTCTCTTCTTTAGCCTACCATACATGTACATATTAAAACATATATTCAGAATTACGCCAGACTATTAAGGCAGTGTATGTAAATGCCAAAACTAAACTGGACTCTTTGGGATAATGGGATTGACTATCTCATTATAAAAAGCCTATAATGCTTCTTTAGGAAATTCCTGCCTTGATATTTGCAACTTCAGATATTCTCATGTTATTTTATTTTTGCTTCTTATTTCAATTTCACAGAAACTGGGGGTGTAGGGAGTACAGAAATCAATAGCTTCCAATCTCGTGATTTTGCATTTACTGACTTCCTCTCTTGCCCACCCATATGCTATATTTTTTCATTAAGATGGATTTTATATCACAAATATATATGGTAACAATCTCTTGCTAAAACCAACAGCCTGCTTCAGCAGTGATAAATTTATCACAGATCATAATCGAACAATGTGAGTACCTCAAGCCAGTGGGTAAATCTTGCCCCTTGTTATGTTCTGGGACAATGACTTTTACCAAGTAGAAATGTCACACCTGCCTCTATAACTTTGTGCAGTCCCCATAATCTATGAATTATGTGACTGTTGAATTACTTTTAGGGAAAATAACACGGGAAACAGCATACATTTTGAAAGTCGTTAAAAAGAAAACTGTTGACATAAATATGTACAGGAGAAGATGAACATACGGAAATTTTCATGGTGAGTTTTCCTCCAGAGTAAATGAAAAGGAATGTCAAACCACAAAGAATTTTTTCCCTGAGCTTCAGAGAATGATAGCAGAAGTCTTAAAAAGGCACTTAATGGAATCATATCTGGAAATGGTTGAATCATAAAAAGGTGTAGCATCCAATTCTCTTTTCAAAATGCCTTGGAAACTTTAGCTTTCTTTCCAAGAAAATGAATAACACTGTGGCCTCCTTTGAGGCGAGGTGAGGTTATTTTGTGAGTCGTTTCTCATTGAATGGTGGGTTAAAGATGAACATTGCCTTCCTTCACCTTCCCACCTACCCAGATCATGCTCACCCTTCAGGACTTAGGCACTAGCATCACCTCCTTGAAGGATTCTCTGCTGACCTCAGCTCCATTTGAATTCACTGTTTCCTGAAATCTAAAGTACTAGATGTTTGTAGCATACAATTCTATCTTTACTTCAAAAAGTACCTTGCATTGTACTTGAACCGTATGCCACCAGACTACTAGCTTCCTAAAGGCAGAGATTAAATTCTGCTTCCTTCATGCCCAGTTCACTCTTGGGTTTTTTGTAGTGGCTTAATAAATATTGGCAATAATTGGCTTAACTATTGGAATAATGTATCTATAACCTCTTCAGTTAAGGGCAGAGGCTTGATGTGCCAAACAGAAAGAACTGTCATTTATTGAGCTCCTCCTCTCTATCAGCAATTATGTCTTTTTAAAAAAATATATATATATGTTATGTATTTCTAATAAGGACATCATTGTGTCCTCATTTAGCAACTAAAGAAACTGGGGCTCAAACATGGTGAGCTGCTTGCTCAAGAGAAAATTGCTATTAAAAGCAAGGTTTATCCAGCACTAGGATTACCAACATATTTGTGCAATAAATGAAATTAACCACTAAAAAGATTTCCTTTGTATCAGAGATAGTCTCCCCATAAATCAATGGAAATGGCCAATAGGAAGTCTTTCCTGGTCCTTCTTTCAGATAAAGAACAAATAATGTCCCTTTCTGGGTAGTAAGAATCTCCCTGTTTGGCTCTTGGATTCCCCAGCAAGTTCAGGTTGCCTGGATGGAGAGCAGTAGGGCAGCAGCAGATTCCATCTTACTCAGCCCAATGACTTCTTTGTCTACACTGAGTCTCCCTTTCAGCTCCCAGGTTAAAAAAAAAAAAAAAAATTACGAAAACAAAAAATGGTTCCTTTTCAATGACAGATTAAAGATTGGTTCAAAAAGCAGATTTCAAAAATTTTTAAGTGTATGATGTTTTATTTCAGCCTGCAGGGTAGAAAACATCTGACTCTTTACAGAATTGTGCCGATGCCTTCCTAGACGAATTCTTACTCTCTTTCTCCTTCCTTCTAAGGGCCCAGGGCCTTTGTGCTGCCTGTGAGAGGTCATTCTTACACTGCTATAAAGAAATATCTGAGACTGGGTTATTTATAAAGATATTTAATTGGCTCACAGTTCTGCAGGCTTTTCAGGAAGCATAGTGCTGGCATCTGCTTGGCTTCTGGGGAGGCCTCGGGAAGCTTTCAGTCATGGCAGAAGGTGAATGAAGAAGAGGCACATCATATGGTAAAAATGGGAGTGAGCGAGAGAGAGAGAGAGAGAGAGAGAGAGAGAGAGAGATCTTGACCGGATCTTGTGGGAAGCTCAGACTGAGAGCTCACTTATCACCAAGGGGATGTCCTAAACCCTTCCATGATCCAAACACCTTCCACCAGGCACCACCTTCAATACTGGGGATTACATTTCAACATGCGATTTGGGTTGGAACAAATATCCAAACAATATCACAGCGCTTTAGTTAGCCATACCACTCCATTTTCCCCCCAACCTCCGTTATCACTACTCCAGACACTGGAGTTAATTTTCCCCAGCCCCAAATCATATGCCCAATCTTTCATTGTCCTCATCTGAGCTAGTTAAATGAAACAATCTATATTAACATGAATGGCTGTGTAGAGTCAGAAAGAGGATTATCCCTTTCCTTCCCATCATTAAAGTTGTGGCTGACACTCCTATAACAAAAGACAGTTTAACAAGAGAAATGGATAACAAATTTATTTGATTAGACTTTTATGCAAAAAGGCCTCCAGATTGAAGACCCAAAGATACAGGAGAAGCTGTATGATTTTATGTTTAGGTTCAATGAAGCCAGGACAGTCAGGTAGAAATGTGATCGGACAAAAAGATTATGAGCTAATGGTAGTTGAGTGAGGAAATCCAGCAAGGCCTGTCTGTCCAGATTCTTCTCAGCCTCTCTGTTGTAGCTTTTTTTTTTTTTTTTTTCCTCCCAGGTATGAGGTAGGACTTCTCCGGAATAAAGGTCTTAATTTCTTAATGGCCTGCTGTTACACAGAAAGATGAGGGAAGGTTAGAGTAATATTTTCAGGCTTTCTAACTGGCTTTGGGGGAAAGGGGTTCTGGTTTCTATGACCCATCCTGGGGAAGAGGAATTCTAATTACTATTCCTCAGGAGAGAATAAGGGGTGAGAGCAGGAGGGCGGAAGTTTAGAGAGAAATGTTGCTTATGAAGCTTTCATTTTGGAGTATTGGCTTTTCTGAGCCTCAACAGCAGATTGTCTGAGTCTGTAGCTTTTGGTACTCTATTCGTTTGTAAAAGAAAACATACTCACTATGCAGTATAGGCTTTGGGTGGCCATACAATGCAAAAAGTAAAACTTTGCCAGTCCACGACGCCTTTCATTCTGTAAGAGCTTTACATCAATTAACCTATTGATTCCTTTCAGCAACTCTAAGAGTCAAATTATTATCCTTATTTTTTACCGAGAAGGAAACTGAGGCACAGAGAGGTTAAATAGCTTGCTTATAATGAAAAAGCTGGTATTGGAGGCAGACATCAGTTTCAAATCCAGGCAGCCTGGTGCTAGAAGCTGGGCCCATTCTTAACCACCATGCACACTGCCTCTCATCATGTGGTTGTTAAGGACATGGGTCATGGAATCAGATAACATTTTCCTTCTGTGGGCACGGCTTTGGACAACTTACTAAATCTCCATTAACTTCAGTTTCTTCATCTGTTACATCACAATAATATCAGTACCTGCTTTACTTGGTTCTTATGTGGAGTAAACGGAGTAAAACCTGAAAAGACTAAGCATGATGCCTAACGCATGGAAAGCACCCCTAATCAATGTTTGCTTTCATTCTTATAGTTTCATTTTTGCCAAGGGTGTCATTTTCGACAGCCTAGAGGGCTAATATGGGCTCAAACTTGAAAAACAGTCTTTCTTGGTGTCCTTAAATCACTCTGCATAGAAAACCTATCTTATTCATGAAACTCACTCTGAAAATATATACATGTACATAATGTGCACATATGTTGTTTCCTGATGAGGAAGGTAGGGAGGGCTCCTCCAGCTCGGCTTTGTGATGCATCTGAGCTCCTGAGTATAATATAATCACTTTCTTTTGTGGCTTTGGATTTATATACACAATATAGCCACAGGCATGCAGGCATATATTTTTAGATCACTCTCTGAAAATGGAGCGTCCACATTTTTAAAAATAAACTTGTGCTGGGCTAAAGCTGGAATCAATGAGTGGGGGAAAAAAAAACCCCACAATCCACTCTGCCTGCTCCTTGTCTTTGCAGCTAACAGCCAAGTCTTATTCTTTCACCCTGATTTCAACTGATTCTTTTCTTTTCTATGCTAGAACAAGTGGTGCAGATCTCAGCAAATGACCAGAGTGGAGTCAGCTGTTAAATATCAATTTCTGACTCCTAGAAATTTGGCTCCTGACAAATGTTCTTGAAAACTTTTAGGATGTGGCAGCATATTTCAAAGGCTCCCCTAGGAAACCTCAAGTGAAATCAGGCTTCTCACAGATCCTCTTCAGGCTGTGACCCCACCTAGTACCCATTGCAGGGGACTGGATCCAGTGAACACAATCACCTTCTCTCCATGGACTCCGTGAAAGACAAGGAAGGGCAAACCTCTGCCCCCAGTCCCCTCGATGCATCCACACAGCCAGGAAGGATAAACCTCTGCTCCCAGCACCCTTGATGTATCCACACAGCCAGAAAAAATGTTCTCATGACTGATTACTGTTCCTTGCTATGGTAATATTGGCAGTTTCCCCTGGGGATCGGAGAGTGGGGTTGGGTGACAGTTCTCTGCGTAAGAAACCAAGGAATTATTAAAAAATTATCCCCATATCCCACTCTGTTCCCAGTACCCAAAAGTCAAATTGCAAAGCCTGATTTTAAACTCTGAAGAAATGCCCAATCTCATGATTGTGGACAAACAGAGCAGAGGAGGTCCCTGGGATTGATGGGAAAGACCTCACTGGAAGAAGCTCAACTTCCAAAGACAGGGATAAGGGGAGGAGTCAGGAAGAAAAGAGAGGAAACAATTGTCATTCAGCTTCTAAAGGGTCAGAGGCAGCACCAGGGGCAAATCCTTTAATTTGCCACTTAGGCAGATTTGGAAAGGTTTTGGGGGGATAGGGGAGGTCAGTGAGAAAATGGGAGATTATAACAATTATAAAGAAAAAGAATTCTGCTCACCCAGTACCTTGAGGAAAGTTTTAAGGCAGACAAGATTGAGAAAAGATATTAGTAAAACTCTCCAGGAATTAATGGTACTGCCAGTGACACAGATTTGTAATCTTCCGGTTTAAACTCAGACAAGATCAAACCCTTTTGGAAATGCAATTCTGCGCTTTCGGAATGACAGCAGTCGCTGTGACTTCTTCACTTTATGTGCTATTTTGCTTCTAAAGGGCTTCAACGTGTCTGCTTCTGTTACTCCAGCCTGCCTTCAAAATGAAATTAAAAAAAGAAAAAATTGAGGGAACAGATTGACTCTGAAGCATTCCAGAGAGAAGAGGTTTGGCACATAATCCCATTCGAAAACAATTTTATCAAAAACGACTCTTTGCCTTTCACCTTTTCATTGTTTTCTGAACACACCCAGGTGGAAGGAGCTCCAGATTTGCTTTCAGATTTGCCAGGGATGGAAACTCAGGCCCTAGGATCGACAGTGTAACTGCACAATTTACATAACCTCTCTGAGGCTGAGTTTCTGTCACCTCTAAAGTGGGAAGCATACCATTTGAAGAGGCTACCCCAGCAGGCTACAGGCTCTTAGAAAACATAACCTATTATTTCTGTTATATCTAGTGCCTCCCAAACATAAAGCTAACCTATTATGTTAAGAAGACTTAACAAAAGGGTTTATAACTATTTGAGGAAATTGATTCCATGCAGGCTTGGGAATTGTTTTTAAATTCAGAAGAAAAAATGCTATTTTATCAGTATTGCTTAAACAGAGTTTAAATAGTGTCGCTGTTTCCTTTAAGAGGCGAATTGGACTGGGCTCACATTGCACGTATATTTCATCTACAGTTGCCACATATGTGTGTTTTTCTCAGCAAGCAGCACATATGGAACAACTCTTTATGGAAAATAAGAGTGATGTCATCTGCCTAGCAATACCAGGATATGAACTCAGACTCCCACAGTGCCGTTGGATCCACACAGCTACCAGCGCCCTCTGAGGAAGGGAGACTATTTTGAATGTTTCCGGAGTTGTATGCTTTGATTTTCTTCTGAGAAATCACTGGGAGGGTGTAATCTGATTTCCACAAAGAGAAATGGGTGTGTGGGGACAGAAATAGTTTATTCTTAGGGATTCCTAAGGAACTCTTTGAAAGTGTTTCTCATATTTCAGAACAGAAAAGTAAAAAATGGAGCAAATGTGTTCCATTCCCTTTCATGTTGAGGAAAACAGTTCCCCTGTCCTTTCAAGAGCTCCTGTCCCAGGGAATCTGCTCCGACTTGCTATTCAGTCTGCATTCTTCTGTGGCATTGCTGAACAGATTAGCTCTAAAGAGAAGTTTAGTGCTTCTCCGATGATTTAAGTTATTTTAAACAAGGATTTCAGGATGAAATGGATGAAAGGAAGCCAGTTATTGGGGCATGTTCTCCTTGAGGAAAACCTGTTTGTTTGTTTCCTTGTCTTAGAACAGATAATTTAAAAAATTAAAGTTTATTCATGCAATTGTATTGTGATGGCTTAAATTCCATTCTTTGTAGCTCTATACAATGCCCTTCATTAGCATTGATCTCCCTATAGAAAGATCCTTGGTAGTTACTTGGAATTCAGGCTCCAATTCAGGCTCTAGTCTGTTAAGAACTAATCCCTATAAGCTTGTAGGAATTGCCACACTGGGCTGCACTGAGAGAACTGCCTGGTGTAACTGGAGAGATCAACTGGTGGTCCCAGGACTGATTTCTTGCAGAAAGTAGGTTTGGTTTGGCTGAGTTTTTGAAAAGGATTTAAGTTGACATGCTTTTAGCCAGGGGTATGCACTCTTTTCACCTCAGATCCTGGCTGTCCCTAGTACAATTACCATTGGCCTTAGAATCATGTGAAATTACCTGTTCAGTTCCCAGAGGCATTTGAATTTGGGGCCCTGGAACTGGAAGGGGCACCCACAAGATGTAATAAGGTGTAAATTCTTATAAAACGTTCACCAGATCCTGACAGTGATCAAAGTGAAGTCACTTACCTCAAATCTCAAAGTCTCTGTTTTTCCACTACGGGTTGGTGGCGGCTCTGCTTCATGTCTTCTTTTGAACGTCCAGGCTCTATCTGGATGTAGCCATGTTTACTGCAAAAGAAAAATGGACAGGAGGCTGAGGCAAGGGAATGGCGTAAACCTGGCAGACGGAGCTTGCAGTGAGCTGAGATCCGGCCACTGCACCCTAGCCTAGGCGACAGAGCGAGACTCTGTCTCAAAAAAAATAAAAATGAAAAAGAAAAATGGAAAAGAACCAGTGTCTTTGAAAACCTTTGGCCAGAAGTTGCACATGATGCTTCCAATTCCATTGGCTAAAGCAAGTCATGTGCACAAGCCTCACTTCCTATAAAGAGCAGTGGATATTTTAGACAAAATATTACTAACCTCATCAATTAAAAAATATTTATAAGCTTAGCAGAAGCTAAGTGAAGTGATAAGAGGGGAATCCAGCATTCCCTCAATTAGAAAGTGAAAGACATACAAGAAAACGTTCAAGAGTATAAAAATTCTGTTGTTGATGCATGCCCAACATTTATTCCATATTTTATCCTGTAACAGAATCTGATTTCTACTTTGAAACTCATTTCTCTTTCTCATTTATAGTTCTGCAGTAACTGACACCAGATGTCCTTCCTCTGCCATAAGTTATTAATTATATAGGGTGGGAAAATGCTAGTTTTGTTAACTGAATAAATAAATACTATGGTTGCTGTTGTGAGTTGAATTGTATCTCTTCCCAAATTCCTGCGTTGAAGTCCTAATACCCAGTACCTCAAAAACGTGACATTATATGGAAATAAGTTTGTTGTAGATGTAATTCGTTGTGATGAGGTCACACTATAGAAAGGGTGGGGCCCTAATCCCATATGACTAGTGTCCTTTTAAAGAGGGAAAGTTTGTGCACAGATGCACACAGGGGAGCACACTGTGTGAAGATGATGCAAAGACTGGGGTGATACAGGAGAAGCCAAGGAACACCAAAGGTTGTCAGCAAACCAACAGAAGCCACAGGGCCATGGAGCAGATTCTCCCTCACAGTCCTCGGAAGAAACAAATCCTGCCAACATCTTGATTTTGGACTTCTTGCCTCCAGAACTGTGAGACAGTAAATTTCCGTGGTTTAAGCCATCCAGTTTGTAGTACTGAGTTACAGCAGCCCTTGGAAACTAATACTTTGGCCTTGGTTGAATATACAAGGGAGAGAAAGAGATGTTTGATGAAACACAATCTTGGCACAAGTGAAGGATCAACAATCAAATAATAAACAAATAAAATTTCCTTTGATCTTCTGATAAGGAAAGAACATAAACATTGTAAGGAGAGTGAAAATCACCTGGTGATCACCAAACAGACTATTTGGAGGCAAAACTACTTATCTGAGGAATTTAATAGAAGGGAACAAAGACCACCCGGTTGCATCTGGTTCCAGGCCTCTTTCAACTTTTATAAGTAACTAAAGTCTGGATGGATCTCCAGAATGCCGTGCTGAAATTCATTTTACAACCCTAAGTTCCCCTTAAGCTCCATAAATACCCCTGATGAGATATCCACCAGGGGGCGCTCAGTCCTCTCGCCGAGGCAGCCCGCTACACTCTATTGTAGCGTTCCCCTTTCTAATATACTTTGCTTTTTCAAACCTATACTGTTGTTGGTAACTTCTCTTTACCAACACGTGAGTTGACCACTTCCTGATGCTGGGGCTATGACACCTCGTCCAGTAGATTGGTATGATTGAGGGAACTTTTAGGGAATACAACATAAATAAACCATTGTAGGTCAATGTTTTAAACTCTGACATACATCTTAAGAAGTTTTTAACTCTGATAACCATCATAAAAAGTTGGGGGCATCCTGTAAGCCTTCCTGTTTCTATAAATATCATCATGATTTTATAAACTGATATAAATACTTTTAGAAATAATATGCTCTGTGATGATATTCCTTTTAAATTGGGGGCAGGGGTGGGGGGGTTGTAGTTTAGTGTTAATGATTTAAAGTAAGAGCTGTAGACCCAGAATATCTGAGTTGAATCTGGCAGTATAATTTCCTGAGTTATGTAAACCTTTTGTCTTAGTTTATTTTCTGTTGCTATAACAAAATACCACAGACTGGATAATTTATTTTTTAAAATAAATGTATTTAGCTCACAGTTCTGGAGGCTGGGAAGTCCAAAAGCATGGCACTGATATCTGATGAGGGCCTTTTTGTTGCATCATGACACAGTGAAGGGCATCTCATAGTGAGAGGGCAAGATCACGTGAGTCAGTTCATGTTTCTTTTCCTCTCCTATAAAGCCACTGGTTCCATCATGGGGACTCCACCCTCAAGACCTTATCTAATTCGAATTACCTCCTGAAAGTTCCATCTCCAAACATTATTGTTAGGGACAAACTACTCCAAGAAAGCTTCTTGGTGCTGCCCACCCCTTCCCCTAATGCTCTACAACTCTTCTCCGTGCAGCAAAATAAAAAAATAAAAAATTAGCGTGGCGTGGTGGCGGGTGCCTGCAGTCCCAGTTACTCAGGAGGCTGAGACAGGAGAATGTCGAGAACCAGGGAGGCGGAGGTTGCAGTAAGCTGAGATCGCACTACTGCACTCCAGCCTGGGTGACACAGCAAGACTCCGTCTCAAAAAAAAAAAAAGAAAGAAAACAAGAAAAAAGATTGCTTGCCTGACTTTGGGTCTATCTTTCTTTTCTCTTGGCTGATCTTACAATTATCAACATATGAATTTAGGGATTATATTTCCAACACATGAAAGGCGGGGGACACATTCACCTCCTGAAATATTCTATCACTGAGAGTCTCATCTATAAAGATGATATGGTGGTAATACCTGACGCAGATGTTTTGCCTGACTACACTTTAGTTAGGCTCTCCTGCACCTTTTCTTAACAAGGCCCATCTATATCCTTCCTTGTAGAATCCATTTCTGTCAGTGTAGTGAGAATCCTCCACCCTTATCCCCCCATCCTTCAGGTGATACCTGATGGTTCTGGCTGCCTTCAGTCAGAACTTTGTTACTTGGTTCAGTCTGAATCTCCCCAACACTTAATGTCTCCTCTTAGCAATTTTCTGTTCACTAATGCCCACACTCCTACCCCTCCTTCTCCCTCTCCCCACTCCAGCTTCGCTTGTGGTTATAAATCCCCACTTGTTCTGATTGGCTGATTGTACGTGGAATTGAGTCCACTTCTACACTGGAGTCTTTCTTCTTCTATTGCAATAATTTTTGAATAAAGTTTATCTTCAGTACTTTAACTTCTGTCTGGCTCTCACTTTCTTTAACATGTATAATATTAGGATTATTAGGAGGATGAAAGTAATATTGAAGAGGATTAAACAATGAATAACATTGCCTCTTCATTCTGAAATGGGAATAGTAATAGTATCTAATGCATAAGATGGTTGTGAGTGTTAAATTACACAAGCTAAAACATATGAAGCAGGTATAAAAAGCATAGCTAGAAAGTAATAAGTGATCAATAAATGTAAGTTATTATTATTAGTATATTCTCTAATATAGCAATTTCCAAATAATATAAATTCTTCTGCATAAAGTTATGATGAGTATCTTTCTGTCAAAATAATGCAGGAAGAATGTCTTTCAAGGAAGAGAGATATATATATATGTACACACACACATATATATGTACACACACACACACACATATATATATATATATTTTTTTTAGATGGAGTCTCACTCTGTTGCCCAGGTTGGCGTGCAGTGGCACATTCTTGGCTCACTGCAAGCTCCACCTCCTGGGTTCATGCCATTCCCCTGCCTCAGCCTCCTGAGTAGCTGAGACTACAGGTGCCCCCACCAGGCCTGGCTAATTTTTTTTTTTTTTTTTGTATTTTTTAGTAGAGACAGAGTTTCACTGTGTTAGCCAGGATGTCTCAATCTCCTGACCTCATGATCCACCTGCCTTGGCCTCCCAAAGTGCTGGGATTACAGGCGTGAGCCACCATGCCCAGCCCAAGGAAGATATTTCTATATTTTCAAAATTCTGATTTTAGGATCATTGCTTTTAATTTTTTTCAGGCTTTATATTTTTATTGAAAATAATCCATTTACATAAATAAGCTCAGTACAAATAGATTATTATTTTAGTGTCCCTACCCTGAAAATGTTATCGCTTTTATTTTACTGTTTAATTTTTGTTTGCCTATCACATATTTACAGTATTCTGCTCTTACAAGTCAATTACAAAACTTGCTATTATTCTGCACAATTTTCTCAATAATTGGCCTTTACAACAATTTTCCATTTTTTAGTTTTATGTTATAGAAAAAAATGCATTATCTTCAATGGGCAGCAATTTTTTTAATATAAACTACAAAAAATCAATTTTTAAAAGATGGAATAAAATCTTTAAACTGCTAAACAAAAAACCAAATCAAACCCACTGCTTAGAATTCTATACCCAGCAAAAATATTCTTCAATAATGAAGGTGAAATAAAAATTCTGATTTTAGAATCACAAGTCTTAATTTTCTTCAGGCTTTCTCTGAAAAACTAATTGAGAATTATAGAAACTACACGCACACACAAAAACTCCAAAATACACAATGTTTTCAAGTCTACTTGGAATATTTGTGAAAACAGATATCATACTGACCACACAGAAGCACAGCTACCAAAATTTCAAATGGTTGAATTCATACAGAATTTGTTATCTGACCACAATTGGATTAAACAAAAAATAAATAACAATATAACTAGAAAAATTTCAACTTTCTGAAGAACACTGTCTCTTAAAATAATGAATCTATAATTAGAAAAAGAAAAAAGAAAAGTAAGCCAAAATACCAAAGTAGGAGAAGAAAGTTTTGGCTCAAATTATTTCATTGTTATAGTCTTATGAGCATGTAAAAGTTAAATAATTTTCTAATTGTTCATTATTAATATACAGAAATATGATCAACACTTGTACACAAATCTTTCATTCAGCAACCTTCCTAAATTCTCTTAACAATTTTTATCTTTTTTTTTTTTTTTTTTTGAGATGGAGTCTCGCTCTGTAGCCCAGGCTGGAGTGCAGTGGCCGGATCTCAGCTCACTGCAAGCTCCGCCTCCCGGGTTCACGCCATTCTCCGGCCTCAGCCTCCCGAGTAGCTGGGACTACAGGCGCTGCCACCTCGCCCGGCTATTTTTTTGTATTTCTTAGTAGAGACAGGGTTTCACCGTGTTAGCCAGGATGGTCTCGATCTCCTGACCTCGTGATCCGCCCATCTCGGCCTCCCAAAGTGCTGGGATTACAGGCTTGAGCCACCGCGCCCGGCCCAATTTTTATCTTTTGTAGATTCTTTTGGGCATTTTAAATATACTGTAAAATACAGAATATATGTTCATTATGTGTGAGTGAAGGCATTTTTGCTTTTATTTTTTCCTAATCTGTACATTTTCTCCCTTTTTCTTGCCTTACTGAAATGGCTAGAATCTCCTCTATAGTATTAGAGATAGCAATCATAGAAATCTTCAGTATGTTCCCAATCTTAGGGTGAAAGCGTTCAGTTTTTCCCTACAAAGTGTCATGCTAGGTTTTTATTTTGTTTTGTTTGGTAGTTACCCTGCGTCAGATTCAGGAAGCTTTCTTCTGTCCCTAGATTCCTGATAATTTCATCTTGAAAACGTGCCAAATTTTATTAAATGCCTTTCTATGTATACTTATGTTGTTTTTCTCATCTATTTTGATGATTATCAAAATTACTTATGTTGTGGTTAGTTATCCTGATTAATTTTTTAAAAGATAAATCTGTATTATAATCACAGGATAAGTCCCATTTGGTCATGATGTCATATTTATTACTGTATCTCTAAATTTCATTTGATAATAGTTTATTTAGGATTTTGCTCATATGTTTATGAGAAATATGGGTCTACATTTTTTGGGGGGAAGGATGAGAGGTCCTCTTCTTTTCTGCTTTTGGTATTAGAATTGTATCGTCTTCATAAAATGAATTGGAGCATGTTCGTGTTCTCCATTTTCTGAAAGCTTTGTGTAACCTCTGCTGTGGGTTGAGGTTACTAGACCCCTAAAAGATATGTTTATCCAGAACCTGTGAATGTGACCTCTGTTGGAAAAGGGTCTTTGTAGATGTAATTAAGTGAAGGGTCTTGAGAAGAAATCATTCTGGATGGCAACTGTCTTTATAAGAGATTTCAAAGGGAGAAAATGGAAGAGACAGCCATGTGGAGATAGAGGCTGAAATTGGAGTTGTACTGCCAGAAGCCACACAGTACCTGGAGCCAGCAGGAAACTAAAAAAAAAGATAACAAGGGATCCTGGCCTAGTGCCTTAGGGGTAGTGTGTCCTATCAACACCTTGTTTAGGGTCCTCTGGCCTCCAGAGCTGTGAAAAATAATTTTCCTTTGTTTTAAGCCATTCTATTTGTGATAATTTGCTATTGCAACCCTAGGAAATGAATATGATCTTCTACCTTACACCAGACACAAAAATTTAAGATGAGTTTTAGACTTAAATATGAAAAGTAAAACTCTAAAGTTCCTAGAATAAAACATAGATGTTGGAGAATTATCTTCACGATCTCATTGTTGGCAAAGATTGCTTGAAAAGCTCAAAAGGATCAGGATAAACAGCTAATGCATGTGGGGCTTAATACCTAGGTGATGGGTTGATAGTGCAGCAAACCACCATGGCACACGATTACCTGTGTAACAAACCTACACGTCCTGTACGTGTATCCTGGAATTTAAAATAAAATAAAACAAAAAGAAAAGCACAAAAGGAACCCACTATAAATTTTTAAAATTGATAGACCGGACATTATAAAAATTATAAAGTAAAAAGTTACTTTCATTAACCTGAATATACTTTTAAAAACCCCTAAAAATTAACAAGAACAGCAAATAACTGAATTTTAACTAAACAGACAAAATCTTTACACATTTCTAAAAAAAGAATATCTAAATAGCCAGTAAGTATGAAATGGTGCTCAACACCATCATTCTGAATCTTAAAATTGGGATAATTTGTCTTTCTTCATCTACTATTACCTATGTCACAAGCTTGTTTTAGGACGTAAATGAAAGAATGTCTACAAGACACTGGGCCCAGTGTGGGACTCATAGTCAGTGACCAGTAGCTATAATTCCAAGGGCAGTGTTCAACTAACCTATTGCACAACAGTATATAAAATACATTGCAAAAAATTTGAAACAGATTTTTTAAAACATAAGATCTAACAGGAAAGACCTTCTGTTTTAATTTCTTGAGTTGTTATAGCATTAGAATACTAAATGCACACAACTCTCACTTTGCGACTGGGACTAGACAACAACGTTTTGGTTTAATTAAGAGCTGCTGAATAAAATCAACTTGCGAAATAACCCAAGGTACCAGCAGACCCCTGTGACCCTTGAGAAGTCTTTATTTCTTCTCTTGCCTCATTCTTCTTGTTTGCTCCTGGAGGCGAAAATGCCAAACAGTAGAGGTTTTGAGAGTTTGTTAGTAACTTGATGCTGATGACAACTTCAGCTATTCCCTGCACAGAAGGTGTTTCATGATGTGGCTGCTACTCTCCCTCCAAATTTGTCCTTACTGCTGTCTTTCTTCCACCTAATATTTTAGAAATATTGAACTAAAAGTTGAAAGTAGATCTCTGATCTTGTCATGCCATCTCATGTCTTACCTGTATTTATATCTGCTATTTCCCGCCTGAAACACCCTTCCCACTCAACTACTTTCCCCCAGGTTAGTCTAGCTCCTAAAAATCTTTAAATTTCTGTCCACAAGTCATCTTCTTGTAGCAGCCCTGAGCATCCCTTCCAAGTTTCTACAGAACTCTGTCGGGGTGCTTAAGACAACACATGAATGCTGTCTCAATGCCATCCCTCCCTCTCTAACCCCCTGTTTCTGTAACATTTTGGATTTCACTCAATTACAAGGGGCAAAATACTTCACAGCATGCTTGTCTGGTTGCTTTTAGGTAATGGATTAAGAACTCTCTGCAGTAACAAAGAATTGTATCCATTCCTGCCTTATTCAAAAGATCCTGGAGACCCACCAGTGGGCCACAGATCATACCCTGGAAATCATCAGGCACACAAATATTCTCAAAGTCAGGAACTGGTATAATGGTTGAGCATGTGAGATCAGGCCAAGTTCTCGAGTTTGAATTGTGGCTCACCCACTTAGCAATGATGTCTTGTGCAAATCACCTAACTTCTCTCTCAGTTCTCTTGTCTGTATAATGACAATCATAACAGTATGTTTCTCATCAGAATAAAACCAGTTAACTCATGCAAAATATTTATAAGAATGCTTAATTTGTAATAAAGACACTCTAGACAATAGTTGTTATAATTAGTGGAGTTATTTCTATACCATCAGCTCTTATCACATTACCTACAACATAGTAGATATTAAATAACTGTTGACTGAATGAATTAAAGGATCAACTCATATGGGCTGCTAACTGCCTAGCATACTGATAAGCGCAGAGAGGAATGTGACTCAGCTCCACCTCAACCCATTTTTGTCATTGCTTATAACTGCTTTCAGCAATAGAATTTGAGGACATCTGAAGAAAAGAACCAAGAACCATCCTTTCCTGGGGTGAACTTCAATCTGGAGAGTTGTGAGAAGTCAAAAAGATGCTTGCCTTCTTCTGTGTGCACAGAAGCAAGATGATCCTAGGGAGGAAAGAGAGAACTGAAGAGAGAGAGAGAGAGAGTAGGGGAAAGAGAGAGAAATGGAAACTGAGTGAGCGAGCGAGAGAGAGAGAGAGAGAGAGTGTGTGTGTGTAGGGGAGAGGGAGAGAGAGATTGGATTATAAGCCAGGAAATTGGGGTTAATTCTCTCTGTGTGGCATTGGGCTAAGTCATTTAATACTATCATTTTCTCCATCATGTTGGAATTATTTATGCTCTAGTTGTTCCCAGTAGATAAGATCCTTAGGGAAGAATCCATGTCTCATCCTTTAGTGTCCTGTATTTCACACAGTAATGGTGCATGACTGCCTTTGGGTAAGAGTCTTTCAAAGGGAACTAAATGCAGAGCCTCTATTCTTTCTTTATGAAGATGCCTGCCCAGCCCATATTTAGGATCTTGATTAATTAATTTGTGAGAGTGCTTACTTTGAAGACCTTTAAATATTCCAAAGGCTACAGAAATGTATGCTATTACTATTAGCGTTTTCTGAAAAACAGCAAGTAACCAATACACACAAAAGATACAATTTACAAAGCATTTTCATATCCAGTGACCAATTTAATTCTGGCTGACACCTTGATTTGTAGAAAGGCATTATTATGCCAGTTTCTCCAAAGTTCCTACTTAAATGAACATTTTGGGAATTAAAAAAATATATAGATGTTTTACATTCATTGAGAGATGCTTGTTTTTCAAAAGATTTTTAGAGTAATTCTTGCCTAATAAAAACAATCTGTTTTTCTTTTCTCATAAAAGTTTGGATGTTTCATACTGAAGTTGCATTTACCTGGGTCTGAATATGAACATTTTTTTTTTCCTCAGTATCAGAGAACTCTTCAGATAGAACATTCCCTACACATATCATGGTTTAGAAATTTTGAGGCTGGGTGCAGTGGGTTGTGCCTGTAATCCCAGCCCTTTGGGAGGCCGAGGCAGGCAGATCATCTGAGGTCGGGAGTTCGAGACCAGCCTGACTAACATGGAGAAACCCCGTCTACTAAAAATATAAAATTAGCCAGGGATGGTGGTACATGCCTGTAATCCCAGCTACTTGGGAGGCTGAGGCAGGAGAATTGCTTGAACCTGGAAGGCAGAGGTTGTGGTGAGCCGAAATCATGCCACTGCACTCCAGTCTCGGTAACAAGAGTGAAACTCTGTTGCCAAAAAAAAAGAAAAGAAAGACAGAAAGAAAGAAATTTTGAAAATTGATATATTTATTTGTTTTAAAAGGGTATAAAATAAAATGAATGTTGAGAGCGAGTGCAGATTAGGAGTTGGATATACTTGTGTCTCATTTCTCATTTCTCTCATGGTCATGTGCATGTAAGAATCCTTATGTGGGCCGGGCGTGGTAGCTCACACCTGTAATCCCAGCACTCTGGGAGACCCAGACGGGCGGATCACAAGGTCAGGAGATTGAGACCATCCTGGCTAACCCGGTGAAACCCCGTCTCTACGAAAAATATAAAAAAAATTAGCTGGGTGCGGTGGCGGGTGCCTGGAGTCCCAGCTACTGTGGAGGCTGAGGCAGGAGAATGGCTTGAACCTGGGAGGCGGAGCTTGCAGTGAGCCGAGATCGCGCCACTGCACTTCAACCTGGGTGACAGAGCCAGACTCTGTCTAAAAAGAAAAAGAAAAAGAAAAAAGAAGCCTTCTCTATAAAACAGAGAAAAAGCCTGTGCTAGCTCCTAAAGTGATTTTGAGGACTACATGAAATAATGCTGATGAAGAATTTAACATTGGGCTCAGCAAATAGCAAATGCCTAACAAATAACACGTTTCACCGTTCGTAATAACTATAGTTTATAAATGAATCATAGTTATTAATGAAATACTTTTACATTAATAATAGTAAATGTAGGGGTGGTTTTGTTGTTAGGAAAACCATTGACCATGCTTTGGTATGACTTCCAGGCCAGTGAATAATTCACAAGTAAGATCAGTTTAGGGTCTGGTAAATCACAGCATTTTGCTCCATTCTGTGGTTGCAGTTGGTATCTGTTTTTCATGGCTGCTGTCACAAGCCACCACATATACAGTTCTGGAGATAGAAGCATAAAATGGGGGCCAGGCACAGTGGCTCACGCCTGTAATCCCAACACTTTGGGAGGCCAAGGTGGGTGGATCACCCGAGGTCAGGAGTTCGAGACCAGCCTGGCCAACATGGTGAAACCCTGTTTCTACTAAAAATACAAAAAATTAGCTGTGCATGGTGGTGGTTGCCTGCAATCCCAGTTACTCGGGAGGCTGAGGCAGGACCCAGGAGGCAGAGACTGCAGTGCTGCCCTCCAGCCCGGGCAGCAGAGTAAAACAATATCTCAAAAAAAAAAAAAAGTGGAAAATGGGTGTTGCTGGGCTAAAATCAAGGAATGAATGCAGCAGTACAGCGGTGCGTTCCTTTCTGGAGGGTCCTGGGCAGAATCCTTTTTCTTTTCTAGACACCACCTACATTGCTGGCTCATGGCCCTCTGACGTCTTCAGCCAGCAATGGCACATCTTTCTGTGCATTTCTTCTGTAGTCACCTTCCCCTCTGATTTTCTTTCCTACTTCCCTCTTCTACTTTTAAGCACCTTTGCAGTGATGTTAGACATACTCATACAATCCAGGCTAATCCTACTTTGAGGTCAGCTGACTGGCAACCTGAATTCCATCTGCATTTGATTTCTCATTTCCATGTATCCTGACATATTCATAAATTTCAGAGTTTAGGACATGGACATCCTTGGGGTGGAGGTGGGAGGCATTATTCAGCCTCCCACATAGCTCCAAATAATACCAGGTTAGAGACAATTATCTGCTCCGAATCTGAAATTAATAAAGATGTAGGTTTTGATTCTGATTTCAGATTTTGAACTGATACTTCTTATGGCCCCAGGCCCTGTTTTCATATGGCCCTGTGTTCCTACCAGCATGCATTCTCAGATATACCTATTCTACAAGACAATCCTGGTTTCTGGGAGGGTCATGAACTATCAGGAAATCCAGTCCAGTTTGATACAACAGCAGAAATTGGCAATGGCTTAAAGTTTATGTCTTTTTAATTTTGTTCTGACTTCCTGTATTTTCCTGCTTCTTTGAAAGCCACCTAAGAAGGCCCAGTGTTTACAGCATCCTTCAAAACCCACATCTAATTTCCTGCAAAGTCAGGAAAGCTTAGGGGTGAAATAAAAATGTCAGAGGATTTAGTGGCTGTGAAGCTCCCCCTGACAGTGGAAGGAGCTGCACCCCGTGCAAGTCATGACCAGCTTTGAATTGTCCCATCCGGAAGGGAAAATATGAACAACTGTGGATCAAATGGCTTTCCTGTGCCAGGTGCTTTATAGGCAACATCTCTAAGTATCATCACCATCATTTGGAAGCAATAAAAATAAATTTTAAAGGGACTAAATAACTCGTAGGACGTTCAGCTTGTAAGTAGCATCAGAGGCAGGAGCCAAAACACTGTGATTCTGATTCTAACAGCAAATAGTTTTCCAGCTTCTCCAAGCCTCCCCTGCACACACTTATCCTGGTTGTACATCACAGTGCTTGGTTTACAATCTGTCCTAGAATGAGAGCTGTTGGAAATCTGAATCAAGATTCTTTCATTTTTCTCCTCCTTCTAGTCTTGTGCCTGGTGCGTAGTCAGGCTTCAGCAACATTTGCTTATTTTATGAAAGTGTGGCTCAGCTAGGACACTGGTATGAGTGTCTTAACTGCACCAACCTACAGAAAAACCCATTTTTGGAGAGACAACATCAACTTTGGTACTGGTGGAAAATTGGCCCAGGATAATTTTTTCTTCATAAGCCATTCCCATGATATTTGATTTGGCTGGCTGAGCCATATTCATCAATCCTCCAAATTCCACCGAGGGAGCAACTCTTCTCATTGGTAATCAGCTGGTATTTATCTACTGAGACACTTGGGAGGCGAAATGGAAAACGAAGCCCTTTTGCTGGAGTATCTTAATTTAACCCCTCTCTCCCAATTTCATCTGAAACTCATTTATCTTGCAGAGGTGCACCACTCTGCCTAAAAGTAATACTCTTAAGACAATTAACACACATTTTCTGAATGACTCACACTTACTAAGTAATAAACACTGTTTTTGTCCCTGAGTGGTGTATATTTGGATATTAAAGGACCAGCAAATGATCAATTCACAGAATACAACATTTCTTTAAACTTCAAATATATCATGTATGTAGTACTCCACAAGTACAGGCTAAAGTCTTTTTTAAGATTTTTTTTAGTCTTCTCGGGATCTTTCCCTTTTTGGATTACTTTTTAATTCCATGGAATATTTTTAGTCATTTAGGACCAAAGTGTCCTTTGACAATTTGCCTGAAAATATCCTCCACATAAGTAAACCAGGAAAATATATGAATCCATTTAATGCTTGAAACAGTATCTATCATAACACATAAGAAATGTGACAGTTGTGCTAAATATTCAATATTCGAAACACTTTTTAAACCTTTTCCAGAATGGCTAGGGTTATACTGATAATGGTAAGGAGATGGAGCAACTGGAACGTTTATGCACTGAGAATGAGATTATAAATTTGTACATTCAGTTTGAAGATGTAATGGCAGGATCTGCTAAAGCTAAACAGGCATACATCTTAGGATTCAGCAGTTCACCTCCTTGGTGGTACATGTTTATGTCTGTGTGTGAATACTCTTTGGTTTTACGCCCATAAATATGCTGGGTTTTTCACCAAAAGACGCATTCATTTCTTCCCAAATAACTTTTGTATATGGCTTTATTGATAATAGTCCCAAAGTAGAAATAACTCCTATTTCCATGAAAAGTAGAATGAATTAATGTGATCACATACACACACACACATGCACACACACACACACACATACACACAGAGAGAAAACTGCATAAGAATGAAGAACAAGCTATTACAGTAGACACCAACATAGTCGAGTGCCCCAGACATAAAATTATTAAGTAAAAGTCTGAAACAAAATGAAGTTAAAAACTTACCTGTGATAAAGGATTGAGGTCTCTGACAATTGAGGTCATGTCCCTTGGGATGATCTGTGGTGGAGGTTATCAGCATGCTGCAAATGTTCTATATCTATTCTGGCTGGTAGTTATGTGAGGATATACACATGTAAAAATCCATTGAGGTATACATTCAGTGCACGTTATGATATGTAAATTATACCTCAATAAAAAGTGAAATGAAGTACATGCATAAATCATATATTTTAGGTAAATTCATGGAAAATTGACTACTAGGTCTATGGCCTTCTAAAGAAAGGCATAGAGCCTTTAAATGCAATTTTCTCTATAGGTCCTTTATTAACACTGATATTGGAAAGGCGCTGCTCTTTTTTTGAGATCCCATAGCACTATGTGAATGTCCTTCACATGGGACCTATTTATTCTTCTGTCTCACCTATAGGTGTGTTATGTTATGCCCCCGCTCTATTCCACAAGATTCCAAGATTCCTCTTGGAATGTAGAGATGCAGAGGTCACATTGGACTCATTTTTGTCCCCCTCCTCCCTCCATAGGACATTGTCACAGTGTCCAGGTCCCTCTGTAGGAACAGCCCACATGGGTGTATTAAATGTGATACCTAATCCATGCCACTTAACCTGGGGGAGCTACTGTGTTAATCTGCTTAGACTGCCATAAAAGAATACCACAGACTATGTGGTTTGCACAAGTAGAAATACTCTGTTCTCAGTGTTCTGGAGCCTGGAATTTTAATATCATGATGTCTCCAGGATGGGTTTCTGGTGAAGTCCCTCTTGCTGACTTGCAGATGACCACCTTTTGTTCTCACATGGCCTTTCTTCTGTGTGCTGCAGAGAGGAGGGGTCTCTAGTATCTCTTCATCTTTTTACAAGGCCAGTAGTCCCATGGGATCAGGGCCCTACTTTTACAATCTCACTTAGCACTAATTAGCTCCTTAAAGGCCCCATCTCCAAATATAGTCTCATTAAGGGCTACAGCTTCAAAAAATAAATTTGGGGTGTGGAGAGCAAAATTCTATTTATAACAGCAACATTGGTTGAGCCTCTTTTTCAAGTTCCCTTGGCTCCTGAAATTCTCTACTCACCTCGTCTTCACCATTGGTTCTGCTTGGACTTCTAGTCCCATTATTCCTCCTGCCCTCATGGTCTGGTCTCACATTCTCTTACCCCTTGGTTTGTTCCTCAACTTGTCATTCCTACTCACTAATTGGAAAAGTCCTTGGATGGAATCCTAACCAGGTAGAACCCCACAGAGGACACCAGCTCTGGGCTCCTCTGATGTCTCTCTTACAATATTCGTAACATTTCTTCTATGACACTATGTATTTCCCCAAAAGACCCATGTTCAACGAAATTGCTTGGGAAAAATCACAAACCTTATGAGAAAAATCAGATTAGAGGAAGATGAGTCAAAATGTGTAAGAGACTCTAGCTAGAACCCTAATGAAAACAATAACTATTCTAACTGGAAACATAGTACACAGTTAGATTTCTACTGGCTTCTTCCTACATTACAGTCAATATTTATCCCCTTAAATACGGGGCTTAAGCCTCCTTCTTAGCAATGTAGGTCTTTGAAGGACATTTGCTTCTATTAGAGCACACAATGATCAATATTAGACGTCTGATCCAAGATGTAGCTTTCTCCATTCATTCATTGCCTCAATTCAGAAGGAAATGTCGTAGTTCTTGATCTGCACAAATGTCCCTCCCTGTTAGGTTAACATAGTGGAAAGCCTGCAGCTCTGGAAACAAATAAATTAGCTACCACTTACACTAAAGAAAGTCCCCTCCATAAATTTTCAATTTTTACTTCTGATCTTTCTCTTTACTGTCGTCCCTGATTGCTTCAAAAATATCCACGTATTGAAAAAACCGTGCAGGGACCAACATAGCTTGTACACTTTATTGACATCATTTCCCCATTTACCAGTGGCCTGCCAGATAATCCCTGCCAAAGAAATACTCATTATAACTAAACAGAATGTGGCAAACCTTCAGGCCCTGCTCTTTGAAGCTACTCCTTGCCGCTTTCTCCTACGTTTCAATCACCAGAGCCGGCAGAGACACAAAATTAACCTTTTGTGTTACTGACAGGCAATTAAGAAAGACATCAGTTCCTAAATCTACAATCTGGGAAAAGGGATTTTAAGGCAGAAGAGGAGACAGTGTCCAAGACCCTAGCAAAGATTAATTGGCTCTTTTATTCACATAGTCATGCATTCAATTAACACGTTCGGAGCATGAACACTTTATTAGATAGTAAGCAAAAGAAAGAGACTCAGGTTCTGCTCGATGCTGCCACTTATGTTACTTTACACAATGCCCACAGCCATCTGGTGAGGCAGATATTCTTTCTCATTCTCTTTTGCAGATGAGGAAGCTGAAGCTCCCCAGTAGATGACAACACAACTATAACGCACCCAGAGTAGAGGACTCATTTGTGCTGTCACTCAAAAAATATCACTGCTACAAAACTGTTAGATTCGGAGCATTATTTTAGGCTCTGTCCTGACTTTCCTCTTGATTGAGCCAAGATTCCCTTCCCTCTGACCTGTCTATGTTCTTCGAATGTAGATTAGCTTTTCTAATTTCTCTGAGTTGTGATTTAGCTTTTCCCTAACATGCTGCTTCTCTGATGGCCCTCTCAGTTTGAAATCATATATCCCACATGCAAATGACACCCACACGTGGTCATGCTTGGGGTCAGAGAAATTGTACTCGGCCTAAACATAGTGGCTTGAGGCCCTGGATTTCTAGAAGGTGATATTGGGCATAGACACATAGTCATACATTAGGGTATCTACAAGTATTCTCTTTTTCACTTGCTCAAAATTATGCAACAATAGGGCAGAACATTATTTGAGAATTGCTCTGTGTGCATCTAGATTCCATGATCATTTAGCAATGCTATTATTTCCTTCTTGTATAATTAAAAAGACATGCAAGATACAGCTTCTATTCTTAAAGCATCACAGCTGATTGGTGGGGAAGGGAGAGTCACGTCCATGTCAAAAATCAACGCACGATCTAATGTCATCAGTGTGAAATGCTCAATTACAGACACAGGTTCTTAGAGTGACTGGAGTCAGAAGAACCAGGTGACATTGGATATTGAGTGGATTAAAAAAAAAAACTCCATAGAGGGCCTCAGATGTTTAACTGGGTCCTGAACTGGCAACTCTGGGTTACCAACGGGAAATTGGATAATTTAGTCAATCGTTCTTCTCCTCTTAAGAAATGTTCACATATTGAAAAAACCGTTCGGGGAGAAGCCTCCACCTCTACCATCACAGTTGCACATCATTTTTAAGTTGTCTCATTCATGTTTCAAGTTTGTGTTGTGTAGGACATAATCTCACTACCTCCATCTAGCTATATTGTCTCCAGCAACCATTTATTTATAAATTATATGGAAACAGTCATTCTTCCTGGACCGTAGAGTGGAATTACAACCAAGTGAAACTTGCTGTTCTTGGCCTTTCCCCCACCTCCTGAATACATCATACATGACCCTGCTCTTAAAGCTTTCAATGTATTCACTCATCCCTAGCCTTAAATTGCTGTAAAAACGTCTGTTTTCAAGTCAGCCCAGTGCTCTTGGAATCAGTGTTCCCACAACCTAATCCCTGTGGGCACTTTCTGACATCCCTTTTGGGTTGTACAAGTAATGAATCATCTTTGAAACTTCTGGGATCTGACTTCTCCTCCTCCAAGGCTCCTTGTAGACTTTCCTTTCCATTTGCCAAAGCCTCTGATAACTTAGAAAATTCAGTAATGCACCCATTGATTCCAAGGAAAAGTTTTTCCTATGTATTTCCCTTATGGAACTGTGCTTTTCTTCTTTCTCCCTTTTCATGGCATAGATTTCTGCAGTTCCAGGAAACGCCTACACATAGGCATTATTTGAAGCCATGAAATTTCTCTAGTGAGTCACAACATGTCTTCAAGTTCTCCCTTTCCTCTATAAAGTTATAGAGAGTTGGACGAGAGAGGTGGTGGAGTGCAGTCGTTAAAAGCCCCCACTAGAGTCACTCAGTCTTGATCTCAATTTCTGTCTGACATTAGCTAACCTTCACTAAGTTATTTGACTTCTTTCAATTTCCACTTTCGATCTGTAAAATGGAAGAATAATCACAGAAAGAATTAAATAAGAAACCACATGTAAAATGCTTAGTGCAGTGCCTTACCCACTGAACATATACACTCCCTAAGTGTTGACTATTTTTATTTTGATTCATGAGTTCATCAGTTATTTATTAAGATCTCGCTCCACACCCCTTATGCCAGGTACTAGGCCAGACACTAAATATAAAGTGATGAACAAGACCGATGTAGCCCCTGCTCACTAGGTCATTAGAGTTCCTTTAGTTGGTTAGTGACATGGACAAAGCACAATCTTCCTCTGTGTCTTGCCACTTCTGTCTCCTCGTGTCTCATTCTCGTGGCTACTGCCCATTGGTAAGGGGAGGATAAAACAGAGGACATAGGTACATACATTAGATACTTATTACTGGCCAGTGCCCATGGTATATCTTTTTCAAAAGAATAAATACAGCATAAAGTGATTGAGGGTGAGAAGGCAACGAAACTGAGGCGCACTCACCTGCTTGTCGTCAGCAAGGAACCTCTTCAGGGTGCAAACAGCAGGACAGCATTTCCATGGTAAACTTATCTGGTAGTCGTGCCACATTGTGCAGCTACAGAAACGGTGATATACGTACGTGACAGTAGCATTCTAGTTCCCTGAGGAGAGGAAAAGTAGAGGGGGATATTGTGACGTTGCTACATAATTCCAGTCTTGGCTCAGCAAGAGAGCTGTAGGAATAAGAATAAGAGGAACAATGCTACTAATACTAATACAATAAAGATGAAGTAGCTTTGTATTTGTGTAATATAATAGACATTACTGACAACAAGGAGTGACAGTCAAATAATGCATTATTTCCATTTTATTGATGAAAAAATGGTCCTGAGAAACTAGAAGAATTTTCCAGAGACACACTCCCTTTAGAATGTAATGGAGTTAAAACCTTTCGCCTACTAGATTGAACCACCCTTGAGGTCAGGGGCTATGATCATTCTGAGCAATACTTAGAAGAGGTTAGCCTGAGAGGATCTGGGGGTCAGCATATCCTTGTTTTAAGATTCAGATCCTGGCCCTGCACTCACTGGCTGGGTGTCTTTGGACAAATTACATAAACTCCCAAAGTCAAGTTTGTCATTCACTGAACAGAGCTTAATGTGAGTACCTCTCAGTGCTCTTTTGAGGATTCAGTGTGATCATATACATAAAGGGTTTAGCCCGGTGCATGTAGAAAGTGCTCATTAAATGATAGTTATAGTTTCTTCTCTTCATTTTTCTCCCCCTTATCTGCCTCTCCTCCTCATCTTCTCATTATTATTACTGCTTTCACTGTTGTTATTATATTACTACTATTACTGCTATATAGTGATATAGTGAAATACATAATGGTTTTGGAATTCTAGTTCCAGCTGTACCGCTTTCTAGCCTTCTTGATTTTGCTGAACTAAGAGTCAGAAGAGATATATTTCTAGGTTATTTCCAATCATTACACCATCTTGGAAGTGGCAGGAGTGCTCTACTAGACTGAGACAAATACCCCATTTTCTCATTCATTAATTACCTTGAATGCAACCAGCCTGCCTCTAATTCACATATCTCTAAATCTGTATTAGACAAACAAGGCTTCTAGTCAGGCATGATTAACGTGAAGGGCTTGCTGTCCGGTTGGTTGATTTAGTAGGGAATCTGGCCTGTAAGTCACATCTTTTACAAATAAGCAATATCAGCCATTGGTTTATCCAGAGCACTCTTTCATTTCCAGTGTTATAGGCCAAAGCAAACACACTTCCCAACATCAAATAGTCTCACGAGCTGAAATGGCATTCCTTACTTGTAGGCATGTGGCAGTAACACTCCTGCGCGATAGAATTGGATCAAGGGTGACAATGGAGGCCACGAAATGTCTGTGATGCATGGGGTGTTTCCTTCTTCTTGCTGCCATATCATAGTGGAATGGGTGAGAATTCAAGACACATTGGATCTGTATTTGAGTTCTAGCCATGTGATGGGTAAAAAGTTAGATCTCCCGAAGTTGTGGTTTCCTCATCTTTAAAATTGGATGGCAACACTTGAGTTATTTGTTGTGAGAATTAGAAATGCCTTATAAGCTCGGTGCGGTGGCTCACACCTGTAATCCCAGCACTCTGGGAGGCCAAGGCGGACGGATTACCTGAGGTCAGGAGTTCAAGACCAGTCTGCCCAACATGGTGAAACCCCATCTCTACCAAAAATACAAAAGTTAGCATGGTTGTGCGTGCCTGTAGTCCCAGCTACTCGGGAGGCTGAGTCAGGAGAACTGCTTGAACCTGAGAGGTGGAGGTTGCAGTGAGCCGAGATCAGGCCACTGCACTCCAGCCTAGGCAGCAGGGCGAGACTCTGTCTCAAAAACAAACAAATGAACAAACAAACAAACAAACAAACCCAAATGCTTTATATGGAGTGTCTGACATGGTATTTGCCACGTAGCACATGCTCAATAAACCATAACCGTGATTACTATGGTTAGTAGTTAACTAAAGTTATTTGGTTTTGTTTTCCACAAAGCTGAAAAGGTGGTATTTATCTTCCAACCAGATGTTGGTTATTCTCGCATCAGAATGTGAAGTATGTGCTCCTACTATTTGCTGGGCTCTAGGGCTCAGCATTGCCTTTACTTCTTAGATACTGATGTAGCGTCTCTGCCATCCTCTGTCCTGCGGAGCTCATTCAGCTGGTGACAGCATCAGCTCCAGAAATTTCCACCATCAAGCAGAGGTAGATTTCTATTTCTCACTTTGGCCTCTCTGCTTCTCATTTCCCAGTCAGCCTCCCTGCAGAGTGGGAAGGGACAAGTTCTCGCCCTCTGTTATCCTCATGGTGGGTGCATTACCCAAGTATGAGTGTATTCGTTGCATACCTTGTGTATCAAGCAGGGCTCTCCAGAGAAAGAGAACCAATAGGAGATTATATACACACACACACACACACACACACACACACACACATTTTATTGAGAGGAATTAGCTTATATGATTATGGACAGTGAGAAATCCAATTATTTGCTGTCTACTAGCTAGAGACCTAGGAAATCCAGAGGTGTATTTCAGTCTGAAGGTCGAGGGCCAGGAGAGCTGATGATATATAAATTCCAATCAGATGTCAGCAGAATGTGAGAAGAGATGAGTGAGCTCAAGCAGTTCTTTTGTTCTATTCACTTCCTCAAGGGATTGGACGATGCCCACCTGCACTGAAGAAGGCAATTTACGTTACCAAATCCACCGATTTAAATACTAATCTCATTCAAAACACACTCACAGACACACCCAGAAATAATGTTTAATCTGGGCATCCCATGGCCCAGCCAAGTTGACAGATACAATTAACTATCACACCTTGTTCTTTAACTACTTACAAACCCCACTAGGAGAGCTGGTCAACCCATATTCGAGTGCTAGCTGTTATACTATTCCCCATATCAGACTTCCCCTTTGCTCCCATCTGGGCTTCAGGCCCTGATTGTGAATTGATAAAGCTCTAGCAGGCTCACTTTCTTTTATGATAGATCTTCTGGCCTTATAGTTTCAATTGTGAGGTTGGTAGATTTTAAAAAGTTTGAACTCCCCAAATTGAATATAGTTCAAGTCATTATCCCACAGCCCTGGCCTCCTGAGAGTCTTCATCATAAGTGCCAATAAGTGGATGCATTGCCAAAGGATACACTGAGGGAGGCAGAATGTGGGCTCAGTCACCACCAGACTCCATTTTTGGTCATATCAAGTAATTGGAATGAATTAATTCCAAGGAGATGTGTGGTGTGAAGAGCGAAGAGAACAGAAAGGGAACTAGATCTGACAGAAATCTCTGTGCCAACATGATGATGATCTTCAATGTGTATGTTGCCATTGGTCTGGTGCTTGGTCAGTTCCACTGGTTTCTTACAGCACGCAGTAACAGAATACAGCATAACTCTATGTAGACGCTAGTGTCTGGTGAGCAAAAGCATAAGGACTAGTTCTATTTAATGAGCACCTACAGTGTGGGCATTCAGTCGTAATCCTCACAACCACTGCAAGGTGGCTGGTATTTATCCTATTTTACCAAAATAGGAACTAAGGTTCAGATAAGTTACACAAGATTCTTAAGGTCACACAGTGGGTTAGGGACAAGGGAAAAAATAAATCTCAGGTTCATAGTATCCAAAACTCATGCTCCCTTTTCTTCTTCTCAGTGGTGATGAGTCAGCATCACACTAGGGATGGTTCCGATTACTCCAGGCTAAATCTGAATACATATTTGCTTTATTTAATCACCCTACACAGAGGTTTCTTTTCAGCACAAAGAAGTGCCATTTGAAAACATCCAAAAATAGTTCCTTTTTTCTTTTGAGGATTAAGTTACTGGATCACCCTATTAAAAGCAAAACAACAAAACAGAAAGATGTTCAGATTTTTCTCTTTTGAAACTAGGATCAAACAACTTAAATAATCCATGGAAGATGCAGGATCCAACTAACCTAGTATCTTCCAAGCTGATTTTCTCTCTTTCTAAACTGGTTCGCTTTCTCACATTAATTCTATTTGGCATGTATAAGAAAGGCCAAGTACAAAATTTGTAGTATATAGGGCTAGGAAAAGACTTCATATCTCCTATGCAAGAAGGCTCCTCAACAGGGCAAAGAAACCCATGGAACATTGCTTAGATTGCCTTGTTCTCACTTTTGATTTTATTTTCGTTATGAACTTCTGTGCAAGTTCAGCAAACTGATGCAAAACATAATGTGAGAACATATTGATTTAATCTTTGTGAGTAAGACTTACATCACAGTTGGGGAAGTTTGCTAAATTAACTATCTCAGACTCCCTAAATATTCAACCAGTAATTTATTTTACTCTTTAAGTTTTCTTTTAGTTACTCCTTAATTGCACCTGAACTCTGAGTTCCATAGAACTTAGTGGGTATCAAATTTAGCAAACCTGAGCAATGTTTTTCTCTAGTTTCCAATTGATTAAATTAGTAAGAACAGCCAGACGAGGTGGCTCACGCCTGTAATCCCAGCACTCTGGGAAGCTGAGGCGGGCCTGAGGTCAGGATTTTGAGACCAGCTTGACCAACATGGAGAAACCCCACGTCAACTAAAAATATAAAATTAGCCTGGAGTGGTAGTTGCATGCCTATAATCCCAGCTACTCGGGAGGCTGAGGCAAGAGAATAGCTTGAACTAGGAGGGGGAAGTTGTGGTGAGCTGAGATCGCGCCATTGTACGCCAGCCTTGGCAACAAGAGTGAAACTCCGTCTCAAAAAAAAAAAAATTAGTAAGAACTTATCATAGCTATTATCCACTCCAGAATTGACTACTTAATACACAAAGGCAACATGAAATATGTACTTTTGACCATTTCAGAGGTGGACAGCATTAAAATCTCATCAACTGAGACAATAATAAGAAAAAAAAAGCAGAAAAAGAAAAGCCACTTTTCTTCAGGAATTTACAGGCACAATTATCTTTATATGAGATGGTAATTGTTTACTAAAAGAGCTTACTGTGTGTCAAACACTACGGGAAATTCTTTATATCCTGAGACAATAGAATACAGAGATTTCTTTGGATTTGGCAAGAGGGCAAAGCAGAATTTTTCTTCATTTTGGATAAGTGATTTTAGGCAATTATTTTAACCTTTCTTGACATCTTAAAATCATTAAAAATAGGATTTTAATTACATATACCTCATAGAACTTACCTCATAAGATAAAGCTTCTGAGTACTGAACACAGCATCTGGCACACAGTAAGGGCTTTGTAACTCAGTATTTGTGGCTGTTGCTCTTCAGCTTCTAATTAAGATTGTGATGCGTCATTGGTTAAGGGAACAGAAGACACCAGTCCTATAAGACCCCTTCAGCACTCAAACTCAATGACTTTAAGATTTCATATAACAGAGATCCTGGCTGGGTCAGAATCCAAAGTTTGATATCACCAAAAAGTGAATCTGGTGGTGACTGAGCCCACATTCTGCCTCCCTCAATGTTTCTGGATACCCCATGGGCCAGCCAAGTTGACACATAAAATTAACTATCACACCTTGTTCTTTAACTACTTACAAACCCCACTAGGAGAGCTGATCAACCCATATTCAAGTGCTAGCTGATATACTATTCCCTGTATCACACTTCCCCTTTGCTCCCATCCAGTCGTCAGGCCCTGTTGGTGAACTGATAAAAGTTCTAGCAGGCTCACTTTCTTTTATGATAAATCTTCTGGCCCTTTTAGTCCCAATTGTGAGGTTGGCAGATTTAAAAAAGTTTGAACTTCCAAAGTTGAATATAGTTCAAGTCATTATCCCACAACCCTGACCTCATGAGACTCTTCATCTTAAGTGCCAATCCGTGGATGCACTTCCAATGGATACATTGAGGGAGGCAGTGCCAAATACAACTAATGTGAGAAAGTAACCAGTTTAGAGAGAAGACCAACTTGGAAGATAATTAGATTAGTTGGATCCTGCATCTTCCATGGATTATTTATGTTGTTTGATCCTAGTTTTAAGGGAGAAAAATCTGAACATCCTTCTGTTTCGTTGCTTTGCTTTTAATAGGGTGATCCAATAACTTAATTCTCAAAAGAAAAAAGGAACTATTTTTGGATGTTTCAAATGGCACTTCTTTGTGCTGAAAAGAAACCTCTGTGTAGGGTGATTAAATAAAGCAAATATGTATTCAGATTTAGCCTGGAGTAATCGGAACCATCCCTAGTGTGATGCTGATTCATCACTACTGAGGAGAAGAAAAGGGAGCATGAGTTTGGGATTCATTATGAACGTGAGATTTCTTTCTTGCCCTGTCCCTAACCCACTGTGTGACCTTAAGAATCTTGTGTAACTTACCTGAACCTTAGTTCCTATTTTGGTAAAATAGGATAAATACCAGCCACCTTGCAGTGGTTGTGAGGATTATGACGAAATGCCCACATTGTAGGTGCTCATTAAATGGAACTAGTCCTTATGCTTTTGCTCACCAGACACTAGCGTCTACATAGAGTTATGCTGTATTCTGTTACTGCATGCTGGAAGAAACCAACGGAACTGACCAAGCACCAGACCAATGGCAACATACACATTGAAGATCATCATCATGTTGGCACAGAGATTTCTGTCAGATCTAGTTCCCTTTCTATTCTCTTCTCTCTTCACACCACACATCTCCTTGGAATTAATTCATACCAACAAGCTTATGGATCATAGGATTTTCCAAGTTTTCCTCATCCTTCGTGCCTTTCATCATGCCTAGAACACCCCTCCCTCCTCATTTTCCCAAACAACTCTCCTTTGTGTTTCAAGACCTTCTTAAGCATCAGCTGTTCATGAAAATAGCTGACCTTCATTTCTACCTCTAGACAGAATGATGAGGGGACTCTCCTCCGTGTTCCATCTCTGCCCTCCCTTATCTATAGGACTAATGTTGGAACCGAACTGTCGATTCCCTCCTGGGCAGGGGTCGCCGCGAAGGATCACCGACACGAGATTCACAGCAGAGAGTTATTTATTACTAGCGCGCTGGGGTCCCAAGCTCTAAGTTGGCCCTGGGACCCCGACTGCTTGTTACAGGCTGTTTATATAGGCAAATACAAGTTCAAACACAGCTTAGGGCGCGAAATTCAAACAAAGCTTTAGGCGCGTGGTAATTGGGTCTGTCTATGGCCTGAGCAAGGTGTCTTATGCTAATTGGTTAGAGCAGGACCTTATGAGGTTTTTTTTTTTCCTGGAGTTGTTGATTCCGGGAACTTCGAGGCAGGGTGGGACCCCCGGAATTGGCAGGGTGGGACCCCATGAGGTTGTTTCCCGGAATTGGCAGGGTGGGACCCTATCAGGGTGGGACCCTATTGAGGCAGGGTGGGACCCTATCCAGAGCCACCTGGTGTTAATTTTTTTTATATGAGGCCTAGTTTCTAAGTTTTATGAGGCCTAGTTTCACTTACACCTAGAGTACCCTCATCAGCTGCTATTATTATGATTAATTTACTCTTCTATGACAAAAGCAAACTGTGAGCTCCCAAATATGGAAAGCAAGTCTTTTAATTTTGGTATTTCTAACAGCCCAATATTAAGCCTGACACTGTAAGTTACAAAATAAATGTTGAATGACGGAGTGGCTGAATAAATAAATCTTCTTGAAATAACTCTCATTAATATCCCTCCTACATAAATGTTATCTTTAAAAATAAATACATAGAATAAACATTACTTCAAAATATATAGCTTTATAAATATTTTATGACTGGGTCTATCATTGATCTTTCTACTTACTTACCTGCAATGATTTAATCTTTTTAATTTAAAAAATAAAAGCAATAAATTTGCTGTGAGACACGATTTTCTATTGCTTGAAAGAAAATGTGTCTAAGCATACATATTAATTGATTTAATTACTCTTTCACTCAGTCTGCTCTGTCCCCCAGGCTGGAGTGCAGTGGTATAATCTCGTCTCACTGCAACCTTAGCACCCTGGGTTCAAGTGATTCTCCTGCCTCAGCCTCCTGAGTAGCTGGTATTGTAGGCATGCACCACCATGCCTGGCTAATTTTCGTCTTTTTAGTAGAGATAGGGTTTCACCATGTTGGCCAGGCTGGTCTCAAACTCCTGACCTCAAGCGGTCCACCCGCCTCAACCTTACAAAGTGCTGGGATTACAGGCATGAACCACCGTGCCTGGCTGTATCTAAAACTACTTCTATTCCTGGAACTGTGCTAGGTGCTGGGAAAATAGTGTTGTACTAGAGAGTTGCAGTCTTTTTCCTTCCACAGAATGTAATCGTGGGGAAACAAAAAGGAACATTAATTACTAAATATAGCTACTACATAAAAATCGAACACTGAAGCAAGTCCATTGAAGCAAAATGGGAGGGTCTGAAAGGAAGCTCTGCCCTACTCAAAGAGGACCAGCGAGGCTTTCTTGGAGTAGTAACCGTTAAGAGAAGTTTCGAATATTGAAAGAGATCTAGGCAGATAAATGGGTTGGGGAAAGAGCAAGTGGAATAAGAGATGGGGACACATGAACACTTTACAGCAGGAAGCAGCCTTAGGGAGGTCAAGGTGGCTTTCTGAATATTTCCTCTACTGAAATCCAAACCCGAAGGAAAGAAAACCAATTCATTTATTTTAAAATGGCTTCCCGATTTCCATTAGTTTCCCTGCCTGCTTTTCATTAGATAAACTACCTATATTCCACTGGATATAATCAGGTTTATTTGGAGCCTTGGGCGTTTGTAGAAAATCTGCATGGAGTAGAGTCTGATGAAATAGAGAGTGCCTTTATATGCTAAACAGGAGAAGAAGAATTTTTGTAATATAATCAAGAAATCTGGTGTGTTGACTTCTGCTTGGTTAATCTGTGAAGCTAGACACACGGGTATGTTTGGTTGTATTCAGAAAAAGCAGTAACCAGGTAGTTGGCTGTACATTCAAGGCAGAGGATGTTGCTGAAAGAGCCAAGTAATAGAAAGAGCATTGAATTTCAAGTTAGTCAAAATTCTAGCCTCTGTTTTTACAGTGGTCAGGAAGCAACTTCTCCTTGATTTTCTATTATCTCAGAAAACATGGGGTTGGATGACATGCTTTCTCTGGGTCTCTTCTTCTAAATATGTGTGGATTTACCCTCAACATTGGCAGGAGAGCAGCTGAGAATTCACAGAACCGATTCAATCATCCCAGGTGCTTGAAGACCAACTGTAGCCTCCAAGAAAATGCAGCAAATCAGATATCCTCAGGGTTGAATTTATGCTAATGGTAGCTTCTTTTGTGTTGCTCTTCCTAACAAAGAAATCTCATTCAATTCTCGGTACTTGACCGGAAATCACACTTTAAGGAGATAAAGTGCTATGACACCAGAAGGTTGTTATTGTTCAAATCGTTTAAAGGACTTCACTGTAGCTACCACTCCTGCAAGGGTGATAGACTCTTTCTTCCTTAATTGTAGACATTTGTTTTCTTTAGTTGAAAGCCCAGTTTAAATTAGTTTTGTGGTAGCGATATTACACTATGAGTTCACATGGAGCTTGGATTTCTCTAAGACCCCAAACTGGAAGATCTCATTGTAGGACATTACTGAGAGCCCTACTTCATGCTTCCTTTTAATAGTTAGCTCTTTTTATTTTTGGATGTAGAAGTCATCGGTTTTCTGATTATTTCATTCAATATATAAATGGCATCTTGTAGCATTTTGCCATATGCACATTGAGCATGCCCAGTTGTGTTCTTGATTCCAAACCACTGATTTATAACGTTAACCTGTAGCATGTATGTGAGTTAACCTCTGATATGCAGTCCCCTAGGGCTATAAATTTCCTTAAGTTAGAAACAGCCTATTTCTGCTGGCTGCCACCTAGAGAACTCAGTCTTAAAATTCTACTGCATTGATTCCCTCTAGCTCGTCCCAATTTGACATGTGACTTCCTTGTCCTTGTAATTCAGCAGCACATGGCTTGTCCTGTTTTATACAGAATTGAACTGAGTTGGTTTTTTGACCAGTGTGTCTTGCCTTCCAGTTAGTACACAACAACTGTAAAAAATGGGTAATTCTCTTTGATTATTAAAACATTTTTGGGCTTGGCGGAGATCTCTTTCACGGTCTCTGGATAAAAAGATGATTGCAAGGGGAAAATTCTACAGTGGAAAAACTCTTGGTTTTGACCAATTCTGCCAGCTCTACTCTTTGTGCTTATTAGCAAGTCACTCATATTCACCAAACCTCGATTTCTTCAGTTAAAGAAAGTAATAACATTGATGTCAGGCATTGACCAAGGATTAGAGTACATGGTTCTCTTTTCAATGGCTTTTTCCTCTTTATTCTTTTCTACTTTTCCAGCTATTTTCTTTTATTTATCTTTTTGTCATCTTGGTTTTCTCTTTATACATCATCTTGTCCTTTTGTTTTTGTTTTGCTTTTATTTTCTTGCCTCATTTGCTATACTAAGTACCATATCTTCTGCTCTTCTAATGACCATGATGTCTTCTCTGTTTCTACCCAGCATCCTTTACGCCTTTTCTTATCCAATGCATTGTGTGTTGCTTGAGGGATTCCCTGTATACCAGGGGTTTCCAATTTTGAATACCCTGGGCCACATTGGAAGAATAATTGTCTTGAGCCACAAATAAAATATACTAACACTAACAGTAGCAGATGAGCTGAAAAAAAAAAAGAAAAGTCTCATGATGTTTTAAGAAAGCTTACAAATTTGTGTTGGGCCACATTCAAAGACATCCTGGGCTGCATGCAGCCCACAGACCATGGGTTGGACAACTTGCCCTACACCATAGTACCATGGAAAGACAATCAATTTGCCCCGACCTCTTCCAGAAAACAGGTGGGTTGGGCATCCAAGCTACATCAATAAAGTGCTTTCTCCTTAAATGGAGTGGTACAAACCCTGAAATCCCATCGTAGATTTTTCTCATCCATGGTGTCCTGAAATAACTGTTCATTGGATCTTTCCAACTAGATCCCTAGACCCCTAGACCTATTCTGGAGCTCTTTCTTCTTGACAGCTAATTATTTAACATTTATTTTGTTTCAGCAAGTCAGAGAACTAATTGTATATATGTTAATATAAATATATATGTAAATATATATCAATATATATCTATATATATATATATTTGCTTATGTAGCTTACCTCTGAAATTCCCTAAATAATTCATTCTTCTTTTCATTTCACCAGAAGTGTCTCCCCTATCCCAATGGCAGATACTAAACCCTAGTGTATATTAGAAATATACACATAGGAGCATGCCATACAGAGCAAAAGCAGATGTCAAATGGCATTTGCAAGTCCCCAGCTAGTGTGGGACCCAACACAGCATTACCCTGGATGCCGCTCTTCTCATGTCATAAAAGGGGGCTCCAGTTGCCCAAGTAATGCAGAGAGCATGTATAGGGGGAATCCAGTCACTACTAAGTGTTCTCAGAGACCAGGCACCAGAGATGGCGTTCTTCTGGCTCATGGAGCATTAAAATCTCTTAACCTGACTACTCCTTCATTCGGATTCACTTTTTCACAAAGGCAGATGGGATAGTTTTTAGTGTCCCTTGAGCTTCCTCTTCTACTGTTGGTGTCAGTTAACACCTCCACCTTCTACTGAAGCTTTATTCTGTGAATTCTGTTCTTCCACTTTACACACACACACACACACACACACACACACACACCCCTTTAAAGTTTATTTTTCTCCTAACCCAGTAAAAATATCAAGAATTCTGGGATCGTGCAAGCTTTCACTGAAATTTAAACTCATGCAAATCTAGCTCTCAATATTCACATTTTCCTTTGGTGATAAGCATGGACACCATTTAACTCTAGCTTCTCTATGCAAGACTAGCTATCTCAGTATCAGTCAGCGTGGGCTTTAGTCACTTAATTTCACTGAGCTGTATTATATACCTATATACTTGTAAGGATATATACTTGTAATGGACAATTTAAATGGATTGTAAACCTAAAGAACAGAACAGGGTGATTTGGGAAACTCTCTTTTACCAACTCAAGAGCTCTTCATCTCTATGGTTTACTTTTCCCCCAATTTAAAGAGAATAACATTTTCTGGTACAAAAGAATGAAACAGCATCTTTTTGTTGGTGACAAGCATGTAAAAAATGTATGCTAGCCTATTGCACATAAGCAATAATGTGACTGCTCTATAAACTCGTTGCCTGAAATGGTCTAGGAAAATTGAACAATAAATATATCATGGTGATGGTATTACCATCACATCAGGATCTTATTTATGTAGGGAAACTGTTAACAGCTCTGTGCTTAGGACACAAGTTCAGAAGAATTTGCCTAGAAAAGACCCAGGCTTTAAATATTCCCTCTGAAATGTGGGCTGCTGAAGCAGATTGTAACAGTCATTTGTCTGCTTATTAGTTTAGAGCATTTGTTGCACTGTAATTGCAGGGAGAAAAAGCGTGTGATCATGTGGCTTGTTCTACCAGTCACTGGTGGGCATATTTTTCTCCAGGGAACAAATCATTGCTGTTGTTTTTTTCTCTCTTGGAAAAGCTTACAGTGCGATGGGCTATAACCTCTAATAGATACAATACATCTTCTCTGAATAACTTACAAAAGAAATCAATGGTTTGTTTTATACTCATTGTCTCCCCAAATTCCCTTATACGTTTGCCTTGCCTTGGTTGGATAACTTAAGAACAACCACACTTCATAATAAAAAGTTGTCTCGTAAACATGGACTTGGGCTGAAAACATTGGTGGAGCTTGTTCATTTATAGCATTAATTATAATCCTAGCTCAAAGTAGTCTGGAAGAACATCCAGAAAAGGAATGAAAAAAGTAAAACTGATAAAGCACACATCCACACACAGTGTTACTCTGTAAAAGGTACACTAGAATCATTGAATCTGTTCTCAAGGAGTGGAGTGTAGAAAAATGAGATTTAGGTACAGTAATAATAAAGAACTTTATAACAGTTCAAACTACCCAGTGATGGCTCAGGATGCTTTACAACACTCTAAGTAAGTTCTTCCTCCTCAAAAGAAAAAGATGGAAGACAAATATTTTTGAACTCGAAGGAAGAAGGGACAAATGAGACCATGGGGTCAACATTTAGTAGTAATGTGGACCTAAACGAATTAGTTAGCCTCTTTGAGCCTGTATTATTTTCTACAAAACGATGATGATAAACAATAGGATTTTGAAGATGAAATGAACTTGTGTGTACAAAGTGGCTAACACAATACTTCAAATATATCTGGTATTCAATAAAAGTTAATTGCATTTTTCTGGCAATACTGAAAGCTTAGGTATTTCTCAGGATATGAACAGTTGGCACTTTGGATTCATTCTCACCATTTTCTAAGGGTATCAGCCTATGCTGCTGAGCATAGAAGGCCGGATCTACCTTTCTGACGTTCTCTTCAAACTCAGGTTCGCATGGAAGTTAATTCTCTCATATTCAATGCACTTATGCACACTTTGAAGGCAAAATTGTAGTAGAGGGCATATTCCTAGAGCTTTGGAATATTTCTTGCTGGCAAGCAAGGCTGTGGAGGAATTGGTGTCCATTCTCCAGCTTCATGATTGTGAAAATCAGCTGCGGTGGCAGAGGAGGAAGTACTCTGAGTTCCGGTGTCCATGCAGAGGTGCTGGCATTGGCATTGACTTCTTGATTGCAGCTTCCTGATCTCGATCAGAGCCACGGCAGTTTGTTCTTAAACTCAGTAGCAGTGGGCTATCCTTTCCCTTCCTGTGTCACTTTAGAATGCTTACCTTAACAGGGCACTTTACTGTTGAGACTATTCCTCAGGTCGTTCCAGGAAGTTTACAAGCAGCTATTTCTGTTTTAAATATCTTTCTTCTTAAAAACACCTGTGGTGGTTTCTGCTTGCTACCCTGAGCCCTGAGAAAAGTACAAAAAGGGTTCCCCAAGAATGTGCAATTTAAAAAAGAATAAAATTATCTACAATTAAAAAGAATAAGGGGAATTTGAGAATAGGATGCAGCCTCTTAAAGATTTAAAAATTTCATTGATTAGCATGAAGATTTTTTGAAGTAATTGCAAACTTGCAATTAGTTTGTTTCATAGACAAACATACAAAATATGTTATAAAGTACTTATTAATTCATAAAAACAATTTTAAACAAATTATTTATATAATAAATGATATTTGAGGAGTAAAGGAAACAGAAAAGTTTACTGTTGAATAGAAAACTAAGAAAAACACATAAAATATGGAGAAGTTGTGTTCCTTCTGAATAGATAACTACACCCACCAGGTGAGGGCTACAAACAGACTGATTTGGTTCAATGTGAGCAATAACTTTCTAATGCCTTATAGTGAACAGGCTGCCTTTGATGGGGATGAACATATTATTTAAATAGTGAACAAACAGCCATTTTCCCAGGATACATTACAAAACATTCTCAAGTAAGCAGCTGAATTAGGGAAACTTCATGGTCTCTTCCAATTTTAATATCCTGTGATTTTACTACCATGTTTATTGTAACCTCACCCTTTTCATTTAAAAATGATGTGTGAAGGCAATTTAAGCTAAACTTTTCAGAAACATAACAATCATATAAACGGAAGCATAAGGCAGCTCACTGATATTAGTACAATTAACACACATTTTTTGTATTCTACTTTTAAGTGTATGCTTATATATGATGCACAAATATATGCACATATAACATACACGTATAGGAATATGTGTATGTTCACAATGAGCACAAATGATATGCACAAGTTTATTAGTCATTGACCCAATCATTAAGCTATTCCTTTATTCCTCTTTTTATCGTTTGATGAATAAGTTAGGTCTGTGTTATCTGGAAGACCTGACAAGCATACATACGTACTTACAACTGGTCATTAGCTACTAAAATAAAGGAACAGAGCAAATTGGATGAATGAGTCAGAACAGAAATGTGTTCTATCTAGATGTATGTTAGAAAGTCTATCAGGGCCGGGCGCGGTGGCTCACGCCTATAATCCCAGCACTTTGGGAGGCCGAGGTGGGCGAATCACCTGAGGTCAGGAGTTCGAGACCAGCCTGGCCAACATGGAGAAACCTCATCTCCACTATAAATACAAAATTAGCAGGGCATGGTGGTGCATGCTTGTAGTCCCAGCTACTCAGGAGGGTGAGGCAGGAGAATCACTTGAACCTGGAAGGCAGAGGTTGCAGTGAACCAAGGTGCACCATTGTACTCCAGCCTGGGCAACAAGAGCAAAACTCTGTCTCAGAAAAAAAGAAAAAAGAAAGTCTATCAGAATATGACTCAAAACTGAGCTGCTATTTCTGAAACCCAAGGGTTTCTTCTTAATCCTCTGATGGCCTATAGTGAAGCTTATATATTTCTCTGGTGCATTGACAACAAAATTTAAAAATTATAATGTATTTTGACTATAAGATGGTATTTTATGGCCTGTAACCCTTTTTCAAATACTCTTCTTCTTAGCCAGGAAACTCCGAAATTAATACTGTCTTAGAATTTCATTTCATACCAAAAGGAAGTTTTTTAAAATATAATTTTCAATTAGATAACCTCTAACTTCTTGACTTGAAAGTCAAGAAACTTTTATGGGGTGCCTTCTATGCGCATGGCACACTACTAGGCAGAAGACAATGAAATAATAGATACGGTTAATAAATATTTTGGTTTCTTCCTAATTCACTAGAAGGGTCAATGAGACTATGGATTGATAAGAGGTTTAAGAATTCTACCTTGCTATGCTGATATAAGTCACCACTTATATCATGTTTATGAACTTGGATTTCAGTGATGTGTATATAAATTCTGATTCTGACATTACTTAACTGTGATTTAGGGTAATCTTTCTGTGCTTCATTTTTTGGGGATTTTTTTGTTTGTTTATTTGTTTGTTTGTTTTACCACCAACAGGTGTTATACAAGCAGCCTGACAAGACAGTTGTAAAGGTTAAGTAACATGTGAATGTGTTTGGAAATCAGAGTTTATTACATGTTTGTTGAATCTGTTTGAATTATAGGAATATAGTGGAGTATGAGAAAGAGGAGGGAATGAAAACCCAGTATGTTTATACTTGACTGGATTGAGTCTAGAACAAAGATTTTCCCCCTTTGTAAACAGAAGACTTAGCTTTAATTCTACTGTTCTTTAGTTCTTGCTGTCCATCTCCAGCTCCACCCAACTCTGAGTACTCCATAAACTGCCTATAGACCAACTCCTATCCAGAGCATGAGTTAATTCACACCAAGCCTTGCTGCATAAGAGGCTTATACCTAGAAGCCACGTAGGAATTGAGAATTGTTTCTTCAGTGTTGTGCCCTGTATTCAAGATACCACCACATCTAATAAATTGAAGCCTACTTTGTGTTTGTAGAGCCTACTTTTCAAATCAGACAGATTTTCATGGAATTGTGAGTTCATCTATCTACCTGAATATGTCACTGCTGGAGATCCCTAACTATCAACAGCAGCCCAGACCTAGCCCTTCAAATGATACGGCCTTTGAATGCCATGAGTTGGATGACTGGACATTTCCTTCAAGTACCAGAATCACGTTAATTCTCTAGCATTTCCTTCACTATTTCAGGGGTCTTGACATCTTAGTCACGTGTGTGGCCAACATTTTATAGGTTATAGAAATAAAACCTTTCTAGAGCTACCAAGTATAATATAAAATCCTATGAGTAGGAAGCAGGAAGGAGCTTTAAAAGTCCTATATCATTGTGCAAATGGACAGTTATTTTATCTGAATGTGTGTGCTTTCTCTATCTAGTACAGGAAGCAGATTGTGGGGAAAATGGATGGTAAGTATGGGTTCACTTTGTGGTGGCATAAATCATGTTTAGAATATTCTTAGAGTTCTGGGAGGCTCTGGGAGACTCCGGATCATTTACTCCCTGTAATTACATTTCATCATATTTGCTTTTGGGTTTGTCTGTTAATAGAGTCTCTTGATCTGCTTAACTGCCTCCTCTGTAATTAAACAGTTGAGGAAAGCATATGGATAATACCATGCTAATGATATAGTTTTAAAATTTAGGATGATTTAAAAGGAAATTTTAATCTTCTACTAAGTTCAGCCTCAAACTGCTCTGGTTATGATGGTGATTTTTTCAAGCTTATCATTCCTAAGAAAGCTTCACATTTCACAATGCTTGCTTTGCAGCCAAGAAGCCCTAATTAACATTTGTTAAGAACTAGAAGATGCATCCAACTCTTTACTTTTTATTCCTAATTCTCATCCATAACTGAAAAGGTTAACATTTCAAATGGGAGTACAGAATAGTGATGCAGCTTTTCTATACTCATATACCAAGTCAATGTTTAAAAATAGCTTATGTTCACATTTATCATATAGTTTGAAGATCTGCTTGGGAAGTAGGCTGTGTAAGTCAGTTTTGCGGCTTAACAACAATCCTGAAATTTTAATGGCTTATAGCCACAAACTTACCATTTTGTTTCTTTCTTTTGTTTTGTTTTGTTTTGAGATAGAAGTCTTGCTATCTTGCCCAGGCTGGCCTTGAATGCTTAGTCTCAAGCCCTTCTCCCATCTCCGCCACCCTAAGTAGGTGGGATTATAGGCATGAGCCAACATCCCTGGCAACAAACTTTTTCTCTGTTTTTTGGATCAGATTCCATGTATCAGTAACCGCTCCAATTCTGCTTGCTCATGCTCCACATGTCTTAGCACTTCAGAGTTCTACGTGAGGGAACAGCCCACATCTGGTACATGCCACACTCATGGCAAAAGGCATAAAGTCAAACAAAGCTGCATAGTCATATTTAAAACTAAAACCTGGCATGTAAAAAGTCGATCAACATTCTAATGGCTAGAACAAGTCAAACAGCCGGGCTCAACATCAGTGGAGTGGGAAATACCTTCCTTCTACAAGGAGAGGGCAGTGAATATTTGAAAATGATGAAATAATGTATCACATAGGGCCAAATGATAATTCTAGTTACATGCATGTCTAAATGGCCTATATAATCCCACAAATCTAATATCGACAATCTGGCTCCACTACTTGTATTTGACCAAAATCTTCTCAAAGCCAAGTATGTATCTTCTCAGTTATTGCTCTTCCATGAGACAGTCAGTATAGAACAACAGAGAAAAGATGGAACTTCAAACTTCTGACCAGAAGACGTGAGTTAGAGCTTCAGCTCTATGAGAAGCTAGTGTTTGATTGTGTTTAAGTCAATTCACTTCCTTAGGTCTTGGATTTCTGGTCTATAAAATTGTGCTAAAAATAATACCTGCTGCAAAAGTTGTTGTGTGGCTCCTCTGAGGTGCATCATAGGAGAATGAGTACATGTGTCACCTGCAAAGTACATGTATAGGTATTGATAAGTGCATTTTGATAAGAGGTAGGAAAAGTGAAATAAGAAAGTCATGATTAGATCTTGGTGATCTAAGTGGAGTGGGAGAGGAGTAGGGACAAGGAAGAGAACACTTTGAAGAAGAGAAGAAAGTTACAAATATGGCAAGGTGCTGATAATGAATCGCATCACTTCTCTAACTCTATCCACACTGAAAATGAAAAACTGACACCCTCATATTTCTGTTATTAAAATATATCAAGAGCTTCCTTGGCTTTACCTTTTTCCTCTTGGACATATAAATAACATGGAAGACAGGACATAATTATCTGTATGCTCTTTGGTCAATCACATAATGCTTGCAGGCCTTAGTTTTCTTATCTGCTAAACAGGGTGATCAATCTACTTAGTGGGTTTTTCTGAAAATAATTGTCATGAAAGTGCCTTGAAAACCATGAAGCAGGCCGGGCGCGGTGGCTCAAGCCTGTAATCCCAGCACTTTGGGAGGCCGAGATGGGTGGATCACAAGGTCAGGAGATCGAGACCATCCTGGCTAACACGGTGAAACCCCGTCTCTACTAAAAAAATACAAAAATTAGCCGAGCGCGGTGGCGGGCGCCTGTAGTCCCAGCTACTCAGGAGGCTGAGGCAGGAGAATGGCGTGAACCTGGGAGGTGGAGCTTGCAGTGAGCTGAGATCCGGCCACTGCACTCCAGCCTGGGGGACAGAGAGAGACTCCGTCTCAAAAAAAAAAAAAAAGAAAGAAAACCATGAAGCATTCCGTACAAGAAGTTATGAAGTCATCTGTAAGACAAGAGACCTGGAAAATCATTAAAAGCCTTTCCATCTCATAAGTTTTGTGATTTTGATATTATTTGTTTAGACTTGAAAAGGGTTTTAGAAACCAAAGAGTTTAGGCCTGAACTTCACAGATGAAAATATTCTCAGTTCCATTATCTCAGTGCTTATAATGTAGGTAATACTTAGAATCTTGCATTTCAGAAATTTGCAATTTTAATTATCTTAGTGCAAATAAATCTTTTTGTTGTAATGCGTAGACAGCTTACTTTATTCTAAACTTCCACTATAATTTACTATAGTTCCTGTTAATCTTCAATCCAATTCAAATAAATGAATATGCATTAATTCAGTGCATATACATACAGACAAATGCTTCTTAATCCAGCTGCAATTGAAATCACTCTGGGTACTTGAAAAGTGTTGATTTCTGTGCCCTACCTCTACAAATTATGGTTTACCTGGTCGCAGGTGGGTTTCAGGCATAGCTTTTTTTTTTGTTTTGCTTTTTAATTTTTATTTTTTGTTGTTATTTGTCTGTTGATTGGTTGTTTTCAGCTCTTTGGGTGATTCTACTGTGAAGCCAGTTTGGGAACAATTGCTCTAGAGATAGCAATTTGAAAAAGGCAAAGCTCCTGTTCTCAAGAAACTCAAAGTTTTTTGGTTAGATAGATGTGGAAGAAGTGACTTACAGATGCCCTATAATAGAAATATGTTCCAGGTGAGTCTAATCCAAGATCTCAGAGAAGGCTTCATAAAAGAAGTAAAGCTTGAGCTTTTCCCCCAAGCAACAGAAAGAATTTTCTAACAGCCTGACCAAAGGAAAGGTTCTTCCAGGACAGAGAGAATATGATCAGACAAAATAGTTTGAAATCTTTACATGCATTTGAAAAATATAAGTAACAGGATAGGTTCAAATATAGAATCTGAGGTAGAGAATGTGGCAGGAGATCAAGAAGCAGGTAAGAATCAGGTCTCACACTGTCGCCCTGGCTGGGGTGCAATGGCACGATCTCTGCTCACTGCAACCTCTGCCTCCCTGGTTCAAGCAATTCTGCCTCAGCCTCCGGAGTAGATGGATTTACAGGCACCCACCCACGCCCAGCTAATTTTCGTATTTTTAGTAGACAGGGTTTCACTATGTTGGCCAGGCTGGTCTCGAACCGTTGACCTCATGATACACCCACCTCGGCCTCCCAAAGTGCTGGGATTACAGGCGTGAGCCACCACACCCAAAGAATCAGATTCTAAAGGTGCTTGCTCCAGTTTGAACTTTGGCCATTGGAAATACACCAAAAGGATTTCTAAAGCAACCAAATCACTCCTTCTAACAAGTCTGCTCCAATTAAACTTGCCCAGCTCTGGCCAGGCTCAGTGGCTGACACCTGTAATCTCAACACGTTGGGAGGCTGAGCCGGGTGGATCACGTGGTCAGGAGATCGAGACCATCCCGGCTAACATGGTGAAACCCCATCTCTACTAAAAATACAAAAAAATTAGCTGGGCGCGGTGGCGGGTGCCTGTAGTCCCAGCTACTCAGGAGACTGAGGCAGGAAAATGGTGTGAACCTGGGAGGCGGAGCTTGCAGTGAGTGGAGATCATGCCACTGCACTCCAGCCTGGGTGACAGAGCAAGATTCTGTCTCCAAAAACAAAAAACAAAAAACAACTTACCCAAGCTTTCATTGATCTGCTTTAGATCACACTAAATTGAGCTTACATATATATATAATACTCATCACACACAAATCCTAGAGGATCCCTGAAAGAACAACTCACTTGTAAAATCTGCTACCTCAAAAATATTCTACTATGATTAGGCAAACATAATGGTCTTGAATTCTATTGATCTTATCCTTATTTCTGTGATTCTATGATTCTAAGATGCCAATGATCATAAGAAACTACTTTGATTTAATAAATGCTTTTTGTGGATAAAAATAAGGAAAACAATTACTGTTGCCACATTAAATACATTCCTTATTTACAAGAGGCAGCGTAATTGTCAGACAAATTAAAATTTGAAAAAAAATATGCATGTTAGAACCAGGTAATAAAGGTAAAGGGCAAGTTCCTCAAAAGTTCATATTTTGCTTTAATAATAAGGGCAAAGAAATTTCTGAGTTTCTACTGTAGCAACTCATAATTTTGACTCTTATTTTTCTTTTCAGTTTTCTGAATTTTTATTTATGTTCCTTCCAGAAAATAACAAAAGACCTGAAAGTCCCAAATAGTGTCAAAAGGAAAGGGATAAAAAGAATGCTTTCCTTTGGGTAACATTTTTATTTTTTATTTTTTAATTATACTTTATGTTCTAGCATACATGTGCACAATGTGCAGGTTTGTTACATATGTATACATGTGCCATGTTGGTGTGCTGCACCCATTAACTCGTCATTTACATTAGGTATATTTCCTAATGCTATCCCTCCCCTCTCCCCACAACAGGCTCCGGTGTGTGATGTTCCCCTTCCTGTGTCCAAGTGATCTTCATTGTTCAGTTCCCATCTATGAATGAGAACATGCGGTGTTTGATTTTCTGTTCTTGCAATAGTTTGCTGAGAATGATGGTTTCCAGCTGTGGATAACATTTTTAAATCTAGATCAGGGATCAACTGAAAGTCTAATGTTTATTGACTGCCTTCTATATGCAAGTCAGAATGCAAAATATGAAAAGGTGATTCAAATAATTGATTCATTCATTCATACCACTTATTGTGAGCACTTATGCACCTGGCACCATAGGGTTTTTTTTTTTGTTTTTTTTTTTTTTGTTGTTGAGACAGAGTCTCGCTTTGTCGCCCAGACTGGAGTGCAGTGGCCGGATCTCAGCTCACTGCAAGCTCCGCCTCCCGGGTTCACGCCATTCTCCTGCCTCAGCCTCCTGAGTGGCTGGGACTACAGACGCCCGCCACCTTGCCCGGCTAGGTTTTTGTATTTTTTAGTAGAGACGGGGTTTCACCGTGTTAGCCAGGATGGTCTCGATCTCCTGACCTTGTGATCCGCCCGTCTCGGCCTCCCAAAGTGCTGGGATTACAGGCTTGAGCCACCGCGCCCGGCCATAGGGTTTTAACATACAAAAACAAATGAAACATTGTCCCTGTCTTTGGAGTGTCAATAGCAGTACCATTCAATATAATTACCTGGAGAGCCATATATATATTTTTTGAAATTTCTAGTAGTCACATTTAAAAATATATATAAACAATTTAAAATAATTTTCATAATATATTTTATTTAGCTCAATATCTCCAAAATATTAGCATTTGAACATGTCATCAATATAACAAATTAAGATATTTTGCATTATTTTTCTTACTAAGCCTATGAAATCTCTGTGTATTTTATATTGACAGTACATTTCAATTCAAATGCTAAATTTGCAACATTCAAAATGAAACATTTTCTTAGAAAAATAATAAAGTTGTGGCTAATGAAAATACACTGCTTCAGTTTTTAAATTTAAATTTAACTTAATCAATATGGAATGTAGGGAGGTAAGCTGATGATAATCTTTTATATCTGTTCAACCTAATATTCTCACCTCCTGTCTTTAAACTGGGGCTGAGAGAAGCTTTATACAATAAATAGAAATTTGTAGTTGGAAGAGCTTTACTACTTGTAGTTTTGCCAAAGTGGACAAAAAAAGTAACTAACTTTTCCTTATTCATACTACTAGTTACTGGCAAAGCTAAAACCTTGGTCTTCTGATTTTTCAATCACGTGATATTATAATCTATATCTAGTGGTGTGCTGGTAAATATTTATATCTAGCTCTCTGAAAAAGAAACACACACACACAAACTGTACTGATATGAAGAATGTGTAGATGGAATTTACAAACAGTAATAAAATATATAATACTTTTGATTGTAAATGTTATATAGTAAATTGATTCATACAGAATGTTTTGTTGATTTTATCTAAATTCTTACATCTATAGGCAAGTCACAGTTGCAATTTATATGTGACTTATGATTTAACAAAAAAATTTAATCAAGAAATTTTAATAATATTAAAATCCAATTCTGTAGTCATACCAACCATGTTACAATTACTTGAGAGTCATGGCTAGCTAGTGTCTATCCTTGAACAACATGGGCTAAAGACTAACTGGAAAAGAAAGAGAAATGATTAAATGATTACAGTGATGTAATAGGGTAGGTAGAAAGCATGTGGGGAACACAGAGAAAGCTGCAATTAATGTTTCTTGGTGAGTTGCAAGTATTTCAGAGAGCACATCACCTTACTAAATGCTGCAGGAGAGCCAAGCATACAAGAAAAAGGGAGAGAGGGATTCGTCGAGAAGGCTCAGTGCTAAGAAAGAAAAGTGGTAGAGACGGCACAACGTCCACTCTCAAGACTGACTGCCAAACTGGGTAGACTGGCCAAAAAAAATAAGTTAGATGTTGAAATACAATATAAGATTTAAGTGTGAGCTAGAGAGAACATCAAAGGTATTTAGGTTGACGCAAAGGTAATTTTGTCATTACTTTTAATGACAAAAACAGCAAATTACTTTTGCACCAACCTAATATTATACAACATCTGAATTTATAACCCATTTCTGCAGCTTACTATCTGTGTATTATTGAGCGATCATCTGGGCATTTACTCTTCTGTAAAACTGGAAATAATACCAACCTTAAAGGGCTATTGTGAGCAACAGATGAGATAGTATGCATTAAAGAGCCTAATGTGTGTTTGTGAAATCAGAACCCAAACGGGAAAGGTCACGAATGACTAACTGCCATACCCAGTGAAGGGAAGACAATCACTCAGGTGAGACTTAGAGGAGAGGTAAGACTTCAGGCTTAGTGGAAAAGAGGAATTCCCTCTCAGAGGCAGTGGCTTCTGTTACCGGTCAGATGCACAAACACTGGGGAAGAGGAGGAATGCCTTTCAGGTATTGTCCTCATTGTAACTGATTAATAACTTACAGTTATTCATTTTGTAGAATGGAGGGGAAAGAAATTAGTGCAAATCCCTGCCAAGAAAGAAGATATGAAGAACGGCAATGAGAGAGAGAAAGAAAATAAAGGGTAAATAAAAGCCAAATACAAAAGTTTCACTTTGAGCAAAACTAGATAATATAAAGAAAGAGAAAGAAATGAGACAGAATGTCTCAGTACAAGTTTTCCCAGAGTCGGCCAAGTCCTGTGTACGTTGCACTGCTCTACCTCCTCTGTTTCTTACTGGTGATAGCTCCTCATCCCTCACCACATTCCAATCCACTCACATTGCTGGCTCTTCTTGAGTGATACATGTATTTATTTCTGTCTCAAAGACCTGCACTTGCCCTTCTCTCCCTAGAGTGCTTTTACCTCTGCTTTGGTTTCTTCTCATCTTTGAGGTCTCAGCTTAAAATTCTCCACATCTGATCCACCCATCTAGAACACCCCCAACCTAAATCCAGTCACTCCCTGTCATCTTAACCTCTATTGCCTTCAGAGACCTGATCTCCATATAAATACTTTACTTCATTGTCCCCCATTGGTTGTCCTCCTCTTCCCAGAATATCAGTTCCATTAAGATAAGGATATAATGCCTCTGCTCACCATCACATCCTTAGGACCTAATAGGTGATCGCTGAATATGTGTTGAATGAATGAATAAATAGCACATCATCCATAACATTTGAATTTTCACCAGTGCTGACCCACTCAAAAATCAAGCATCTAGAGGTTAGTAAAACAAATATTAGAAACTCCGTGTCTGTTAGAGTAATTACTAGGGCCCTCTATTTACTCCTGTCCCTAATATTCCTCTCCTCTCATTGTCAGTTTTTTTTTTTTTTTTTGATTTTATTTTATTCTCTTCCTCTGAACCTTTGGGAGTAATGCCTAAAGTTAACTCTTGGTGTCTGTCATACTCACCCTCTGGCTCCAGACTATTTTAGATACAGTGCCTTGAAGTCTATTTCTGGATTCTGGAGGACTAACTTGTGACTTGTGACTCAGTGAGAAAGGAAGAAAGAGAAAGAAAGACTGAGAGAAAGAGAGGGAAGTGAGAATTTGAGGGAGGAAACAGCAATCTAGAATGTGAAAGAAAAGAAAATGTAATATAAAACTGTAATGTCTGCTAGGAAATAAAACTTTATGATAACATAGGTTCAGGTATTTATTAAATAAATCCTGAATAAAAAAAAAAAAAAAAAAAAAAAAAAGCAGGTATTGTTTCAAAGCCTTGGAAGATGGGCTACTTAGGGTAGGGAAACTTCTTTCAAGAAATGTGTAAACACCTCTTGAAGATGTGAACTAGATGTTTCAGAGACAAGCAACTTCTTTAGCTCTGCTCTCATTCTGACAGTTTCTCCTTATTGACCAATTATGCTATTCCCTAGGTTTTCATTTCAATACAAATAAACAGGACACATATCTGAGTCAACAAAATGGGCCCCCATGGCCAAGTATTTCCTCAGTCCTTACACTTGGCAAAGTCCCTGTAATGGTGTCAGCTGTATCAGGAACAAGGCTGTACCTCAGCTGAAGGAGAGTCAGAGGGGAGCTAAGAAATGATGGAGTCCAGAGGGTCTATTTTATAGATGCGGTGTCTGAGGACCAGAGATAGGGACACATGTTCAGTCCTAAAATACCTAATTATCTTAATCTCTCAGATGCTTCTTTCAAATTCACAGTGGTTCCTCAAAGCCTACTATGACTCTACCTGAAATTTCAACCATCATTCCTTAGGGTCATTGACTTTGATGTTACATGCCTACCTATTAGAATGATGAAATGTTTCCAGGGCAGAGGGACACATCTGTGTTTATTATTCTAGTGCAGAGTAGGAGAACAGAACAAGGGACTGGCCAGTGTTGAGACAAGAAAACATCTAGCATAAATGGCACTTAACCAGTGATAATTATAGCTCACATTATTCTGCACTTATGTGTCATGAGTGGTTCAAAGTGCTCAATATAAAGCTAGTTTAATCTTCACAAAAACCTAATCTGATAGGTATTATTATCTGCATTTAGAGATGAGGAATCTGAAGTACAGAAAAACAAAATAACTAGTTCAAGGCACACACCTAAAGAGAACGGAGCTGGGATTTGAACCAAAGCAGTCCTTGAGCCAAGAGAATCTATCCATTATTTCTCCTTTTTCTCCAGAAGAACGCGTTCACATTGAAAGTTACATCAGAAGAAAACCTAGAGGTTTGGAAATATGGAAGTATGGACTATGACTTGAAGATTCACAAAATCAAATGTTCTTAGAATCACAAGATCTCCTGATTGAAGGACACACTGGCTGACTTGAAAATCCTCATTTGCTGCCGACATTTGCTCCACAATATTTGTACTAAATGGCCATCCAACCTCACTATGCCTTCTGAAGGTACCCTCTTTACCTTTGTGTACTTTGCCAAATAGAACATATATATTTCACAAAATAAACTAAAGCCTGACTTCTTAAATGTTCTATCCACTGGTCCCAATTTTACTTCTTAGGAACACAGAGACTAAGGCTAAAGTGTCTTGCATTTGGTAACCATTCATTTGAAAATAATAACTCTTCTACTCTATTTCTATTGTGTCTTATCCAATATTAGTATTGCTATTTCTTCAAATGTTCCTTTTATAAAGTTTGTTGAAGTTACCTTCCAGGCACTGAAGGTTTTGATGGGAGAAAGTATCTCATTTCCCATTTCTGAGGGGAAAAACAAGACAAAACCAACAGAACAAAACCAAAAAATAGATGTTGGGTATCAAAATATACAAAAGATAAGAACATCTGATCATTAACTTTGACTCAAAGATAGAAGCTATGATTTATTTAAATTTACATTGGGCAGTGTATTGATTAGAGTAACATTTTTATCTTGTTCCTATAATAGTCCAAAGTGGGTATTCCTGGTTGGCATGTGTTTTTCCATCATGAAGTGATTCAAAGGCCTGGGTTCCTTTTATATTGTCATCTACTATCCCCTAGCACTGTTTTGCATTGGCATTCAACATATAGACTCTGAAAAAATTCCTGGAGGAGGCATACATCTTCTTTAAAGCCTTGAGGTTAGTGGAACAGCCCATTTCTACTTATAATCCACCCATAAGAAAGCACATATGACTATATGTAGTTGCAAAAAAAAAAAAAAAAATTGCTGGGCAATGTAGTTTCGTTACGTGCTCAGGAAGATATAAAAATGGATTTTGGTGAACAAGTAGTGATCTGTCACAAGGACTACATACAATGCTAAGAAATCAGACCTCGAATGGAATCCTGGTCCCTCTTTTTTATGAGACATAAAAGCATGTGTAGCACTTAGTGGCTCTAGTCTTCAGTCTCCCCAGATGTTAATAGGATGTTTCTTACCAGGGTTGTTGTAAGGATCAAATGAGAAAGCACATTCAATGTTCTTGGTCTTGTCCAGCAAGTTGAAAGTGCTAACTCATTATTATCTTTATCTATTCTTATGCTATTATTGCTAGATCCCGGCTCAGATCCCAGCAGATAATGGAGCTCAATACATGTTTGCTGAAATGAACTAAACTAAACCTCACAGTCATTCCCAAGGTCAGCCATACCCTTATAAGGAATACAAGGGGAGTAAGTCTGGTCCGTGTTCACTCTGATGCTAACACGGTCACAGTCTGCTTTCTTTGTGTTCCCATGCCTCTGTGTTGCATTCATCTGTGGGGCTGATTTATACCTTCTCCAGGGACACACTTTCACTAATTAAGTACTGAAATCAAAAATGAAGAGCTGAATTGAAGAAGTCAGACAGTCTAAAAAGTGCCACTGGTCTCATTTCTCCAGCTCCCAGTGACTGGTGGTAGCTGTAATATTGGGACACACATAATCCTGGCCGTTCACCCACTGAGCAGGGTGGCTCACACAAAGGGCTTTCCAGTGGCTCTTCTGTTTTATACACAGGCCTATGCAAAATCCACCAGTCATCTGACTCAGAGGCCTCAGAAGCTATTTTGCTTCAAAAGGCAATGCTGAGCCCAGTCAGCCCCACTCAAAATGCTATGTGGAAAATTTGCTTTCTCTTAAGTAAGACCACTGAATAAAAAATCATTATTTCCAGGATTAGCAAGAGCCAGTGTGCACAGTTCTCCCTAGGGCCGCGATCACAAAGGCTGGATTATTCATTACAATCTGTTCCTTCAACAAATATCTTCTCCACGGGTTCCATCACAGTTGCTATTTCTGCTAATTGTTCAAACAGTGAATTAGTGGCCAAGTTGTCAGGTGAAATGAGGATGTGTTAGACAAAGTACGTCTTTCTCCACTTTCAGTGTCTCTGAGGCACTTTGACATGATGAAGCTGGGTGGCAGAGGGGTCCTATCAAAAGGCCAGCCTGTCTCGGAGTGGCAGACTGAATGTGAAGTTGAAGCTCCTCGAGTTTCAGTTCTTTCAATAACCCTCTGTTCAACTTCTGCTCAGATTTTCTCTGTGACCCCATCCCTCATTTTCTTAGTGCTGAAAACAAATATTCCCTTGGAAAACTCATTAGAACTAATTATTTAGTACTGGGGAAAATAGCTCAAGCATGAATAATTATCTCATCAGCTAAACTCTCTTTTTCCCCAAAGGTTACCACGGCAAGGATATCAGAACTTCCCTTGGTATCTTTAATGGTCCTGAATGCTGAGCAGTTTCCCCTCAATTTGGTCTCTTTTCTGTTTCTAGCAGTTTCCTTTCATCCTCTCCCTGGTGAGGATAGGATAGATCTGGAAAGCTGAAGCCTGTACTACTATCTCCTTGTGTGACTTACCATTCAGTCTATTTGCATGTGAGTTTTCTCGTCTTTTCTCTTGCAAGAAACAGAAAAATAAGACCCCAATAAAGCCCAGGACAATCAATTTGAAACTACTCTCAAAACCAAGAGGCCAGCTGGAGGCATAGTGGCTGTAATTGTTCCTTCAGAATATCTTTCTTAGCTTCAACTTTTCTGTAGCTTGAAACTTATACTTTTGTCAGGCAGAGGAAGAGAGAGACACAAAGGGCTCAGTGTTGGAAACTCACCTGCTTTCTGGGGCCAGCCCAGTCATTTAAATGAGTTTGTGATGCCTGCTGTAGGTCGATTGTAAGGTAGCTATAATCAGAGGGCTATGGTGTGTTAAAAAGAGCAATACTTTCAAGTTCAGGTCCTGCCTGTCCATTTGGGAACCACTGATCTTGGACAAAATTATCAGCTTTCTGGGGCTCCATGTTTTCATCTACCCAATGCAGCTCATAATAACTACTTCACAGGCTGCTTGTGCATATGGAATGTACTAGGATGTGGAAAGGGCCTTGTGAACTATAAAAGATGGCTATAAATAACAGCTGTATGTTCAAGGTAAGTAGTAGGAAAAACAGCCTCAGATCAGTGAGACCAAGTGTGAAGGGAGGACAGAGGGCGGGGGAGTGAAGAGCGCCTGCGCAGAAAAGCCACGCCCTATCCACCCTCCCCGCAGGCTACGGCTACAGATCTTTCACCTGGGGTCTTCAGCGCAAACCATCTCTACTGGCTAGTATGGAGGTGAGTCGGGGTAGAGGAAGTTCATTAATAAGAGAAATGAAAAAGAGGATGAAAGATGGGGGTAAATTTTTTTCACCATCGTCACCATCTTTTAAAAATATTTATGTTACTTATAGAGCCCTGAGTCAAAAGCTGCCCTAGGCGGGGCCCTGCTGCAGTGTATCAAACGGAGGAAATCATTATGACATTTGTAAGCAGCATGGCGCTCCCCTGAACACAGGCACAGGAGGGCCGTGATAAATATTTTTGTTAATAAAGAAGAGACATACAGGTCTGTGCAAAGGTGTGGGAAAAAACAAATTTCCTGTCTTTATTGATGTGAGGAATACAAACTAGGATTAATAACTATTTTTTTTTCTATTCAAGTGCTTTTACGTTGTTTAATTATATTTTTATGTTTTAATTATCCATTCATCGATTTTATCTTCTAGTGTTTTAGAATGCCACTGGGTCACTTAACCTGCTTCACATTTAGTTTCCTGAATTTTATAAAATGGGCATCATTTAAATTTCACAGGATTAATGGAAAGATTAAGTGTAAATTCCGTAAATTCCCAGGCTCATTCCAGAGGAAGTTCCTGATAAATGATGGTTCTCTGTTCTGTCTCTCAATTCTTCAAATGGTCCTCAATGGAAAGTATTTTGTAAGCCAGTACCTATGGAATCATAAAACTCTGACTTCATGTATATGTGAAGGAGCACCATGTTCTTCATATGCTTTGTGGAGACCAATGAAGTCTGTAAACAGTACTTGCAAAATCAGCGATGAAAGGTGTCTATATTTCATGATTTATATATGCCATACCTTGTTGGTAAATGTTAAATTCCCAGATATTCACATCTAAGGGTTTTTGAGGCATTTTAACTTTAGGGAAAGAAAATTAAAATAAATTTCATCTCATGAGAACTCTACCTGAAGCAAATAAGTCACTATTTTAAAAATAACTTGGCAGACTCTAACTCAGGAGTGCTCCTCAATCTGGGTAAATTAACAAGAGATATGATCCCTTTAAAATAGCTAGAATAGTTTTGATGGAGAGTTAAAGGAGAATCAGCACTAATTTCCGTGCTGTGTACCAGGGACTCTGCTACATGCTTTCTAAATGCCACCTCATTTAATCCTCACCATAACTCCAAGAGGTAGGCAAGGATATGTCCATTTTGCTGACGAGGAAACCGAGACTCTGCAAAGTTAAGCAAGTTTTTTTAAAATCACAGTTAGCAAATGACAGGACTAAGAGATAAACTTACATCTACTGCTAACTTATTTAATGAATATATATTAAGATGGTTCCAATCATGAATCTTTTAGGTGTTGAGGACTTAGCAATAAATAAAACCAACATACGCCTGTGTTCTTGGACTTCAGATACAACAAAAAAATGATGTAAATATATATATATATACACACACACCTATTAGAAGCTACCTAATTATATACTTTATACCAAATTGGCAGAGTAGTTATTTATCTCCAAGGGGCTCTAAAACAAGATATCTGGGAGAGGAGTATTAATAACTTTTTTAAATACTCATTTAATTAAAAAACACGGCCAGGCGAGGTGGCTCAAGCCTATAATCCCAGCACTTTCAGAGGCCGAGGTTAGTGAATCATTTGAGACCAGCCTGGCCAACATGGTGAAACCCCATCACTACTAAAAATATAAAAATTAGCCAGGTGTGGTGGCACGCACCTGTAATCCCAGCTATTGAGGAGGCTGAGGCAGGAGAATCTCTTGAGCCTGGGAGGCGGAGGTTCCAGTGAATTGAAATTACACCTCTGCAAACAGTCTGGGTGACAGAGTGAGACCCTGTCTCAAAGAAAAACAAAAAAGTCTAACTTTCAATTTTAAAATAATTTTAGACTTATAAAAATTTTGCATATTTCCCATCTATTCTTCACTCAGATTCCTTAAATGTTAATTTTCTGTATACATATTTTAAAAGTGGTCAAAACCAGGAAGTTAATACAGATAAAATCGTCTCATCTAACCTACAGGCCTTATGTAAATTTCACCAATTGTCCCTTTTCTAGTCCACCATCCAAACTAGATTTTGCATTGTACTTGGATTTCATGTCTTCTCAGACTCCTTCAATGTGAGACTTCCTCGCTCTCTTTGTAACTCATGACTTGATATTTTTAGAGTATGGGCCTGTTATTTTGTAAAATACCCTTTCAATTTAGATTTATATAATATTCCCTATGATTAAATTCAGGTGTGCATTTTGGTTAAAAGTTATCACCAAAGCAATATTGTGACCTTCTCAGTGTATCTTATCAGGAGGTACAAAATGTTGATGTTCTATTACTAGCAATTTTATGAGAACACTTGTGTAAGAGTGTGTCTGACAGGTTCCTCCCCTGTAAAGTTACAATTTACCCTTTGTATTTAATAACTACTTTGTAGGTAGATATTTTGAGATCATGAAAATAATCTGATTGTCATCATACTTTTACCCATTAATTTTATTATCTGTTAATGGTTCTTTCTTGCAATAATTATTACTGTGATGTCCCCAAATGGTGATTTTCTATTTATATTATTCCTTCTACATTTATTAATTAGAATTCTACTGTAAGAAATAGTTTTTCCTTCTCCCCTATTTATTTCTTTATTCATATTCTTAAATTTATGTCAGTATGAATTCGCAGATGTTTATTTTCATCTGTTAAAGTTATAAAGCATTAAATTGGTTTAAACCAGTTATAAACTTGTATTTATAGTATAGATTGGCCTTGATTAGGCTTTTAGGAATTTCTTCACATTGGTTTATGGATTTCTTTGATGTAACACCATAATTTTTAAAGCACATTTATACTCTGCCACCACAGGACAGTGACATGCTGGTAGAGTACTGGTTTCCCCCCAGAAAAATTAGAAACCAAGATCTGAGTGCTAAGTGTGCTAATTGCTATTGGAATGTCATTGCATATAGATTCTTTCAGAGATGAGAGTTAGGAAAAAAAAAAAAAAATATATATATATGCATCTCTTTTGCACAAACATTTATATCTCTCTATCTATCTATCATCTATCTATATTAAAAACTATGAGGTCACACTAATACCTTAGATTTGAGTTTCATACCACAGAGTTTATTCTTGCCTTCCTCCTTTCTACATTGTCAATTCTTTCTGACAGTGAGAAACCTTGCTTTAATTATTTATAATGTGTTTACTGACTCACTTTGTCTTAGAGTATATGTAAATTTTCAGTATTGGTAACTCATCCTATCTTTGTCTGTTCCTGCTGCTATATTAAAATACCTGAGCCTCGGTAATGTATAAAGAACAGACATTTATTTCTTTTTTTTTTTTTTTTTTTTTTTTTGAGACAGAGTCTCACGCTGTTGCCCAGGCTGGAGTGCAGTGGCACGATCTCGGCTCACTGCAAGCTCCGCCTCCCGGGTTCCCGCCATTCTCCTGCCTCAGCCTCCTGAGTAGCTGGGACTACAGGCGCCCGCCACCGCGCCCGGCTAATTTTTTGTATTTTTAGTAGAGACGGGGTTTCACTGTGGTCTCGATCTCCTGACCTTGTGATCCGCCCGCCTCGGCCTCCCAAAGTGCTGGGATTACAGGCTTGAGCCACCGCGCCCGGCCAGAGAACAGACATTTATTTCTAATGGTTCTGGAAGCCGGGAGTCCAAGATGAAGGTGTCAGCAGGTTTGGTGTCTGGTGAAGGCCTGGTCTTTGTTTCCAAAGACGTTTGGAAACCTTGTTGCTGTGCCCTCTAGAGGGAACAACCACTGTGGCCTCACATGGACGAAGGGACAGAAGGTCATAAAAAGGAACTGGGTGCTTCCTTCAACCGCTTTTATGAAGTACTAATCCTTTTCCTTAAGGATTAGTCATGACCTCATGACTTAACCATCCCCTAAAGGTGCTACCTCTGAATACTATCATATTGGTGATGAAATAACAACGTATAATTTTGGGAGACACATTCAGACCATAGCATTTCACCCCTGAACCTCAAAATGTATGTCCTTTTCACAAGCAAAATATATTTATCCCATTCCAATAGCCCCAAAAGTCTTAACTCATTTCAGCACCAACTCAAAAGTCTAAAGTCCCGAGTCTCATCTAAATCAGACGTATGAGACTCAAGGTATGATTCAACCTGAGGGAAATTTCTCTGCACCTCTGAACCTGTGAAATCAGAAAGGTTATCTACTTCCACAGTACAATGGTGAGACAGGCGTAGGAGAGACATTCCCATACCAAAAGAAAGAAATAGAAAAGCCATAATTATAATTCTTATTTTCCTCTTGCCATTGTTTTGCCATGATTATTACGATGATTATTATTATTATTTGTATTGAAGCAGAGTCTATTTAACTTGACTTTATTATATTTATTGTCTTTATAACCCAAGGCATAGGGTCAGCAGAAACTCCCAAAAGATATCTCTTTTTGTCCCTCTACTCAAGACAAGTCATTCCAAACATGTCTTAACACATTTGGAAAGAGAATCAATAAGAAGAGTGCCTCGAGTTAACTTTCATTGCCCTCCAGGACAGTTTCCAATCCCCTGGGCAGAAGTAATATCTTCTCTGAAATCTGAGGCAGCACTTTGTTAGGGGAAACTCAAATTCTCCTTGTGTAGGACAGGGTTATTTTGTTCTTTACTCTGAGTTTGCACTCTATGAAAACTCTGTGTTCACGTCATTGGCACAGAAATTCGATTTCTTCCCTGTGAATAGGAAGGAACTTCTCTTGGAATGAGTTTTCTTGCTTTATTTCCTACAATTAGAGCCTCTTTTCAACTTGACTTAAGGGTTTTTTGTTTTGTTTTGTTTTTCTAAACATTCAGTTTCCTGGAATTTCTAGGGATACAGTAGTGATCAAGAAGAATAAGACCTCTGCCCTCATGGAGCTTATACACTAGTAATTTTAAGGGTGCTTTCTCCCTTTCTCTAGGGTGCATTTCACTTAAATTTAAGCAAAAACTATGGGAGGAGTTTTATAAACAGTTCCTAGATTGAAAGTTTAAATTAAAAAGCCAACATTTGCTTGAAAGATGTACTAGGAAAAGAAAGTTCCAAATATATTCTATAGATAATTTTTGGAATACGGCAAATGTTACACTTTAAAATTAGTCAGGGTGAGAAATGTAACTGCTTTATATAGAATATATAAAGGTATCTGCTCACCTTTCAACTGTGTTTACTGGTAAGATAAGCCAGGGAGCAAAGTACATAGAGGATCATGAATGGTTTGCAGTGATTCAACACAACTTGTTCAACAGAGACACTCATATGACCAATTGTATTAATACATAAATATAATACCTGAGCAAGCTTAAAATGTGCTGCTAAGGAAAAGTAGTGACCTTGTCAGGGTTAGAGGATGCATGAGAAATACAAGCACAAAATATTAATAATAAACTGTTAAAGTTGGATACCAACTCAGAGTTCTAATCTACCTGTCCTATTGCAGAAGTTACTTCAACAGCTTCTACTTCACTGACAAAGAATATTCTAGATCCTACTTGGCACAGCTATTGAGAGAATAAAATGTTGGGGCTGGGGGAGGGGTATTATATATGCTGCTGCCCAAGGTCCTGAAAGTTGCTTTTGCTATGATATGTTTTGTTCTAATAGTCCTGGGATAAAGGTGGCTCCTGTTCAATCTTGTTTCAGTAATTTTGAACCAAGTGGGAAAAGGGGAGTGATAGGAGAGACAATGGGAAAGGGAGAAGAAAAGAGAGAATAAAGGGAAGGAGGAAGGGATCTAGCCTTTAAAAAGTGTCAGAAAAAAAATAGAGTCCTTGATTTCTCAATCATGTTCGAATAATAGCAGTAACCGACAAAGAAAATGTCTTTATTTTTGATATAGCGGATGTGTTAGTTTGTTCAGGCTCTATAACAAAATACCATAGACTGGGTGGCTTATTCACAGCAGAACTTTTTTTCTCACAGTTCTGGAACCTGGGAAGTCCAACTTCAAGGCGGTGACACATTTGGTGTCTGATGATGGCCTGCTTTCTCATAGACAGCTACCTTCTTCTTACTGTTACCTCATATGGTGGGAGGTAAGAGATTACTCCGTGGTCTCATCCATAAGGTTGCTAATCTCATTCTCTTATAAACTAATCACCTGCCAAAGGTCCCACCTCTTCATACCATCACTGTAGGGATTAGGATTTTAAAATGTGAGTTTGGGGGAAAATGAACTTTCAATCCATTGCATTTGATGATGCTGCAGATTGGATTTCCTGGGAAGTAGGTTGTCAGAGTTAAAGTAGGCATACAGAGTATTTTAAGTCATGTCCTTGGAATCAATACTTGTTGATGAGAAAGAAAAAAATGTGGAATGGCAGAGGAAAAAGTCAAGCCGCAATAGAGTCTCAAAAGCCTGAGCTGACCAGATAAAATGTGAAGGCACTAGAATAGCCATCCAGAGTTCTTTACAGTTGAGTGAGGCCTTTATAGTCCCACATTGTTCAGTCATTAGGTCTAGGTTATCCTTAGAAGGAATACGACCTTGAGTAAGGTGAATATGACCATGAACTGAGGCAATTCATGAAAGGGCTTATTGCTGGGGCTACAGGTACTTCCCCAAAGGCAGATGCGGGTGGCCAATCCCGTGTGCACCACAGGGGTCACATGTCACATTGTTTCTCAAGCTATGTTTATGTGTAAGCATCCTAACTCCCAAGTCAACTTATGACAGAGTTGTGCATCTGTTTTTGTATATACCTTTTATGTCAGGTTGATGAGTCAATAGTTTCCTCCTTCCAATTCCTCACCCGCCGTCCTCACATGACTAATCCCTGACTCATTTTCCATCCCATTTGTTATTTAAAAGAAGCTGCTGTGCTTCAGTATCACTTCCACATCTCTAAAATTTTCTTTTCCTCGTGCACCATCTTTGACACTTTTTTAAAGTTTTTGAGGTGGCAACCATTTTCAAGTCATCTTTTATCTTATTTCCTTTCCTTTGGTTATTTATTTATTTATTTTTTTTACCAAAACTTTTTATAAAAATGGTACCTGATGTTAAACTACCCATGAAAATGTCATTACAAAGACATTTGTAATGTCTTGAAGCAGATTGTAATGTCTTGGAGCAGATTTTAGGAACTAAACAAATATTCTGGCTTTGATTTGAACTGCATATATGATGAGCACCAAAGAGTAAAGAGAGGAAAGAAGGGGGATCACTATAAAGATATCAAAAGAAACAATCTAAAATACATAATTTTAAGATTCAAGAATATTGAAAAATATTCAAGAATACTGTTTGGCAGAACAAAAGACAAAGCAAGTCTTTGTCAACTGTCTGTTGTTCTATCCAACAGAATCCTTTAAAATAAAGCAATCTTGAATTTATCATTCAGTCTATTCTGCAAGAAGTGAGCCTCCAACATCCTCACATTATTCTCTGTCTTGAATCTGAACACCTTGCTCTGACATATGACATTCCATCTCACAACAAGTTGCTCACTTCTAATTTTATAACTCTTTGTCCACTTCTGGTCTCACCTCTTACTTTGAACAAGTGAATTGGCACCACTTTGCCAGGTGAAGCTACAGTTTTTCTCACCATTTTATCCCTGGTGTGTAGGATGGTATCTGGGGGTCAAGGAAGTGCTTAATGTGCCTGGCTGATTGGGTGGTGCCGTGGGGCATTGCTGATGAACATCTGCATGGCCTGGTCTATACTTGGGACCCTCTGCCTCAGCCTCTCCCATGGGCATGTTACTTACCAAGCCCCTGCCACTCTTCCTATGAAAGCCATGCCAAAACATTGAGCCCCTCTTTCTCTCTTTACAGAGAGAGTATCATTTGCCAGGATTCTCAGTCCTGGACAGCAAGCAGTTAACTCTGGGGAAGGGAGTAAGGAAAAGACAATGGAGGAATGGTCTTCATTTCCAGGGGCATCTGCTTCCCAAAATGAAACATTTGGAAGTTTTTTGAGGGCTCAAGAAGGGAGCTCTAAAATGCAACATGTGAAGTGAGGTTATTTAAATTCTGATCTAACTGTGTGGCCTATCTTCATGCCTGCATTAAAATTGTTCAGACTTTGACCATCCACCCCCGTCATTTTGTTTGGATTAGCTGAGGGCTCCACTTGTGTGGTACGTTTTGATTTTGTCTGACACAGTGTTCCCATCCCATCCTCCCTCAAGTAGGTCTGGAGGAAAAAATGTACTTAGCTGAGAAGTCACAATCTCTGCTTTTTATGCTTCCAAGGAAACTTAACAGGAAATGGCTTTGCTTTGCCATATTTAGGATAGATTAGAGTACAGATTCAGGGAGTTTTCCTCAAGTTACATTTTACACAGAAACTCAAGGACAAATGCAAAGAAAGAAGTGGTCTCAGAATCCAACTCCAGGATGCTTACAGGGTCTGATTAAAGCTTTCCATCTGACAGATGAGGGAATTAATTTCTGGTAAGAGAAAAGGTTTTACTCAAAGCTGCATAATGAACTACTGATGGCTTAACAACCAGGACTAGAGCCCAGGTCTCTTGTTGCTCTTATGCATAAAATAGAAATTCAGCTAAAACATACACTACCAATCCATAAAGTCATATGCTTTCATTTTTAGCTCTCATTCCAATGCAGTGACCAAAAATTGTATTTCTCAGGTTTGGTCACCTGTGTCCTCATGTGTGTGTGAAGGATGGGTACAGGGAACAATGCAGAGAATATGGGCTTCTCAGGAATCATCACAGAGGGAGTTCTGTGGGGTCTATACAGAGTGAAAACAGCAAAGGTAAGATCAACTAGTTCTAGATTTGCAAGATCTTCGTAGGACATTGTTATCTGCCACCTGGAGATTATCTTCTTTTTACTCTTTAACAAAGATGTGAGAAGACATGGGGCGACAGAGAAATATTCAATACAAACTAGTGCATTACATTGTTTTCATTCTAGAGGAACAATAAAACAGTCTCTACAGCAGAATGGTGAGCAGTGGAAGCTTCGACAAGATGAAGCAAGCTTTATTCAGTATGCTTTTGCAGAACAGGGCATGTACCTCAACCATGCTGTAGAGAAACAGCTTTTAAGTTGGTCAGAAGGTAGGCAGGGGTGTACATTATTTTGCCCCAACTTTGTGAGGCAATAGGAGGGAAGAAATAAAGGTAGGAAAAATGAAAGGTGATAGGGTGAATTTAAGAGTGTTCTGAAATATTCCGAGTATGTCTTGATTTCCTAACCGTGGTCCATGGATAGGCCATGCATGCAGGCTTTGATCCATTTTAGTCGCAAAGGAAATCCTATTATAAAGAGAGATTCAGCCCCACTTTCTGGGAAGAGTGAAAACACTGGGAATTAAGTGGAGTTTCTAAGCAAAAAGAAAATCCAAAGTGTCAGAGATGACTCAGCACAGGTCAGTATAGCTCCTGTGTTGTAAAATAGGAGTTTTCTAATTCCTCTTCATCCTCCCAGGTATGCTGGGATACTCTGATTAAACAGCAATATCCATATTAACAACCACTTCAGTTCATTTGAGTGCATTTCAACACATGAGGAACTGTGAACATGTTAGGTATTTTGAATGCATTATATTTGATCCCAGCAACAATCTTGAAATGCAAATATTATCAATGAATTTTCTATAGAAACACACAACAGAGACTCAAAGTAAATTATTTAGTCCCAGGTCCCATGGTCCCATGAAAGAGTAGCTGTATAGCTTAATGGTTGTGAGCATGGACTCTGGAAACAGAATACTTGTGTTCAAGTCATAGCTTTGCTGCTTGCTAGCGGGGGAAAATAGACAGCATCTAAGATGGCCCCAGTTGATCCCCATTTCCTGTTATTCATGGACTTCTTCTAAACTTTTCCTCTTGAATAACCTACTTGTAACCAACAGAATATGGCAACATAGTGGCACTGTCATTTTGTTGAGTGTAAGTTACAAAAGACTGTGGTTTCTTACCAGTGAACTCTCTGATGCTGGCTTTAATGAAACAAGTTGTCATGTGAGAGAAGTCCTTGTGGCAAAAAACTGAGGGTACCTCCCACCAACAGCCAGTGAAGAATGAGGGCCTTCAGTCCAATGCCTGTGAGGAATTGAATCCTGACAGCAGCTATGTCAGTTAACCTGAAAACAGATTCTTTCCCAGTCAAATGAAACCTGTTTTAGAGGACATCTTAATTACATCCTTCTAAGGTTTGAATTTGTGCTCATGAAAACTCATGTTCAAATTTGTTCCCATATGTGGCAGTGTTGGGAGGTGGTCTAGCGGGAGGCATTTGGGTCATGGGGACAGATCTTTCCTAAATAGCTTGCTGCCCTTCTCATGATAGCAAGTTCACACTCTCTTGAGGGTTAATTGTTATAAAGTCAAGAAACCCTTTGGGTTTGTCTCTTTGCACATATCTGCTTCCTCACTGACCTTCTCTGCCATGTTATGAGATGGCATGAAAGCCCTCACCAGAAGCCAGATCCATGTCCTTGAACTTCTCGCCTGTAGAAACATAAGCTAAATAAACCTCTTTTCTTTATAAATGACCCAGTCTCAGATATTCTGTTATAGCAACACAAAAATAGACAAAGACACAACCTTGTGAGAAATGCTGAAGCGGAAGATCCAGGTAAGCCATGTTTTGATTCCTGCCCCAAAGAAAATGTGAGATAATAAATATTATTATCTCATATATATATGAGATATATCTCATAAAAAATATTATCTCATATATATGAGATAACATATATAATATATCTCATTATAGATATCTCATATGTATTATATATAATAATATACATGAGATAATAATATATAATATATATTATATATATTATTATCTCATGTATATGTGTGTGTGTGTGTGTGTATATATACACACACACACATATATATATATATATATATATATATAGCCTGACATTTGGCAAATGCTGCCTAAGTTAGAAAATAGCAAAGCTGATATTCAAACCTGAGTCTGTCTGCTGCCCAAGCCCTTTGCCCTGGAAGCAGGCTCTCATACACCATGCCAGTCCATAGGAATATTGTCTTTAAAATCTACTTTACACCTCATCTATGATTTTGTTCCTTGTTTCTTGCTGCATCCCCAAATTTATTGTATCCCTGACAATTCCTAAACCCATTCTTGACCTTTGAACCAAAGAGGGAATTGACTTTTCCACTTGACTACTCAGCATGTTTTCTTGGACTCCCATTCATTCTAGGCTTCTTGTGTCCTGTGCCCAGTTTAACTCATGCCTAGTATCACTGTGCCTCATTTTTGAGCTTGGAACTAAAGTTACCTGCTGCATAATGGCATTTTGGTCAATAACAAGGCATATATATGGGATGGTGATTTCATAAGATTATAATACTGTACCTTTTCTACGTTTAGATATGCAAATACTTACCATTGTATTATAATTGTCTACAGTATTCAGTATAATAACATGCTGTAGAGGTTTGTAGCCTGGGAGCATTAGGCTATACCATATAACCTAGTTGTGTGGATAGGCCATACCCTCTAGGTTTGTGTAAGTACACTCCATGATGTTCACACAATGGCAAAATGGCCTAATGATGCATTTCTCAGAATGGTTAAGTGATACATGCCTGTACCCATGGTTAAGTGATACATGCCTGTACCCATGGTTAAGTAACATGTGCCTGTGTATCAGGATCTGTATGTGGTATTCTGGAAATCCAGAAAAAACAATGACTAAGAGCAAGAAGAGTTGTCTTCTTTCTCCGATTCTTCCTTAAAGTAACTCACTTTGTCATTTTCTGCATCTCAGTTCATCACATGTGACATGGGCATTACAATTGCTTATTGAGACACCATATACATTAAGTATGATGAGAAAGATAGAACAGTTGACATTAATTAGGTGCCCTGGTAAATACTAATCCTGCTCTTACATTCCTTAGCTATAGCACTCCATGGTTCTAGCTGTAAGTACTTCAAGCAGAGGCCATGGAAAGTACTAGAACATCCCTCTCTCTGTTATGACCCCTTCCCCATTCTTCCTTGACCTCTTTCCCAGTGGAATTAATATTTCTATTTGGGAAAAAGTTAGGCAGCTCCAGAGATAAGTCCTTCAAGTTTTCTGAATGTGCGTTGGACTTCTGGGGCAAAAAGTCAGCCTATGTTATACTCTCTACTTCCTCCCTCTTGTCCTCATTCCATTGCTAAATCACAGGAACCCTGCCCTTCTCTCCCATCTTTATTCCAAGTACCTCCTTGTTAAGCCTTCAAGAATATATAGACACACAGCCACTGTGTGTCACAGATATTCTAGTTTGATCAACCATATTACCATGTAGTTTTTACCCACTAGCTCCCATAAGGCTCTCTAAACTTTAGTTACTTCATCTATAAAATAAGGTCAGAAGTCCTGTTTTGGAGCATGATGATAATGTACATAAAATGCCTTACATGCAAGACTCAATATAGAACTATTATTGTCTTAAATAAAGGTCATGCAAAGCTAAATTGTTATTTATCTTTGTAAAGATTTCACTATGCATATATTGGTAAATTTAAAAATCCTTTGTCAGATTATTTATTACTCCTAAACCAGAAATTTTTCAGGATGTCAATAATATTGAGTATACGTGTGGTCACTTTAGTGTAGCCCAATGGAACACACGTGCAATGTAGACCAATCTAGGCTTCAATCTCATCTGGGCCTCATAGTAGCTCAGTTCAGCTATGCAAACTTGGCAAGCTCCTTGGCCTTGCAGACTTAAGTTTCTTCATCTGCACAATTGCTATACTGCAACACACGTTGCGAGGATTTTGTATACACGAGCTATCTGTCATATACTGGGGACTCAATATGTTAGCCCTCTTTCCCCAGCAACATAGCCTTTCCAAGATAATCCATTTTTACTAATTGAAGATAGTGCCTTGCCTTGTTTTGTCTGGTGTGGGATTTTATAATGTTAATGTTCCTCCCTGAGTGAAACCTGCCTTAGATTAGGCACCTAATACATGACCTAAAACATGGATAACCCATCCCCCTCACCACCCACCTCCTCCTGTAACTCAAAGATTTGTTTCTCATCTAGAAAAATCTTTGTTTAAAATTCAAAAGGCCAAGGCCAAGGGGTCTTCTGAGAGAAATCAAATCTCTTTATACTTTGCCAGAGAACTTTCCCACAAAAAGGAAATTCTACAAATACTCAGATGACATCACCGAGAAAAGGCTCTTGTTTCCCCCGGGCGCAGCCTCCCTGGAAGATGACAAGGGTTAGGAATAGAGGAACCCTGGGCCACTTGTCGGATTTGGCAAGCGGCAGCCAACAGCTGGTCTGGCTGGTTAATTAGCTCTGCACTCTGCTCCTGTCCAGTCTTTACTGGCAAAGGCAGAAGCAAGCGGCTCTGGCCTGCTTTTCTCTTTCTATTAACAAAGCCCAGTGCCATTGGATTACCTTGGCCTCCAGCCAGGGCTGCGCGCCCTTTGCCTGCCTGTGGGTTGCCATGGCAATAGTGATGTGCCTTTTGCCAAGGCAGCAGCTGGTGGATGGGCAGCCCATTACCTGCCAAGCAGATCCACTAGCTCCAAAGTGCAAATTTTTCTCAGATCAGTAAAACAAATGGGGGGGTGGGGTGGGGGATTTCTAGACTTAGGAAACAAGGAAGGAGGACTCCTTACACCTTTTGCTCCATCTTCCCTATTTTAATTTTCTAACAAAAGGTGATTATCCTTCTTCGTTTGTCCAGACACCCATCTGCTAAACGCATAGCCCCATCTCATGAATTTTTCTGAAGAAAGGCAATAAACAATTTATTCTTTGTCTTTGCTGCAAGAAACATGCTGCCTGCCCCTAGCATCCTGAGGAAAAACACAGGGCCTTCCACACCGCAGAGCAGGGCTTCAGCAAAGGAAATGTGTCATTCTGTTTGTGTTGCAATAGCAGAATACCAGAGACTGGGTAATTTAGTTTAAATTTTTTTTTTCTTACAGTTATGGAGGCTGGGAAGTCCAAGGTCAAGGGGCCCCATGTGGGGACATACTTCTTGCTGTGTCATGATATGGTGGAGGGCACCACATGGCAAGAGGGCAAGAGTATGTATATACTTGTTCAGTTCTTTCTTTGTTTGTATAAAGCCACCAGTCCCATCACAGGGAGCCACCTTAATAACATTATCTAATGTTAATTAGCTCCCAAAGACCCCATCTTCAAATACCACCAGCATATAAATTTGAAGATTGTTTCCAACACGTGAAACATGGGGAACACATTCAAACCATAGAAAAGGGGTTCTAGGCAGAGGAAAGAATGTCTGGAAAGACAGGAAGTATTGCCTACAGTGAAATGATTGTGAAAATATTGTGGAAAATATAGAGTGAGTGATGGTCCTTACCTAGGAGAAAAAAACCCAGAGATTCCAGGTCCTGATTGTCAGAATACCTTATTTCATCTTAAATTTTATCCAGAAAGCATTTGTTAAATGCCAACTGTAGGTACACTTGGTTTTTATGGCGTTTCAAGCATCAGTTTCCTCCATTCTCCATGTGTAATCGATACTAGGACTATCTAGATCAGGTAAGACTTCAAAAGGCAGACCAAGGGAAGTGAGAAGGACATTCCAGGCAGAGAAAGTGGGTCAATATAGGGACAGAAACGGGATTGAAGTGGGGAATCGTGAATGCTTTGCATAGCTTGAGTTTGGGAGCTTGTATATGGAACAGAGTAGATTACAGGTGTAGTCAGGGAAAGCAGGCTGCAGTTTTCATGTATTAGAGGAATATGCATTGAGTAATTTGCATTCTGTTCTCTAGGCAGTGTAGAGCTAATAAAGTTTCTTAAGCCTGGAGTAAAACAACTAGTTATGATTTAAGATTTAAACTCACTGTGGTTTTCGGAATGGATTGGACCAAGACAAAAGACAAATGGAGTATGGACATGAAGGGCCTGAAATAGGGTAACAGTGGTGACAAAGAGGAGGAAGCAGGTTCAAGACCTGTATCAGCAATGACTCAGTATTACCATAATAATAGCTAATATGGTGAGAGGCCTTCTATGTCTCCATAATGATTGCTGTCTATGCATGTCCATCTTTAGCTCATACGTCAACCTCGTCGCTGTCATCATCATTATTCCCACATGGTCTCTATCTTTAAGTCCCACTCTACAGATAAGAAAGTTGATTGTGAGATGTTACTGTAATTTCATAGCTGGTAGTACCAGCAAAGTGTTGTTTTGTTGTTTCAATTAAAATAAATCCGATTCTAGATATTTGAATCTTAATCATTTGACAGCAATGTCTCCCAAATTTCATTCAGAATGAACTGAGATACACATTTCTGGGCCATTGTATTGGTTAATATTGATTGTCAACTTGATTGGATTGAAGGATGCAAAGTATTGTTCCCGAGTCGTGTCTGTGAGGGCTGTTGCCAAAGGAGATTAACATTTGAGTCAGTGGATTGGGAGAGGCAGAACCACCCTTAATCTGGGTGGGCACCATTTAATCAGCTGCCAGCATGGCTAAAATAAAGCAGGCCAAAGAACATGGAAGGACTAGACTTGCTGAGTCTTCTGGGCTCTTTCTTTCTTCCGTGCTGGATGATTCCTGCCCTCCAACATCAAACTCCAAGTTCTTCAGCTTTAGAACTCTTGGACTTACACCAGTGATTTGCTGGGGACTCTCGGGCCTTTGGCCACAGACTGAAGGCTGCACTGTTGGCTTCCCTACTTTTGAGGTTTGGGACTTGGACTGGCTTCCTTGCTCCTCAGCTTGCAGATGGCCTATTGTGGGACTTTACTTTGTGATCGTGTGAGTCAATCTCCTTAATAAACTGCCCTTCATGTACGCCTCTATCCTAGTAGTTCTGTCCCTCTAGACAACTGTGACTAATACAGCCATGCAAAACTCATAATCTAAGGCAAAGGGTGGGTTAGCAAACTTTTTCTGTAAAAGGCTAGTTAGTAAATATTTTAGGTTTTTTGGCCATGCGGCCTATTTCACAAATACTCTGCCACTGTAGCATGAAAACACCCATAGACAATACAGAAACAAATGAGAGTGACTGTTTATCAATATGATAATCCTTTATTTAAAAAAGAAAAAGCAAAAACGTAACAGCAGCAGATCAGATTTAGCCTGTGGGTTATAGTATGACACCCCTGATCTAAAGTTAAAAGTATAGGAAGGAGGTCTTCTTTGGATGTAAAAATGGTACAGCTGGCCGGGCGCGGTGGCTCACGCCTGTAATCCCATCACTTTGGGAGGCCGAGGCGGGCGGATCACAAGGTCGGGAGATCAAGACCACGGTGAAACCCCGTCTCTACTAAAAATACAAAAAATTAGCCGGGCGCGGTGGTGGGCGCCTGTAGTCCCAGCTACTCAGGAGGCTGAGGCAGGAGAATGGCGTGAACCCGGGAGGCAGAGCTTGCAGTTATCCGAGATTACGTCACTGCCCTCCAGCCTGGGTGACAGAGCGAGACTCCGCCTCAAAAAAAAAAAAAAAAACCAAAAAACAAAAGGTACAGCTAAGGTGGTGGATTAATGAACTAGTTATGGAGGAATCCTATAGTTTGAGAGATGGAAATTTATGTATAAAACACCCTTAGATTTCATCTAGTCCAAGGGTTGTAAGCCTAAACAGATTGACTAGAGACCAGCAATATTAGGGAAGGACTGGGAATGATGAGCTTTGGGGCTTATCTCTTAAAGAAAGCTGGGTTAACTTTGAAAACATCATCACCAATATGCCTTTTGCTTTCCTAGCAAAATCAGTAGAGTAAAGCTTAACAAAAGTTCTTGGCTGAAGTTCTATAGCAGTTGAAATTAAAGCATATTATAGGGGACTCCATGATAGCATAACTGGTATGATAAATAGCCTTCAGAGGATCTGTAAGTGTCCTGAGATTATTGGCAGAATCGTTTGGAGATGTGTGTGTGTATGATCATTCCTCCTACATTGTCCCCTACCTGCAGATAAATAGTACAACTCAGTGGATGAAGACGCTAGTGTTGCACTGAGATAAGCCGAGGTGCAAACGTGGTATCTCTCAGTTATTAACTTTGTTACAGAGAGCTGGCTTAACCTCTCTTAGTTTACATATCTATAAAATGGGACAAAAATACTAACATTTGTGTGTAAGGGGGATGATGTTCTGAGAATTGAATAATGTAAGCCATTATGGTGTAAATTAGATATAAATCATTACATACAGAGCCCCTTAAGTAGGATTAAAAAAAAAAAAACAAAAGACAGAGTCTAGCTCTCCCAGAAAGAGGGTAGTGGGGTGGTTAAACTTACGATCTCTGGAGATAGAAACCTATATCTCATTTTTTCCATTTGCAACAAAATAAATAAATAAAAAATAAACATGGGTAAACACAGAATTCACTTCATTGGGGGAGGTTGTGAGAATAAAATGAGATGGTGTTTATGATGAGTTTAAAGAATGCTTGACACATAGTAGGTACTCTTTGAGTTAATAATTTATACAGGTGGGTAAACTGAGCCCAAAGACACCATGTGACTTGCCCCAAATCACAATACTTCTTAGAAATTTTCCAATTTTGGAAGTAAGAGAATAGTAGAAAGTTTAATTCTAAAATATGGCTTTTGTTTCTACATAAAATTGAAGAGGAAAATGTGTTATGAATAATAAACATTTCTACAGTGCTTACTTGATGCCATTGATATTCTAAGTGCTTTGCATTTACCTTTCATTCATCCTCTCAACAACCCTATAAGGTAGGCGCCATCTTCTATTTTCTTTCTTTATTGTTTTTGAGACAGAGTCTCACTCTGTTTCCTAGGCTGGAGTGCAGCGGCATGATCTTGGCTCACTGCAACCTCTGCAGCCCAGATTAAAGAGTTTCTTGTGCCTCAGCCTCGCGAGTAGCTGGGATTACAGATGCATGCCACCATGCCTGGCTAATTTTTATATTTATAGTAGAGATGAGGTTTCACCACGTTGGCCAGGCTGGTCTCAAACTCCTGGCCTCATGTGATCCACCTGCCTTGGCCTCCCAAAGTGTGGTGATTACAGGCATGAGCCACTACGTCCGGTTGATTTTTTCATCTGAAGAAATCAAAGCACAAAGAAGTTAAAATACATTTTCAGGGTAATTTGGTGGTAAATGGTAGGGTTAGATTTGAACACAGGCACTTTGCTGAGCTGCCCTTCCTATAACGTTACTAAGTTCAGGCAGAAGAATAGTAGAGGGTAATGAGAAAAGGCTGTTGTGAAAACATAGGTATATTGCATCGCCATAGATTTGAGAGCACAAGGACAGAACTCCAAACTCCTAATCAGAAGGCTTCAGAGTATGAGATGTGTCTGATTCAATAAGGTTGTTCAATCATTAGGTGTTTGCGTAAGGTCCACCTCCTCAATGAAGGCTGAACTACACACCCTTCTTCGTCTCTGGGAAATTGTTCTTTCCCTGTTGCGTGTTCCCATGGTTCCCTCATCCAGACTTCTGTTGTAGCCTCTGTAGCACATTAAGTGTGTTGGATTACCTTCTCTCTATCTTACTTGTAAGTCCTTGAAGATGATGGCTCTGTCTTATCCATGTTTGCATTCTCCGGACACAGCACAATGCCTGGCACAGTAAAGCACCCGATTCATTTTTACCGACTACATAAAACAATCCACAAAGAAATGTATGAGAGACAGAAAGGGGTGGGTTCAGAGGTCATGCTAAGACTTGAGGGAAAATCAGGACTTTGTGGTAATGAACTCCCCAGCAGCCTAATGAAGCTATTGCGTGACTCCCATCCCAGCTGGATGTTAAAGTGAAAGCTGACATGAACCCGTGTTCTGCTAAGAATAACACCTACAAGATAGCAATGTTTGAAATAAGCCTGTCTCTGGAAAGGTTCCTGAGCCTTGTAATTTTACTTTTATAGTCATGGCCCCAGCATGTTTGACTTTTCAAATCCCCTTACTGAGATCCAAGGGTCTGTTTATAAAAGCTGTATCTTAAACTTGTTCCTCTGTGATGTACAAGTGGGATTTGTACTCCTCTGTATAAACTGGTCTCCTGGAGCGACACTGCATTCTCTCCTTGCTGGGTTTCTCTATTTGATGGAATGGGAAGAGAAAGCAAACAGCATCATATAGAGGTGGTTATAAATGTCTCTCAGGAACCAAAACCAAACCCTGTAACAATAACAATAACAACAGTAATAATAATAGTCCCAAACCACTGTCTCCCAGAGCAAATGGGAACTTAATAGGAAAAATGAGATGAGCATCAAAAGAGAAATAGAACAGTTTATGTGCGATGTTCTAGGCAGCAGACAGGAGCCAGGGACATTGGAAACAGGGCTGAAAAACAAAGAAACAGTTTATAACACAAAGTAAAAGTATTCAGGACTTATTTCAGGATTCAGGAAGAGCTTCCAGGACATCAAGTTTATTGGATTTCAATGTGGTCTGGTTAAGATATTTAGGACCAAACCACAGCCCTGTTATCACGAATCCATGATGGTGGCTTTACAATGTGTCTTGGCTCAGCTGAACTACATTTCCCAGAATTCCTTTGCCAGCATGTTTCTGGACAGTGTGGGCCACAATAGAGATTCTTGAGCAATATTTTAATGGTACCAACACCATTTTGTAGATGACAAAGGATGTCACTTACCCGTTTGCTCACTTTGTCAGCATGGGGCAATAGTTGGACTGGAAGCTGCTCCAGCTTCCTCGGGTTTCTTTTTCAACTTCTCTGTCTCCTGGACCAGAGGTGCACGGTTAGCCCTGCGATGAAAGTGCCAACATCTCCTATAGGACACCCACATCCTCAAGGACAGAGGCAGCAAGAACTGAAACACTTTTCAGCCTATCCTTGTGGGTTCCAGCTTGCCCTTGTTTCCCCTACTTTAATCCATCTTCTCTCCCTAATGGGCTTCAGGGTGTAGCATTGGATGAAAAGACAAGAATCTTATAGAAACTCCTTCACCGGCCCCACAATTGTGCAAGCTCAAATCCCTGTAATGAATCCCTTATTATATATGTATTTATATTACTTACAATTTTGCATTTCTGATTGGACATTGATACATCTTCAAGAAAATGGAAAGTTCATACACTTTGAGCCAGAGAAATGGACCTGCGTTCAAATCCTACTCTTGTCACTCCTTATTTTTAACCTTTCATATAGATTCTTTATCTTGATGGTCCCAGAACTTCTTGTGCATAACATAGAGATAATGCCTACTTTACAGGGTTGTTTTAAAGAAAATAAATATGCAAAGTACCTAGCTTATAGTAGTGACCCATTATGATGGGAGGATACTTTGTTCTCTATTGACTTAAGGTAGCTTCTCTTTTCTCCAGTCCATCAAAATAAGCTTTATTAGGACAAATGGTACTGGATACATGTTCCTTAGTTAATTTGTGATGAGTTGTTACAGCTGCCCACTTCCGGAAAGTAATGCAGATGAGGCTGGTTTGACTCAAGCCATGCTTGCTTCCTACAAAGTGAGTCACTGCAGACCATTTCCTCTTCACTGCAGGGGGATACATGTCTCACTCAGAATGAGCTGAGCACATGTGGCACAGATTCTAATCCCCAAACGTTTCCATATGGCCTGTGGCTGTGGATTCCCCAGCTCTGACTCGCCCATCTCTCCTTGCCTGTCTTGGTTATCAGAGTGCTGTGGGCCAAAGTTGCTAAAAAAGATGATGAGGGCCTTGCTAGTCAGATTAACGAGTCTGACGAGCTCCTAGCTGAGTCCACCAGTGACCTCTCAGTATTCAGACAGCCAAGGGTATCAGTGTCCTGACCCTGGGAGCTGTCTTTGGATGCAGACAGCTTTCTTTAGCTTAATGGGTATTATCGGAACTAGATTCCCGATGACAAATCCAAAAATCTCCCTTATATTTATTTAACAAGGAAGAAGGTGCAGATAATTAGTCCAGAGAACAGTGAATATCTAATCTTAACAGGTTAACTCACTGCAGAAGCAATCGGAAGTAATAAAAGAAACACTGGGTTGAGAATAAGAAGATGGAGATTCCAGTCCATATCTATATTGCTTATATGACTAAGGGAATTGTGGAAAGCCGCTAGGGCTCAGTTTTCTCTTCTGTTACCAGCTCAAAGGTCCTTCAACGTGGGTTAATAAAGAAGACTACGTTATCAAACAATCAATACTTTTGAATATTTATTATTTGTCAAGTGCTTTGCAAAATTCTGTAGAATAAACAAAAAAGACATGATTTCTATCTTCAAAAGAGAGCCAAATATTGAATATTTAAAAAGTTATTACAGGCCGGGCGTGGTGGCTCACGCCTGTAATCACAGCACTTTGAGAGGCCGAGGTGGGCGGATCACAAGGTCTGGAGATCGAGACCATCCTGGCTAACACGGTGAAATCCCATCTCTACTAAAAATACAAAAAATTAGCCGGGCGTGGTGGCGGGCGCATGTAGTCCCAGCTACTCAGGAGGATGAGGCAGGATAATTGCTTGAACCTGGGAGGCAGAGTTTGCAGTGAGCCGAGATCACGCCACTGCACTCGAGTCTGGGCAACAGAGCGAGACTCCATCTCAAAAACAAACAAACAAACAAACAAAAAGAACAGTTATTACATAACAAGACAATAACTGAAAAAGTGTCAAAGGCAGAATGTGATTGGTTGCTGTGCGACTTGTGCAAAAAGAGTGTTTCAAAAAATCAGAAATTCAAAGAAAAAGCAAGGGAACTATGAACTAATTGAAGATATGTTTGTTTTTGATGAAGTATAGGATCTGAAGAGGTTAAAAAATGAGAAAAGAGAGAAACAGGCAAAGAATTAGATTCTCTGCTCAAACTAGACAACTGGTCATGACACAAGATTCTGGGCATCTCAGTCCTCAGTTTTCTTACCTACCACAGGGAGTTATCAGGTTAATCTTAGAGGGAATCAGCTTGAGTATCTAATTAGGTGATACTCCCTACGGCTTTGAACATTGTACAAATGGAAGCCACTGTTTATCAGCCAAATGCCTTTGTTAAACACTAGCAATAGGTACACAGAGACCTTGGCAAGCAGGGGGAAGGGAACCAAAATAAGCATAAGCTATAGGATTGTCCCTAAGAAGGTTAACAATCCTGTTGGGAAGATGTGATTTTTAGTCAAGAAACTATTTCAACCGTAGTCCTTGAAATTGTTATGTAGACTCATTGTGAATCTACTAAACTGAAGTAAAATAAAAGTAGGTAATCTGGCTTGAACTACTGAGCCAATATAGAATCAGAGCATTTCTACTCAAATCCTCACTCCCCGCCACCCTGGAATAGTGCAACACTGAAAATTTATGCAAGGAGAGGAAAATGTGTGAAAATTTTCACCACAGTCTCTTTTCTCACAAAGCCAAGAACTTGGTGTCTTTTTTGCAAATTTGCAAAATGACAAAACGACTTCTCAGGCTGTTGGGAACAGATTGTCCCTTTGGCCCAAGTGAAAGGGGGGTGAGGGGCTAACTGCTGAGTAAGAAACATGTCTCACGCACTGATATGATATTTTTATTTAAACTTTAGTGGTTTGAATAGGATGACTAAGGCTTTTCATAAAATTATTATTTTGGCCTCGCAAATTTGCAAATCTGTTTTCAGTCAAGTCAATCTTTGTCTTGCAGGGCAATATTTCAACAGGGGAAACTGGTATGGTTGACCTAGATGTGGGCATCTCAGCATCCTTCCCTTCATGGGGTCTTAGTAAGGTGCATTATTGGGCCTGACTCCCACAGGTAACTGACTTATATTTTCTAACTTGTCAAGAGACTGTCTTTTGATATTTTAGAGTACAGAAGGATGTTATAGATTGTATCCATGTTCTGGCCAGCTGGCACAAATAACATTATCATGATCACTTATCATGGTTCCTTAATTTGAAAAACTGTTTCGGTTTAAAAAGAGCTTTCATATTCATTATCTTAATGACATTCATTTCATTTCCTACTTTACCTAATGCTACCTGACAACATTGTCCAGGTCTGACTTCTCTAAGGGATGTCTGCTGAGGGTAGCCGTAGGTGTTGTCCGTCTTGGTTTCTACCACAGTGCCAGGAGCTTGTTTTGCAAACAGTGAGCATGTCTTACCAGTGATTTTCCAATGCTATTTTGACTCCCCAAAAGCAGCCTTGTAGGTTAGGTGAGGCCAGAAATGTTGCCATTTAATTAACCAAGGCTAAAAGAGGCAATAGGCCTTGTCTAAGGATCAGCCCATCCCCCATCATTTCCTCCTTTTTATCCAGGCCAATAATTCACAGATGCCTTTGTTTCACTCAACATCCCTGTCTTCCCCTGGGTAATGCCTGGTTATTCCAAGATTCATTTCAGAGTATTTCTGCTCTAAAATAATACTATGATATGAGACCTTGACATACTCTCTTCTGTCTTCTCTCAAAGTAATTCTGATGATATATAGAGACAAAAACTCATTGAAAAGCCCCTAATACAGAACTCTGAAACTCTTGCAAGAAATTGAAGGAAATTTCACTTGCTGCATGATATCGTTCGCCTCCTTTTCCCCACCCAAATCTCATGTTGAATTGTAATCCCTGATTTTGGAGGTAGTGCCTGGTGAGAGGCGATTGAATCATGAAGATGGTTTCTAATGGTTTAGGACCATCCCCCTAGTGCTGTGTCATGATAGAGTTCTCACAAGATCTGGTTGTTTAAAAGTATGTAGCACCTCCCACTTCATTCTCTTCTTCCTGCTCCAGCCAGGTAGGACATGCTGGCTTCCCCTTCAACTTCCACCGTGATTGTAATTTTCCTGAGGTGTCCCCAGCCATTCTTCCTGTACAGCCTGTGGAACCGTGATCCAGTTAAACCTCTCTTCTTTATAAATTACCCAGTCTGAGGTATTTCTGTACAGCAGTGTGGGAACAAACTAATACACTGCAAAACTTCAGCAATTCAACAAAGAATCACAATTTATGGCTGTTGTGGTCACATTGCTCTTTGAAATGAGATAGGTCCACTGGTTACAAAAGAGGTAAGAAAATGCTTTGTCACATCCCACTCATGTATATAGCTATTTTTTTTTTGTCATAGACTCAGAGTTTGGGTCCACCAGAAAAGAATGTTATTTTTCAAATGAATAGGGCCAGCTTATTGAAAGGTAAGATATTGTATCTCATCCAAGGATCTTTTCCAATAATAAAATATGCATACATGCATATACACACACATACAATACCCCCCCCACACCTACACACACTGTATATAAGTATTTTTTCAAATTCTTTTAAAGTTTTCTATCATTTGGATCTCCAATTTTCAAATCATCTGGAATACATATTTTAATATGGCATGAGTTTGAGATTTATATTTTTAAAAATGGACTACTCACTGTCCCTGTTTTATTTTTGAAAAGCCTGTTACACCTATTAATTTGTAATGTCACCTCAAGAACTTCTTTATGTGCAGGTGTCTGTCTCTGGGCAATGTATTCAGTTCTACTGATGCTATAATTAACAGTTTTAATTAATGTGACTTAAAAATAAGTCTTGATACCTGCTAGGGGAAGTATAACATCCTCATCCTTGTTCTTTGACAGAATTTTCTTAGCAGAACTCCTGCGCACTCCCTTCCTCCTTTATGTAATAGTTTAGCACCTGTCTCATAAATTTTCTCTCCATTACTACTGCTGTCATCCCCATTGGTGATTTTCATATTCTTGTACATGGACCTATCCGGTAGCCCATCTTCTTTTCCTGATCTTATTCTCCTTGCCACCTACACCTGTCCAAACCTATGGTCATGACATAGATCTGACTATTACTTATAATTATTCCCTCTGCAAAAGAAAACACTCTCAGCTTCTATTATCTCCTTTTTCTGATGGATACCTACTGTCTTTTCAGCTCTAACTCTAGTACTCCCTTTCTAAAATGCCTGCACCTCACTGGGAACTCTAATGCATGGTGCAGGTGACAATCTGATATTAGACCAATATTCTGGCATTATAATCACATGCTTTCTTTTCTCTTGCCAGGGTACTTGTGTTAGTTTCCTATTGCTGGCATAATAAATTGCTACAAATTTAGTGGCTTAATACAATACAAGTTCATCATCTAATGGTTTTATAGGTCAGAAATTTAAAAATACATGGGTTTCACAAGCTAAAATCAAGGTGTCAGCAGGACTATGTTCCGTTTTGGAGGTTCTGTGGGAGAATCCATTTCCTTCACTTTTCCAGTTTCTAGAGACTGCCTGCATTGACGCATTCCTTCCATCTTCAAAGTTAGCGATGAGTGATCAAGCCTTTCTCATAGCACATAACTCTGACACCAACACTGTTCTGTCTCTCTCCTACTTATAAGCATCTTTGTGATCCTTGTGATTACGCTGGACCAAGTCAAATAACAGAGAATAATCTCCATTTCTGGTCAGCTGATGGACAAATCAATTTCATCTACCTTAATTTTACCTTGTTACATAACCTAATAGAATCACAGATTCCTGAAGATAGGACATGGGCATCCTAATGGGGCCATTATTCTGCTTACCACAGTATTCAAATGGCAAGACCTCACCTTGGTGAAATAATCTTGCTCATACTCTGGCCCCATACTTCAGGAGCTGAACATGACAGAACATGACATTCACCTCATGAGAAGAAACCTCAGGTGTTCCTCTGCAATTCTAAATTAACTCATTTAAATGCCACCTTTTCATTCACTCTCCATTCTCATCAGCACTCAACTACTTTATTCTTTTTTTGTGGCTGAGAAAATTGAACCAATTAGAAGAGAATTTCCCAGTCCTTTCATTAACATGTTTACCATCTTCGCACTAATGCATCTAAGCACTCTGTTTCTCTTATGTTAAAGTAGATGAACAGCCCTTGCTCCAATTGATACCAACTCCTAGACTTGTGAACTAGATTTTACGCTTTTTTGCCTACACAGGTCTTTGTAGTTTCACTTTATCTCCTTTCCTTGTATCTTTAATTTTTTTCCTTCTTTAACGAATTTTTCCCATTAGGATACAAATATGCTATTATATCTTCCCAAGTAAAATAAACAGCAATGACATAAAGCTCCCTTTAGACACATCTTACTCAAGATACTGCTCCTTTTCACAAAATTCTTGTGTATACTTTTGGTTTTCACTTCTCCTATTATCTCTTACACTCATTCCTATTAGGTTTTCATTACCCTGACTCCATTTAATTCACTCTTATCAAGGTAGGCAATGACTTCTATATCCCAAGATCTAATGGTTAATTCTTAGTCTGCATCTTCTTCATCCTTTTTGCAGCGTTGACAGTGGGGTTCTAGGATTCTACATCCCCCGGTTTTCTTTCTGCTTCATTGCCAGTCTTCTACACTCAATTTTTTCTTCTCACTGCCTCAATTTCTAAGCACTGAAAGGCTCCAAGGTTCAGTTTTGAGACCTCCTCCTCATATAAGTCCATGATTTTTAAACACTATCTATCAAATTGATAACTCCCAAATTTACTCTTCCAGCTCTGATCTCTCTAGGAGTTCGAATTCAGATATTTAACTTGCGACTGGGCATCTTTACTTGGATGCCTATCAAGGACTACTTGTTATTTTATCCCAAACTAAACTTTTCATGCCCCACACTGAAAGGTGCTCCCCTCCTATATTATTTTCAAATTCATCATCAAATAGCTATACCCATTGGCTCTAACTTTTAACTACAACCCAAGACTAACCTTCTCTCACCGTCTCCTGTGATATCTCCCTAGCCTGCTCCACAACCAGTCATTTTTTGCTGGACCAAAGCAATAGTTTTTCATCTAGTCTCTCTTTTCTACTCTTATCTGGTAAAGTCCATTCCATTTTTTATTGTAACAAACCAAGTAATCCATTAACATTTTTATCTGTTCATGCCACTTTTCTGCTCAAAATCTTTTATTAGCTTTCCTGCATGCTTAGATAGAATCCATATCTCCCCATGACCTGTAAGTTCCTTCATGATATGTCCAACCTCACTTCCTCCTATCTGTTCCCTTGTTCACCCTATCCAATCACTCTGGCTTCATTAGTCTTTAAATGTGCCAAACAAATTTTAACTTTAGGGACTTTGTTTTCGGTTTTCTTATTCCAGGAATTATCTTCTCTCACATACTGTCATAGACTTGTCCTTCACTCCATCTAAGACTTTATCTAAATGTCTTCTCTTTAGAGGATATTTCTGATATTCCAGTCTGAAATACATTCGCAGTCACTATCTTCTCCCTCACTCCTGATTTACTTTTCTTCAAGACCTTTTTCTAAAATATCCAACATAGTAAATATTTGTTAGTTTATTTGTTTTCTGAATCTCCCACTAAAATCAAAGCTATGAGAGAGGACAGATTTTGGCTTTTTGGTTTATCCTGTATTCTGAGAGCCTAGAGGAGTAACTAGAACTACAGGAAGTTCTCTTTAGTTATTTATTGATTGAATTGACTAAATAAATATATTTTGTTGAACTTTTAAATCTATACATAGTATAGCTCTTCACTTCTGTCCTTTTACAAATTTTAATAATGTTCTGAAACCTATAGTGATTTTCAGCAATAGAGTTCTTAGACCTAAAGTTCTTTCTGATAGTGAGAAAGAGAGTAAGGAAAAGAGGGTAGGGGAAGAGGGAGATGGAAAGTGAGAGGGAGAGGGAAAGAGAAAGGAAGAGAGAGAGAGAGAGAGAGAGAGAAACTCTTTACTTCTTACATCTCAGACAACTAGTACTCTTAGTACTCTGCCATTTTGGAGCATGTCATGTGAATTTATTTTCTGGAATATTCATACTTTGCTCCAGATCAACTAAAAAAATTGTGGGTAGAGGTATAGGCATCAGTTATATTTTAAAGTTTCACAGATGATTTCAATATTCAGCCAAGGTTGAAAACCATTTTTCTAAATGCTAAGAACCAAGGATGAAGTTATAAACTGCACAGTTATGACCTAGCTTCCTCTGAGGCAGTCACTCTCCAACTACCACCATTCTTTTCTCTATCTTACTTGTGGCTCTCACAGCACTGTGCTCCCATTACACTCTTGAACTTTACTTGTTACTCCCTTTGGGATCTCTGTCTCCCCTTCCTTTTCCAACTCTCATTTGTCCTTCTAGATTCTCCTCAGAATCCTCAAAACTTCCTCAAGTTTCTTCTCAAGGCTTGTAAGAGAATGTCTTCCTCTGGACCCCTCAGCATTCTATCCTTTCTTCCACCATCGCGTTAGCTAAACACTTTTAATTATCTGTTTTATTTCAGTTTTGATCAGACTGAATGCTCTTTGAGGTCAGAGATCATATTATATCTGTCTATGACTTCTCAGCTTCTACAACAATGCTCAGTGAATGTTGGACTGGTAAACTGAAATAATGAGGCTATTTGAGGTAAGAACTGACTGGCATTGCAATAGCTTTGAGACAGAGTTTAGTAGGACTTGTCATAGCCAGCAGAGAGTAACTTGTGATCACCAGTGCATGAATGTTGGGACTCACCTCTCAGAACATGGTGGTATCACTCTGAGCAAAAAATATATGAGACTTTCTATTGAGAAGGAGATAGTCCAGTGTATAGAATTGTCAGAAATGTATGTTTGATGCTATGTGGTCTGATTTCCCCAATTTAATTTTTTCTTAGATCTCACTATACTTAAGATTTTCATCATGAAAGAGATGTCTATAAATTGTGTTCCAAAAGACCATCGGTGGTTGTCTTGGAATTCAGTTTTTTTTTTTTTTTTTAAAGCACATTTAACAAAATACCAGAGACATTCCTCTGAGACTTCTGCTACAGTTTGAATGTTTCTCCCAAATTTTGTGTTGAAAACTTAATCCCCAAATTAATACGATGATGGAATCTGAGGATGGAGCTTTTGGGAGGTAATTAAAATTAAATGAGGTCATCAGGGTATGCCCCCATTTAAGGTATTTGTGGCTTCATAAAGAGTAAAAGAGAGACCTGAGCTAGCATGTTTGTCCTGTCTCATCAAGGAATGTCTTCTACAATATCGTGACATAGCAGAAGGTCCTCACCAGATGCCACTGCCATGCTTTTGGGCTTCCCAGACTCTAGAACCATGAGCTAAATAAACCTATATTATTTATAAATTACCCAACCTGTGGTATTCTGTTATAGCAATGGAAAATGGACTAAGACACCTTTCTTGATCAAATATTTTTCAAGTTGCTTAGTCAGGAAAAACAAAAATTAACACCAATATTCCATTATTTTATATTTTAGATAGTTGCATAAGTAAGGTTGTCTTCATTGACTGTTTAACATATTATATTTTTATTTCATAGTGTGACCCTATCATTCTCAGCTAATATTTTGGCTCTCTTTACTAATTTATGAGGTTAAAACAGTTTATATATTATTATAGATAGCTATCCGGACAAAGGTAGACACAGACAGATAATGGAGCAAAGATTCTGCAGCCAAATGTGGACAGACAAGGAAAGAAGCTTATTCCTGGCACAGTATGACAAACGCACAGCCAAGTGCAGATCTACAGTGATCCCTATTGAACTCAGATCAGATGGGAAGTGATGCTATTACTGTAAAATTAAGTCATGTCTGGTCATTTTTACATTAAAACAAAAATGGCAATAGGAGAGATGATCAATAATGATATGAACAACAATAATAACAGCAGTAAGCTATGGAATATCATCCATTTTGAACTCACTGTTCTATAATGTGAAGGGCTTCCTAAACTTTCTTGAAGAATTAGTTAAAATAATAAAAAATTATAGAACTAGGGCAGGTTTTTTATATTGCTGAAGGAAACGTTTAGTGAAAAGAAGGAAATTCTTCATGGTGAGTATAGACTTTACAAGTGTTTAATGTTGGGTGCAAAGAGCAGAAATGACACCATTGGACTCAGGCAGAGTAGGTTACTTTCTAGTAAGGCAGTGGTTCTGAACCGGGACCATTTTACCTCTAAGGGACATTGGGCAGTGTCTAGAGTATTTTTGGTTGTCACAAGCTGGGGAAGGGGCACTACTGGCATCTACTGAGTAAAGGTCATGGATACTGCTAAATATCCAACAATACACTAGACAGTCGCCACAACAAAGAGTTATCTGAACCAAAACTTTAATAGCGTTGAAGCTGAGAAACTCTTCTTGTAAGGCAAACTCAGTTAAAATTCTGGCTCCAACACATAATAGCTGTGTGGCTTTGGAAAATTGTTCTTGCCTACTTATGCCTTAGTTTTCTCATATGTAAAATGAAAATAATCTAGCTTGTGGAGTTTTCAGCATGTTTAAATAAGGTAATTTGTGGAAAGTTTTTCTCACATTGTCTTATGTATAGTAAATATGTAAAGAAGCTGGTGTATGACTATTGAAATATTGTAGCTGGATTCAGAGGTTGATTCCTTCTTCCACCCCAGAAGGAAGTTTCAGCAATCCTGATAAATGGTTTTTTTTTTTAAACTTATTGCCTGATTCCTCTGAAAACCCCAAACCATTGTAAAATAGCTCTAATTGTTAGATAGTGCTCTCTGATATTATACCTAAGCTTCCTACCTGAAATTTGAACTCATTTGTTTTAGGAGTTTCCTCTGGAACAAAACACCACAAGTTTATTACCTTTTCACATGGCAGTCCTTCAAATTCCAGCAAGCTACATGACTTGAGACAAGAAAGTAAAGTTTTCTGGGCATTATCTGCAAAATGGGAAATACTTACCTTAGGGATTTCTTATAGTAATATCATGCGCTAATGTAGGTTGCAGGATCAAACATAATGCTTCACAATTTGAAGTCTTAGAAGTGTTTGCTTCTTTTTTTTCTGCTGTTGAGCCCTTTGGACACAGCCAAACTATATCAGGCAGTAAAATGGAAGTCAAAAAACATCACTGGATTTAGTCACAGCTAGTAGTTGACTTGATCCAAGTGGCTAGAATGAAGGCAGGGCTTCATATAATTAGGTTTTAAAAAATTAAACAGTATGATCAGGTTAAGTGGAGTGGCTAGTGGTTTACACCTGCAATCCCAGCCCTTTGGGAGGTTGAGGTGGGCAGATCACTTGAGGTCAGGAGTTTGAGACCAGTCTGGCCCACATGGTGAAACTCTGTCTCTCCTAAAAATACCAAAATTAGCCGGGTGTAGTGGCAGGCACCTGTAATCCCATCTACCTGGGCAACTGAGGCAGAAGAACCACTTGAACACAGGAGGCAGAGGTTGCAGTGAGCTGAGATCATGCCACTGCATTCCAGCTTGGGCAACAGAGCAAGACTCCAACTCAAAACAAACAAACAAACAACCGCCCTAGGGTCATTTATTGTATATATATGGTCCTTTGATCTTATAGAAAGGGAATTGCAGCAAACGTTGGTGGCAGGAAAATAAGTTCTCAACAAATATGAAGACTCATTGCTGCTTATAGAAATGAAATTTCACAAAAGAATTGTTTTTATTTTGCATCAAGTTGTCCTGTGAGATATTTTGAAAATGGATCTTCTCATGTGCTCACTGGATTCATCAACCCACAATGACTGAGCCAATATAATGCTTCAGAGACTTTATGTGACTGGAGAGATGGTCAAGAAGGGTTCATCTCTGCCCGGAATATAAGGGAAGGCAGACACTGGATGAATCACGGCAATGTGACACAGTCAGTTCTCCAGTGGAAAGAGCATGCAAGACTTCTGAAAGCTTCAGTGCATCAAATCTCCAGGGTGTGGTGCGTTGATGTGTGTTTTCTTTTCTAGGATAGGAGAAAATAGTCATCAGATCCTACTTGCTCATATCTAAACATTTGATATTGTTAATGTGTTTTGACAAATCCAAAAGCTCATTTTAATTTCTTTAGGACTTGTAGTGGTTAAGTCTATGCTTAGTCTAAGTCTACAGCAGAGTCTACTCGGCTAGTTTTCATATCTGATATTGTGCTACAGGGAATTCTCAGTGAAGACTGTTTTTGCCTTCAAACTTTCTGCCAATCCTGGGGAGCAACCAGCAACTCAAGCCACTTTGAGGACATAGTGAGTGTTCCTGCCAAGTATGCTGCGGTTGTCTGGCTACCCTGTGTTGTTTTGCTGAAGAGACCTTTACAATTAGGGGCCCAGGGCTTTAAGTACTCTATGCAAGCCAGAGACTCCCATGTGCATGTCTCCCACACTCACCCCTTTCCTAAAGTCCAGGATCATGTATCCAGCTGCCTATTTCACATAGCTATCTGCTTACCTAACATGAATATCAAAGAATATATATTCAAAAGAAAACTCTTGGTTCTCCATACTGCAAAATTATGCCTCCCACAGACTTTCATAACTCAGGGAATGGTATTACCATCCATTCAGCATTTGAAGCCAAAAGGCTTTAAAAAAAAAAACCTTATTTGTTATTTATTTAGTTTTGAGATGGAGTTTCATTCTTGTTACCTAGGCTGGAGTGCAACAGCGTGACCTTGGCTCACTACAACCTCCACCTCCTGGGTTCACGCAATTCTCCTGCCTCAACCTCCAGAGTAGCTGGGATTACAGGTGCCCGCCACCACCATCTGCTATATTTTTTGTATTTTTAGTAGAGACGGGGTTTCACCATGTTAGCCAGGCTGGTCACGAACTCCTGACCTCAGGTGATCCACCCGCCTCAGCCTTCTGAAGTGCTGGGATTGCAGGTGCAAGCCACCATGCACGGCCTTTCCTTAATTCTTCTCTTGCTTTCTTGCCCATCAGCAAGTCACCTCAATTCATCTCATAACACATCTCAAACCTGGTTATTTTCCTCCATGTCCAATGTAGTCACTGTAGTCCCACCCATTATTACATACTGCCTAGACAGCTACTGTAGCCTACCAAATGGAATCTCTTTTCATGCTTGCCGCATTTTAGTTCTCCAAACAGCTGCTTGGGTTACCTATTTAAAGCATAACTAAGATTAATGTGACTCTACACTGCATTTCAATTCTACCAAACTTCCCCTAAACTAAGAGATACCTAAATTATTATCTATCTGTTGAGTAAAAGTCCATGGCATAGGGAAGATAATATATTGTAGAATCAAAGAGATCATTCATTATTAAATCCTAAGCTTTTCTACACAAGAGTTGTGTAAATTTGAGCAAGTTACCTAACGAATTTAAGCCTAATTTCCCACTTAAAAAAATAAAATTAAAAATAGTACCTCCTCTTGTTCATTCACTTATCCTGAAAATTATTCCAGAAGTTATTGTTGAACTTCTAAACTGTGTCAGGTACTGTGATGAGCACTGATATAAAAAGTAAATAAAATAGATGCCACCTATCTTTCTGTTGCTTACAGTTTATAACTGCATATAACAGGTGCTGAACACATAACAAGTACTTAATAAGCAATGGGTGTTTTGATTTTCTTTCCCTGCTGACACCTTAGGGATCACCTATGCCAGCCCTTCTTAAATATCTCCTGATTCTTAATCCAGGGGTATTTTTAATTTACCATGGTGCCTTATGCTATCATCTATTGCAACAATATCCAGCTTTTTATTTAAAAAAAAAAAAAACCTGAAATTCTTTCTCCTACAAAGGGTCACTTGGATAATCCTCTTAATGAAATTTAGGAAAATGATGCAATTACTGTCCTCAAGATGTAACACAGCATTTTTTGTAACCACACCAAGGCTACCATTTTCTAAAATAAACAGGTGTCTGGCAAGAGCTGAGTAGGGCTTCAGCCATGTATAGTACCCATTAGATGTGATAAGGTGCATGAGCAGTTGAGTGTATATATTGAAGTTTATACATAAATGTGTGATGTTTATAACCAAATACAAGAATTAGGTCTTAATTATAACAATATACTATAAATAGCCAGATGACACCTATGACCACACAGAACAATGCAGTCTTATATTTGGAGTAGACTGAGACCCTAAAAACCACACAGCTTGTGTCACCTTAAAGTTAGCTCAGGCCAGTGGCTCTTGAGCACCAGGATACATGACCTTTGATGGGCCAAATGTCACTGCCACAATTCTGGAAAGGCTGGTTGAAATCCCCTGAGGCACCATACCAATAGTTTATTTTCTTATTTAGCACCAGGAACTCATGCCCTCATTCTTCAAAGGGAGCCACAGTTCAGTTCACAGCAGAAAAAAGTGAAAAGAACAGGTCTCCCATCATAAATTGAGCTTATTTTCAGAGCCTATGCATCTAGCTCTGAAATGGTTTGATTTTCATTTGTACTAAACAAGCAAACACAGTTAACCTTTGAACAACAGAAGTTTGAACTGTAGGGTTACACTCATGCACAGCTTTTCTTCTGCCTCTGCCACTCCTAAGATAACAAGACCAGCACCTTCTCTTCCCTAGCCTCCTTAACGTGAAGACCAGGATAGAGAACTTTATGATGATCTAATTGCACTTAATGAATAGTAAATATATTTTCTTTTCCTTATGGTTTTCTTAATAACATTTTCTTTTCTCTAGCTTACTTTCTTGTAAGACTACAGTATATAATGCATATAATACATCAAACATGTATTAATCAACTATATAAGTTATTGGTAGGACTTCCAATCAACAGTAGGCTATCAGTAATTACATTTCTGATGAGTTAAATGCTATATGTGAATTTTTGGCTGTGCAGGGGGTCAGTATCCCTAAACTCTGCATGGTTTAAGGATCAAATTAGGCACTCCGGAAACAATTCTGATTCCACATACCTACACACCAATGGGTAAGTCTCTACCTTTAGGTCTTCATTTTCATACCTGTTAAACAGAAGTTGATCAGGGAGCTTCAGAAGGCCCCTTCTGGCTCTGGCAGTACAGCTCTGCTCATGCAGGGCTATTAACCTGGGAAGATTGAGCTCTACACTGGTCCAGCCAAAGACTCTTTCCTATCTGTGCTTCAGATCACTGACAGCTTTTGGGCCTCCACTCTGAGCTTACATTCAGGACGTTTCTTTGCATTAGGAAGGCTGTTGTTCTTGAGTCCCAATCTATTAACCACATTTCACCTTATTAACTCCCTGCTTTGAGCCCTGAGGCCTTTCTCCTTGTATAGTAGGTTAATTGCTGCTTCAGCAACTGCATTAGTTTCTAGAAGGTCCCCCTACCCAGCCTTTGCTTCAGATCAAGAGAAGTGTCTTATTGGAGAAAAGGTAGATTGCAACTTTAAAGAAGCTGCTTATAATCCTTTTCTCAATGTAAGCATCTACACACTTAGGATAAATGAGAATCAGTGGACATTAGCGACCAATAGACACATCTAGGCATTTATTTTGTACAGAGTTATTAAGAATCTTCTACATACCATGCACTGTGCTAAGGGCATTTTAGATATTTTTATATTAATATATATCTAGCTCCCACTTATAAGTGAGAACATACAATATTTGGTTTTCCATTTCTGAGTTACTTCACTTAGAATAATTGTCTCCAATTCTACCCAGGTTGCTGCAAATGCCATTATTTTATTCCTTTTTATGACTGAGTAGTATTCCATGGTGTATGTATCTAACACACACACACACACACACACACACACACGATATGTATCACATTTTCTTTATCCACACACACATACATGTGATATATATCACATTTTCTTTATCCACTCATTGGTGATGGGCATTTAGGCTGGTTCTATATTTTGCAATTGCACATTGTGCTATTATAAACATGTGTGTGCGTGTGCCAGTGTCTTTTTCACATAATAACTTCTTTTCCTCTGGGGAGATATCCAGCAGTGGGATTGCTAGAGCAAATGTTCTTTAAGGAATCTCCACACTGTTTTCCATAGTGGTTGTACTAGTTTACATTCCCACCAACAGTGTAAAAGTGTTCCCTCTTCACCATATCTATGCCAACATTTTAATTTTTTTATTTGCTAATTATGACCATTCTTGCAAAAGTAAGGTGGTATCTCGTTGCGGTTTTAACTTGCATTTCCCTCATAATTAGTGATATTGAGCATTTTTAAAAAATGTGTTTGTTGGTCATTTGTATATCTTCTTTTGAGAAATGTCTATTGTTGGATGCATAGTTTGCAAATATTTTATCCCACTCTGTGGGTTGCCTGTTTACCCTACTGATTATTTCTTTTGCTGTGCAGAAGCTTTATAATTTAATTAGGTCCCATCTATTTATTTTTACTTTTGTTGTATTTGCTTTTGGGCTCTTAGTTCATGGGCTCTTTGCCTAAGCCAATGTCTAGACAAGTTTTTCTGATGTCTTTTATAATTTTTATGGTTTCAGGTATTAGATTTAAGTCTTTGATCCATCCTGAGTTGATTTTTGTATAAGGTGAGAGATGAAAATCTAGTTTCATTCTTCTACATGTGACTTGCCAATTATCCCAGCACCGTTTATTGTATAGGATGTATTTTCCTCACTTTATATTTTTGTTTGCTTTGTCTAATATCCGTTGGTTTTAAGTATTTGGCTTTATTTCAGGGTTCGCTATTCTGTTCCAGTGGTCTATGCATCTATTTTTATAGCAGTATCATGCTGTTTTGGTAACTTCAGTCTTGTAGTACAGTTTGAAGTTGGGTAATGTGATGCCTCCTGATCTGTTCTTTTTGCTTAGACTTGCTTTGGCTATATGGGCTCATTTTTGGTTCCATATGAATTTTAAAATTATTTTTTCTAGTTCTTTGTAGAATGATGATGCCTTTTTGGTGGAAATTGCATTGAATCTGTAGATAGCTTTTGGCAGTATAGTCATTTTCACAGTATTGATTTTACCCATCAATGAGCACAGGAAGTTTTAAATTTCCTTGTAGAGCTCTTTCACCTCCTTGGTTAGGTAAATTGTTAAGTATTTCACTTTATCTTTGCATCTGTTATAAAAAGCCTTAAGCTCTTGACTTGATTCTCAGATTGGTTGTTGTTGGTGTGTAGTAGTGCTACTGATTTGTGCACATTGACTTTTTATCCTGAAATGTTGCTGAATGTATATATCACATCTAGGAGCTTTTTGGATGAGTCTTTAGATTTTCTAGGTATGAAATATCATCAGCAAACAGAGACAGGTTGGCTTCCTCTTTACTGATCTGGAATACTGTTTATTTCTTTTCTTTTCATGATTGCTCTAGATAGAACTTCCAGAACTATGTTGAACATAAGTGGTAAAAGTTGCATCCTTCTTTTGTTCCAGTTCTCAGGGAGAACGCTTTCAAGCTTTTCCCATTCAGCATAATGTTGGCTGTGGGTTTGTCATACATGGCTTTTATTACCTTGAGGTATATCCCTTCTATGCCAATTTGCTGAGGCTGTTAATAATAATGGGATGCTGAATTTTGTCAAATGCTTTTTCTGCTTCTATTGAGATGATCATATGATCTTTGTTTTTTAATTCTGCTTATTTGTTGTATTATATTTATTGACTTGCATATGTTTAACCATCCCTGCCTCCCTGGTATGAAACCCACTTGATTATGGTGTGTTATCTTTTTGATATGCTGGAGAACATAACAAAAAAAGAAAACAACAGACTAATATTCCTGATGCACATAGATGCAAAAATCCTCAACAAACTCTGAACAGACCAATAACAAGTAGTACAATTGAAACAGTAATAAAAAATTTGCCAACAAAAAAAAAGACCAGGACCAAATGGATTCACAGCTGAATTCTACCAGATATTCAAAGAAGAATTGCTACAATATTACTGAAACTATTCCAAAAGATAGAGAAAGAGGGAATTCTCCCTAAATCATACTATGAAACCAGTGTCACCCTAATACCAAAACCAGTAAAGGATATAACACTAAAAGAACACTATAGACTGTCTTCTCTCTTCTTTTCTTTGTTAATCTCACTAATGATCTATCAATTTTGTTTATCTTTTTAAAAAATCTTTTTGTTTCATATATTGTTTGTGTTGTTTTTGTTTGAATTTCATTTAGTTCTGCTTTGATCTTTGTTATTTCTTTTATTCTGCTGCATTTGGGATTGGTTTGTTCTTGTTTCTCTAGTTCCTTGAGGGGTGACCTTAACTTGTCTATTTGTGCTCTTTCAGACTTTCTGATGTAGGTATTTAATGCTATGAAATTTCCTCTTAGCACTGCTTTTGCTGTATCCCAGAGATTCTGATAAGTTGTGTCACCATTATCACTCAGTTCAAATAATTTTTAAATTTCCATCTTAATTTTATTGTCAACCCAAAGATTATTCAAGAGCAGATGAATTTCCATGTATTTGTATAGTTTTGAGGGTTCCTTTTGGAGTTAATTTCCAGTTTTATTCCATTGTGGTCTAAGAGTATACTTGATATGGTTTTGATTTTCTTAAACTTATTGAGACTTGTTTTGTGACCTTTCATATGGTCTGTCTTGGAGAATGTTTCATGTGCTGATGAAAAGAATGTATATTCTGCAGCTGTTAGGTAGAATGTTCTGCAAGTACCTGCTAAGTCCATTTGTTCTAGGGTATAGTTTATGTCCATTATTTCTTTGTTAACTTTGTCTTGATGGCCTGTCTAGTGCTGTTAGTGGAGTATTGAAGTACCCTACTGTTATTGCATTGCCATCTAGCTCATTTCTTAGGTCTAAGAGTATTCATCTTATGAATTTGGAAGCTCCAGTGTTAGGTGCATAAATATTTAAGATTGTGATATTTTCCTGTTGGACTAATCCCTTTATCATTACATAATGTCCCTCTTTGCCTTTTTTTTTTTTTTTTTAACTGTTTTTTCTTTAAAGTCTGGTCTGTCTGATTTAAGAATAGCTACTTCTGCTTGGTGTTAGTTTTCATTTGTGTGAAATATCTTTTTCAGTCTCTTTACCTTAAGTTCATGTGAATCTTTCTATATTAGGTGAGTCTCTTGAGGACAGCAGATATTTGCCTGGTGGATTTTTATTCATTCTGCCCGTCTGTATCTTTTAAGTCAGGGTGTCTAATCTTTTGACTTCCCTGGGTCACGTTGGAAGAAGAATTGTCTTGGACCACACATAAAATGCACTAATACTAACAATAGCTGATGAGCTAAAAAAAAAAAAAAAAAAAAAAAAAAAAAAAAAAACCACAAAAATATCTTATAATGTTTTAAGAAAGTTTTTGGATTTTTATTGGGCTGCATTCAAAGCCATCCTGAGCCACATGCAGCCCGCAAGCTGCGAGTTAGACAAGCTTGTTTTGGGCGGAGTCTTTAGGCCATTTACATTCAACATTAGTATTGAGATATAAGGTACGGTTCTATTCATCATGCTAGTTGTGATTCAATGCCTTTTCATTGTGTTATTGTTTCACAGGCCCCGTAAGGTTTATGCTTTAAGGAGGTTCTATTTTGGTGTATTTCAAGGTTTTATTTCAAGATTTAGAAGTTCTTTCGGCATTTCTTATATTGCTGGCTTGGTATTGGTGAATTCTCTCAGCATTTATTCATCTAAAAAAGACTTTATCTCTCCTTCATTTATGAAGCTTAGATTGACGAATACAAAGTGCTTGGCTGGCTTGTAAGATTCCTGCTGAGAAACCTGCTGTTAATCTGATAGGTTTTCCTTTATAGGTTACCTGATGCTTTTGTCTCACAGCTCTTATGATTCTTTCCTTCATCTTGACTTAAGATAACTTGATGATTTCTGTGCCTAAGTGATTATCTTTATGTGATGAATTTCCTCAGTCTTCTTTGAGAGTCTTCTACTTGGGTGTCTAGATCTCTAGCAAGGCAAGGGAAGTTTTCCTCAATTATTCCCTCAACTAAGCTTTCCAAACTTTTAGATTTGTCTTCTCCCCAGGAACACCAATTATTCTTATGTTTGACTAACATAATCCCAAGTTTCTTGAAGGCTTTGTTCATATTTAAAAATTCTTGGCCGGGCGCGGTGGCTCAAGCCTGTAATCCCAGCACTTTGGGAGGCCGAGACGGGCGGATCATGAGGTCAGGAGATCGAGAGACGATCCCGGCTAACACGGTGAAACCCCGTCTCTACTAAAAAATACAAAAAAATAGCCGGGGGAGGTGGTGGGCGCCTGTAGTCCCAGCTACTCGGGAGGCTGAGGCAGGAGAATGGCGTAAACCCGGGAGGCGGAGCTTGCAGTGAGCTGAGATCCGGCCACTGCACTCCAGCCTGGGTGACAGAGCAAGACTCCGTCTCAAAAAAAAAAAAAAAATTCTTTTTACTTTGTCTTTGTCTGATTGGATTAACGTGAAGGCCTTCTCTTTAAGCTCTGAAGTTCTACTTGTTGTGGTCTATTGTTGAAACTTTTCAGTGCATTTTGTATTTCTCTAAGTGTGCCTTTTATTTCCTGAAGTTCTGATTGTTTTTTTCTTTATATCTATTTCTCTGCAGAATTTTTCAACCATATTCTGTACTTTAAAAAATTTATTTAAATTGGTTTTCATTTTTCTCTGGTATCTCCTTGAGTAGCTTAATAATCAACCTTCTGAATTCTTTATCTGACAACTCAGAGATTTCTCCTTGGTTTGGATCCATTACCAGGGATCCACTGGGGGGTCTTACAAATCCCTGTTTTGTTATATTACTAGAGTGCTTTTCTAGTTCCTTCTCATTTGGGTAGACTATTTAAGTGGAAAGGCCTGGAACTCAAGGCCTGCTCTTTAGATTATTTTGTCCCATGGGATGATCCCTTGATGTGGTACCCTTCCCCTTCCCCTAGGGATGGGTCTTCTGGAGAGCCAGATTTCAGTGATTGTTATTGCTCTTCTAGGTCTAGCCATTCAGCAGGACTACCGAGTTCTGGGCTGGTGCTGGAGAATGTCTGCAAATAGTCCTGTGATATGATCTGTCTTCAGGTGTCCCAGCCATGGATACCAGCACTTGCTCTGGTGGAGGTGGCAGTGGAGTGAAATAGACTCTATGAGAGTCCTTGGTTGTAGATATGTTTAGTCCACTGGCTTTCTTGAATGCTGGCTATGCTAGCAGTGAAGCTGTCACACAGACTCAGGGCCTCTGGTTAGCCGGGATGTTGCAGGCAGTAGAATTAGCTGTTGTTTTCTCCTTCCTGGGAGAAGGGTTATTCTGTCATGAGATGCTGTAATGGCGTAGGTTGGTTGGCCTCCAGCCAGGAGGTGACTCTTTCAAGAGAGCACCAGCTGCGGTAGTAGTAGGGGGATCTATCTAAGCTTAAGCTTGCTCTAAGTTGGCCAGGTTAAGTATTCTGGTTTCTCAAGTGATTGGTCATAAGACCCCAAAGAGTTTATTTGTTTTGTGTTCATCTACTAGGGTGGGTAGAGAAATACTATCAGGTGGGAGCAGAGTTAGGCAGGTCTGGCCTCAGACTCTCCTTGGGTAGGGCTTGCTATTGCCACTGTGGAAGTAGGAGCGTGGCTCTCAGGTGAATAGGGTTAAGTTCTGGAGGGGATTATGGCTGCCTCTGCTGTGACGTAGTTTGCCAGGGAAGTGGGGGATACTTGCTAATGAAAGTTCTCACCTAGCGCCTACATGGTTAGCAAGAAACCTTGCTCCCACAGTGCCCCACTCAGACCTTCCCCCAGACAGTAAGCTTCCCTGCTAAGAAAGCAAGCATAGCTTTTAGGTCTCTCCCTCCTCATCTGCCCACAATGTAGGCAGTGGACTCCTGCACTCATGTCTGCAGCAGTTCCTATTTGCTTCTGGATTCTGCTCAAGAAAATTCATGCCCAGTTGAAATGATCACAAATTTCAATTGGAAGTTTCTTTCACACCGTGACCCTGCTTTAATTTTGCTGGCTGCCTTCTCCAAGGGTCCCTGTGGGATATAGTCAAGAATGGCTTCCCTGGGCTTGAGCTGGGGACCTAGAATGCCTACAAGGCTTTTCCTGCTGCTGCTTCCACTTTTATATTTTGTGCAGCTCCCCAAATTCATTTCAGCTCTGGGTAAAGTTAAATCCTTCTCCTGTGATCTGGATTTTCAGATTCCCCAGTGAGGATGTGTGTTCTGAGGCAGATTTTCCCCTCTCACACTTTGGGAACTCAGTTTTTCTCCTGTCTCACAGAATTTGCAACAGCATGACACTTCTTTCAAAGGGTCTGTGAATTCATTCAGTCTTCCTCATGCATTCTTGCAGTGGTTCTTGGAGCAAATGTTCACAGTGTGAGTCTCCACACACTGTTCTGGCCATCCAGATGGAAGCTGCACATTAACCCTCTCTTCTATTCACCACCATCTTCCTCAAAAAAAATGAGCTCGTTTTAATTTTTAGCTCCCACAAATAAGTGAGAACATATGAAGTTTGTCTTTTTGTTCCTGATTGATTTTACTTAACGAATTCCAGTTTCATCCATGTTGTTGCAAATCATGGAATCTCATTTCTTTTATGACTGTAGGTTTCCTCTTCATTTTGTTGATTGTTTCCTTTGTTGTGCAGGAGGTTTTTTAGCTTGATTTAGTCCTGTTTTTTCATTTTTACTTTAGGTGCTTATGCTTTTAGGTTATTACTGGAGAAATATTTCCTCAGACTAATGTACTGGAGAGGTTCCCTAATGTTTACTTGTAGTAGTTTCATAGTTTGAGGTCTTGGGTAAAAGTTTTTAATTCATTTTCATTTGATGTTTTTTATATGGCAAGAGATTGGTGTCTAGTTTCATTCTTCTGCATATAGACATCCAGTTTTCCAGTACCATTTATTTAAGAGACTGTCTTTTCCCCAATATATATATACTTGACATCTTTGTCAAAAATGAGTTCACTGTAAATGTATGCACTTGTTTCTGGGTTCTCTATTCTGATCCACTGGTCTATGTTTCTGTTTTTAGGCCAGTACCATCCTGTTTTTGTTACTATAGTTCTGCAGTATAATTTGAAGTCAGGTGATATGATTCATCCTGTTCTGGGATTTTTTTTTGCTCAGGATAACATTGGCTATTCATGGTCTTTTGTGGTTTGTATAATTTTTGGATTTTTTTTTTCTATTTATGTGAAGAATGTCATTAGTATTTTGGTAGGTATTACATTGAATCTGTAGATTCTTTTGGGTAGTATGGACATTTAACAATATTGATTCTTTCAATTTATGAACATGAAATATCTTTCAACTTTTTTGCCTTCTTCAATTTCTTTCATTAGTGTTTTATAGTTTTCATTTTTGAGATCTTGCACTTACTTGGTTAAATTAATTCCTGGGTATTTAATTTGATTCGTGGTTATTGTAAATGGGATTACAAACTGATTTCTTTTTCAGATTGTTCAATGTTGGCATATAGAAGTAGTACTGATTTTTCTATGTGCATTTTGCATCTTGCAACTTTTTTGAATTTATCAGTTCTAATAATTTTATTTATTTATTTATTTTTTGAGACAAAGTCTCTCTGTTGCCCAGGCTGGAGTGCAGTGGCGTGATCTTGGCTCACTGCAACCTCCACCTCCTGGGTTCAAGCAGTTCTCCTGCCTCATCCTCCTGAGTAGCTGGGATTACAGGCAGGCCCCACCATGCCCAGCTAATTTTTTGTGTTTTTAGTAGAGTCGGGGTTTCACCATGTTGGTCAGATGGAGTCTTTAGGTTTGTCCAAATATAAAATCACATTATCTTCAAACAAGGATAATTTGACTTCCTGTTTTTCAATTTGAATGACCTTTATTTCTTTCTCTTGTCTGAATCCTCTAACTAGGACTTCCAGTACTAGGTTAAATAACAGTGGTAGAGTAGGCATTCTTGTCTTGTTTCAGATCTTAAAGGAAAGGCTTTCCATTTTCCCTATTCAGTATGATACTAGCTGTGGGTCTGTTGTATATGACTTTTATTATATTGAGGTATGTTTCTTCTGCACTCAGTTTTTTGAGGATTTTTTTCATGAAATGATGTTGAATTTTATCAAATGCTTTTTCAGTATCAATTGAAATGATCACATGGTTTTTGTCTTTCATTCTGTTGATACTATGTATCACATTGATTAATTTGCGTATGCTGAACCATCCTTGCATTCCTGAGATAAATCCTACTTGATCATGATAAATGGTCTTTTTACTATATTGTTGAATTTGATTTGCTAATATCTGTTGATAATTTTTGCATCAATATGCATCAGGGATATTAGCCTGTAGTCTTCTCTTATTATTAGTTTTTTATATGTCTTTGTCTGGTTTTGGTATCAGGGTAATATTGGCCTAATAGAATGAGTTTGAAAGTATTTCCTCCTCTATTTTTCAGAAGAGTTTGAGTAGGATTGGTATTAGTTCTTCTTTAAATGTTTGATAGAATTCAGCAGTGAGGCCACCGGGTCCCAGACTTTTCTTTACTGGGAGACTCTTTATTCCAGCTTCAAACCCATTACTCGTTATTAGTCTGTTCAGCTATTGAATTTCTTCATGGCTCAATCTTGGTAGGTTGTATGTGTCTAGAAATGTATCCGTTTCCTCTAGATTTTCCAATTTATTGGTATCTAGTTGCCTATAGTAGCCACTAATGCTCCTTTAAAATTCTGTGTTATTAGTTGTCATGTCTCCTTTTTCATCTCTTATTTTATTTATTTGGGTTTTCTTTCTTTTCATCTAAGTTATTCTGGCTAATTATATGTCAACTTTATCTTTTCAAAAAACAAATTTTCCATTGCATCAATCTTTTGTTTTCTTCATTTCAATTTTATTTATTTGCACTCTGATCTTTATTATTTCTTCTACTAATTGTGGGTTTGGTTAGATCTTGGTTTTTTTAGTCCTTTAAGATGCAACAATAGGTTATTTAAAGTTTGTTTTTCTTTTTTGATGTAGGCACTTATAGCTATATATTGCCCTCTTATTACTGCTTTTGCTATATCCCATAGGTTTTGTTATGTTGTGTTTCCATTATCATTTGTTTCAAGAAATTTTTCAGCTTTATTCTTAATTTCTTCATTGACCCACTGGTCATTCAGGGGCATATTGTTTATTCACCATGTGATTATATAGTTTCCAAGTTTCCTGTTGTTATTGATCACTAGTTTTATTTCACTGTGGTCAGAGAAGATGTTTGATATTATTTAATTTTTTGGACTCTTTTAAGACTTCCTTTGGGACCTAACATGTGGTTTATTTTTGAGAATAATTTCTGTGCTAAGGAAAAGAATGTGTATTCTGTAGGAAATGTTTTATAAATCTCTATTAGGTCCTTTTGTTCTATAGTGCAGATTAAATCCGATGTTTTCTTGTTGATTTTCTGTCTGGAAGATCTGTCCAATTCTGAAAGCAGGATGTTGAAGTCTCCAGCTGTTACTGTATTGAGGTCTATTTCTCTTTTCAACTCTAATAGTGTTTGCTTTATAAATCTGGGTGCTTCAGTGTTGGGTGCATATATATTTACAGTTTTTGTGTCTGTTGAATAATTAACCCTTTTATTATTATTTAATGACTTTCTTTTTCTCTCCTTTCAGTTTTTTCTTGAAGTCTATTTTGTCTGATATAAGTATACCTTCTCCTACTCTTTTTTGGCTTTCATTTGCATGAAATATCATTTTCCATCCATTTATTTTCAGTCTATTTGTATCTTTGTAGGTGAAATATGTTTCTTGTAGGCAACAGGTCACTGTGTCTTGTTTATTTTTATTTATTTATCCACTGTATGTCTTTTTATTGGAGGATTTAGGTAATGAATATTCAGTGTTATTATTAATAGGTAAAGACTTACTTCTCTCATTTTGTTATTGTTTTCTGGACTTCTGTTTCTTTTTCTTTCCCTGTTGTCTTTCTTTTAGTAAAGATAATTTTCTCTGATAGTATGTTTTAATTTCTTGCCTTTAATTTTTTGTGTATACCTTGTATATTTTTTGATTTGAAATTACCATAAGGCTTGCAAATACTATCTTATAACTTGTTATTTTATTTATTTATTTTGAGACAGTTTCACTCTTGTCACCCAGGCTGGAGTGTAATGGTGCAATCTTGGCTCACTGCAACCGCTGCCTCCCAGGTTCAAGCGATTCTCCTGCCTCAGCCTCCCGAGTAGGTGGGATTACAGGTGCCCAGCACCACACCTTGCTAGTTTTTGTATTTTTAGTAGAGACTGGGTTTCACCATGTTGGCCAGGCTTGTCTCAAACTCCTGACCTCAGGTAATCCACCAGCCTCAGCCTCCCAAAGTGCTGTGATTACAGGCATGAGCCACCATGCTCTGCCATAACTTGTTATTTTATACTGATGACAAAATGATTGCATAAACAAGTGAAAGAAAACTAATAAAAACTCTCAACTTTAATTTTGTCTCCCTGCCTTTTAACTCTCTGTTGTTCCTCTTTACATCTTATTGTAGTGTCTATGTTTTGAAAACTTATAGTTGTTATTTTTTATTGGTTCATAATTTAGTCTTTCTACTTAAGAGTAATTTATACACCATGATTACAATATTATAATAATTTTTGTTTTTATGCATGCTTACTATTACCAGTGAGTTTCATACCTTCAGAGTATTCCTTATTCCACACTCACATCCTTTCCTTTCTGATTGAAGAACTCCCTTTAGCATGTATTGTAGGACAGATCTGATATTGTTGAAATCCCTCAGCTTTCATTTGTCTGGGAAAGCCTTTATTTAGCCTTTAAGTTTGAAGGACATTGTCACCAGGTATTCTATTATAGGGTAAATATTTGTTTTCTTTAGCACTTTAAATATGTCATTCCACTCACTCCGGCCTGTAAGGTTTCCACTGAAAACCTACTGCCAAACATTTTGTAGTTCCATTGTATGTTATTTGCTTGTTTTCTCTTATTGCTTTTGGGATTCTTTCTTTATCCTTGACCTTTGAGACTTTGATTATTAAATGCGTTGATATAGTTTTCTTTGGGTTTAATCTGCTTGGTCTTCTATAACCTTGTACTTCAATATTGATATCTTTCTCTAAGTTTGGGAAGTTCTCTAATATTATCTATTTGAATAAGCTTTCTCCTCCTATCTTTTTCTCTACCTCCTCTTTAAGGCCAATATCTTTGATTTGCTCTTTTGACATAATTTTCTAGATTTTTGTAGGTGTGCTTTACTGTTTGGCATTTTTTTCTCTTGTCTCCTCTGACTATGTATTTTCAAATAGTATGTCTTCAAGCTCACCAATTCTTTCGTCTGTTTGATCAATTCTGCTATTTAGAGACTGATGCATTCTTCAATATGTCAATTGTATTTCTCAACTCTAGAATTTCTGCTTGACTCTTCAATTATTTTAACTTCTGTTAAATGTGTCTGATAGAATTCTAAATTCTTTCCCAGTGTTATCTTGAATTTCTTTTAGTTTCTTCAAAACAGCTATTTTAAATTCTCTGAAAGTTCACATATCCCTGCTTCTCCAGGATTGGCTCCTGGTGCCTTATTTAGTTTGTTTGATGAGGTCATGTTTTCATGGCTGATCTTGATGCTTGTAGATATTTGTCAGTGTCTGGGCATTTAAGCGTTAGTTGTGTATTGTAGTTGTCACAATCTGGCTTGTTTGTGCCTGTTTTTCTTGGGAAGACTTTCCAGGTAATCAAAGGGATTCGCACCCTGAACCCAGTAATGTTGTGGTTCTCACAAGCTCATAGAGGTACCACCTTGTGGTCTTGGATAAGATTGGAAAGAATTCTCTGGATTACCAGACAGAGACTCTTGTTCTCTTCCCTTACCTTCTCCCAAAATAATTGAGTCTCTCTCTCTGTCTTTGCTGAGACTTCTGGAGCTGACAGTGAGGTGACACAAGCACCACTGTGGTGACTGCCAGTGGAACCGCCATGGGTCAGACCTGAAGCCAGCATAGGACTGGGTCCTGCCCAAGGCCTAATGTAACCACTACATGGCTACCATCTGTGTTCCCTCAAGGCCCTAGAGCTCTACAATCAGCAGGTGGTAAAGTAAGCCAAGTTTATATCCTTCCTTTCAGGGCAACAGGTTCCGCTATGCTCTAGGTGGGTTCAGGGTTTTTGTCTGGAAGCCAGGAGTTGAAGTCAAAAACCTTAGAAATATACCTGCTATTCTATTCTGCTGCAGCTAAGCTGGCACTCAAACTACAACCTCTGCAGCTGCTGGCCCGGGTGGTAAGCCCCTTACTACCCTGGACCTGTGGCGCCAGCCGGCCGCTCCGAGTGCGGGGCCGCCGAGCCATGCCGGGGCCTGCCGAAACTCACGCTGGCCTGGACATGCGGGCGGGCAGCCCCAGTTCCCACCTGCGCCTCTCCCTCCACACCTCCCTGCAAGCAGAGGGAACTGGCTCTGGCCTCGGCCAGCCCAGAGAGGGGATCCTACAGTGCAGTGGTGGGCTGAAGGGCTCCTCAAGCGCAGCCAGAGTGGACTCTGAGGCCGAGGGGGCGCCGAGAGCGAGGGCTGCTAGCACGTTGTCACCTCTTACTACCTCCGTATTGCTGTTGGTTATTCAGTGCCCAGAGACTCTGTAGTCAGCAGGTGCTGAATATGGCCAGGACTGGGTCCCTCCCTTCAAGGCCGTGGGTTCTTTTCTGGCCCAGAATGTGTCTGGAAATGTCCACGAGCTAGAACCTGGGATGGGGGACCCATGACTCTGTCTAGTGCCCTGTCCTACTGTGGCTGTGCTGGTATCTAACATACAAGACAAAATCCTCTTTGCGCTTTTCTCTCGAGCAGAAAGAAGCAGTCACTGTCATTGCTGTGAGCTGCACTGCACAGGGTTTTGGGTGGGTGGCATGGAACTTCTTCAGTCCCTCTATCTGATGTCTCATTAGGTCAGGCACTGCCCCAGTCCACTGGCTCTAAGCCCAGCACAGCATCACAACTTCTCAAGAGTTGGAATCCTCATGTCCTACCCTGCCTTTCAAGTTCACTTAGAACCCCACAGCACTTAACTCCTAGTGGCAAGGCTTGTTGAGAAACTCAGATACTGACCACTGGGTTGGGCACTTCACCTCTGTCTAGGTGGGGTCCAAATGCTTCCTCTGTGGAAAGGTGCCAGCTGAGTCAGCATCGCTTTGTTTTCTGCTGTAGCAGGGCAGCACTGAGTTCAATGCAGAGTTCCCCAGTTCCTATGCTCTCCTTCTTTCAAGTGCACCAATTCTCTCCCTATGCCACATAGTCACTGCCTGGGGAGTGGGGAGAAGTGGCATTGATGATATAAGACTTTCTTCCCTAGCCTCTGTAGTTCCTTTCTCAGTGACACGAAATTAAAACCAGGTACTCTGAGTGTTCGCTTGATTTGCGCTTTTATGAAGGTGCTTTTTAGTGTGTAGATAGTGTAAAAATTTGGTGTTCCTACAGGGGGAATAATTGGTGGAGGCTTCTATTCAGCCATCTTGCTCCACCCTCAGCATGTCAATACTTATTTAAAGATAGCCTGTCGGGGTTTGGATTGGGGTCACATTGAATCTGTATATCAACCTAGAAGAAACAGACATCTTGATAATATTAAGTATTCCAATTCATGAGCAAGATGTATTTCTTCATTTATTTATATCTTCCTTTTTGTTCTCCCAATACTGTAAATAGGCAAATGATGTTTGTATAATGGCATTGTGTTGTATAACCTTACTTCACAAAACTTTTTGTACATTCCTTAGAATTTTTTTATGTATGTGATAATGTTGTCCACAAGAAGGATAATTTTATTTATTTATTCCCAATCTCTGTAACTTTTATTTCTTCTTACATACACTACTACAATGGTCAGGACTTCTAATTTGCTATTGAAGAGAAGTAGTGATAGTGGACATTTTTTCTTATTTCTCTTCTTCCAGAGAAAACATTAAATCACAAACCACAATATTTAATGATAGATGTAGGGTTTTTTAGGTGCATTTTGCTGGGAATTTTTTTCATAGTTTTTTTTTCATTTCTTGAAATAATCGTATGATTTTTATATTTTATTCTGTTAGTATGGTGAATTACACTGCTTGACTTTTAAATGTCATATTAACTTGGTATTTCTAAAATAAACCCCAGTTGGTCATGATGTGTTATTTCTATATTTTGTTACATTTAATTTGTTAATACCTTGTGAAGGATTTTCTTCTATATCTTCTTGAAAAGTATTAGTTTATAGTTATCTTTTCTTATATAATATTTATTTTCAGTTTAAGTGTTAGGGTAATGTTGGCCTAAAAATTCCACTAAAATATGTCCCTTCCTGTTATCTGAGATTTTGTAAGATGGGTATAATTTCTTTTTAAAATGTTTAATAAAATTGACAAATGAAAATACTCAGGACTGAAGTTTACTTTGTGGAAAGGCTCATGTTCAAATATTGTATTTTAAAAATAGATATAACATATAAAAATTTTCTATTCTTCCTGTATCCATTTTGATAACTTATATCACTTAGGTAGTATGTGCATTTTATCTGTATTGTTAGATTTATTGACATAGAATTGTTCATAATATTCATCAGGTGACATTTGATTTTCATAGTAAAATCCTTCACAAGGTATTAACAAATTAAATCTAACAAAATATAAAAATAATACATCATGACCAACTGGGGTTTATTTTAGAAGTACCAAGTTAATTCATCTGCATTTCACTCTGAATATTAGTATTTGTCCTCTCCCTCTCTTTTTAGTTTTCTAAGAAGTATACCAACTGCCAATCTTTTTAAAAAGACGGATTTTGGTTTTATTTATATTCTCTATTGTTTAACATTTTGTATTTCATTGATTTTATAATTATTATTTAGCTTCTACTTATTTGGGGTTGAATTTCCTTTTTTATAGCTTCTTAATGTGAAAGGTTAGATTATTGACTTTAAATCTATCTTTGTTTTCTACCAAAAACATTTAATGTTATGAACTAATTTAGGATTATTACTAATTTAGGTTTTTTTAGAATTTCCAGATATTTGGGGTCTTCTAAAGTGTGTATATATTTTTCTCATATTTTTAATTTTATACTATTGTGGCTAGAAGTGATACTCTGTATATTTTTGACTTCTTTAAATTAATTCATTCCAGTTTTATGACCCAACACATGACCTATCTTGGTGAATGTTAGTGAATGTTAATGGACACTTGAAGAGCTCTAAAAATATCAGTTATGTCAGGTTGGTTAATAACATTGTCCACATCTTCTACATAATAACATTGCCCACATCTTCTACATCTGTCCTCATTTCCTTTCTACTTTTCTGTCCCTATCAAGAAAAGAATTCAGGTGTGTAACCACAATTTTGGATATGTCTTTTTTCAGTTTGGTCAGTTTTTGCTTTAAAAATTTTGAACCACTGTTCTAAGTGCACACATACTTAAGAATGTGCCTTGATAAACTATTTTATCTTTATAAAATGTCATTATCTAAATGAATTACAAGTAATATTATTTGATCTACAGTCTAATTTATAAGAAAATAACATACTAGTGTTTTCATTGAATAAGTTTTTCATCATTTTTAACTTATCTATGCTTTTGTATTTAAAGAGTGTTTCTTGTTGACAGAATATGATTGGGTTGTGCCTTTGCATTTAGTTGGAGTCTTTCTTTAGATCATTGGCATGTAATATATCTATCAGTATGATTGGATTTAAAGCTATTACATTAGTATTTATATTTGTTTTATCTGTAGTTTTCTTGTTTTTTCTCCTTTGCTGCCTTATTTGTGTTGAGTAATATTTAATATTTCTTGTCCTCTATTGATTTACTAGCTATATCTCTCTTTAAGTTCTAGTGGTTGCTCTGGGCTTTACAATATGTATCTCTAACTTGTTATAATTGATCTTTACTATCTTCAAAGGCTATTTGCCATTTCAAGAAATATAAGAATATTACACAATACATTTCCATTTCTCCATCATATCATTTGTGCTATTGTTATATATTTTTACAACTATAATATAAAACATTAAAAAAACCATTTTTTAAAAAAATATTTATCCTCATGTTTGCTATTTCTAGTATCCTTCGTTTCCTTGAGTAGATCCAGACTTACATGTGGTATTATATCCTTTCAACTTGAATAATTTCTTTAATATTTTTTGGTAGTACAGTTTTACTGATGATAAATTTTCTGTTTTTTGTTTGCCTGAAAAATGTCACGTTTTAATTTTCACTTATGAAGAATATTTTCACATAAAATGAAATAGTATCTTGATGATACTTTATTTTTTTTCAAACATTAATGTGATTCCGTTGTCTTCTGGTTTGGATTTATTCTGATGAGAATTCAGCAATTAGTCTTAACTTTGTCTCATATACAATGTATGTTTTCTACTCTCGCTACTTTTAAGATTCTCATGATTTCTTTCTTTAGCAATTTGATAATGATAGACTTTGGCTTTGTTTTCTTTCAATTATCCTTCTTGGTGAATGTTGAGTTTCTTTGATCTGTGTGTTTATACACTTCATTATATATTTTTTAAAGTTTGGGCCAGTATATTTTTAAACACTTTTCCTGCAACTTCTCTTCCTTTTATCTTTGATATTCCAATTACCTGTATGTTAGACAGCATAATAATTTGTTACAGATTCCTGAAGTCATTTTTCTTAAAACTATTTTTTTTCTCTGTGCTTCATTTTGGATACCATCTAGTTGTTATGCCAATGCATTTACTTTTACTTAATCCTGTAGTGTTTAATTTGCTAGGTCCATCAAATATATATTCTTTTTAATTTCCAATATTTCATTTTTATTTCTAGATGTTCTGTTGGGTTCTTTTTTATGACTTTCATTTCACTCATCATCTTGTCCATGCTTTCCTTGAAATTATTGAACATAAAGTTATAAAGCTCTTATTTGCCAGTTAATTCCAACAGTGCTGTCATTTCATTAATAAAACAGTTTGTTTTTGTTAATTGTTCTCCTGATAATGAATTACATTTTACCACTTCTTTACATGTCTAGTAATTTTAGACTAGATGTTTAACACATTGAATATTACATTGTGTAGTGTATGATTTTGTTGACTATTTTTAACAAATGTTGAGTTTCATTTTGTCAAACATTTTTGTTCTTTGCATATAGTTTTGGCCATTTTGAAGCTTATTTTAAAATTTTCTTTAGATAGATCTAGGGTTTCCTTTACTACAGAATTAGTTTTGTACTACTACTATGATATGGCCTTTTTGAGTTCCCTATTGATGGTCCTGTTTAGAAGTCCAACACTTTGTAACCTTTGTCAGCTCTGGTAATTGTTTATTGTACAGCTTTTTAGTAGTTACTTTCTTTTTTGAGTAACTGATTTTAGACTAGACTTATAGACTTACTCCACACCTGGGCAGGAAGGGGATACCTAGCCAGATTTAAGGATATCTTTTGCTTTATATATATCCTCTTTCTGGGTACTCTGTCCCACAAAAGCTGTAGGACTCAATGTCTTGAACTTTTATCTTTGCCTCTTCAACTTAGTAAGATTGTCGAGCTTGTATTAGATTTGGCCTTTGTTATGGAATGAATTGTGTTTCCTGTAAATTTATATATTAAAGCCCTAATCCCCAGTACATCAGAATCTAACTGGATTTGAAGGTAGGGCCTTTAATAGGTAATTAAGTTGGCCAGGGATGGTGGCTCATGCCTGTAATCTCAGCACTTTGGAAGGCCAAGGTGGGCAGATCACCTGAGATCAGGAGTTTGAGACCAGCCTGGCCAACATGGTGAAACCTCATCTCTACTAAAAAAAAAAAAAAAAAAAAAAAAAAAAAAAATTAGCCAGGCGTGGTGGCAGGTACCTGTAATCCCAGCTACTCAGGAGGCTGAGGCAGGAGAATCACTTGAATCTGGGAGGCAAAGGTTGCAGTGAGCGAACATCACGCCATTATACTCCAGCCTGGGTGACAAGAGTGAAACTCCTTCTCGAAGGAAAAAAAAAAAGGTAATTAAGTTAAAATGAGGCCAATTGAGGCCAATAAACCTCAAAGACCAACTGGCCCTTATCCAACTGGGCTGGTGTCCTTATAAGAAGAAGTTTGGTTATACAGGAGATTCCAGGAATGCACATGCATGGAAAAAAGACCAGATGAGAATACAGTGAGAGAGTGGGCATTTACAAGCCAAGCAGAGAAGGCTCAGAAGAAACCAAACCTGATCCTGGACTTCCAAACTCCAGAACTGTGAAAAAATAGGTTTTTGTTATTTAAGCCACCCAGTCTGTGGTATTTTGTTACAATAGCCCTGGCAAACCAACACAGCCAGATTCTTGTAGGCAGCCTGGAATGCAATGCTAGATAGAAAGCCTGAAGTATCACAGGGTTAATCTTATTTGTTTCTCTTTATTCAAAGATTACAGTCCTGTGTTACATATTGTACAAAGGACTATAAAAACAGCTCTTATAAATTTTGTTCCGTTTTCTAATTGTTAATCGTGTGAAGTCAAGTCTGACAGTAATGAAGGCAATCATAACTGCCTTGATTTTTCATTTTCTCAAACTCTTAGAATTCAGGCCTTTACCTCTTATATTGATGTTTTTTTTTTTTTTTTTTTTTTAATCTTACTCTTCAATTTTTCCCTATTTGTCTTTATTCTACTTTCTGGATTATCTTGTAAAATGTCTCTATTATCTTCCATCTCTTTGTATTTTTTGGGAGGGAGTTTTCTTTCCATTTATCTTCCAAATCTCCTATTCATTTTTCATTTGACCATTATACGTTTAGTTTTCAAGAACTCATTTTAATTCTCTGAAAGTTCCCTTTTGTATAGTTTTCCGTTGTTATTTCATCTGTGAGAACATTAACCTATCTTCAAAATTTTTTCTGCTTCTTTTATTTTCTCTTTCCTTTTCTATTTCTTTCTTGCTTGTTTGTTTTTCCTCTTCTTTTTCTCCTCCTTCCTCCTTCTCATTTGGCTCTTCTACCTTCTCTTTTTTTCTGTTTGCTTGTTTTCATCTCTGTTTATCATATGGAGGTATTTTCTCAAGTGATCCTTAGCTATTTGTTCACATATAAAAATGAAGCATATAATCAAATATTAAAGGCTGATTGAAACTCACTGTGTATGGACACGTCTTGTCAACTGATTGCTTTCCGTCTAGGGTGACTTGGATTGTTCATTGTGTCGAGAGAATCCCACGTTTATGTGTGTGTATATATATATGTATGTGTGTATATGTATGTGTGTGTATATATACATATGTGTGCATATGTGTATGTGTATATTTGTGTGTATATGTATTTATTTCTCACAGTGCTGTAGAGAAGTGTATTATTTTGTGGGCAATGGACAGTTCAGCCCGTGAATTTGAGTGGAGGGAGTGACATAGCCTGAACAGATCTAAATAGACTTGTGGACCTTGAAGAGACTTAGGCTTTATTTTTTGGTGAGAAAAAAACAATGGGAAGATCTTGAACAAAGCAGTGACAAGGTGAGGCTTATACTTTCACAGATCTCTGGCTGCTGTGGGCTACAGCCTGGTGAGCAGGGTTTGGCAGAGGGACCAGTTGAGCACAGTGATAGTCACCTCAGGGAGGTTTGATGACCTGAACCAATTTACCAGGGGTGGAGGGGGTGAGAGTTGGTTGATGGAACTGATTGTATATATATGCATATGCATATGCATGTGTGTGTGTGTGTGTGTGTGTATATATATATATATATACTCTGCAGTGATATTCCTTTCCTTCATGTAGCAGCAACTCAATGGGAGACAGGCCTTAACTATCAAGGAGAGGTAAGTGGATTCCTTTATGGGGTCTTTGGCCAACTAAAGAAAAAAAATATACACACACACATATACATAAAAATACATATATATACAAAAAATATACATATGTATATGTACAAATTACATATACATATACAAAAAATTTTACATATACATATACAAAAATATGTATGTAAAAATACATATGTAAAATATGTAAAATATAAATATATAAAAACATAAAATATATAAAAATATAAAAATATTTAAAAATACATATGTAAATATGCAAAAATAAATACGTAAAAATAAGTATATATGTATATGTATTTTTTTTCTTTAGTTGGCCAAAGACCCCATAAAGGAATCCACTAATCTTTCCTTGATGGTTAAGGCCAGTCTCCCATTGAGTTGCTGCTACATGAAGGAAAGGAATATCACTGCAGGGTATCTAGACTTCTGGATAACTCCCTATTTTCAGTTAGGTTCTCTAACATGACCTTTGTCTGCTATCCTCTGGTTTAACCTCTCCAGAAATAAACCTCCATTCTTATGTGAGGTAGAAGAGGGACTGTTGCTTGTTGTTTGAGAGTCCTAAAGTTCTGGTTCTAAAGTTCTGAGTTCTAAAGGTCTGGTACAGCTTTCTGATACAGTTATTTACATTTCAATTTTGCTATAAAAGACACATGATTAGACCTGTGGTTTAGAGGAATCATTCTAGCACCAGAGTACAGGATATATTATGTATCCTGAGGTGCCTATAGGAGTTAGATGATAGTCCAGGATGATGACTAGTTTTCTGACACAGTTTTCAGGCAATCATCCTGAGACCACTTTAAGAGTTGTCAGGTTCCTTGAACTCATAGACTTTCTAGAGTTTTGTGGTATAAATCAGCTTGCTTTTCAGGTTCTTCATATTTTCTTATTTGGGTTTCAGCATTGCAAAATATTGTTGAAATTGTTTCTTCTCTTTTTGACTTCATGAATGTATACCTTTTAGAGAAATCTCCTAACTGTTCTTTTAAGTGGGGTTTGAAGAAACAGCAGAGATTATTGGGAATGTTCAGTTGTTTGGGAAGTCCAGGCATTAGTCTTTTAATTTATTTTTAATATTTAGATGAGGAAATGGAGGCATAGTAAGTCTAAAGAAATAACCAGGCATCACCACGAGTTCTTGTTGCCCATGCAAATGGGTTTGTCTTTTTCCTGGAGGCAATGGAAAGCACAGAGGGATTAAAGCAGGAGAGCAATGTAATCAGAGTTGCATTTTAGAATAAATCTCATTTCTAGAGTTAAAAAAATTCATTGGCAAAGTCAGGAAGACTGATTAGGAGGCTCAAGTAGCAATTTAAGAAAGACTTATGGCAGTTTGGTCTAGGGCAGTGACCATGGGTCATGGCCCAGAATCCTGACATTTACTTTCAGTGGTTTTCTTTCTTTTCATCTTTCTTCCTTTCTTCAATGAGAATGAAATCCTGCCAATTTTACCTTCTGAAATTCCCCCAATATACTTTATTTTCTCTCATCATCCTGCTCTATCATCTAACTCCTATAGGGACCTCAGGACACATAATATGTCCCCCACTCTGCTGCTAGAATGATTCCTCTAAACCACAGGTCTAACCATGTGTCTTTTATAGCAAAAACTTTTCAGTAGTGCTTCAAAATTCAGAGAAAACAAAACTTGAGTTCCTTAGTCTGGCATTCATTTTTATTATGTTTTACTGAAGTGTTCATCTGTAATGTATTGAAATTTTTTTTAAAGGAAAAGCAAATCTGGTCCTTCATCACAAACAATTTGGAAAACTCTACTTGAGAAAATATTTTTCATGTCGAAAAAACTAAAACCTTGTGCGATACCAGTCTCCTAACCTCATTGGTCTGGCCTTATAAGCATCATAATTATCTGGGAGATAGCAGATTAAAAGTGAGAGAGGAGGAAAAAGAAGGGAACTCTGTACATGTCAAGTATTTGCTCTCTTTCCAGCAATCTTCTGGGAGTTTTACATATGTAGAAAAGCAAAGAAAATATTTTAACTATTTACATTAAAGTCTCCTTTAGGAATGAAACTCTTTGTCTGGAAAAATGCCTTGATTGACCACCTTAGCCGGGTGACTCAAAACAGATAAAACTCTACAAGAGAAGTGAGAGGGAAATTTATGTTGAAAGGAGCAGAAAGGGAGACAGAAGTCCTAAATAACCTTATGGAAACTTGGAGCCCACAGACAGAAGTGGCCAATGGGAAATCAGATGGCAGAGCACCATAAAGACACACTAATAACTGGTATGAATGACTCTGAGATTATGCCCAGAGGGATTCACACAGGGAAGGGGATGTGTTTTATATTTAGTTAGTTTGAAACAGACAGAATATCACAAATCAATAGGAGCCAAGATGAAAATGAGAGTAGTTTGTTAAAGGCCAGAACTCGGAACAAAGAGTAAGTAGCAGAATGTAAATATGTCACCACTAAGAAGTTACAGAAAGCTTAGACAGGGCACGGAACTTCCCAGTAGTCAAGGGATATGTAATGTGAACCAAATTGTTTAAAATCTCTCAATGGACAGCTGCGGTATAACAGATTACCACAAATATAGAGGCAAAATAGCCCATATATATTGTTTTATTATTTTTGTGGATCAGAAATACAGGCATAACTTAGCAAGATTTTCTGCTTTAAGGTCTTTTATATTTAAAGAGAAAAAGAAATTTATTTTAAGAAATTATCTCGTGTGATTTTGGGCACTGGCAAATCTGAACTCTGTAGGGCAGGCTAGCAGTCTGGAAGTCCTGGCAAGAGTTGATGTGGCAGTCTTAGTCCACATACCACAAGGGAACAGGTTAGAAACTCAAGCAGTGATTTTATGTAGCTATCTTGAAGGAAAATTCTTTCTTTTGGGGTCAGCCTCAGTCTTTGCTCTTACGGCCTTTTAACTGATTGCATGAAGCCCACCCACATTATGGGGTAGAATCTACTTTACTCAAAGTCTACTTATATGAATGTTGATAATTATTCAGTCTACTGACTTAAATCTTAATCACATTTAAAAAAAACCCTTCACAGCAACATCTGGACTGATGTTTAGCCAATCCACTGAGAACCACAGTCTAGCCAAGTTGACACAACATTAACCACCACAGGATGTAATCAACGTGTTAGCTAGGACTGGTGTCTCATCAGAAGGCTCAACCAGGGAAGGATTTGCTTTCTAAACTCATCTAGTTATTGGCAGAATTCCATTCCTTGCTTGCTGTTATATTGGGAGTCTAAGTTCCTCATTGACTGCTGACAGGTTGACAAGGTTGTTCTTGGTTCTTTGCCACATGGGCCTCTTCATGCAATAGTTAACTTCAACAAACCATTGAGGAAGAATTTGTTAGCAAGAGAGAAGCCACAATCATATGTACCTAATCAGGGAAGTGATATCTTGCCACTTCACCACAATCAATTAATTAAAAGCAAATTCTCAAACCAGCCCACAACCAAGGGAAGAGGATCACATAAAGACATAAACACTAGCAGGTGGGTATTGTATTAGAGCCTGCTTGTGATAGACAGCTTATCTTCATTTCAGGTAAACTATTTTATTGAACTCCTCATAATCTGTTTATGAAGTAGTCATTTTTATTACCATTTCACATATTAATGAATAAGGATTCAGACAGCTTTTCTGTCTAGATCAACATAACACATCAAGTCAAAGCGAAAGACAGTAATCAAGGCTGCATCTATTTGCTACTGAGAGCTTTGCTTGACCTCTTACTTTACAACATAATATCGTTTTGTTGTTGTTGTTGTTTCATTAGAAATTCCTGTTAGAAAAACTGATACTCATTGCCTTTTCTCAAATTTAAGTACTCCAATAGACCTTTGACTTCCCCAAATACAACCTTTGATGTCTCTTTGTATTGCACAAATTAGCCACATTTTCTGATCCCTTGGCTATCTGACTCTAAAACTGGAACTATTCTGCTTTGCTAGCAGGCTTAACCTCATCTCATTTTTGTAACCAGTTTTTCCCTGTAAGAAGAAAAATAATCTCATGGCCTGGCCACCCATTACCAGGGAAGTCAAGCTCTGGATCCTATTCCAAATTTTTCCCTAAGTTCTAGACTGTGGATCCAAGGTATGAATTTCGTAAATGTCTCATACCTAACTACCTGCCTGATATTCCAGTTTCTCTAGGACTGGGATGCCTACCTTTATTCCTTTTAGGGTTTCTAAAGACCACAGTCATGATTCTGAACCTACGCCATTGTAGCTAGGCCCCCTTCTCCACCTTTTTCCATACTACTCATTATTAAAATATTGCTCTTCGTAGGTAGGTAGAGAAGATGTGGAGGTTTATGACATTTCTTCTGAGTTTGTGATGAATGAGAAGATGCATTAATAAAACTTCTAGTTTGTATTCTTAGATTACTTCGTACAAATTTTGAATACAAAGGAAGAAAATTCCAGGCCATCTAGCTAAGAGAAAATATGGGAATTTGAAGGAAAAGATTTTTGTATAATTCCCCAAACTCTATAGCACCTACTCAAAGTAAGCTATGGTTATTTTTTAAATAATGCTTTTCCCTCGATATCAATACAACAGACTACTTCTCTTCCTTCTCCAAATATTAATATCTCCTGTTGACCTCCATTGTGCAAAGTACTGAGTTCAAACCGCCTGTGGTTGTATTCAAGAGTTTCCATGATCTAACTGCAAGCATTTTTTTCAACTTTATTCGTGTCTATGCATTATAATCCCTTCCCCTTCTTTGTGTATGATGGTTGTCCCTTAATTCTTAACCTATTAAACTTGATTCAATATCTTTGCATTCAGGTCCAATAACATCATACCTAGTAAGTACTAGAGAGTACATACTATCCCTTACAGAAATATCAATGAAATGTTCTTTTATCTGTCATCCTCAGTACATTGTTTATATATAGCCAAGCCCATATTTTATTCTATCACATGATATGGCTCATTGTCTACATGCCTTTCTTCCCTTATTAGTTCAGAACACTTTAAAATATAAGGCCTACTTTGCTTCCTTTTTTATATTCCCATCCTCAGACTCCATCACACTGCTGTGAGTGAGGCATAGGGATAAAACAATGTAGGGAGTAGGATATAGATTTTTGGAATCAGATGCACAGAAATTTGGAAATAGGTTCTAACAGTGTAGATGTGATTGGAGAAGTTACCTGACTCCCAAGTCTTGGCTTTCTTACCTACTAAATGAAAGATAACATTGCCTGTCTCAAAGTTTTGCTGTAAGTACTCACTAGCATTAAATATATACAAAAATTGGCACAATGTAAATAATTAATATTTCTTTCCCCAATCTCCCATTCCCACAGTCAAAACCCACTCCCAATTCCACCTTCCTGTCCCACCCACTTTCTCTAGTTCCACTGCACCATTAATAAATATTTGTTTGATTGGATTGAATGCTCTGTCACTGGCCCCCTTGACTCAGGAAGCAAAGGACTCACTGCTTTCTCTGCAGTCTTTTTGCTTGGTTGGTATGTTGAATTGTTGTTTTTTCTCCTCCTCCCATTCTGTCAGTCTTAAATCCTTCTTTTGTGTCCTCTTTCTATACCAAAATTTTATTTTTACCTACAAGTTTTTTGTTTACATTGTATCTCTCTTCTGCTGGAAAAGCATGGCCTTGTGAAGCTGGCATTTGTTTAATCTTCTGGCGTCTCAAGACCTGCATTTATGAATTTTCTAAAGCTCCCTGTGCTGGGAACCTCACATATGCCAGAGCTGCTGAGTAAATGCTCCAACCTGAAATGAGAGTCGTTCCAAGGTTAGGTCATCCCCCACTATGCACCTCCCTCATCCACAGCCAGGCAAAATAAAAGTTTCCATGGAGATGAAACAGAAATGAGTCCATCTGATCAATTCTAATTGTTATAAGTAAGAATTCATTTTAATACATGTTTGTGGCATGAGCTGCTTGTCACAGTTAAGAGGAGAGCAGAAATTATCAAGTAAATTTTTACTATTGAATATTTACTTAGCTCAATGTAAGAGGGAGGCTAGGTCCCTGCCCTAAGAGAGCTTAAAATTCATTTGGGAATAAAAATGAATCCATGAGAAAGAGAGGGCAATTAAAGAAAGAGAGTAAAAAGAGCTAATTTAATGAGTATTGTCTGACTGCATAAACAAATACATACGTAATTAAATGAATGAACGAAAATAATTACAATAAAGAACAAATGAAGACTGGAGCATTAAGACTGTGCTTTTAAAATTTGACAATGTCACTAATTCAAAGCAAGTTAACTCTTTAAATTATTTGCATTAGAACTACACATTGATCTCATTAAATAAACAATTTAAGCCATTTCAACAAAGACACATTTAAGTATTCACAATGGTCCAGACCTTACTGAGCGCAAAAGGTAAACAAGATGAATAAGATATCGTCCTTTCTCTAGGATTGAAACAAACCTCTCCTGTCACTTTCCTGTAGATTATTGCCAAGATATCCCATGTATAGGCTGACATCCTCTAAGCCAGTAGAATATCAGTTTCTGGCACAATAATAGATTGAATGGAAACTGTGTTGGGACTCAGGACCACTTGCTGGTTGATAAGGATCACTCAATGTGTCTCTTTTAACAGTTGGAGAGCTTTATGTTTCGCTTTCTGAAAGTTGTTTGACACTTTCATTTTCTGTTCTAGATATATGAAATATTCACTGTGTTCCCAACTATACTGTAAATTTCCTGACAGCAGGATCCATTTTTATTTATCTATGCATCTTCCACAGAGCCTAGCATATTTTTTGATAGATGACAGATACTCAATCTATATTGGATGAATGAATGAATGAACAAGTGTAGTATAAAATAAAGATGTGTACAGTAAGTCCTCACTTAATGTCTTTAATAGGTTCTTAATAACTGCAACTTTTAGCAAAACAATGTATAATGAAACCAATTTACTGTAGGCTAATTGATACAAACAAGAGCTAAGTTCCAATGATGTATCTCTGATCACAAAAATATAACCAAGCTTCTAAATAAAGGCCAAAACCACTTTTGATATTAAACATTGAAATAAATGTGAACTACACATACACATACATTTGTAAAAGATTAACAAAAACGAGAAAGATAATTATTTACCTCATTTTTGGTGAATCAGCGAGTAACAGTGGTTTTAGTGGAGGTTGGTCAAGTCAAGGAATAAATGTTTGCAAAACAAAATTTTTAAGGATTCCCTCCTACCACCACAAAATTCCAAAACAGTAATTCTGACAGTCCTCTGAGTGCTTTTTGTCCCTCGTTGTTTATTGTTGTGCATTTGTATGACCATTATATACCTTATGAATTTTTATCTTACAATAATTTGTATTCATTCATTTATTTTCTAACCCACTATTCCAGTTCAGGGTCATGTGGGTAGCTGGAACCTATTCCTGGCAGCTAAGTGTACAAGGAGGGAGCCATCCCTGGCTAGAATGTTAATCCACCTCAGGGCATCCTCACACACACACCCATATTCACTCAGACTGGGACCGTGTACACATGCCGATTAACCTGATGGCACAACTTCGGGATGTGACAAGAAACCAGAATATCCAGGGAAAGCCCATGTAGATAATGGGAGAATGTGTAAACTCCACACACACAGTGGTCCGACCCAGTCATCAATTTTTTTTTCTGATCAAAATTATAATAAAACAAGGTTGAACAAAACAGTTCCTGGTGCACCAGGAGCTCTCAGTCTGGTTGAAAAATCAGAATGCAAACCAGTAAGGATAACTCAATGTGCTAAGTATCACAGCAGTAATAAGCACTGTAAACATAATGGGCAATTGGCAGGGCTTAAGACTTTTGAGAAGACATAGGAAGAGAGATAAACCTGAAGATCTAAAGGATGAATGAATTTGCTAAGTGAAGAAGTTATGAAGATAGACAGAAGGATGAGATGGCAAACCAGTGGTGAAATAGAGGAAATTCATTAAATAAGGCAATGAGACATTTCCCTCATTAGAGACAGAGGGAACAGCATGTGCAAATGCTGCAGATAAATGAGCAAGTTTGACGTTTATAAATAACTTGCGGTGATTACAATGGGGATGTCAAATGGAGAGTCAGCACAGAGAGGAACAGCAAGATAGACTGGAGTCAGTTTGTAAAGACCCTGCCATGCCAGTTTGAACTTCATCACTTGAGCAACAATAAGCTGTCGATATTTTTTAAGTGTAGTGAGATAGTCAAATTTCTGTCTTGGAAAGGCAACTTAGGCTGAGTTTGAGAAGATGATCCTCAGGAACTAGGAAGGAAGAAAACATTTACTGAGCTAAGTCTATATATGCCAGGATATACTTTAGGGGATTTCACAGATACACTGAAGTTTGTTTTATGTAATCTTTACAGCCACCATCAGAAATAAGCATTAGTATGCTCATTTAACAGACACAAATGTGACACTTGAAATTATGAATAGAAGAAGGTTTAGAAATTGAGAAACTATTCACAATTCTAGGGGAGATCAAAAGTGAGTGTATCCTAGAGGAGGGATATGGAAGAAAGAAGGGCAGGAAGAAGAAACACAGCATATTGGAGAACTCAGAATTCAGGAGGCATAATTAACAGAATCATTGGTTGCAGGTAGGCATGAGGAAGAAAGACAGTGATAGTGAAAGAATGAATTCCAAGTCTCTAGAGCATTGAAAGTTTTGGGGCTTATATATAACCGCCTTCCTCCAGTGATTTTTACATCTCTCACATTTTTTCTAATACAATTACCTTGAAACTTATAGAAGTATTTATTTCTCTTGAGATGAAAAACTAAGTTTTAGGAACTTGTGTCTTTAGTGTTATCTCCCCAGGAGTTGGCTGCTGTAGCAAGAAAGAACCGTGATACTCTGTTTTCAAGACAATTGCATGTCTTTCAGCTCGGGTGTGTTGGGAGGATTTCTGTTCATAAACTGTTCAGAGGAATTTGGAAGCAAACAAATATGTAAGTGCAAAGAACTGTATCAGATGGGAGACACCACCCAGACTCTTGGCAAGCCAAAACTCACTTGGAAGCAATTAGTGGCTCAAGAGACTGATATCACAGAGGATCAAAGTGTTCACTGGGAAGTGATTTCGGGAGTAGAGGCCGCCAGTGACTTCACAGCAAACCACACGGTGATTGTGAAACTCTTACTGCGTTTTGCAATGTTATACACAGCAGAGGGATGATTCCAAGTCCAGAGAAATCCTGCTGACATCCAAAAAGCCTCTTTTTTATGTTTCCAAGAACTTCTAGTACCGCGTATTTTCCTTCTCCCAGGCCTAATTTTTGGTGATCTGTTTCCTATTTTGAGAGTTTCTTTAACAACTAACATGATTGGTGAATTTAGTCATGCATATACCCAGGCTTCTGTTTTACAACGGAATTATGCATACATGAGCTGGATTAGGGTTAAGAAGATAAAGACAGAATGTTAATGCACCTTTTTGACCCCTCTGTCATAGTTCGGACCACTTGCTCCAACCAAAGTGATGAAGGAGGAAATAAAAACAGAGGATGTGAGTGACACAGGAAGCTAGAGGTGGAAGAGAGGCAAAGAGACCTCAAAGAAACCTTTATCTAGTGAATCTAATGAAGAGCTCCTCATTAATCTCTCTCACAGAATCATAGTTTTTGTTTTACAGCATTTATGAAAGATTGTGGCTTTCTTCTTATAACAGATTATCATCTTATCATCCCTAAAATGCTCAATAAGCCCTAAAATAATGGTATTCAGGAAACTATAATGAGGGATGTGTGTGTGTGTGTTGAAATAATAGTGAATGCCAAAGTGAAAACACAACCCAAGATTTGTACCTGGAGTTTAATCTAGGTAGAAAGATAAGATTTATAGTTTCCAAATATGAAACTCAGGCAAAACTAGACCAATAAGCCAATGAAATGGCAGCTTCTATACATGGGATCATACTCTCAGGATCACTTTCTTTAAGGATAAAATTTCAGACTGCTTAATTCCATACATATTATCAAATTCCTTTGCAAAAGATTCCAGTCTTCCTTTGCCCTGCCATCATTTGTCACCTTCCTTTCCTCTACACTCCAACACATAAACACACACGTGCACATTCTACATTGCAACCATCCTCTTATTCCCACTCTATTGGTTTCCTAATGCTGCTATAGCAAATTGCCACACACTTAGTGACTTAAAACAACATACAATAATTATTTTATTATGCTGCAGGTCAGAAGTCCAACATGAGTCTCACTGGACTGAAAACACCAAGGTGCAGGTAGAGCTGGGTTCCTTTTTGAGGCCCTAAGAGAATATGTATAATTTCCTTTTGTACACTCTGGAGGCTGTCTGAATTCTTTGGCTGATGGCCCCATCTCCCCCTCTTCAAAGATAGCAGCATGGCATTTTTTAAATCTTTCTCCAATTCTGATCCTATCTTGTTGTTTTTTTCTTATTTTATAAGGATGCTTGTAAATACATGGAGTCCACAAACAATCCAGGATAATCTTATCATTTTAAGATTTTTATCATAATTATATCTGTCCGTCCTTTTGTCATATAAGGTAACATATTCAGAAGCTTTGTGGAATAGATCATGAGTGTCTTTGAGGGACAGTGGTCTTTATTCTGCCTATTGCACCTAAAGAACACTGAGAATTTTCCCAATTTTATATCTTCTTGCAGCCTGATTTATCTGCCTAAATTCCCTTTCCTTCCTTGTCTGACTTGAGATCACCCAACCTGACTATCACCTCTTCTTTAAATCTCTTTCTAACTATCTTTCCCTTGGAAGAATTGCTGTTGCATCCTTATCTCCATGGCAACATGTTAAATATTGAGTTTATTACAGAGTTTATCACATAGTGTTGTTTTTCTCTGTCATTTATCTGTTTCTTGCAATAGAGTGAGAGTTTATCAAGGTCAGAGTATATACCTTTCTTATTTTTAATTACTACTACCTAGAAAAGTACCATTACTAAACATGGTTTATCTTGTATTTAACTGAATTCATTGATAAAGGTAGAATATTTTTTATTATTAATGACAAAAGACATTGTTGTGTTCCTTCTCACACCAGTTCAATATACTGTCTTCACTTGTGTCCTTGAAAGGCTATGCTTATACCATAATACCTAAGTTCAGAATTTAGAAGGAATTTTTTAAAAAGATGATTATTTTATGTGGTACCAGAACCTAAAGCTAGGACTAAAACACCAACTTACTGAGGGCCTACTTTTGATTTATCATGAGCAAGAATTTTGTGGTGAGAAAAAGCTGTAAGTTAAGAATTGGCTCTCTTAAAAGCGGGACTATGTTACTGCACTGAGTGTAATTAATAGCAGAAATACATCCACCTGGAAGGCTGGAAAGGCTGTTCTGTGTTATGTAGCTCGACCAGTGAAAAACAACTACTTGCTTAATATAAGGGCAAATTAAAAACAAAAACAAAAACTATTGCCACATTAAAAAAAAATGTTAAATATATTGAGAGTGATATAATGAGAAATACGGGGGCAAGGTGCACAAATAATTGGTCTCTTTTCAGCTTTGTCCTAGGCTGGGTTAAAAAAAGAACTGGTCTCTTTCCTGAAAAAAAAAATCATAAACAAGTTTGAAAAGACCTGAAAGAGCTGAAGAAAGCAATAGGCAGTTCTATAATACTCCAACCCTAATAATAGATATATCATCTAGGTAAAAAATTATCTAGATAGATGATAGATCATCTACATAGATGATAAATCATTTAGACAGAAGATCAATAAAGAAATAGAAGACTTGAAAAGCACTATAAGCCAACTAGATGTAACAGACAAATACAATACTACACACAACAATAACAGAATACACATTATTCTCAAGTACCTGTGGAACTTTCTCCAGGGTGGACCATACATTAGATCCAAAAGGTAAGTCTCAAGAAATTTTAAAAGACTCAAATCCTACCAAGTATCTTCTTTAACCACAATATAATGCAGCTAGAAATCACTAATAGAGGGAAAACTGGAAATTTTACAAATATATGGAAATTAAACAATACACTCTTAAATAGCCACTTGGTTCATTGCATAAATCATTTGAGTGGGAGCTGAACATTGATCACACAAGGACATAAATATGAGAATAATAATCACTGCAGACTACTAGAAGGAGGAGAAAAGGAGGAACATGGATTGAAAAACTACCTATCGGCTACTATGCTCATAGTATCATACTCCAAACCTCAGCATCATGCAATATTCCTATGCAACAAACCTGCATATGTGCCAACTGTATTTAAAATACAAGTTGAAAAAAAGAGAAATAAATAAAAAAGAAAATGCAAAATATTTCAAGACAAATGGACATTAACACACAGCCTACGAGTACCGATGGGATACAGTGAAGCAGTGCTCAGAAGGAAATGTATAACTTTAAATGCATGTTTTAATGGAGAAGGATCTCAAATCGAAAACCTAACTTTACACCTCAAAAACCTAGAAAATAAAAGCAAACTAAACTTAAGCTAGAAGGAGAGGAGTAATAATGAGTACAGCAAATATAAGCACAGTAAAGTAGAAAATCAACAGAATCCACAAACCTAAAAGTTGGTTCTTTGAAATTTTCAGCAACATTGACAAACCTTTAGGTAGACTGAGAACAGAAGAGAGAAGACAGAAATAACTAAAATCAAAAACCAAAATGAGACATTACTATCATCCTTAAAGAAATAGAAGAATTATAAGAAAACACAGTGGCAACCATATACTAATAATTTAGATAGCCTAGTGAAATGGGCAAATTCCTAGAAAGAAGCAAATTATGAAAACTGGTTTAAGAAGAAATAAAAAGTCTAAATAGATGTATAACAAGTAAAGAAATTGAATAAATGATCAAAAACCTCCCAACAGAGAAAAGTCTAGGACCAGATGGCTTCACTTGTGAATTCTACAAGATATTTAAAAAGGAATTAACACCAATCCTTCTCAAACTCTGGCAAATAAATATATAAGAAGAAGATGAAGAAGCACTTCTCAATTCATTGTACAAGGCGAGCATTATCCTTATACCAAAACCAGACAAAGATATCACAAGGAAATAAAACTAGAGATTAATATACCTTTTGAATATAAATGCAAAAATTCTCAGCAAAATTCTAGCAAGCCAAATATAATAGCATATTAAAATAATTAAATGCCATGAGCAGATGGGATTTCTCCCAGGAACATAAGAGTTTTTCAATATAAAAAAAATTAATCAATGTAATACACCATATTAATAGAACAAAGAAAAAAATGTATAAGATCACCTAACTTGACACAGAAAACACATTTTGTAAAATCCAACATCCTTTCATGATAACAAAAAATCACTTAGAAAATTTTCTCAACATGAAGAAGGGTACTTATGAAAAAGTCAAGTCACAGCTAACATCATGCTTAATAGTGAAAACCTGAAAACTTTCTAACAGTAGGTCCAAACCAAAGATGACCACTTTCGTCACTGCAATTCTGCATTTTACTGAAAATTCTGGCCAGGACAATTGGGCAAGAAAAATAAATAAAAGCTGTCCAAATTGGAAATAGAAAAGTAAAATTATCTCTATTTCAAGATGACATGATAAAGTAACATATATAAAATCTCAAAGTCTACACACACACACACACACACACACAATTAGAGCCAACAAAAAAATCTTGCAAAGTTGATCAACACAAAATCAGTTCTGTTTCTAAAACCCAGCAATGAACAATCCAATAAAAATATATGTTTTAAAAATTCCACTTTTAATATCATCCAAAAATAAAATAAATTTAACTAATGAAGTGAAAGATTTGTACACCAGAAACTATAAAGTATTACTGAAAGAAATTAAAGAAGTCCTAAATAAATGAAAAGACATTTCCATGTTTATGGATGGAAAGACTTAATATTGTTAAGATGGCAATACGACCAAAAGTTATTTGCACATTCGGTGCAATCTCTATTGCTATTCTAAGAACATTTTTTTGTAAAATGGAAAAGTTGATTCTCAAATTTATTTAATTGTGAAACATCCCAAATAATCAAAACAATCTTGAACAATCAGAACAAAGTTGGAAGACACATGCTTTCTGATTTCAAAAATACTAAAAATATATAGCAATCAAAACAGTGTGTAACTGGCATAAGAGTAGATATATTGACTAATGGAATAGAAATGAGACTCCTGATATAAACCCATATATCTATGGCCAATTGATTTTTGACAATTGTTTCTAGATCATTCAATGGAGAAAGAATAGACTTTTTAACAAATGATATTATGACAACTGCAAGGGAATGAAATTGGACTCATCTCACACCATATACAGAAATTAAGGTAAAACGTGTCAACAACCTGAATATATGAACTAAAACTATAAAACTCTTAGAAGGAAACATAGGTTAATTCTACATCAGCTTAGATTTGATGATGATTCTTTAGATACCACACCAAAAACATGAATAGCAAAAGAAAAAAATTAATAAAGTGGACTTCAAAATTAAAAACTTTTCTGCATCAAAGAACATTATCTGAATGTGAAAATAACCTACAGAATGTGGAAAAATATTTGCAAATCTTATATCTCATCAGGGTCTACTATACAGAATATATAAAGAACTCTTAAAACACAAGAATAAAAAGATAGCCAATTAAAAAATAGGCAAAGAACTTAAATATACGTTTCTCAAAAAAAGATACACAAATGGCCAGGAACCACATGAAAATATTCTCAACATCATTAGTTACTATGGAAATGCAAACCCAAACCACAATGCAGTAATACTTCACACCCACTAAAGTGTCTATAAACAGAAACAAACATCAACAAGTGTTAGCAAGGATGTGGAGAGATTAGAACTTTCATACATTGCTGCTTGGAATGTAAAATCATTCAGCCACTCTGTAAAACACTTTACTGGTTTCTCAAAAAGGGAAAGATAGAATTACCATGTGTTCTAACAATTTCATTTCTAGGTATATAGCCAAAAAATTGAAAACAGATACTCAAAAAATACTTGCACATGCATATTTATAGCAGCATTATTTACAATAGCCAAAAGTTGGAATCAACCCAAATGTCCATCAATGAATGGAATAAAGAAACAACACACACACACACACACAATGAAATATTATTCATTCATGGAAAAAGTCATAAACTATACATGCTACAAAATGGGTGAATCTTGAAAATATAATGGTAAATTTAAAAAGTCAGACACGAGGTCCTATATTGTATGATTCTATTTAAATAAAATATCCACAGTAGGTAAATCCATAAAAACAGAAAGTAGGAAGAAATGGCAATTAACTTGGTAATGGGTACAAGGTTTTATTTTGGAGTGATGAAAATGTTTTGGAATTAGATAGAGGTTATGGTTACACAGCATTGTGAGTGTACTAAATGTCACTGAAGTGTTTACTTTAAAAGGGCCAATTTTATGTCATATGAATTAAATCTTAATTTAACAATGATTTTTTTAAACTGGATTTGTACATTGTTTCAAGGACTCACATTGTAATTAAATTTAGCTGGTAGTAAATTTTTTAAGTATATTGAGTCCCAGGGAATAAACACATATTTATGCCACCAAATTTAACCATTTTGGTGCACAAAAAATTTAAATATTTAGTGAGTTCCTATTATTTTGTCAACACAGTAGCAGGGTCCCTCTTCTTCTGGGAATGACCCATTCTCTGACAATATTGACATGATGGTCATGGTATCAGCAATGTTACTTGATCCCAGAGTTGATTTGTTTAGGAGTAGGCGCTTGTTCCAAATTTGGTCATCAAATTTTTATTCAATTCAGCTTTAAAATTGAAGTGCATATATTGTGGATTGTAAGATATAAAATATAAAATTGGAAACCACTGGATTAGCTTTATTTTTCACCATGCGGACCAGAGAAGGAAAGGAAAGAAATGTGGAGAAAAAAAAAGTGAAAGAGAAGTAAGACAGAGATTCGAAGAGAAGCATGAGGATAAAAGGAGGCCTTGAGGACAGACTTGTCTCTGGTTCTGGATACTTCTCTGAGCTTTCGCTTAATTGCTCTACATCATCATAAGACATTGTCTATTTAACTTAAATTACTAGGTTTCCTGTCTCTGGAAATGAAATGAATTATAACCATTACACAGTGAAAAAAATGAATACTGCTCCATAGACACAAAAATGTTAGTACCTTTGCATATTTTAAACACAGAAATATACAGACAAATTCCCTTTCTTTAAACCATGTAAATGTATACAGGATTTTAGAGGTTTAAAGTATATTTTAATGCATTATCTTATTTCATCCTAATACCATCCTAGAAGTAAATATTATTTTCAGTTCCATTATAGGAACTGGAAGACTGAGCCCTAGAAAAGTAAAATGACGTGCCCAAGTCAGCAACAGAACAGGGCCTACAATTATGTTATTTCATTAAAAGCAATTGTTACTTAGCAGTCATCTTTTCAGTACCTTTTACCGGGAGTCAGAGAGAGAAAGAAATCAGGGGTGCTCCTACCCCAACTTTCTCTCAGTTTGGACCTCCTCTCCCATGGACACAATCTCTTCTCTACTTTGTGTGACCAAGTTGAATGAGCTGTTTCTGTGGAGAAAAATATAAACTGTTGTCTCTCCCACTATACTCACAACACACTTTTGACACCACATGTGCGGGAATTTCTCCCTGCCAACAAACAAGCAATCACTTCTGCAGTGGATACCAGCTGGGTGCCCTCTAATTCAATTCAATTTTGACTTTATTTACCTGGAGACAGTATCAGATCACACAGGCTAAGGACACAGTCCCACAAAACTGAGCCTCACTTTCAATGCCTATCACAAGCCCTAGGCTGTTTCACCTGTGCTTCCAACAACATTGACAAGATGGCCACGGTATCAGCAATTTTACTCCACTTGAAATTTTACTCAGCTTCCCCGTGGGGTTCGATTAATGTGGTAGAGTGGCTCACAGAACTCAGAGAAATACTTCCTTATATTTAATGGCTTATTATAAAGGATACTACAGAGGATACAGATGAAGAGATGCAAAGGGTGAGGTATGGGGAAAGGGCGTGAAGCTTCCATAACCCGCTCTGGGCATGTCACTTGCAGGAACCTCCGATGTTCAGCTAACTGGAACTCTCTGAGCCCTGTCCTTTTGATTTTTTTATGCTGGCTTCATTACACTGGCATGATTGATGAAATTATTGCCCATTGGTGATGAACTTAACCTTCAGCCTGTCTCCATGGTAGTTGCAGAGTAGGACTGACTGTCCCAACCCTGTAATCTGGCTTTGATCTTCCTGATGACCAGCCCTTATCCAGAAGCCACCTAGAGGCTGCCAGCCATTAGTTAACTCGTTAGCATACAAAAAGACACTTATCACTTTGAAGATTCCAAGGGTTTTAAGAGCTGTATGCCAGCAAACAAGGAAAAAGACCAAATACATATATTCACAACTTCACAGCTGCGCATCCTGGACCAGTGCTGGTGCCTCCCGCTTCATAAAAGGGTTTGATCCATGGACACTCTGTCTATTGGGAACTACTCTCAGCTCAGCTGACTTCCCTACCCCTGGAACCCAAAAGCCCAGGCCCTCTCCACCCTTCTGTAACCTTTCCCCTGAAGCCATTCCCTACTAATAGCAGCATATCTGTCCATAGATAAACAATTTTAAGAAGGTAACTTCCTACAAATGGAGTTGCTATGCCAAAGGTTTTGTTTTCTCTAACCAAAACTACTTGGTGTATGCAAAAGACTATTTTTGAAATGTTCTTATAAATATTTTTATTTATTTATTTATTTTTTATTATTATTATACTTTAAGTTCTAGGGTACATGTGCATAACATGCAGGTTTGTTACATATGTATACTTGTGCCATGTTGCTGTGCTGCACCCATCAACTTGTCAGCACCCATCAACTCGTCATTTACATCAGGTGTAACTCCCAATGCAATCCCTCCCCCCTCCCCCCTCCCCATGATAGGCCCCGGTGTGTGATGTCCCCCTTCCCGAGTCCAAGTGATCTCATTGTTCAGTTCCCACCTATGAGTGAGAATATGCAGTGTTTGGTTTTCTGTTCTTGTGATAGTTTGCTAAGAATGATGGTTTCCAGCTGCATCCATGTCCCTACAAAGGACACAAACTCATCCTTTTTTATGGCTGCATAGTATTCCATGGTGTATATGTGCCACATTTTCTTAATCCAGTCTGTCACTGATGGACATTTGGGTTGATTCCAAGTCTTTGCTATTGTGAATAGTGCTGCAATAAACATACATGTTCATGTGTCTTTATAGCAGCATGATTTATAATCCTTTGGGTATATACCCAGTAATGGGATGGCTGGGTCATATGGTACTTCTAGTTCTAGATCCTTGAGGAATCACTATACTGTTTTCCATAATGGTTGAACTAGTTTACAGTCCCACCAACAGTGTAAAAGTGTTCCTATTTCTCCACATCCTCTCCAGCACCTGTTGTTTCCTGACTTTTTAATGCTCGCCATTCTAACTGGTGTGAGATGGTATCTCATTGTGGTTTTGATTTGCATTTCTCTGACGGCCAGTGATGATGAGCATTTTTTCATGTGCCTGTTGGCTGTATGAATGTCTTCTTTTGAGAAATGTCTGTTCATATCCTTTGCCCACTTTTTGATAGGGTTGTTTGTTTTTTTCTTGTAAATTTGTTTGAGTTCTTTGTAGGTTCTGGATATTAGCCCTTTGTCAGATGAGTAGATTGCAAAAGTTTTCTCCCATTCTGTAGGTTGCCTGTTCACTCTGATGGTAGTTTCTTTTGCTGTGCAGAAGCTTTTTAGTTTAATTAGATCCCATTTGTCAATTTTGGCTTTTGCTGCCATTGCTTTTGGTGTTTTAGACATGAAGTCTTTGCCCATGCCCATGTCCTAAATGGTACTACCTAGGTTTTCCTCTAGGGTTTTTATAGTATTAGGTCTAACATTTAAGTCTCTAATCCATCTTGAATTAATTTTTGTATAAGGAGTAAGGAAAGGATCCAGTTTCAGCTTTCTACTCATGGCTAGCCAATTTTCCCAGAACCATTTATTAAATAGGGAATCCTTTCCCCATTTCTTGTTTCTCTCATGTTTGTCAAAGATCAGATGGTTGTAGATGTGTGGTATTATTTCTGAGGACTCTGTTCTGTTCCATTGGTCTATATCTCTGTTTTGGTACCAGTACCATGCTGCTTTGGTTACTGTAGCCTTGTAGTATAGTTTGAAGTCAGGTAGCATGATGCCTCCAGCTTTGTTCTTTTGACTTAGGATTGTCTTGGAGATGCAGGCTCTTTTTTGGTTCCATATGAACTTTAAAGCAGTTTTTTCCAATTCTGTGAAGAAACTCATTGGTAGCTTGATGGAGATGGCATTGAATCTATAAATTACCTTGGGCAGTATGGCCATTTTCACGATATTGATTCTTCCTATCCATGAGCATGGTATGTTCTTCCATTTGTTTGTGTCCTCTTTTATTTCACTGAGCAGTGGTTTGTAGTTCTCCCTGAAGAGGTCCTTTACATTCCTGTAAGTTGGATTCCTAGGTATTTTGATTCTCTTTGAAGCAATTGTGAATGGAAGTTCATTCCTGATTTGGCTCTCTGTTTGTCTGTTACTGGTGTATAAGAATGCTTGTGATTTTTGCACATTAATTGTGTATCCTGAGACTTTGCTGAAGTTGCTTATCAGCTTAAGGAGATTTTGGGCTGAGACAATGGGATTTTCTAAATTTACAATCATGTCATCTGCAAACAGGGACAATTTGACTTCTTCTTTTCCTAACTGAATACCCTTGATTTCTTTCTCTTGCCTGATTGCCCTAGCCAGAACTTCCAACACTATGTTGAATAGGAGTGGTGAGAGAGGGCATCCCTGTCTTGTGCCAGTTTTCAAAGGGAATTTTTCCAGTTTTTGCCCATTCAGTATGATATTGGCTGTGGGTTTGTCATAAATAGCTCTTATGATTTTGAGATACATTCCATCAATACCGAATTTATTGAGCGTTTTTAGCATGAAGGGCTGTTGAATTTTGTCAAAAGCCTTTTCTGCATCTATTGAGATAATCATGTGGTTCTTGTCTTTGGTTCTGTTTATATGCTGGATTATGTTTATTGATTGCGAATGTTGAACCAGCCTTGCATCCCAGGGATGAAGCCCACTTGATCATGGTGGATAAGCTTTTTGATGTGCTGCTGAATCTGGTTTGCCAGTATTTTATTGAGGATTTTTGCATCGATGTTCATCAGGGATATTGGTCTAAAATTCTCTTTTTTTGTTGTGTCTCTGCCAGGCTTTGGTATCAGGATGATGTTGGCCTCATAAAATGAGTTAGGGAGGATTCCCTCTTTTTCTATTGATTGGAATAGTTTCAGAAGGAATGGTACCAGCTCCTCCTTGTACCTCTGGTAGAATTCAGCTGTGAATCCATCTGGTCCTGGACTTTTTTTGGTTGGTAGGCTATTAATTATTGCCTCAATTTCAGAGCCTGCTATTGGTCTATTCAGGGATTCCACTTCTTCCTGGTTTAGTCTTGGAAGAGTGTAAGTGTCCAGGAAATTATCCATTTCTTCTAGATTTTCTAGTTTATTTGCATAGAGGTGTTTATAGTATTCTCTGATGGTAGTTTGTATTTCTGTGGGGTCGGTGGTGATATCCCCTTTATCATTTTTTATTGCGTCGATTTGATTCTTCTCTCTTTTCTTCTTTATTAGTCTTGCTAGCAGTCTGTCAATTTTGTTGATCTTTTCAAAAAACCAACTCCTGGATTCATTGCTTTTTTGGAGGGTTTTTTGTGTCTCTATCTCCTTCAGTTCTGCTCTGATCTTAGTTATTTCTTGCCTTCTGCTAGCTTTTGAATGCGTTTGCTTTTGCTTCTCTAGTTCTTTTAATTGTGATGTTAGAGTGTCAATTTTAGATCTTTCCTGCTTTCTTTTGTGGGCATTTAGTGCTATAAATTTCCCTCTACACACTGCTTTAAATGTGTCCCAGAGATTCTGGTATGTTGTATCTTTGTTCTCATTGGTTTCAAAGAACATCTTTATTTCTGCCTTCATTTCGTTATGTACCCAGTAGTCATTCAGGAGCAGGTTGTTCAGTTTCCATGTAGTTGAGCGGTTTTGATTTTCTTAGTCCTGAGTTCTAGTTTGATTGCACTGTGGTCTGAGTGACAGTTTGTTATAATTTCTGTTCTTGTACATTTGCTGAGGAGTGCTTTACTTCCAATTATGTGGTCAATTTTGGAGTAAGTGATGTGGTGCTGAGAAGAATGTATATTCTGTTGATTTGGGGTGGAGAGTTCTATAGATGTCTATTAGGTCTGCTTGCTGCAGAGATGAGTTCAATTCCTGGATATCCTTGTTAACTTTCTGTCTCGTTGATCTGTCTAATGTTGACAGTGGAGTGTTGAAGTCTCCTATTATTATTGTATGGGAGTCTAAGTCTCTTTGTAAGTCTCTAAGGACTTGCTTGATGAATCTGGGTGCTCCTGTATTGGGTGCATATATATTTAGGATAGTTATCTCTTCCTGTTGAATTGATCCCTTTACCATTATGTAATGGACTTCTTTGTCTCTTTTGATCTTTGATGGTTTAAAGTCTGTTTTATCAGAGACTAGTATTGCAACCCCTGCTTTTTTTTGTTCTCTATTTGCTTGGTAAATCTTCCTCCATCCCTTTATTTTGAGCCTATGTATGTCTCTGCTTGTGAGATGGGTCTCCTGAATACAGCAGACTGATGGGTCTTGACTCTTTATCCAGTTTGCCAGTCTGTGTCTTTTAATTGGAGCTTTTAGTCCATTTACATTTAAGGTTAATATTGTTATGTATGAACTTGATCCTGCCATTATGATATTAACTGGTTATTTTGCTCGTTAGTTGATGCAGTTTCTTCCTAGCCTCGATGGTCTTTACATTTTGGCATGTTTTTGCAATGGCTGGTACCAATTGTTCCTTTCCATGTTGAGTGCTTCCTTCAGGGTCTCTTGTAAGGCAGGCCTATGGTGACAAAATCTCTAAGCATTTGCTTATCTGTAAAGGATTTTATTTCTCCTTCACTTATGAAACTTAGTTTGGCTGGATATGAAATTCTGGGTTTAAAATTCTTTTCTTTAAGAATGTTGAATATTGGCCCCCACTCTCTTCTGGCTTGTAGAGTTTCTGCCGAGAGATCTGCTGTTAGTCTGATGGGCTTCCCTTTGTGGGTAACCCGACCTTTCTCTCTCGCTGCCCTTAAGATTTTTTTCCTTCATTTCAACTTTGGTGAATCTGGCAATTATGTGTCTTGGAGTTGCTCTTCTCGAGGAGTATCTTTGTGGCGTTCTCTGTATTTCCTGGATTTGAATGTTGGCCTGCCCTACTAGGTTGGGGAAGTTCTCCTGGATGATATCCTGAAGAGTGTTTTCCAGTTTGGTTCCATTTTCCCCCTCACTTTCAGGCACCCCAATCAGACATAGATTTGGTCTTTTTACATAATCCCATACTTCTTGCAGGCTTTGTTCATTTCTTTTTCTTCTTTTTTCTTTTGGTTTCTCTTCTCGCTTCATTTCATTCATTTGATCCTCAATCGCTGATACTCTTTCTTCCAGTTGATCAAGTCGGTTACTGAAGCTTGTGCATTTGTCACGTATTTCTCGTGTCATGGTTTTCATCTCTTTCATTTCGTTTATGACCTTCTCTGCATTAATTACTCTAGCCATCAATTCTTCCACTTTTTTTTCAAGATTTTTAGTTTCTTTGCGCTGGGTACGTAATTCCTCCTTTAGCTCTGAGAAGTTTGATGGACTGAAGCCTTCTTCTCTCATCTCGTCAAAGTCATTCTCCGTCAAGCTTTGATCCATTGCTGGTGATGAGCTGCGCTCCTTTGCCGTGGGAGATGCGCTCTTATTTTTTGAATTTCCAGCTTTTCTGCCCTGCTTTTTCCCCATCTTTGTGGTTTTATCTGCCTCTGGTCTTTGATGGTGATGGTGACGTACTGATGGGGTTTTGGTGTACGTGTCCTTCCTGTTTGATAGTTTTCCTTTTAACAGTCAGGACCCTCAGCTGTAGGTCTGTTGGAGATTGCTTGAGGTCCACTCCAGACCCTGTTTGCCTGGGTGTCGGCAGCAGAGGCTGCAGAAGATAGAATATTGCTGAACAGCGAGTGTACCTGTCTGATTCTTGCTTTGGAGGCTTCCTCTCAGGGGCGTACTCCACCTTGTGAGGTGTGGGGTGTCAGACTGCCCCTAGTGGGGGATGTCTCCCAGTTAGGCTACTCAGGGGTCAGGGGCCCACTTGAGCAGGCAGTCTGTCCCTTCTCAGATCTCAACCTCCGTGTTGGGAGATCCACTGCTCTCTTCAAAGCTGTCAGACAGAGTCCTTTGCGTCTGCAGAGGTTTCTGCTGCTTTTGTTGTTGTTTATCTGTGCCCTGTCCCCAGAGGTGGGGTCTACAGAGACAGACAGGTTTCCTTGAGCTGCTCTGAGCTCCACCCAGTTGGAACTTCCCAGCGGCTTTTTTTACCTACTTAAGCCTCAGCAATGGCGGGCGCCCCTCCCCTAGCCTCGCTGCTGCCTTGCGGTTAGATCACAGACTGCTGTGCTAGCAATGAGGGAGGCTCCGTGGGTGTGGGACCCTCCCGGCCAGGTGTGGGATATAATCTCCTGGTGTGCCTGTTTGCTTAAAGCGCAGTATTGGGGTGGGAGTTACCCGATTTTCCACGTGTTGTGTGTCTCAGTTCCCCTGGCTAGGAAAAGGGATTCCCTTTCCCCTTGCACTTCCCAGGTGAGGCGATGCCTCGCCCTGCTTCAGCTCTCGCTGGTCGGGCTGCTGCAGCTGACCAGCACCGATTGTCCGGCACTCCCTAGTGAGATGAACCCAGTACCTCAGTTGAAAATGCAGAAATCACCGGTCTTCTGTGTCGCTCATGCTGGGAGTTGGAGACTGGAGCTGTTCCTATTCGGCCATCTTGCTCCGCCCTGTCCCAGTGGTTGTTCTTATAAATCTTACTGCAAGTTATCTGGGCTAAAGTTATCAGTCCTGGAATAGGGTATCCATAGAATCTAGGTATGTGCAGTAGGTTAGTACAACTGATTCCAGATTACAGTAAAAGCACTTATAATGGGGTATGGGAAATGAAGAATACATGAAGAAACTCTCTGTGCTGCTTACTTTCTTGTAGAGTCTAACAGAAATCTAGTTTGGTATAGAGCTCTGTAGTGCTAAGGACCACTCTCTGCCTGCATGGTTCCCAACTCCTGGCATAACATGGCTGCTCAAATCCAACAATCATGTTTGCATTCCAGCAAGGAGGAAGAAAGTAGAGAATCTCCCTTTAAGAATTTCCATTAACCAAAATATGCACCAAAGTTTAGACACATAATCACAGCCGCAAAGAAGCTGAGAAAGGTAATCTTTATTCTGAGTAGCCATATTCCCTGCTAAAATTTTGTTCTATTAATAAGAAATAGAGGGAGAATAGATATCAGGGAACAAGTAGCAAACTTGGTCATAAGTGTGAAAGCTGCTGGTTAAATCAGCATATGGCTATGAATGTGTGGCCTTTATGCAAATGCCAAGATGGAAAATTCTGTTTCCTTAGGTCAATCGTATAATTTCTTTTCTAAAGAGGCATCCTGGTATACCAACACCCTGGGGAAGGCAGGAAGAGAGATACCTGCAGAGCAAGAAAGTACTCAAGAGTAGCAATTAAGAATAAAAACAATATTGTTATAATTATTATGATAATAATGCCTCACATTTGCATAATGCTTCAGATTTCAAATATTTAACTTATCCTAATTGAACTCCATAGTATCTTACAAAGAATTTTGTAATAACCCAATTTTATAGAGGAGAAAATTGAGAAGCAGGGAGGTTAATTGTTTGTATAAAGTTTATTACACAGCAAAGAAATCCTAGTCCAGGGCCTGAGCACTCTCTTCAACGCTAATTCTAATTTTTTTAAATTTTTTGAGCAGTGCAATGGCAACATAAATGTGCAATTTCAGCTTGTCTGTACCCTATCACTTATTTAGCAACACACATTCACTGAGCAGCTATTAACATATCAGTGGAAATAATACATAGGGAATAACCCCAAAAACCTCTGCATTCAAAGATTTGAGAAGTTGGAAGAGCAAAGTAGCAAAATTACATTATACATAGGTATATGATATAATTATGTTTGTGCTTTTAAAACAAGAGTATACAAGATTCTTTCGTAGGGAGGAGCGGTCACTCCATTTATTCTTTTCACATTTAGAATTCTATGCCAACAAAATTCTTAGGCTATGCTGTGCCACAGAGCCTTTGCCTTTCCTAATTGACAGGGGCTTCCCTTCTCTCTCTAAGCCTTATCTTCTCTATTGCTTGATGATGTACTTCTCAGATGTAAGTCCTTGCAACATTCCAGTCAAGTAACAAGCGTGATTCCTGTTTCAAAGAAAGAATAAGGTAAGCTGGGTAGATAACATGCCCAGGATAAAAGAAAACTCTATGCTAAGTCAAAATTGGAACTTCTTTTTAGTAAACTACTTGCGAAAACTACAGGGATGTAATAATAAAAATCACACTTATATATTCATTATAATAGCTACTACTTTGTTTGCCTCTATCAGAATGTCATGAACATAGTACATAGCTCCACGTGCCAGGAACAGGTTCAGGGCTTACTATGCACAGTATTAGGTAATAACAATGATAGATAACATATTGACTATTTTATATGTGCCAGGCACTTTGTTAAATATAATGATGTCTGTCTTCTTTCATCTTTAGAAAGAAATAATGCTAAATGCAATAATGCAGCATTAAGGCTGATGATATTATTCCCTCTTAGCACATGAAATTCCTCAGATCCAGCCATGTGCCTATGTTCACACAGTTCAGAAGAGTCATATTTGTTGAGTTTTAAAATCTAAGTTCCAAACCACTGCATCTTTTTGTCATACTTAGCCCTCAAAACAACTATACAAGGTCAGTATTGGAATGTACAGGTAGAGAAACTGTATATATAACTTAACATTTTTATGCCTTTCACTCGTCCGTAAACAAGCAATAGTGCGCAGGGATTTGACAACCATCTGAAAAAGCCACGTCCACGTGGTTTGTCAGAGATTTGCTTTCTGCTGTGTTGTTCTACAAGAAATCACTACATAGGCCTGTGTCTGTTGTTTTACCTCATATGCAGAGGCAAGTCATTATCTTATGTTGGTGCCAAAATCTCATACAATAGGAAGTTAAAACAAAATATTTGAGTATTTTCTATTTTGTTTATTCGCTCTAGTGTATCTTTCCAGTTTAGTCTTTATTTTTGATATTAATATTTTTAAATTTCTCTTTCAAATTTTCTTCAGATTTCCCAATTCACATCTGACTTTTCTTCTGACTTTTATTTATGTAGTTCTTTAATGTCTTCTATAATGTGAAGACATTTGTTTTTAAATATAAAATTATAATTTTTATATTGTGCACAACTTTCTAGTATAATTTTATTGTTTCTAGGGATTTCATATCTGTTTTTTGTTCCACTTTTTTCTTATGATCACTTTGCATGGGATATGTTTTCAACATTTTTCTATTGGTTGGTTTTGTGTAAAGTTAATTTACATAAATTTTTAGAAAATATTAAAGTTCAGGGTAACACTTTTAACTTCATCTCCTTTACTGCTGTTTTAAGTAGTGTTCGAAACTATGGGAGCCTGCCTTCAGGGATTTCATGGCTCTTTGCTCTTTCTCCGCTTTTATCTGCACCTTCTCTTCTCTCTCTCTCTCCAGTTATTCAGTTCCATTTTGATTCAATTTCTATATATTTCACCTTGTGGAACCTTGCTCTGAAGACAAACTCTGGCTGGTGACTTTTGAGAGTCCATATAATCTAGAGTAATCCAGCTCCTTAAAACAGGCATTTCACACTCACCCTTTGCTGGAGTGGTAAAGAATACCTTAAGTTTTAGCTGATGTTTTCAAATTGCCCCACTTTGCTGAAGGAAATAAAAGCCTTTTAACCTAAGACATATTTCTTTGACATATTTTGAGATGCCTGTTAGAGGGCCAGCAAACAGAAATGGCCCTACAAAGTCATCTTCTGCTGGGAAATATACATTTGTAAAAAATCTGCATTAATGCAGTCTGGCCTTCCCTTGTCCAGATGTAGGAAAGATTAACTGACTCCGTCACCTTCAGATCTAAAGTAATATTTTACCGTCGATTCTCTCTGAGGGCAGCTACCAGTGAATTTTCATCTATATAACAAGACCACCTTTACCAGCCAAGTTTTCTCTGTCCCTCCCAGCCACGCCTGCCTGTGACCTCCTAGGTCTGTATGGAGCCTCTCCTGCTTCTACGGTCTGCCTTGCCATTAAAACTTGATTTACCACCATAACCTCTTTTTGTCATGCTCCAATCCCACATTTTTTTCTCTAACTCCGAGATGGTATGCCAGCTTCTGTATCCCACTGGAGAGTTGGATCTTCATGGTGAAGACTCCAATGTATAAACTTTAAATAAATTTGAATACTTTTTCTTCAATTAATCAGCCTTTTGCCAGTTGATTTTTTCAGCAAATCTTCAAGGGCCAAAGACCGTGGCCCCTACCTTGCTATCCAGTATTCTATTCTCCTTGCTTTCACCCCATTGTTTCCCTCTTCTTCTTCTAGTTAGTTGCTGATTCTATTCAGGCTACTGGTGATTTGCCTTCACTTGCTTGTATTTTGGAGTTCCTGATGATACTTGCTTTTTTGGTAAACAGTGCCCACGAGATTTTGGTTCTCAGTGTTATTGTTTAATCTTTTCTGATAGTTTATTTTTATTTCTTGCTGCTTTTAAGATTTTTCTTTCGTTTTTGTTTTTTAACAATTTCATTCTTTATTAGGTTTTTGGGGTTTGTGGTTGGCTGTTGAATCTGTGGTTTGATGACTTTCATAACTTTCAAAAAATCAGCCAATATGATCACACATATTGCTTCTGACATGTATTATTTCTTTTCTCTTTCTGGGTCTCCAATTATAAATATAGCAGATCTTTTCACTATCTCTCATGTCTGTTATGTAATTTTATTTTTTCTTCTCACTTTTAATTTTCATTAAAAAATTTATTTTCATAATTTTTTATTTTCCACTTTTTATTCTCATTTTGTCCTTGTTGTACAACTGGAAAATTTCAACAGACCTAACCACTACTTAAATTACTTTATTTTACTGCATCTATACTGTTGCTTAACCAATTTAGTGTTTTTATCATAACAAATTTATTTGAATTTTCAGTTCCAAATTTCCATTTTATTTTATGGCTTCTAATAGTCACATGAAATTCTCAATCTTATTATCTGGTTTCTTAAACATACTATTCAGTTATTTTAAAATTTTTAATATTTTCAAAATTTAGAGATTTAAATAATTTAAAAATTGGTTCACCTTTGGATCTGCCTCTATTGCCTTCTTTTTTTTCTCTTGGTTTTCAACTTTTGATTCTAACTATTTGCATTCCTGGTATTTTCTTTATTAAATGCCAAATATTATTTATGGAAAATAGTAGCTACTCTGAAAAATGTTATTTATTTTTCGGGGAAGATTTAATTTTCTCTCCGATTGGTTGAGAAAGTGAGAGAAGTACCTTGTGACAATCAGGAATTGAACAGTTTAACGCTGGTTTTCAGTCATATAAAGGCTGATCTATTTCCAGTTTGTCCTCATTCATAGGATGTAATCTTTCAGGAAACTTAACTGAATATCTAGTGTTTACTAAGCTTCTTTCTCTTTATTAAAAATGGAACTGCAGTTTTTGTCTTCCAAGCACCATGATTTAGCTTATGTTTTATTCTGTTTTAGTGTCTTAGTTGCCACTTTCTACTTGACCTTTGCCTTCATGCATCCTAGGAATTGTCAAGTCTCTTCGTGTAAAAACACTAGAGAAAGTCTAACTCACTTCTGAACACAAATTTAATTCTCCCTTGTCTTATAAGACTGCTGAGAGTTCTGTGCCTCCCTTACTGTTTTTTGTTTTGTTTTTGAGCAGGGGTTTTTAACAGGCAGAAGAGAAAGAGAAACAGCTTCCTCCATAGAGGATGGTATCTCCGAGTGGAAAGGAGCTGACCACCTTTTGTCTGGCTTCTTGGCCCAGCATAATTTAGAAACTGAGAACTGCCTTTAGGGGAGTGTCTTTATGGAATCTTGCCCCTTCCCATGCTAAATTTCTTGGTTGCCTTGTAAATGACTTCAAACATCCCCATTTTGTCAAAACATTCCTTTATAGTCATTTTTTCACAAGAATTACAATCATGTCTTCACAAAGCACCCACCATTTATACTCATATATTGACATGAATGTTTGCTTGAAACAATCTATTCTGTGATAGTAGCAGCAACTCCTCTTTGTTATGCTATTAAATTATGAACTTCTGAGATTATTTAGTCAATATTTGCTTCTAGGTAAGCTGTATGTAGGTAGAGAACATCTTGTATTTCTAAATTCTAACCAGGATTTGCCATACACTGGCGTTCAATAAGTATCTGTTGATTGCTATTGAATGAAAAAACTCTATTTTATTTTACTTTATTTTGTTCCTCATTAAGAACACTTTGAACTGTTATTATGCACCTAATTATAACTTGAGAAACTTTTGAGGTACAAAGAAATATAAGATATAGATTTTGCCTTCAAATAATTCATATTCTTAAGTCAGAGACTCCTGTAACTACAGATATTGTTAAGGCCATCCAGATCTGCCAAACTTATTAAACAACTGGAATCACAAAGCTTAAATTGACACTGCAGTCCTCCAGTCTAGGTATAGGTAGATTTTAAGTAACAAGACAATAATAGTAGTTTGGTTTGGTAGTATATTCCTAGACTGCTGTATGGAGAGATGTTCTATGGCTACATATGGTACTCACAGAGTCCCAAGATTGATTAATCTTTCCTATCATGTGTGTTGGTCATGAGAATGGCAAACAATATTCATATGTTAGCATTCTCTGATAAAATCTGATACATCATGTAAAAAGCAGACAATTAAGGTTCTAGGAAATAGAATTTGAAAATAAGCAACAGGTTTTGGGCAAGTTGGAAACTTATACATAGTTGTGTTGTAGGCAAAATAGAACTTGTAGGAAACCTCGGTTCATGTTCCTGAATTTCTACTTGTATACTTAACATTTATTATTTACTACATCTCTGGCACAATTTCTAGAGTTTTACATGTATTGACTTATTCACTATTCGCAGCTTTATCAATAAGTTATTATCAGTTTATGATCTTGGCAAATTACCTGGATGCTCTGAGCCTTACTTCCTTACATGTACGGCATGGGTCACCAAAGCTACTTTACAGAGTTAACTCAAAGCTTATATGACATAATGTTTGAGAATACAATCTAAAATCTAAAAATGTAATATGTTATGATTATTTCTGGCCCATCACACTGTGATTGCTATTGAGTGAAGAAATAAAAAATAAAAAGCAAAATGACACAGGGTTCGAATTGTGTAGTATAGTGTGTAAGTGCTGTACTAAAGGAAGTCGTTGAGGGCTGAGGCAAGAAATGAATTCCTGGAGAACAGTGACTTTATTCATGAATTAAAACATGAGAAACAGGAAAAATCAAAGACTGTGGAGCAAGAATAAGAAATTATTTCCTGAAATACCAAGAAGGGTTCCCTGAGTAAAATGAAAAGTATACATTTAAGAAAAAAAAAACATATAATTATAGAATATAATTGAATATTTGTTTACACTTGAAATAAGTATGATTTTAATCACTGTATTTTTTCTAGTTATTACCACTATTTCTGTGCATTTTTTTTTGTTTATGCTATTTGACTGTGAGTGTTTTTAGGACAAGGGCTGCCATTCTTTATTATATCTCTTTACATATAGTGAAAAAATATAGTCATTGGAGCAAGAGATGTGAGTTGAAATCTTTGCTTTACTCAATTCTTGTGTGACTATAAAAGTTTTCTTTCTGGGTGTAACGGCAGTTGCCTATAGTCCCAGCAACTTAAAATGTAGAGGCAGTTGGATCATTTGAGCCTAGGAGTTTGAGTCCAGCCTGGACAACATAGTCAGAGCCCACTGTAATAAATAAATAAATAAATAAATAAATAAATGTTTTCTCATCTATGTAATGGAGATAATGAGGCTTGAAATGACAGTGGTGAGAATCAGAAATGTATATAGGGTACACTGTTGACTGAGAAGTGGTATCCATTTGATTGACACCATCATTGTAATATTCATCATCATCATCATCATCACTCCATAATCATGATGTTTATTAGACCTAATACTGTCTTGCAAGGTGGACCAATGAATGTTTGCTGATTGAAAGAATGATGGAATAAGTGGATGAGTAAATGAATAAGACAAGATAGACTAGTAACAAAGCAAGATGCTATATTTTTCAGGGTCTTGAAATTTTATTTTTAGTAAGTAGGTCAAGACAAAAGATAAGTTAACAATGCTTAACTTTAAAGTCCTGCTTTCTGTGAAGTTTTCTAACAGTAGTATGTAAAGTTGCCTTTAATGGAGCCCAAGAAAAGGTCAGAGGCCATGGTGGGAGTAGGGGTTGGGGGAGAATCATATTCTTCTAAAGGAACTTTTAAATACTTTGGCACCAAGAGAAAAAAAGAGAAAACACATTTTTTTTTCAGTGAGTGTGAGCCAGCAGCTGACCTTCCAGCAGAGGAGAGCAGGGAGTCCAACGTTCTCCTTCAGTAAGTCTATTGTGAATAGACTCTGCAACCCAAGTATCCCTGTTCAGAATCCCAGCATCTGTATCCAAATTTGACATCCATTTTCAGGAGTAAATATTTGCCACGGAAGCTTAAGATGTTATTTCACAGTGGAAATCTTATCAGCCAATTTTAGAAGAGTTTAAAGCTCATGACATTTCCTGTCTCTTTTGGGAAATTTGTGTATGCTAAAAAAAAATATTCTTAAGAATCAGAATCTTTTTTTTGTCCCAAAATAACATCAATTTTTTGCCTTCTCTTTATAACTTCTGATGTTGACAGTCACTTATGCTTGAGGATAAAGACATCAGCCTGAAGGGGGAAAAATCAGATGTGGAAAATATTTGTAAGATTTGAAAGAGCACCCTGTACTATATTTCTGATTCTGCTAAGGATCTTCTCATGATGAGTGAAAGGAAGGAAAACCCACAAAGTCAACCTCTTGGGTGGGTGGAAGGGAAGAACGGAAGAAATTTTTAAAAAGATATCTCTTTGTTCAAAATGGAATCACTTGCTCAAGACAAAAGCAAAATAAAATGAAACAGGAAGAACCCTAAATTATAAATATTATCAAGAGCTTAGTGTTATTTACAAATCAATTTGAATAAATGCAATTGCTTTTTGTTTGCATCTCTATATATTTGCATTTATGTGTATTTTTATTGGTTTCATTAAAAATGTTTCCTAATCACAAAATGTGCTATAATTTATATGATAGTAAGAGTCTCAAACATAGAGAAATCTGGGCTAGTGATAGAGTAGAAAAAATGAACAACTCTTCACAGTCTTTGTTCTTTTGATCTTTAAACTTAGTTTTATCACTTTGAAGAATTGTAAATTCTCATAACTAATTTTATCCCATTACTCAGAGTAATGAGCATGAAACTCTCTTCCCATGCTAAATACAGTATAGGGGGGTATTTATGTCTCTGGTCATCCTGATTTGCATGAATCCTGAATGTGATCATAAGAATGACAAGGAAGTTGGTGAAAATATTTGGTGAGGAAAGTATTGAGTCCTAGTTGAGTGTACCTCCAGGAAAATATTTTTAAAATCTTATTGAGTAGATAGTTCAGCTACCTGTGAAAAGCAGAGGACAAGAAAAAATCAGGCGAGGTACTTTCCTGTTTCAAAAGTCATCCCTATTTTCAAGAAGGACACCAGGTGATATTGATGCAGACAGTTGGTTAGAAGGCTCTACTTTGAGAAACATTTATCTAATGGGGAAAAGAACAATGAATATCTGCTACTTGCCAAACATTGATAGGTGCTTTACCCACATTATAATCATTCTTCATGATTTTATGAATAAGTATTATTATTCCACATTACAGATAAGAAATTGAGACCAGAAATATTTCATAGCTAATAAGAGGATGAAAGATTTAAACCCATATTCTTCTCTCTATGTCTTGATCTATACCCAAACTTTCTCCTTTTGTTCAAATACGTTTGTTCAATTCTGAGCATCAGGAAATTATTTCTCCTTGGGAACAAATATGCAGTGTGTTTTCTTTTTGGTTCATAAATGTATTTTTATATTGAACAATATCTGGACATCAGCATGCAGATCAGTCCCCATTCAGTGAAAGCAGAGAGAAAAATGTCTGCTGGGTCCAACTTGGCTCAGAAGCATCTTTCACCAACAGCAGCGAAACCAAACCAACTTAGTTGAACTTTTTTTTTTTTGTTAGAATTATTCTTTGTCTCTTTTTGGTGTGAAAATTGAATATTTCTCACAAAAGAAAATTGGGGGTGAGGGGTTGTAATCAGTCTTGTGGATAATGATTTGTTCTTTTTTAACCCAATCATCTTATTTCTTATAGCTTTATTATCTTTGGAAAGTGGAAAGTTGTGTTTTGCTCTTCCTTTATATTAGTTTTTCTTTCTTTCTTCTGCCCAGATGCTAAAATTAGATTCAGGGCATCATAATTATGCCATAATTACCATGATCATATTTTTCTGCCATAGAAAATTAGTACGAATTTTGATTTTCTCCAAAACTTCAACAGATGCTCTTTTTCTATAGCATTATAAATTTTTTTTTATGTGTATGAATATTTTTTTTTAAATTTATTTATTATTATTATACTTTAAGTTGTAGGGTACATGTGCATAACGTGCAGGTTTGTTACATATGTATACTTGTGCCATGTTGGTGTGCTGCACCCATCAACTCGTCATGTACATCAGGTATAACTCCCAATGCAATCCCTCCCCCCTCCCCCTTCCCCATGATAGGCCCCGGTGTGTGATGTTCCCATTCCTGAGTCCAAGTGATCTCATTGTTCAGTTCCCACCTATGAGTGAGAACATGTGGTGTTTGGTTTTCTGTTCTTGGGATAGTTTGCTAAGAATGATGGTTTCCAGCTGCATCCATGTCCCTACAAAGGACACAAACTCATCCTTTTTTATGGCTGCATAGTATTCCATGGTGTATATGTGCCACATTTTCTTAATCCAATCTGTCACTGATGGACATTTGGGTTGATTCCAAGTCTTTGCTATTGTGAATAGTGCTGCAATAAACATACGTGTGCATGTGTCTTTATAGCAGCATAATTTATAATCCTTTGGGTATATACCCAGTAATGGGATGGCTGGGTCATATGGTACATCTAGTTCTAGATCCTTGAGGAATCGCCATACTGTTTTCCATAATGGTTGAACTAGTTTACAATCCCACCAACAGTGTAAAAGTGTTCCTATTTCTCCACATCCTCTCCAGCACCTGTTGTTTCCTGACTTTTTAATGCTCGCCATTCTAACTGGTGTGAGATGGTATCTCATTGTGGTTTTGATTTGCATTTCTCTGATGGCCATTGATGATGAGCATTTTTTCATGTGTCTGTTGGCTGTATGCATGTCTTCTTTTGAGAAATGTCTGTTCATATCCTTTGCCCCTTTTTGATGGGGTCGTTTGTTTTTTTCTTGTAAATTTGTTTGAGTTCTTTGTAGGTTCTGGATATTAGCCCTTTGTCAGATGAGTAGATTGCAAAAATTTTCTCCCATTCTGTAGGTTGCCTGTTCACTCTGATGGTAGTTTCTTTTGCTGTGCAGAAGCTCTTTAGTTTAATGAGATCCCATTTGTCAATTTTGGCTTTTGCTGCTGTTGCTTTTGGTGTTTTAGACATGAAGTCTTTGCCCATGCCTATGTCCTGAATGGTACTACCTAGGTTTTTCTCTAGGATTTTTATGGTATTAGGTCTAACATTTAAGTCTCTAATCCATCTTGAATTAATTTTCGTATAAGGAGTAAGGAAAGGATCCAGTTTCAGCTTTCTACTCATGGCTAGCCAATTTTCCCAGAACCATTTATTAAATAGGGAATCCTTTCCCCATTTCTTGTTTCTCTCATGTTTGTCAAAGATCAGATGGTTGTAGATGTGTGGTATTATTTCTGAGGACTCTGTTCTGTTCCATTGGTCTATATCTCTGTTTTGGTACCAGTACCATGCTGTTTTGGTTACTGTAGCCTTGTAGTATAGTTTGAAGTCAGGTAGCGTGATGCCTCCAGCTTTGTTCTTTTGACTTAGGATTGTCTTGGAGATGCGGGCTCTTTTTTGGTTCCATATGAACTTTAAAGCAGTTTTTTCCAATTCTGTGAAGAAACTCATTGGTAGCTTGATGGAGATGGCATTGAATCTATAAATTACCTTGGGCAGTATGGCCATTTTCACGATATTGATTCTTCCTATCCATGAGCATGGTATGTTCTTCCATTTGTTTGTGTCCTCTTTTATTTCACTGAGCAGTGGTTTGTAGTTCTCCCTGAAGAGGTCCTTTATATTCCTTGTAAGTTGGATTCCTAGATATTTTATTCTCTTTGAAGCAATTGTGAATGGAAGTTCATTCCTGATTTGGCTCTCTGTTTGTCTGTTACTGGTGTATAAGAATTCTTGTGATTTTTGCACATTAATTGTGTATCCTGAGACTTTGCCGAAGTTGCTTATCAGCTTAAGGAGATTTTGGGCTGAGACAGTGGGATTTTCTAAGTATACAATCATGTCATCTGCAAACAGGGACAATTTGACTTCTTCTTTTCCTAACTGAATACCCTTGATTTCTTTCTCTTGCCTAATTGCCCTAGCCAGAACTTCCAACACTATGTTGAATAGGAGTGGTGAGAGAGGGCATCCCTGTCTTGTGCCAGTTTTCAAAGGGAATTTTTCCAGTTTTTGCCCATTCAGTATGATATTGGCTGTGGGTTTGTCATAAATAGCTCTTATATTTTGAGGTACGTTCCATCAATACCGAATTTATTGAGTGTTTTTAGCATGAAGGGCTGTTGAATTTTGTCAAAAGCCTTTTCTGCATCTATTGAGATAATCATGTGGTTCTTGTCTTTGGTTCTGTTTATATGCTGGATTATGTTTATTGATTTGCGAATGTTGAACCAGCCTTGCATCCCAGGGATGAAGCCCACTGGATCATAGTGGATAAGCTTTTTGATGTGCTGCTGAATCCGGTTTGCCAGTATTTTATTGAGGATTTTTGCATCGATGTTCATCAGGAATATTGGTCTAAAATTCTCTTTTTTTGTTGTGTCTCTGCCAGGCTTTGATATCAGGATGATGTTGGCCTCATAAAATGAGTTAGGGAGGATTCCCTCTTTTTCTATTGATTGGAATAGTTTCAGAAGGAATGGTACCAACTCCTCCTTGTACCTCTGGTAGAATTCAGCTGTGAATCCATCTGGTCCTGGACTTTTTTTGGTTGGTAGGCTATTAATTATTGCCTCAATTTCAGAGCCTGCTATTGGTCTATTCAGGGATTCAACTTCTTCCTGGTTTAGTCTTGGAAGAGTGTAAGTGTCCAGGAAATTATCCATTTCTTCTAGATTTTCCAGTTTATTTGCATAGAGGTGTTTTATAGTATTCTCTGATGGTAGTTTGTATTTCTGTGGGGTCAGTGGTGATATCCCCTTTATCATTTTTTATTGCGTCTATTTGATTCTTCTCTCTTTTCTTCTTTATTAGTCTTGCTAGTGGTCTGTCAATTTTGTTGATCTTTTCAAAAAACCAACTCCTGGATTCATTGCTTTTTTGGAGGGTTTTTTGTGTCTCTATCCTCTTCAGTTCTGCTCTGATCTTAGTTATTTCTTGCCTTCTGCTAGCTTTCGAATGTGTTTGCTCTTGCTTCTCTAGTTCTTTTAATTGTGATGTTAGGGTGTCAATTTTAGATCTTTCCTGCTTTCTCTTGTGGGCATTTAGTGCTATAAATTTCCCTCTACACACTGCTTTAAATGTGTCCCAGAGATTCTGGTATGTTGTATCTTTGTTCTCATTGGTTTCAAAGAACATCTTTATTTCTGCCTTCATTTCGTTATGTACCCAGTAGTCATTCAGGAGCAGGTTGTTCAGTTTCCATGTAGTTGAGCGGTTTTGATTGAGTTTCTTAGTCCTGAGTTCTAGTTTGATTGCACTGTGGTCTGAGAGACAGTTTGTTATAATTTCTGTTCTTGTACATTTGCTGAGGAGTGCTTTACTTCCAATTATGTGGTCAATTTTGGAGTAAGTACGATGTGGTGCTGAGAAGAATGTATATTCTGTTGACTTGGGGTGGAGAGTTCTATAGATGTCTATTAGGTCTGCTTGCTGCAGAGATGAGTTCAATTCCTGGATATCCTTGTTAACTTTCTGTCTCGTTGATCTGTCTAATGTTGACAGTGGAGTGTTGAAGTCTCCTATTATTATTGTATGGGAGTCTAAGTCTCTTTGTAAGTCTCTAAGGACTTGCTTTATGAATCTGGGTGCTCCTGTATTGGGTGCATATATATTTAGGATAGTTATCTCTTCCTGTTGAATTGATCCCTTTACCATTATGTAATGGCCTTCTTTGTCTCTTTTGATCTTTGATGGTTTAAAGTCTGTTTTATCAGAGACTAGTTCTCCATTTGCTTGGTAAATCTTCCTCCATCCCTTTATTTTGAGCCTATGTATGTCTCTGCTTGTGAGATGGGTCTCCTGAATACAGCAGACTGATGGGTCTTGACTCTTTATCCAGTTTGCCAGTCTATGTCTTTTAATTGGAGCATTTAGTCCATTTACATTTAAGGTTAAGATTGTTATGTGTGAACTTGATCCTGCCATTATGATATTAACTGGTTATTTTGCTCGTTAGTTGATGCACTTTCTTCCTAGCCTCGATGGTCTTTACATTTTGGCATGTTTTTGCAATGGCTGGTACCGGTTGTTCCTTTCCATGTTTAGTGCTTCCTTCAGGGTCTCTTGTAAGGCAGGCCTATGGTGACAAAATCTCTAAGCATTTGCTTATCTGTAAAGGATTTTATTTCTCCTTCACTTATGAAACTTAGTTTGGCTGGATATGAAATTCTGGGTTTAAAATTCTTTTCTTTAAGAATGTTGAATATTGGCCCCCACTCTCTTCTGGCTTGTAGAGTTTCTGCCGAGAGATCTGCTGTTAGTCTGAAGGGCTTCCCTTTGTGGGTAACCCGACCTTTCTCTCTGGCTGCCCTTAAGATTTTTTCCTTCATTTCAACTTTGGTGAATCTGGCAATTATGTGTCTTGGAGTTGCTCTTCTCGAGGAGTATCTTTGTGGCATTCTCTGTATTTCCCGGATTTGAATGTTGGCCTGCCCTACTAGGTTGGGGAAGTTCTCCTGGATGATATCCTGAAGAGTGTTTTCCAACTTGGTTCCATTTTCCCCCTCACTTTCAGGCATCCCAATCAGACGTAGATTTGGTCTTTTTACATAATCCCATACTTCTTGCAGGCTTTGTTCATTTCTTTTTCTTCTTTTTTCTTTTGGTTTCTCTTCTCGCTTCATTTCATTCATTTGATCCTCAATCGCTGATACTCTTTCTTCCAGTTGATCGAGTCGGTTACTGAAACTTGTGCATTTGTCACGTATTTCTCGTGTCATGGTTTTTATCTCTTTCATTTCGTTTATGACCTTCTCTGCATTAATTACTCTAGCCATCAATTCTTCCACTTTTTTTTCAAGATTTTTAGTTTCTTTGCGCTGGGTACGTAATTCCTCCTTTAGCTCTGAGAAATTTGATGGACTGAAGCCTTCTTCTCTCATCTCATCAAAGTCATTCTCCGTCCAGCTTTGATCCATTGCTGACGATGAGTTGCGCTTCTTTGCCGGGGGAGATGCACTCTTATTTTTTGAATTTCCAGCTTTTCTGCCCTGCCTTTTCCACATCTTTGTGGTTTTATCTGCCTCTGGTCTTTGATGATGGTGACGTACTGATGGGGTTTTGGTGTCCTTCCTGTTTGATAGTTTTCCTTCTAACAGTCAGGACCCTCAGCTGTAGGTCTGTTGGAGATTACTTGAGGTCCACCCCAGACCCTGTTTGCCTGGGTATCAGCAGCAGAGGCTGCAGAAGATAGAATATTTCTGAACAGCGAGTGTACCTGTCTGATTCTTGCTTTGGAAGCTTCCTCTCAGGGGTGTACTCCACCCTGTGAGGTGTGGGCTGTCAGACTGCCCCTAGTGGGGGATGTCTCCCAGTTGGGCTACTCAGGGGTCAGGGACCCACTTGAGCAGGGAGTCTGTCCCTTCTCAGATCTCAACCTCCGTGTTGGGAGATCCACTGCTCTCTTCAAAGCTGTCAGGCAGAGTCGTTTGCATCTGCAGAGGCTTCTGCTGTGTTTGTTATTGTTTACTGTGCCCTGTCCCCAGAGGTGGAGTCTACAGAGACAGGCAGGTTTCCTTGAGCTGCTGTGAGCTCCACCCAGTTCGAGCTTCCCAGCAGCTTTGTTTACCTACTTAAGCCTCAGCAATGGCGGGCGCCCCTCCCCCAGCCTCGCTGCTGCCTTGCCGGTAGATCACAGACTGCTGTGCTAGCAATGAGGGAGGCTCCGTGGGCGTGGGACCCTCCCGGCCAGGTGTGGGATATAATCTCCTGGTGTGCCTGTTTGCTTAAAGCGCAGTATTGGGGTGGGAGTTACCCGATTTTCCAGGTGTTGTGTGTCTCAGTTCCCCTGGCTAGGAAAAGGGATTCCCTTTCCCCTTGCACTTCCCAGGTGAGGCGATGCCTCGCCCTGCTTCAGCTCTCGCTGGTCGGGCTGCAGCAGCTGACCAGCACCGATCGTCCGGCACTCCCCAGTGAGATGAACCCAGTACCTCAGTTGAAAATGCAGAAATCACCGGTCTTCTGTGTCGCTCGCGCTGGGAGTTGGAGACTGGAGCTGTTCCTATTCGGCCATCTGGCTCCGCCCCAGCATTATAAATTAATGCCAGAGAATATATAAATGTACACACCATTTTCCTGAACACGTGAGGGGTGTGATGAAATCACTGTTTAACTGAAGTTAATTGTTTCCAAGAATTATCATTTTTTATTGATAATTTCATTGCAGAGGGCCTAATTATTCTCCAATTGCATTTGCAAATTGTCTTATTTTTACTATTCAGGAAACTTATCTCTGCCAAAAAAACACTTCATTTTACAAATGAAACAGAAAACCAGAGAAGGGAAGTGACTTTTTCAAGGTCACTTGGCCAACCAGAAATAGAGTTGAGGTTAGATATTTTTATCCCCAAATTATGTTTATTGGATTACACTGGTTTAATCATACTTAAGTCTTAAGACCTAAGACTGGGAACTGAAGTCTGGTTAACCATCTTGCCCTTGTTGCTTTTGAGCAATAGAAGATTATAAAAGATAGTGGAAAGAGACTAAAGCACATCAGGCTAGAAAAGAAGAGCAAAGAGCTTAGTGCCTCAGTAACGCCTTGGAAGATAAGACATTGCTGTTTGTTAAGAATTGAATGCTTCTACTTTCTTTTCTCGATGGTTCTTGGCTAAGCGCTGAGAGGAATGAGGCTTTAGGAATCAGTCACTCATTTAACAAATATTTACTGCCAACCTTCTGTGTTTAGTCCCCAGGGATACAAGATAGAAGATACTATTTCCCCTATACCACCACCACACATGAGAAAGAGTTCCCATTCCAGAGGCAGGTAGAGATATATCAAAATCAGACACAAGATTCATTTTTAACAATCTCTTTAATTTTATTCCAAGATAATAAGAATTGCTTTATTTAAAATATTTTAATTTATATCTTTTAAAAAACTTTCATTTTGGTTCAGGGGTACATGTGCAGGATTATTATACAGGTAACTTGTGTGTCACAGAGGATTGGTGTGCTTGCATTTTCAGGTCACATATGAAAAACGTACCTCTTTGTTAGAGGTAAGAGAAGATCCTTTTAACTTCATGACAGCTGCTAGGAGGACATATAGAGCCATTAGCTACCACCCGATATTGGGAAACAATAAGTTCAAGATTTAAGTAGAGTGTCCCTAGTTGATCTTCACTTGACCCATAAACACTTATTCCCAAATTTGTGTGTCAAACTTTCTTTGTCAAACTTAAAGTTGCTGTTTCAGCTCCAATTTCCACTAAGACAATGAAAAATGCTTCTAAAACTTTATATTTGCAAAGATTTAAAAACTACTAACTGAGGCAGGAGGGAAATAATGTTCATTCAAAATAAAGTTCAAATCTTAAACTGATAAATCTCAGAGGAACCTCAGATATTATTTAACTGCAATTACAAACTTGATTACATTTAGTTAAGTGCATTAAAATTATTTGTCCTCCGTTATGTGGCAGAAACTTATTAGGTGAATTCAGAAATCTAGCTTAGACATTTATTAGCTATGTAATCTTCAGTTAGTCATTTATCTGTTCTAAAACTCTTTCACCATTAATAGACAATGTGAACAATGTCATTTCAAACCCATGATGACATTATAAGGATGAATGAGATCATGTATGCGTGAAAAGGGCTTTGTGTGGTAGAAGGTACTTTATATATGCTAGCTCACACTATCACATCATACTATCATTAAAACATTATAAATGCTCTTACCCCAAGAGGTAGAACTTGCTGAAAACAAGTTAGTATAAAACAAGTATATGGGACTGTAAAATCAAACTTTTCCTTATTCAGCCACACCCACAAGCAAAAAACAAACAGACCAGCAATATGCAACCTTGTTTCCATATGAGAAAAACAATATGGGCACGTCACATATTGCATATTAGCTTAGGAAGCATAACATGGTAAACCAGGACAGGGAAAGACCCATCTCTCTTCATATAATAAGGCCAGAGTTGTTCATTCATTTGAAATAGGGTCAAAATTACATTTTAATAATTCTTAGGTTAGACAGAAATTTAGAAAAAGATGATTGATCTTAATGGGATTAAGATTTTTTTTTTTTTTTTTTTACTTAATTTAAGATGCAGAACCAGCGCTCATCTTGACCCCTTCCCTGGTGGGGTCAGGAGGCCCCGTCATTAGAGGGAGGTTTCCTTCTTTCATCATAATCTAATCATGAATTTAGATCACTCTGTGAGGTAAAAGGAAACATCTAGAAACAGTTACTTGATTATTTGAAGAGGAGTAGCCTTGGTATTCTATAAGGTGGGAAAACTGATTAAACGGAAGATTCAGTAAGAGGTCACAGAGAACAGCAGCATTAGAGAAAGTGTGAATTTTTACCTTGGGCAGCTCAAAAGTGGTAGAAAGTATCTAATGTTAGCATCAACAGAAGCTACTATTATCATTTCTCACATGCTTAGTATACCTTTGTCTCTATATAATTCTCACAAAATATAAATTTAGTGGATACTACTTTGCCCATTTTTTGATAAAGAAATAAGACAGACAAAGTGATAATGAAATTCACATAGTTAAAAAGTAGATTTGGGATTAAAACTCCAGTGTGTCTAAATCAAAGCTGTGTCTCTTACATTATATATAATGTGCCATTAGCCCTTTGAGATTCACCTAAGAAAACAAGCTTGCCTTCCTGTCACTGTGACCTTTTGGGAGACCAGAGTAATATGATTCATTTCTGTTTCTTCTAGTTCCTTAGTAGTATCATAGTTCCTTTTGCTATTATTCCCATAGGTCTTACACATTGCACTGATATTGTCTTCTTTCATATCCATCTCCCCAACCAGAATATATGCTGGAGTTTATCTTGTTGGGAACAACCCCAAGTCATTGTCCATCTCCAGGGTCGAGTAGGTTGCCATGCACAGAGCAAGAACTCTGGATATTTTCTGATGTCTATTCTAATAAAAAGATCTTCCATAGGCCAGTCCTGAAATGGAGTTAAGGTCATGTTAAAGTTCCTCAGCTACCTCTGTGGTTTTGGAACTACACAAGGCAACTATAAATGGACCAGAAACCAGAGTATCTGACACAAACTGCAACTCTCAGACATTTGCTAACTGTTTGAGTACCATAGCATTTTTCTATTTCCTTCAGAAGAGGCATTTAAAATGGATTTCCAGGAGAAATCACAAAGAAATGACCACTCCAGTTTTTTTACAATAGACTTGCTCATCTGTGGTAATGAACAGCCTGGCCAGAAACTGATCATCAGGACAATCTGGCCTAAAGGCCAAGCATAGATGGTGCTTCCTTTGATAAGCACTTTTTGGCCTTCCTTTTCCATTGGTGGTCAAGGATCGCAACCACCAAATAATAGTGCCAGTTATTATTATTTTTTTCTGTAGTCACAGACAAAATGAGGAAAAAGCAAACTAAATGGCTGGCTTCACATTCCTTGAAAGAATGCTTGGTATCAGACATTATGCCTGGCATATTGCATAGGTTGACACATTTAATTCCACAACACCCCACATGGTATATTATAGAGGTGGTACTTTGTGCCTATAACTAGAGAGTGCTTAAAACGTGCTTGTTGCATAAATAAACAAGATGCATTTCAGCCTGCCTCAGCCAGACTTATGTAGAAAACAATCCAAAACAAAAGCTTTCTGGGGGCTGTGATCATGCAGAAATAGGAGGAAAGCAAGAAGAGGAGAAAGGAAAAGGGTAGGGAAAGAAAAAGAAAACAGTCAAGGAGAGTGATACCAAGCTAGTGACTGCTTTGTGACAAGTGCAGCTGATTCCTTGGTCTTGTGAGATGTTTTCAAAGAAGCTATAGAAATTACTGCTTCAGAATAGCTCTGCATACAGCGAGGAAGAAAGAATATATATCTTCTGATTGCTTTCTGTCTCTCATCTCCCACTGGTCAAAGACTACTTCATGGGACCTTAACCACACTTCTTAATCACTCCTGGCACGCACTATGAAAGGCAGAGTCCCATGGGAATTTTTTTTTTTGTTCAATGTGTAGTCATAGCAGTCTTTACAAGTCAGAGCTGTGCATGAGGACACTCACTGCAGCAGCAGCAACTTGGATCCACTACCTTTGTTAGGTTTTCCCCAGTCTGAAAGCAAGATAAGTGGCCTTGGCTATAGTCAGGATGGGTGGGGAGGAAAGGCATAATTGCATGGATTTAGGTTGGGGCATAAACTGCGTACAATATACAGTCCTAAATGACTTTCTCCTGCCCATGTCTTCTACCCATGTTCAGACCCAGATACTCAGCTTCTTATAATAATCTTTCTTACTTACTTTGCCATAGACTCCAGACACTCAGCCTGATTTCCTTTCCTTCTAGCAGCTGCTATTATGAATTCTATACCTTAGGAGTTTTCTCTCCATGTTTATGTCTTGCTGAGTAATAGCATACTTCCACTTCAAATTCCTTCCCCAACCTCATCAGTGCCTCCTGCTATGGTTTGAATGGTTATCCCCTCTGAAACTTATGTTGAGATTTAATTGACATGGGACCTTTAAGAGGTGGTTCGGTAATGAAGGTATTGCCCTCATGAATTGATTAATGATGTTATCATGGAAGTGGATAATTATTATGAGACTGGGTTTGTTATAAAAGTGGGTTCAGTCCGATTTCTTTTCTCTGTCTTGCATGCTTGCTTCTGTCTCTCACTTTCTGCCATGGAATAATACTCACCAGATGCCACTGCCATGCTGTTGGACTTTCCAGCCCCCAGAACCATAAGAAACAAATTACCCCATCTGTGGTATTCTGTTATAGCAGCAAAAAACAGACTAAGACACCGCTTTATTGCTGCTCTCAATGGCAAGCCTTTAAGTCAGGGGTGGACAGCAGGTATCTTTACCTACATTGGCTTAAACTATTATTTATAGTCTGATGTGCTGTGTAAGAGTAGTATTCTTGGGCCTGTTCAGGATCAGGCATTTTAAACAATCATTAATTATATATTTATTATACTTTGAGTTTTATCTCTCTGATAATGTGTAGGAAACCAGTTGGAAAAGACAACTGTTTACAAGTTAAAAATGTTAGGAAGTATAATATTTATTAAATTTTTAGTGTCATGATTCCTGGTATATGGTCTTTACTCTCTTTAAAATAGTGAATAGAAGTTCCAGTGGGTTTATACTCCTGTATTTTTGCAAGGACTTACTGACAGTCCTTTTACACAAAATGCCGTTATACTATTTTTAATGAAAGCTTTAGCAAAAAACATTGCCGTATTTTTCTCTGGGTACTCACCTGTCAACAATGAAGATAAAATCAAATTGAAACAGTAAGAATCCTTAGTCTCAACTGGGTAATTTGTAACTTGAAAAACCTCGATTCTGAGGTATCCTTAGATATTAAAGTTTTGGGGCATGTCCTTATTGTCACTGACTGAAATAGATTGGGAAAAGGTGATATGGGCCAAACACCAGGGGTACAAATTAATAACAATAAAAGTAGGTAGATTCTGGATATATTTTGAAGGTAGAGCCCATAGAATTTGCTGCTTGATCAAATATATATTGAGAGAAAAAAGTTAAGGCTTTTTTCATTCATTCAGCAGTTGAAGAATGAATAACATTTTTAAAAAAACAGAGCAGAAATAATCTCAACCCAAAGCACCTAGATGAGAACTGGTTTTGTTTTTGTTTATTTTCCACCAATGACCAGATGTGACCAGTAAAAAGAATGTGGAGGAGGGTCAGACAGTTACCAGAGTGTAACAGTTAATATTGAGTGTCAACTTGATTGGATTGAGGGATACAAAGTATTGATCCTTGGTGTGTCTGTGAGGGTTTTGTCAAAAGAGATTAACATTTGAGTTAATGGACTGGGGAAGGCAGGTTCACCCTAAATCTGGTGGGCACAATGTAATCAGCTGCCAGTGAATGTAAAGCAGGCAGAAAAACATGTAAAGGCGAGACTGGCCTAGCCTCCCAGCCTACATTTTTCTCCTGTGCTGGATGCTTCCTGCCCTCAAATATTGGACTTCAAGTTCTTCAGTTTTGGGACTCTGACTGGCTCCCCTGGCTCCTCAACTTGCAGACAGCCTACTGTGGGACTTTGTGATCATATAAGTTAATAATAAACTCCTCTCTCTCTCTCTCTCTCTCTCTCTCTCTCTATCTATCTATCTATCTATCTATCTATCTATCTATCTATCTATCTATCTATCTTTCTATCTATCTATCCATCCATCCATCCATCCTATTAGTTCTGTCCCTCTAGAGAACCCTGACTAATACACAGAGTAAGTAGTGAGGGAATTTTGTCTTAGAGCACTTGAGCATGTTGTTTTCCTAATGCTATTTAAAGTATTCAGTATAGGAAGAAAGTTGGTTTTCCATGATAATGCTTCCAAAGAAATTGCTCTCCATAGAAAATGAACAACTTGAACGGGGAAGACTTCCACATTGGGTACGGAGGTCTAGAACAGAAGCAGGAAAGAGTGTAAAAAGTTTAAAATGACAAAAAAAGTTTAAAATGACAAAAAAATGACAAAAAAGTTAAAAATGACAAAAATGCAGAGAAAAAATATGAAGATAGATTTCATCCAAAAAGAATTTCATTAAAATGCTCCATTCCCAGAGAAAAGCCTATTATTTTACCAAATTATTCCTTTACCTGCTTGCCTACCTAACTGATTTTCCTAAAGTTAAATATGTCTATTGACAAATTCCATCCATTTAGAGTTTCAAATTGGATCTTTCAATCAAAGAAGGAATCTGTAAGGGAAAGAGACCTTCCCAACTGTAAAAGAAATTCCAGCGTATTTAAAATAGTTGCGTTGCGGGGCGGTGGGGCAGCGGGGGTCGAGGAGTTGGCCAGCCAGTTTTACCAGAAACGTTAAAAAAAAAAAACTCAATAGCATGAAAGTAAAGGACCAACAGAAAACTGACCCTGGGAAAGATATGGATAATTCAGGGAGAAAGAAAAATGAAAATAGTAACAGTGATAAGATTATTAGAGTAAAAAGACTTAAGTCGCTAATGTTGTCACATAATAGTAGGGGTACCTATTTCTTGGAAATTAGATATTTGATTGCCAAAAGTTTAATTTAGCTTGAAATTTTATCCATAAAATATGCAGGACAAAAAACATATTAGCAAAAAGGTAGCAAAAGTGAAGAAAATGTTGCAGAAAGTAGGGCAAAAACCCAAAGAAATATAAAATAAAAGCAAAAAATGTAAAAGTCATAGGGGGTATACCTGAGAGAATCAAAATCTACCTAAACAAAACTTTAAAAATAAAATACCAAGGTCATAGGATCTTTCGATGCTAGCTGGCAACATAGCAAGGCCCAATCTCTACAGAAAAAACTTTTAAAGGTAGTCACATGTGATAGTATATGTCTGTAGTCCCAGCTATTCTGGAGGCTGAAACAGGAAGATTGCTTGAGCCCAGGAGTTTGAAGCTGAGGTGAGCAATAATCACACCACTATACTCCAGCCTGGGCAACAGAGTGACACTCTATCTCAAAAACCAAAAATCAAAGTAAATAAATAGATGCAATGGAGGGAGAAGATAATCAGCAAATTGTTAGAACATTTTCCTGAGTTGAATAAAGACTGGCAAGAAAGCTAAAAATAGGACAAAGAAAATAAAGAAAGAAAAGAAATGCCTAAACACATGCTACTCATTTTTCAGAACATTGCAGAAAAATTTAAAAATCTGTTCTTCCCGAAAGGAGAAAATAAAAAACTTTCATTAATCAGACTGATATAATAATATATCAGCAATAACACTGGCTATTAGAAGAAACCCCCTTACTACATTAAAGACATATTCACAAACGCATGAACTCAGAAACAATAACACCCATGTACTGAATCTGAAAAAATTATCTAAGGATGTATTTGAACAAAACAACAACAAAAAGATGACATGAGATAAGAAGTTGTGGCCGGGCACGGTGGCTCACGCCTGTAATCCCAGCACTCTGGGAGGCCTAGGCGTGCGGATCACTTGAGGTCATGTGTTTGAGACCAGCCTGACCAACATGGTGAAACCCCGTCTCTACTAAAAATACAACACTTAGCTGGGCATGGGTGTGGGTGGCTGTAATCCCAGCTACTCGGGAGGCTGAGGCAGGAGAATCCCTTGAACCCAGGTGGCAGAGGTTGCAGTGAGCTGAGATCACACCACTGCACTGCAGCCTGGGTGACACAGCAAGACTCCGTCTCAAAAAAAGAAGTTGTGGCAGCTGGTTGTGGCAGCTGATATTAGGAGAACAATAAAGGAAGCTAAAATACAATTGTAGAAATCTGACAAATTCTTAAGAGTTGTAACACACTTATTTGAGAAGCACATGGTTTATTTAGCAGCATATGGTAACATTTATTTCTCTTTAGGTCAATCACCCCCTTTGGCTCTGCACGATATTTGCATAACTACATTATTATAATTAATTTTATTGACTTAAACATTTTAGACCCAACTTACAGACAACTAAAAAAAGCACTTTAATATATTGATGGCCCTATTTATTGCTGGTAGACTTTGGAAACTTCACAGTAAAACAGATGATAATGTTTTCTTTTATTTTCTTGCTTTTGCTATTTGATGCAAATTGGGCTTTAAACATTGTGGCAGAAAATATTACATAAGGAAGCCAGAATTAGTACAGGAAAGATAAAAGCTATTGTGTATATTTTATACAGTTTGTATGAAAGAATAATTAATATGAATTCTGAATGTTGTCTAGAAGTTAATAATTACATTATGAAATTTACAAAAACATTTTTTAAAAGACTTTCACTAGTTAAATTCTATTTAAATTCCAAGTACTTGAAGATATTCAGTATCACTGATAGTATGGAAAAAGGAGAATCTCACACAGGCTTTGGGTAGGTACTAATTAGTACAAAAATTCTGGAGGGTGAAAGTATGTATGACTTTACACAGATTAATATAATATTTCCAATTTATGTACCTATCTTTCTAAACTATGTATATGTGCATATGTGTATTAGGTGCACATTTAATAGCAGAAACTTGAAGACAACTAAAAGAACTTACTTGGGAAAATGCTGAAATAAGTTATAGTTTCCCTATATCATATACTATAAAGTAAAGTATTAAAAAGAAGGTTGTAGATCTCTATGGAGTGACATGGAATCAAGTCTATAATATGCTTCTAATTTTTATTCAGTGTAAGTTATAGAACAATGTGCATGGTTTGATGCCATTTTTATGAGAAATTCATAACTACTATTTTGTTTCGTAAAATGAAAACATACATGTATCATTGATTAGTTAAAAAGTGTGTGTACGTAGAGAAAAGCTTCAATTAATATATAAAAAGGTTTCTGAATAATGAATCAGAGGGAACACGTTTCGCCAATCATATGGTTTCAGAAAATAACATTTTCCCAAAGATATTTCTGGCTTTTTCCCATTTTTACATTTACTCTGTTCTGGGTAGTTGGAGTGACTCATCTGATTGTGAAATTGAGAATCATTTGGGCTTGCTTTGGTGCCTAACATCTTACGTTGCCCATGCCGAGGACTACCAAAGGCCAGGTAGATAAATCTACCCAATTCTGGAGTCCATTAAACAGGCCCATTTGGTTTTCATACCATGCAAAAAGGTGGCCTCCATCTGCCAAAATTATTCAGATACCAGATGAAAAAGAGAGGTGCTTAATATGTCTCCTCCAAGAGGCATATCTTGCACATTGAGAACATTGAGGAATGAACAAGTAAGAGTAGAAATTGGATGAAGACAATTTCACAAAGAGAAGCTTTTGGAGTGTCTAGGCAGTGTTGGCTGCAAACCTTGGGCTTTGTAATGGCAGAGCATTTGGGGCCTGACTGTTTAATTGGGGAGCTTTTATCAGTCCAAGTTTTTAAATGCTGCAGCTGGGCAAGAAGCGTTAAGCCAGCATGCTTTATTTATAGTTTGGGGAGAGACTGTAATTTGTGGTGGTTTTTCTTCCTGAGGCAAGAGGATTCTTATAGAGAGACAATAATCTAAGCAAAAGTCAAGACTTAAGCAAAGGTTCTCAAAATCTGGGAAAGTCTGTGAGTGACCCTGGCAAATTCATGTGCAGAGAAGTAGAGATGCAGCTGTGGCAAATATTAGACTATAGGCAGCAAGCATTCATTTTCTCAACCCATGTTGACCTTGTAAGGTCCACATCTGCAGGCCTCTGCCAAGGTGACAGCCTCATGGTGCAGGCCATTGTAGCTGAATATGCAGGCACATTTCTTCTTAAAAAGGAATGGTAAGGCAAAGATTCAAAAATATGAGAAAGACTTTTTTAAAGCTTTATGGGCAATGGTGGTCAAAAACATATTTACAACTTTTCAAGTGCAAGGAAGCTAAGGAAGCTTAGCTCAATGTGCACTCCAGAGCGCTAGTGAAATCCTGGCCTTAAATTGTCAGTGTCAGGCCAAAGTGCACAGCCCTGTGTGCTCTGCCTCTAGTGCCATGTTGGACTCATGGCCAAGGAAGGCTCTTTGGAGGTGCAACCTTTGGATCCCTGAGCATTGTCTACATACTCAACAAATGTTCCCTCTCCATCGTGAGGCTTCTAGTTAACTCTAGTTTGTTAAGGACATATGAGGGAGAAAAATTCCTGGGGATCAGATATCTTAAGCCAAAGCATATCCATATCAAATGGTTATAAAAAGAGTTAATAAGGCAGAAGATCAAAATTTTCTGTCCATAGAAAATTTCTGTTCATTTTGATACTGTTTTGCACTCATTTTGGGACCATAAAGTGAGAAATACAAGGTTCAAGTAAGAAATGGACATTAAGAGCTTAAATTGTTTTCTGAGAAAAAGTAATATGGAGAATGCATGCAGGAAGTTTACCAGAAGATACACTTATAAGGAGGTGTGGAAGGCAGAAGACAGCATTAGTTGAAAACGAGTCCTGACGTGGTGGCAACTGAGTTCTTAGCAGGTCCTACAGAAATCTCTGAAACTAGAATGGCCTTTCAGATTTGTCTCAAATTGCAGCAAGAAAACAGGACTTTGTATCCCTACATGTGTCAGTCATTGTCTGAGCCATAGCCTCCTGGGAAGGCTATGGGCTTCAGTGAAGTAGATCCTGTTAGGCAAGAAATAGCCCCAGTGAGAACTCAGCTGTCAGTCATCAGCAACTGAAGACATGGCTTTGTTGGCACTGCAAGGGATCTAGGTTAAACACCAGGGTATCAACTAGAAATAAATTATATACAGGTTGATTTTCTTCTAAAATAGGTGAAGGCATAATGCCAAAATATTGCTGGAAGATTTCTCTCAATTGAGTTTAAACTTGTAAGTCATTAATTCAGGAAATATGGCACAAACTGCCTAGCATTATGGTAAGACAATACCAAGTTTTTCCCTTTCACTCACATATCACTGAGTTTCTGCTATGCTTTTTGGCAATGGTAAATATTGTGTTCTGGGAACATAATTTTGCCAGTGATAATTGCTTTAGGGGGCTGAAGATTAGATTGTTTTTCAAATTTTCTGTGTGTGGCCCAGGGAACATCTGTACATATGAAGCAGAAGGTTATCTCCAATATTTTGCTAACTAAAAAAAACTTGTATGTTCTATTAACTCTTCAGACTCTTAGAAATCTACGTGTCACTGGACTTACATTTTCAGGAAAATTGAATAGAAATACTTTTTCTGTATTACTTCTGCTAAGTAAAACTAAAACTCTGGATATTGTACATAAAGCAAGCATAAGAAGACTCTGAGCAGACCAGCTAGAAACCTCAGATCCTGAGGAATGACAGGGTGGTAAGTTAGCTAGGTTTTGTTTTTGCTTCATATATACCACACTAAGGACTAAAGAAGCCATCAAACTAGAGATACCAATGGGCACATATTTTTTTCTTTTTTAACAAGCGTTTCAACGAAAGCCTGATCTCTGTAGCCAAGGATGAGAAAAGGTGCCAGTTAGCAAGACAGAAAACTTTTAGACAATAACAACACTACTCAAGCACAATATTGCAGACGACCTAGCCTTACTCCAAGTCATGCAAAAAAGGGCTGAGTGGTGAGCCTAGACTTAGTAAAGGCTGAGAGGTGAACCTCATGAGGATGTAACAAAATACCTCAATACCCCTGCTGGGGTGGTGTCGAGAAAGTAGAGAAATTGGACTTTATTCAAGCAAGACAATAACAAGGCCACTCTTTACGTGTAGACCATGTGGAAAGCTTGACTTTTACCTCTGGCTGGCAGCAATAAGGTACCCCTTATTTCCTTACTGAGATGGTGTCGGAAAAGGCTTTGTGAAGAGTCAAGATGTTCATAATCTTTCAGCAGTAATGGGACCATCCTCATTACAGTGTCAGTGGAGACTCTTTTGGGAGCCAAAACTCTCACCACAACTCAACAGTTACAAGAAGCCTCCCTCCAGGGTATCAACAGAGGCCAAGTGGGAAATTTGGTTTTCTGCCTTTACCTGACAGTAATGAGGAACTGTCTCCTTCTTCCAATGCCAGAGTGATATCAGAAAAAAAGCCAGTTAAGACAGAAGATTTAAATAAGAGATTCATAATCTCACAGCACAATTAAAAAATGCCAAGCTTTCCATTGAAAATCAGTCATTTTACAAAGAACCAGAAATATCTGAATTAAAAAGGCAGTAAATAGATTCCAACAGAGATGTCAGATATGTTAGAAATATCTGACAAATATTTTGAAGCAGCCATAATAAAATTGTTTCAACAAGTAACTACAAACACACTAGAAACAAATTTTATAAAATAGAAAACCTCAGAAAAGAATTAGAAAGTCTTAGCAAAGAAAGAAGATGCAAATAAGAACCAGATTAAAATTTAGTACTCAAAAATACAATAACACATACAAAGTTCAATGGATGACCACACCAGCAGAATACAAGTGGTATAAATCAATAGGATTTAATTAACATTTATATAGCAGTCTACTCAGCAAGAGTGGAATACAATTTTTTTCAAGGAACCCCAAAATATACAACAAGATAAGACTATAGTCTTGGCCATAAGCAAACCTCGACAATTTTTAAAATGAATTTTATATAGCATACATTGTCTACTATAACGGAAATTAGAAATCAGTAAGCAAACTGGAAAACTGAACAATGGAAATTAACCAATCTGATGAGAGAGAAAGTAGATTAAAAATTAGGAAAAAAAGAAGAACCTCAGGAGACCTGTGGGAAGAAAGCAGACGATATAACATTTGTGTCAGCAGAGTTGTAGAAGAAAAAGACAGAGTAGAAGCTGAAAAAACCCTTAAATAAATAACAGCTGAGAACATTTTAAATTTAGCAGGAAACATAAACGAAGACATTCCATGAAAACTAAAAGAATTTGTCACCTGGAGACCTACACTATAAGCATGACTAAAGGAAAATTTCTAAACAGAAAGGGAATAATAAAATAAGAAATCTTGAAACAGCAGAAAGGAAGAACACAGTAAGGAAGCACACGGGTGAGTTCAACAGGTTTTCCTTCTCTTCTTGAGTCTTCTAAATTATGTTTGATGGATGAAGTAGAGGGTATAGCACTGTCTAAATTGATTCTCAATTTCTGTAGGTAAATATTTAAGTTGAGTGTAATATAAATGTGAGAAGGTAAAGGGACATAAAGGGATATAAACTTTCTATATTTCACTAAAACTCCTAAAATGATGATACCAGTAGACTGTGATAAGTTATGTCATATAAACTTAATACTCAGAACAGCCACTATACAAGCCATATAAAGAGTTATATTGAAAAATACTATAAATAAATCAAAATGAGATCCTATAGTGTTCAAGTAAGAAAAAGAGGAGCAGGAGAAAGAAAACAAAAAGGAAAACCCAGAAAACAAAAAAATAAAATGCAGACTTAAGTCCTAACATACCAGTAAGTATATTAAATGTAAACTGCTTAAACATATCAATGAAAAGGGAGTGTTTGGCTGAGGGGATTAAAAATTATGACCAAACTATATGCTGTCTACAAGACACTAATTTCACATATAACAGTATAAACAAATTAAAAGTAAAATAGTGAAAAATAATATATCACGTAAACATTAAAGGAAGCAGAAGGGGCTATATTAATATTATAAAAAATATACTGTAGAACAAAGACAATGATCGCAGACAGAGAAGAACATTATAGATTGAGAAAACAATATATAAGTCAAGAAGACATAACAATCTGAAATATGCATGTAACAAACAACAGAGCTGCAAATTACATGAAGCAAAACTGATAGAATTCAAAAGAGAAACAGACAAATCTGGAGTTTTAGATATAGACTTCAATACTCTCTCTCAACTGATAGAACAACTAGACAGAAAATCAGCCGGGATATAGAAAAACTCAATACCACCAGCAATCAATGGGATTTAATGAATATTTATACAGTTGTCCACCTAGCAAGAGTTGAATATTATTTTTAAGGCCCCACAAATTATATAACAAAATAGACCATACCCTTGATCATAAAACAAACCTCAACAAATTTTTACAAGATGGAAATCATATAGAGTATATTTTCTACTACAATGGAAATCAGAAATCAATAACCAAAAGGTAACAGCGAAATTGCCAAACACTTAAAAACTGAAGAACAGACTTCTAAATAATCCACGAATCAAAGAGAAATTTTCAAAGGAAATAAAAAAATACATTGACCTGAAATGAAAATGGCAATACAATTATCAAAATTTGTAGGACAGATAAAGCAGTGATAACAGAGATGTTTATAGCTCTAAATGCATAAGTTACGAAAAAAGAAAAGTCTCAAATAAAAACTCAAAGTCTCCACTTTAAGAACCTAGAAAAGGAGCAAATCAAAATAAGTCCAAAGCAAGCAGAATAATAAAAATTATGATTATAAGAGTAGAAATTAATGAAACTGAAACAGGAAAAAGATAGAAAAACATAATGAATTAAAGCTAATTCTTTGAAAAAATAAGATAGATGAACAAACCTCTATCAAGACCAACAAATAAAACAAAGGAGATGCAAATTACTAATATGAAAAAGAAAATCAGGTGATAGCAGTACATTCTCTGCAAATCTAAAAAGAAAATAAGGAAATATTAGTGATTTTACATTTATAAATTTAAAGACTTAGATGAAAAGGACTAATTTCTTGAAAAATGCCAGCTACCACAATTCAACAATTGTAAAATAGATAATCAGAATAGTTCTATAACTACTAAATAATTTAAATTCATAATTAACTCGCCTCCTTTAATATCTCTGGACATAAATGGTTTACTAGAAAATTCTACCACATATTCAAAAAAGATTAACACCAATTCTGCATGATTTTCCTGAAAATGGTAGGGAGCACTTCTCAATTAATTTTATTAGCTAGTATTGCTCTGATATCAAAACCAGACAAAGATGAAACAAAAAAAAAACGTACTGACAAATCAATATTCCTCATGAATTTAGATGAAAAAAATCCTTAGCAAAATATTAGCAAATAGAAGTTAGCAATATGTAAAAATTATGATATACCATAACCAAGTGGGTTTTATTTCAGGAATGTAATGCTGGTTTGATATTTGAAAATTTATCACTGTAGTCCACCTTATTAAAGTTAAAAAAGAACACATGATTATATTAATCAATGCATAGAAACATTTAACCATCTTCAATACCCACTCACAATAAAAACTTTAGGAAAAATAAAATAGTGGAAAACTACTTCAACTGGTTAAAGAGCTCATACAAACAAAACACTATAGCTAACATTACAATCACAAAAGCCTTAAGATCAGGAACAAGGTAAGGATGCCCACTGTCACCACTCTGATTCACAATAGTGCTGGCCATTCTACCCAGTGAAAAAGGCAAGTCAAGGAGAAAAAATAAAAACAGAACAAGTGTAAAAACAGAACTGTTATTTCTTGCAGAAGATAAGATTATCAGTGTAGAAAAAATTTTAAAAACTATTTAAAAAACTCATACAAATATAATGAGCAGAACTTATAAATGACTAAATGAGTACAGCAAGATCTCATGATATAAGATAAAAATGCGAAAGTCAATTGCATTTCTATATTCTACCTAAGAACATGTAGACACAAATTAAAAATACGAAAAAATGATGAAATACTTTGGTATAAATCTAACAAAACACATAAAGAACTTGTATGCTGAAAATTACAAAATATTGACAAAAGAAATAAAAGATCTAAATACATGGAGAAATATACTATCTTCTGGATTGGAAAACTCAACATAGCAAAGATGCCAGTCTTCCCCAAATTGATATTCATGTGTCAGGCAACTTTTATCAAAATCTCAGTGAGAGTTTTTATAGATATAGACAAGAGTATTCAATAATTTATATGAAAAAGCAAAGGAACCAGAATAGCTAAAAGTCTTTAAAAATGACTAATAATGTAGAAGAAATCAGTCTGATCTCAACTTCTTACATAATTACAGTAGTCAAGGATGCATGGTATTGGCATAGAAGAGACATATAGACTGAGAAATGAGAACAGAGAACCCAGAGATAGAGCAAGACAAATATACCCAGCAGTTTTGACAAACGTACTAAAGCAATTCAGTGGAAAAAAAGATTGCCGTTTCAACAAATGGTGCAGGAGCAATTGGATATCCATAGGCAAAAATCAAACTTCAACCAGATTCTCACAACGTATAAAAAATTTAACTCAAAATAGACCACACATTTAAATATAAAACATTACTATAAGACTTCTAGAAGAAAACATAGGAGAAAATATGCAGTCTTCAGGATGTAGTGCTAGGCAAGGGGATCCTAGATAAAAATCCCCAAACAATATTTATTTGAAAAATGAATACATTAGATTTCAACAAAATTTAATGCTTCTCTTTTGCGAAAGACTCCATTAAGAGGATGAAGAGAGAAACTATAATAAAGTAGGAGAAAAAAATGTTTGAAAACCACATATAGTATTTGATAAAAAACTAGTGCTTAATATATATTACATATATTCTCAAAATTAAACAGTAAAAAACCAGCGTTATTAGAAAATGAAAAAGATTACATCAGGAAACATTTCACTGCAGTGAAGATACAGATGGCAAATAAGCATATGAAAAGATGTTCAACATAATTAGTCATTAGGGGAATGGAAATTAACATCACTATCATATCTCTCTACACCTATCAAAATGGTAAAAATACAAATAGTGACAACATCAGATGCTGGCAAGGATGCGAGAAACTAGATTACTCATACATTGTGAGAATGTAAAATGGCGCAGCCAACTGGAAAACACTTTACTATTTTAAATTTAAAAAAATTGAAAACATTGTAATCTTATATGACCTAGA